>NC_086449.1:60244527-60845083 GCF_028390025.1 Pseudophryne corroboree
CAGGGATACAAGAAAAAAAGCCCCCTCACCGACGGCCCTGACGGCTTCCCCTCACAAGAGGGAAACAGTGTGAACTGCATTTCACAAATTGTATATTCAATAGGTGGTGGTCAAGGTTCCCCTCATTCAACAAGGAGGGGATTATTTTTATTTGACCATGTTGTGGTCCCAAAACCAAAAGGTTTGGTCAGACCCATATTGAATTAAAATCCCTGAACATATACCTGAAAAGGGGCAAGTTCTAGATGGCATCGCTTAGAGCTGTCATTGTAAGCCTGAAAGGGGGTTCGGGACATAAGGATGAATACCTTCAGGTCCCCAGTTACCCACCTCATCAGGCGTACCTCAGTATTGCGGTACGGGATTGTCATTACCAGTTTAGACCAGGGTAATGGCGGAAGTGAGGGTGATCCTGTGGAAGCAAGGTGTCACTATTGTCACATATTTAGAAGATCTCTACATAGAAGCGAGATCAAAAGAGCAGTTGCTGAACAGCGTATCACTTTCTCGGGAAGTGTAACGGTAACACGACTGAATTCTATATATTCCAAAGTCGCAGTTGGTTCCGACAGCTCATCTGCCCATCCTAGGCATGATCCTAGACACAGGCCAGAAAGGGATGTATCTCCCAATAGAGAGAGCTCAGGAGCTCGTGACACTGGTCAGAAATCTATATACACAAAGAAGGTGTTAGTGCATCACTGCACTCGAGTCCTGGGAAAGATGGTGGCATCATAAGAGGCCATTCCCGTCGGCAGATTCCATGCGAGGACCTTTCAGTGGGACTTACTGGACAAGTGGTCCGGATCACAGCTTCAGAAGCATCGGTTAATCACCCTATCCCCCAGGGCCAGGGTGTCTCTCGTGGTGGCTGCAGAGTTCTCAGCTTCGCCAGGGCCGCTGATTCGGCATTCAGGACTGGGTCCTGGTGACCACGGATGCAAGCCTCCGAGGGTGGGGGGGCAGTCACACAGGGAAGAAATTTCCTGTGGTCAAGTCAGGAGACTTGCCTTGATATTAACATCCTGGACCTAAGGGCCATATACAACGCCCTACGTCAAGCGGAGACCCTGCTTCGCGACCAACCGGTTCTGATTCACTCAGACAACATCACCACAGTGGCTTATGTAAACCGCCAAGGCGGCACAAGGAGCAGGGTGGCGAGGATGGAAGCCACCAGATTTCTTCGCTGGGCGGAGAATCACGTAAGCGCACTGTCAGCAGTGTTCATTCTGGGAGTGGACAACTGGGAAGCAGACTTCCTCAGCAGGCACGACCTCCACCCGGGAGAGTGGGGACTTCATCAAGAAGTTTTCACGCTGATTGCAAGTCGGTGGGAACTGCCACAGGTGGACATGATGGCATCTCGCCTCAACAATAAGCTACGGCGGTATGGCGCCAGGTCAAGAGACCCTCAGGCAATAACTGTGGATACACAAATGACACCGTGGGTGTTACAGTCGGTGTATGTATTTTCCCCTCGTCATCTCATACCCAAGGTACTGAGAATCATAAGGAAGAGAGGGGTGAGAACAATACTCATTGTTCCGGATTGGCCAAGAAGAACTTGGTATCCAGATCTGCAAGAGATGCTCACAGAAGACCCATGGCCTCGGCCTCTAAGACAGGCTTGGTTACAACAGGGGCCCTGTATGTTCCAAGAAGATGGAGCAAATATGTATGTGAGGTGGGTGTCTCCGTCGACGACGCCGACACCTGTTTGGATATGTGCTAAGGTGAATTTATTGCACCTGAGTTTGGAGAACGGACAGGAAATCTACCCATGTCTGTCCTTATGTCGCAGAGATCGTTAGAGTCTCTCAAGGTTCACTATCCAAAATAAGGGACGCTGAAATAGACACGGCGTTTGACTCCAGTGTCGACTACTATAATGTACAGTGTTCAATGTGACGGTTGAACATTATCACCGTATACGGCAAAAAAAAAAAAAAAAATGTTGCTCGGTGTGATGCCAGGAATGTTCCTACTGAGGAATTCCAGCTGGGCCATTTTCTTTCACTTCCTACAATCAGGAGTGTCTTTGGGCCTAAGAATAGGATCCATTAAGGTCCAGATATCAGGCTTAGTCATTTCTTTAAAAAAGAACTGACTTCTTTTCCTGCAGTTCAGACCTTTGTAAGGGAGTGCTGCATATACAGCCCCCGTTGTGCCTCCAGTGGCACCTTGGGATCTGAACGTGGTGTTGATTTTCTTGAAATCACATTGGTTTGAACCACTAAAATCAGTAGAGTTAAAATATCTCACGTAGAAGGTGGTCATGCTTTTAGCTTTAGCTAGGCGTGTGTCGGAATGGGCGGCTTTGTCACATATAAAGCCCCTATCTGGTTTTTCATATGGACAGGGCAGAATTGCGGATTCGTCAGCAATTTCTGCCGAAGGTAGTGTCATCTTTTCATATGAAACAACCTATTGTGGTGCCTGTAGCTACCAGTGGCTGGGAGAATTCCGAGTTACTAGATGTAGTGCGGGCTTTGAAGAGTTATGTGGCCAGAACGGCTAAGGTCAGGAAAACGGAGTCGCTGTTTATCCTGTATGCATCCAACAAGCTGGGTGCTCCTGCTTCAAAGCAAACTATTGCTCGCTGGATCTGTGCCACGATTCAGCAGGCTCATTCTGCGGCTGGGTTGCCGCATCCAAAATCAGTAAAGACCCATTCCACAAGGAAGGTGGGCTCTTCTTGGGCGGCTGCCCGAGGGGTCTCGGCATTGCAACTTTGCCGAGCAGCTACTTGGTCGGGTTCAAACAAATTTGCAAAGTTATACAGGTTTGATACCCTAGCTGAGGAGGACCTTGAGTTAGCTCATTCGGTGCTGCAGAGTCATCCGCACTCTCCCGCCCGTTGGGGTGCTTTGGTATAATCCCCATGGTCCTTACGGAGTCCCCAGCATCCACTTAGGACGTTAGAGAAAATAAGATTTTACTCACCGGTAAATCTATTTCTCGTAGTCTGTAGTGGATGCTGGGCGCCCGTCCCAAGTGCGGACTTCTTCTGCAATACTTGTATATAGGTATTGCTTAACAAAGGGTTATGTTATGTTACATCAGGTTGTCTGATGTTTTGTAATTGTTCATACTGTTAACTGGGTTTGGTTATCACAAGTTATACGGTGTGATTGGTGTGGCTGGTATGAGTCTTACCCTGGATTCCAAAATCCTTTCCTTGTAATGTTAGCTCGTCCGTGCACAGTTTCCTTAACTGAGGTCTGGAGGAGGGGCATAGAGGGAGGAGCCAGTGCACACCAGTAGACCTAATTCTTTTCTAGAGTGCCCTATCTCCTGCGGAGCCCGTCTATTCCCCATGGTCCTTACGGAGTCCCCAGCATCCACTACGGACTACGAGAAATAGATTTACCGGTGAGTAAATACTTATTTTTTTCATTTATTTATTTTTAACAGTTTATTTTATAGCGCAGCAAATTTCGTTGCACTTTACAACTTAACACAATGATAAGACAAAAGTGGGTAATAACAAACAGTCACAAAGGTAGGAAGGCCCTGCTCGCAAGCTTGCAATCTATGGGGTAATAAACATGGATACACAAGGATAGGAGCTATCTATTGCATACAGTAGTTGTCCACCATATTACAAAGGTTCTTGGTGGGCTGCATGATATCGCATCACAGCAATGGTGAACCAGGGTTAAGAGGAAGGGAAATTGAAGAGAAAATATGTAGAGGATGTGTGTGGACTGTACAGTGGGGATGGGATATAATTGGATAGAAAAACTTATGAAGGTAATGTGAGCGGTTCTGGAAGTTGATAAGCTTGTCTGAATAGGTGAGTTTTCAGGGAACGCTTGAAGGTTTGGAGACTAGAGGAGAGTCTTAATGTACATGGCAGGGCATTCCACAGAGTGGGTGCAGCCTAAAGAAAGTCCTGTAATCATGCATGGGAGCAAGTAAAGAATGTGGATGAGAGATGTAGATTTTGTGAAGAGCAAAGGGGCCGGCTTGGGAGATATTTTGAGATAAGCGAAGAGATGTAGTATGTTGGTGCAGTGTGGTTAATAACCTTGTGTGGCAGAGTGGCTCTTTTTTCCACGTTCTGAGGAAGGGGTTAACCACATGCAGCTCATGGAGGAACCACATCCTTTCCTTAATTAAGACCAGCTAAGGTGTAAAAACCAGGCCAGATGAGTTAGTAGTGGGGAATGTGTGGGAGAGGCTGCACCTTTAGCAGCTCTCTCTGTCCTGGAGAATTCTGCACCCTGAAACAGTCTTCTTGTTTGCAATACTTCTGCCCCCCTGGAACTTACCCGCTACATTGTGGTGCTAGAAATGGGATAAGTGCATCCTGGGCAAAGGATCCCGAACTGGCAACCATGGAAGCCATTATGCAACAGATGTTGGACTTCTTTAAACAGCAGCAAGCAGTAGTGAATGCTCCAGTACTCCCCAAAATGCAGGCCTCAGATGATGTGGAGGCCCTTCTTACAACCTTTGGAAGGGTTGCTACCTTGCATGCATGGCCCAAAGAATCCTGGGCCCTACATATTGCCCCTCTGCTAACAGGAGAGGCCCAAGCTGTATATGCTGCCCTGTCGTTGGAAGATGCTAAAGATTATGACTGCGTGAACGCTGCTGTGGCTGACTGATTCTGCCTTTTTCTAGAAGCGTACTGGCGAAAATTCAGGTCTGTTTCCTATGACCCTAATGTGAGGCCGCGTGTTGAGGCCCAGAGGCTAGCCAGCCTTGCGGTTAAGTGACTCCAGCCGGACCAAAATAACTATGCCCGACTAGTGGAGTTGATCACTTTGGAACAATTTACTGCTCTCTTTTCTGCCAAGATTGCTCGCTGGAGCCAGCCACATCGGGTTGACACTTTAGACTCTGCAGTCCGGCTAGTGGAAAATGTATTGCTGGTGCAGGAAAGAATGGAGAACCTTTCTACTTTAATTATGACTGAGTCTCCACATCTGTCCCCGCAGCAACCGTTGTCTAGGGGTAAGGTGTCCCCACGTCGGGATCTGAATAGATGCCAGTCTCCCTCTAGGACACTGACCTCGGAGGAATTGAGGCAAACAGCTTCTCCCCTCGCTATGCGTAAAGAGGGTGTTTGGCTGAGAGATCCTTTTACAGAGAAGGCATTGGCCTTCCCTGTAAAACGTTGGCTGCTCGTTTCCCGGAAATTGGAGGTCCAGAGCTGGTGATTTACCCAATAACTACAGCGCAGGTTTGTTCCTCATGTGGCCAAGATGGGCACCAAGAGTGGGTAAGTCCACAGATGGATTGTTCTTTCTCCAGCGTCTTTACAGCTGTAGAGACCTGTCCTCTCCTAGGATACAGGTACATGTACAACTCAGAAATAGACTGGTTGAGGGTCTGGTAGACTCTGGCTCTGCTACTACCCTGATACAAAGGGATCTGTTGTCCCCAGAGTTATTGTTGCCCAATGAACTAGTCCACATTTGTTGTGTACATGGAGATGTTCGGGCCTTTAGTACCGCTATGGTCCCTTTGATGATTAGGGGAAAGACTGCCAAATTACGTGTGGGTGTTTGTCCATGGTTACCAGCCCCTGTGTTGATCGGATGTGACTGGCTTCACTTCCGGGCCCTTGTTTTGCCAGAGAAACAGGTGGCTGCAACGACCCTTGGAGAGACATTTGCTTTTTCCACAGATTTGTTTCTGTCCTTTGTAAAGACTCCCAAATCTAAGAAACAAAGGAGAAGGGATCACAGAGACTGGCTTACTCATCATGTTTTGGTGGGACAAAAGATCCCTTCCCATAACAATGCTGATCGTAATGTGCCTGTAAATGTTGATGTGCCTACTTATGCTAATGTGCTTATTAATCCTGATGAACCTGTCAATGCTATTGTGCCTAGACATGCTGAGGTCCAGGTAAGTAGTATTAATGAAGAGCTCTTGTTACTTCCCCTCATGCCTCAGCTTGATTTAGGAAAGGCTCAATGGGAAGATCCTGCTTTAAAAAGGGGCTTTGAAAATGTTCTTTCAGTGGATGGTGTCATGTTGTCACATGTGACAAAGTTAAAATATCCCCATTTTGTGTTGCTTGGAGAGAGTTTATATTGTCTGGACAAGCACAAACAAATGGGGGAGGTGATGTAACAGTTGGTGGTCTCAGGCCCTCTCAGAAAACAGGTATTGGTTTTGGAGAGAATTACCTCCAGGTTCTTTTGGCCGGGTGTTTATGCTGAAGTCTCTCGGTTTTGTGCTGCTTGTTCAGAGTGTCAAAAACAGCTGTAAAATTACCATCTCCTGCTCAAATAATACCTTTTCCAATTGTAGGGGTCCCTTTTAGTAGGTCCGATTGAACCACCTTCTAAAGGTTATAAATTCATTTTAGTTGTAGTGGATTACACCACACGTTATCCGGAGGCATTTCCCTTGAGGGTTGCCACAGCCGAACAGGTCACGACTAAATTGTTGGAGCTGTTTTCCAGGGTTGGGTTACCTAAAGAAATCCTTACCGACCAGGGAACAAACTTTATGTCCAAATTAATGCAGGGGGTGTTAAAGTTGTTAAAAATTAAATCTGTCAGAACCTCAGTATATCATTCCCAAACTGATGGCTTAGTGGAAAGGTTCAATCGTACATTAAAATCTATGTTAAACAAGTTTATAGAGACCAAAAAATGGTGGGATGAGCTTCTTCCCTATTTGTTGTTTGCAATCAGGGAAGTCCCTCAGGCTTCTACTGGTTTTGCCCCTTTTGAGCTTCTGTATGGGAGGAAACCACATGGTGTTCTTGATCTTTTGCGTGAGGCATGGGAAGAACAGCCAATAGAAATTGTCCTTCAATATGTGCTTTAGATGCGTAATCGCATGGACCTACTAGGTCAGTTGGCCCGGGAGAATTTGGCAAATGCCCAGGAGGCTCAAAAACTTCTCTATAACCGCAATGCCTGAACTAGAGTTTTTTCATCAGCTGATAAAGTACTTTTGTTGCTGCCTACTCAGGAAAGAAAGCTACTAGCAAAGTGACAGCGGCCATTTGAAGTGGAAGAGGAAGCTAAGAAGACTGCTTTCTGCACTCCGCTAGGCCTTTTCCAATTCAGAACAATGCCCTTCGGCCTGCATGGTGCCCTAGCCTCTTATCAGAGGTTAATGGACCGGGTGCTTCGTTCTCATCAAAATTATGCTGCAGCCTATATGGATGATATTGTTATGTATAGTCAGCATTGGAGCGCCCATCTTAACAGACTTAGGGCTGTTCTTCAGTCTTTGCTCAGTCTTGTGAGTAAGGTACAGGCCCTACCTAGCTGATGCCCCAGTTACAACTACCAAAAAGAGATTCTACTTGGGATTGGCATGCTATTACAGAAGGTTTTTGCCTGAGTTTTCTACCTTAGCGGCTCTGTTAACAGATTAAAAAATTCTGCCCCAAATAAACTTGAGTGGTCTAAGAAGTGTCATTCTGCATTCACCAAAATTAAAGTGCTTTTGTGTAAAGGCCCGGTTTTAAAGTCTCCAGATTTTGCAAAGCCATTTGTGGTTCAAACAGATGCCTCAGATGTCAGTTTGGGAGCAGTTTTGTGTCAGGAGTTTGATGGCATTGAACACCCTATTCTGTATTTGAGTAGAAAATTGTTCCATGAGAAACTAAGTATTCTGTAGTAGATAAAGAATGCCTTGCTATAAAATGGGTACTTGAGGCTTTGAGATATTATCTTTGCACCGTTGAAATGGTAGCATTCCATGAAAGATTCTAATGCAAGACTGACAAGGTGGTACCTGGCTCTCCAGCCTTTTGATTTTGTAGTCCGGCATCGTCTGGGACATTTACATATGAATGCAGATTTTTTTGCACAGGGCTGGAAAGCTGGGCTTCCACCATGGGCGATCTAGGTTCGCCCTTTAACGGGGGAGGTATGTGGCAGAGTGGCTCTCTCTCAAGTTCTGAGGAAGGGTTTAATCACCTGCAGCTCAGAGAGGAACCTTAATTATGACCAGATAAGGTATAAAAACCAGGCCAGATAAGTTAGTAGTGGGGAATGTGTGGGAGAGGCTGCACCTTTAGTAGCTCTGTCTGTCCTGGAGAAATCTGCACCCTGAAACAGCTGTGAATACTCTGCCTGTTTACACTGCTGTCTTCAAGTAAGCTGAATTGTTATTTTGTACTGTTGATGGTATCCTTTGTAAAAAGCTACTGCAGTGGATATGCCTGTCAGCTGGAAATTAAATCTTACTTGTTTGCAATACTTCTGTCTCCCATTGGTCGTCTGGAACTTACCCGCTACAGTGAGTAAAAGTATTTTATATTGAATACGGTAGAATACAGGTAACCAATGGAGGAACTGACATAGTTGGTCTGCAGACGATGAACATCTAACAAGGAAGATTAGCCTCTCTGCTGCATTCAGAATGGATTGTAATGATGAGAGTCTCTTCTGGGTAAGACCAGTGAGAAGACTATTGCAATAATCAATGCAGGAGATAATGAGAGAATGGATTAGAGTTTTTGCAGTGTCTTGTGTAAGGTATGGTCGTATTTTGGATATGTTTTTAGATGCATGTAACATGATTTTGAGACAGATTGAATGTGGGGAACAAAGTACAGTTCAGAGTCAAGGATTACACCTAGTCAGCGAGCTTGTGGAGTAGGATTGATTGTTGAGTTCTCAACAGTGATAGAAATATCAGGCTGGTAACTGCTATTGGCCGGTGGAAATATAATTAACTCTGTATTGGAAATATTAAGTTTGAGGTAGCGAGATGACATCCAATATAAAACAGCAGAGAGGCATTCAGTGACATGGCCCAATACAGATAGAGACAAATCAGGGGAGGATAGGTAGATTTGAGTATCATCTGCGTACAGATGATACTGAAATCCAAAAGAGCTGATTAGTTTCCCAAGAGATGAGGTATAGATTGAGAAAAGCAGAGGACCTATGACTGAGCCTTGCGGTACTCCAACTGAAAGAGGTAGCGAAGAGGAGGTGGATTCAGAGAAACTGATACTGAAAGAGCGATTAGATAGGTAGGATAGGAACCAAGAGATGACTGTGTCCTGAAGACCTAGGGATTGCAGTGTTTGTATGAGAAGAGAGTGGTCAACAGTGTCAAAAGCAGCAGAGAGATCTACAAGCATGAGAAGTGGGTAATGGCCTCTACACTTCGCAGTGACCAGATCATTCACTACTTAGTCAGTGCTGTCTCTGTGGAGTGTTGTGAACGAAAGCATGATTGAATTGGGTCCAATAAGTTGTATGAGTTAAGAAAGTGTGTGAGGCGATTGTAAGCACGTTTCTCAAGTAGCTTGGAGAGGCAAGAGAGCTGAGAAATGGGACGGTAGTTTGAGAGGCAGTTAGGGTCAGAATTTCGTTTTTTTTTCAGAATGAGAGTAATCACTGCATTCTTGAACAGTGAATGAAAGATACCAATAGAGTGAGAGAAAGATTACAGATGTTAGTTAAGGTTGGGATGAGCACAGGTGACAGCTTTACTTATTTGTGAGGGTATAGGATTAAGAGGATAGGTAGAAGAGTAGGAGGATGAGAAGAGGTGTTGATACTTTGTGGGATCAAATGAAGAGAGTGCCAGAGGGTTCAGGTATGGAATTGAGTAGGTCACTGGTTGATGAAGAATATGACATTTCATCTCAGATCTTATCACTCTTGTCCTTGAAGTGGGAAGCAAGATCTTGTTCCTTGACAGTGGCTGGGGGGTTGGATGAAGGAGTGTTGAGAAGTGATTTAAATGTATTAAAAAGTCGTTTGGGGTTAGAGGCTTGAGCAGAGATGAGAGTTTGGAAATATGTTTGTTTGGCAGTGCCCAGGGCATTGCGATAAGAGTTGTAGACAGTCTTATATGTGAGGAAGTCACTTAGGATATGACATTTACGCCACTGGCGGTCAACTTTACGTGACAGTTATTATAGGTGTCTTGTTGCTTTAGAGTGTCACGGTTGACATCTAGGCCTACTTTGAGTGTGATGGCTAGCTGGAGCCACTTCATCAAGGGCTCTCTCTAGAGTCTGGTTTAGGTGTGATACAGCCATCTTAGGAGAAGTGAATGCAGAAAAAGGTGAAAGCAGTTGTGTACAGTGAGGTGGAAAGTTCTTGAAGATTAATTGCATTCATTTTTCTACGGGTTTGAGGAGGATTGGAGGATTTCAGTAACACTGAGTTTGAAGTATTGGAGGAGAGCATACAGGTGATAAGGTTGTGCTCTGAGAGAGGGAAAGGGGTGTTAGTGAATTCAGAAATGGAGCATAGTCTGGTGAATACTAGATCAAGGCAGTGGCCCTCCTCATTTGTAGTTAGACTACAAATTTGTAGTCTTTATGGATGTGCTTACTGTATGTGTAAGTCTCAGATATCCCATGTCTTTATTGCAAGGTTTGGGACTCTGGAATTTTACACAAAGGGACCTGGTTGTGATGCACTTTATTAAAATGTAACTTAATATTTCATTTGAAATGATAATATAAGATTATCTTGCGAAGTATTGTGAAAAATCTATAGAATTTTTCTAAAATAAATAACAGTAATACAATTAGAATTTTCCAGTGCAACAGATCTTTTATCTCCTTTTTTTTGCACAAGGTTTGGGATTCTGTGGAGAAGTATGACATTGGCTGCACTCCGGGGAGCGGTTCGGACACAACCGGAGTGTTTCATGATGCTGGGCTGGTCCTACAAACAAGCTTCATGCTGGAAACTCCTCAGAGACCAGGTGACTATAGGTTATAGAAGAAATCTATCAAACCTAAAGAGTGGAAAGGTGGATAAGTGGAGAAGCAAGGAGCTACCGGTCACTGAATAGAATGTACTTGATAAATGGTAGATACCTGTAGATGCTTATTGGTTGCTATTGGCAGGGTTGTTTCTAGACAATTTGGCACCCAGTGCGAGCATTAAAAAAATGTGCCTCCCCCCCCTATAGGAAAGAGAAAAAAAAACATTTTGTGCACGCTCCTGGCAAGGGGGCGTGACCTTACTAATATGGGCATGGCCTTGCAGGAAAAGACTACCGACTACTCCAGTTTTTGACCCTGCAACAACAGACATTGGCCATCTCAGGAAAAAAAAAAGCATATTCCACCATATTAAGCCTCACACAGTAATGCCCCTTGCACCATATTATGTCCCCAGCATCAAATTATGGCATATACCACAATGCCAAACTCCTAATTACTTTCAAATTACCTGCTCGTTGCCAGCGGTTTCATGAATAGTCGCAGCCTGGCATGCCATGCATCAAGCCATGTTGCAGCATGCTACATTGCAGCAAAGATGAGCATGCCTTCATCTGTATGGTGTTTTGGCCACATTTCTTCCATGAAGACCACTTCTGACCAGACTTCTCCGAACTGTAGATGGGTGTACCTGGGTCCCAGTGGTTTTTGCCAGTTCTGAGCTGATGGCACTGCTGGACATCTTCTGATTT
The DNA here is from genome assembly GCF_028390025.1 of Pseudophryne corroboree. Taxonomy (NCBI): domain Eukaryota; kingdom Metazoa; phylum Chordata; class Amphibia; order Anura; family Myobatrachidae; genus Pseudophryne; species Pseudophryne corroboree. The sequence goes on from NC_086449.1 coordinate 60,255,907, forward strand.
TGAAGGGAAGTAAGCATGATGTCTTTCATCTGATGCACTAAGTTTCAGCATTGCCCGTTTCTTTGTGCTTCTTCAAAAGAGCTTGAACAGCACTTCTTGAAACCCCAGTCTGCTTTGAAATCTTTGCCTGGGAAAGACCATGCTGATGCAGTATAACTACCTTTTGTCTTGTTGCTGTGCTCAGTCTTGACATGGTGTATGACCTGTGACATGAATCATTTTTCCACAACCTCACCTTTATAGCAGAGTTTGGCTGTTCCTCACCTAGTTTTAAGCCTCTTACACATGTGCTTCTGTATCAGTTAATGACTGTGTTTCAACCTACATATTTATTTATTTATTTATCTATCTATCTACCAGTTATTTATATAGTGCACACATTATCCGCAGCACTTTACAGAGAATATTTGGCCATTCACAACAGTCCCTGCCCGGTGCAGCTTACAGTCTATATTCCCTACCACATGTACACACACACATTCACACTAAGGTTAATTTTGTTGGGAGAAAATGAACCTACCGGTATATTTTTGGATTGTGGGAGGAAACCGGAGTACCCGGAGGAAACCCACGCAAGTATGGGAGAATATACAAACTCCACACAGTTAGGGTCATGGTGGGAATCGAACCCATGACCTCAGTGCTCTGAGGCAGTAATGCTAACCATTACACCATCCGTACTGCCCATGATCATTATCACCTGTTTGGTATGACTGGTTAATTATACACCTGACTATAATCCTAAAAAATCCCTGACTTTGGGCAAGTATACCTAGAAGAATTGATGCTGTTTAGAAGGCAAAGGGTGGTCACACCAAATATTGATTTGATTTAGATTTCTCTACTGTTTATTCACTTTGCATTTTGTAAATTGCTAAAAATAACCTATTTACACTTCTATTTTTGAAAGCACTCTTATCTTTGCAGCATTTATTCCACACCATGCGTGTGTACTGTTGATAGCACCACCTAATTGAGACGACTACTTTATAAAGTTTTTCTGTAGTGGAACAAAAACAACTTAAACAACCTTACATACACAGCGAAATAAAATCTATAATTTATCTTGGAAAACACACTGGGACAGGACTCAGGAGGACTCTGTGTGTGTGTCTCTCTCTAGACCCACATGCTCTCTTTAGTTAACGGGTTACACAGGCACTCAGGCAAGGAGTAGGTGTCTGGGTCCTGCGTAACCTGTTATCTATCTCTCCTCTGATCGGGAAGCTCCTTCGGTATCTCAGGAAACCTGATATTTCTGTGTCTCTGCCTGTACTGCATACTGTTCTGCTCATATTCTGACCACCTGGTTCTGCTGTTGCACAATAGGGAGAGCTAGTGATGTCAGTCTGCTCCGGCTGGAGGGGCCCTGACAAAGAGGGTTCCGGAGTACAGTATGCCCTGCACCCCCCCTTCTTAATCTAGCTATGGCACAATGCATATTTAGACCCTGCACCCCATGGCATAATGCTGTGATTCACTGGAATATGGCAGCGCTTACCATATAGGCTCCACTGTCTGCAGTTTCATAAGGGGGTTTTCCGGATACTAAAAATCCTTCCCTGCATGCACCAGTGCTTTCATAGAAAATGCTGTTATCCTGTTAATTTATTAAAATGTTTTTCTTGTCTTCCTCAGACCTTTTATGTCAAGCAAAATTAAATCGCAGACGACGTTCATCAGCTGCACTGATTCAATATAAAAACAGTAAAGGTAAAAACAGCCTACAAGCCTTCAATCAGTTTGTAGAATAACTGTCTCCAGAACAAGCAACAGTCACAAATGCTGAAGCTGCTGCTTCACTTTCAAACACAATTTATCCACTTTCACATTTTTACTGATCTCCTCCTTATTCCAAATTTTATATGGTTTTTATCCAGAAAATAGTTCTATGTAAGCTACTTGTCTGTATGACGGGAGACTCGGCAGAAACTGGTCATGAACAGGGGGGAGGGGCGACCAGGAGAGCGTCTGACATCAACCCTAGGGATCGCGGCATCATACTATTCCTGGAGCCTATGATCCCTAAGGCTGGAGCACCCGTGGTGGTGGCTCGTCAGCTACTGTTTGGTAGTCTCCTCCCAGAACAGTGCGACTGTGTCCGTATTCCATGCGCTACGCGAAACCGATGCCTTACCTTCTCTCCATGCTCCGGCCACACCCTGGTAACGTCTGATGGACCTGCTAGTATATTCGACACAGACGCCCGCTGAAACAGCACTGTACTCGTGGGTAAGTGTTGTCGCGACCCGGCGGAGAGTTGTTGGAGCGACTCTTTCCAATATGCATATAAGATGCTGTTAAGAAAGATCACTCAAAAAACAGTAAGACTATAAAAATAAAATAAGAAATCTTGGGGCTGCTAACTATCCAGCAGCCCTCTGACCATGGATCGGCTCCTGCCGCACCAAACAAAAAACTGATTTGCCTGAGACAGGGGGCGGGGATATATGGACGGGCCCGTTGCATGCTGGGAGGCCGGAAAGCTTTGACTGTTTGGTGCAAATCCGCCGTCGTTCCATCATATCCCATTGTTATCCTGTGGATATCCTGTGGACCCTGCCGGAGAAACTCTGGAGCTTGCAGAGTGTGCATCCTCTCCTTAGGGCACTTTTTTCTAAACTGCCTGTGGGAGGGGGCATAAAGGGGAGGAGCCAGCACACCCAGTTGAAGAAATTTAAAGTGCACTGGCTTCTTTTGGACCCGTCTATACCCCATCGTGCTAATCTGTCCCCAATATCTCTTATGGATTCTAGAGAAATAGGCATTGAAACACACAGCTAGGTGATATCTATTGCATAGTTGTCCACTGAATTGCAAAGGTTCTTGGTGGGTTGCATGATATCACATCACAGCAGTGATTAAACATTGATTAACCATTGTCAGAAGGAAGGGAAAGTGAAGTGTGACAAAGTTGCCGGCCAATTCCACAAATATGCCAATTTTAGAACTGCCACATGCGACGTACGGGGTCACTTTTGTCACACGGGATTATTTAAATACTTTCAGCTGCCACCAGCAAAGACTTTTCAACGTATTACGGACGTTGCAGGCGTCTTTAGCTTTACCTGTCCCACACACACTGCAATACTTAGAAAAATAGATAGGTGTGAGCCACACACAGGCTTAGAGTTAATAAGAACAACAGAATCAGAACTAAAATTAGGATTTTAATTTCAAGAATACTTCAGAGCTTTGGTTCCAAAAAGGTTACAAAGATTATTAAGAATATTTTAAAAACACACACAGAATACAGCAATCTCAATAAATGAAAAGGAAATAAAAAAACTTACAGAAACCTTAATTCACTTATACAAACGAATATTGGATACTTCTGCCATGGGGGCTTCACAGAATAACTCAGGTCATCTCCAGCATACTAGCTGTCCCCAAGAGATCACAACTTCTATTTTCATGAGAGACACAGATATAGGTGGTCATTCCGAGTTGTTCGCTCGCAAGCTGCTTTTAGCAGCTTTGCACACGCTAAGCCGCCGCCTACTGGGAGTGAATATTAGCATAGTAAAATTGCGAACGAAATATTAGCAGAATAGCGAATAGATACTTCTTAGCAGTTTCTGAGTAGCTCCAGACTTACTCGGCAACTGCGATCAGTTCAGTCAGTTTCGTTCCTGGTTTGACGTCACAAACACTCCCAGCGTTCGCCCAGACACTCCTCCGTTTCTTCAGACACTCCCCCGTTTCCGCCCAGAAACACCCACTTCCTGTCAATCACATTACGATCACCAGAACAAAGAAAAACCTTGTAATGCCATGAGTAAAATACCTAACTTAATAGCAAATTTACTTGGTGCAGTCGCACTGCGGACATTGCGCATGCGCATTAGCGACTAATCACTCCGTTGCGAAAAAAAATAACGAGCGATCAATCTTGGAATGACCACCCTAGTCTCCAGCTTCATCAGGCCCCCTCCCTTGGGATTTTTAACCAGTTTCCTGCTGGACAAAACACCTACACCAGGTTTACATTTTGTTGGTGATAGAAAGAAGCACAGGAGAAGGGAAGGAGATGTAGCCCAAAGGCATTGAAATCTCCTTCAAAGAGAGTGAGGTCTGGGAGGATTTGTACCTTGTCACCCCTGGACAGCTTTATTAGAATAGTATTAGAAGCCTCAGCATGATAGCACCTCTTGAAATCTCTAGTATTAGGGTGTGCCGTCCAGGCCCCCCTTTTTTCAGCTTTATGACTAGCCAGAAAGTTTCAGCTCCATTATCTAAACATGTGGACTCCTTTTACTTCCATCAGGTAATTGATCTGGTCATCTCCCTCTTATCAGTATTTATAACCTCTGGTCTGGTCCTTGCACATGTCATCTCAAACTTTATGGTCTGCAGATCTCCTTCAGCCTGGATGGATTGAGGTTAAGTGCAGGACATTTCATATCAGCCATTTTGTTACATCTAGGCTGAAATAATACAAAATAATATATATACAGTCACTTGAAAACATTATTGGTGATTATTCCTGCAGGTAATCACCACACCTTAGATCACATATAATTTGTGATCCTCCTTTCTGTATTTAAACGTGACATGAAGAAAGAGAAAATATGTGTAGGTTATGTGTGGACTGTACAGTGTTGGATAAAGGTGGTCATTCCGAGTTGATCGCTAGCAGAACATGTTCGCTGCGCAGCGATGAAGCAAAAATCCGTCACTTCTGCGCATGCGGCGCAATGCGCACGCGCGACGTACTTTCACAACTGCCGATGCAGTTTTACACAAGGTCTAGCGAAGCTTTTCTGTCACACTGCTGGCCGCAGAGTGATTGACAGGAAGAGGGCATTTCTGGGTGTTATCTGGACGTTTTCTGGAAGTGCCCTGAAAAATGCAGGTGTGGCTGGGCGAACGCAGGGCGTGTTTGTGATGTAAAAACAGGAACTGAACAGTCTGAAGTGATCGCAAGCGCTGAGTAGGTCTGGAGCTACTCTGAAACTGCACCATTTTTTTTTGTAGCCGCTCTGCGATCCTTTCATTCGCACTTCTGCTAAGCTAAAATACACTCCCAGAGGGCGGTGGCATAGCGTCTGCACAGCTGCTAAAAACTGCTAGCGAGCGATCAACTCGGAATGACCACCATAATTGGGTAGGAAAGCTTATGAAGGTAATGTGAGTGGTTCTGGAATGTGATAAGCTAGCGATTATGGATAGAATCTTGATCTTACAAATGTTCCTTACTGAAAATGGTTGCATTTTATTCACAGTAAGGATTGCTTACCTCCCAAAATGACCCTCTCTATGAGGAACAAAATGCTCAGCTTTTGGACTTTAATCCTAATTTATGATTTCCGACACCTGTTTCGAACAGGTTAATGGATAAAAAAGGTGTTTCAGCACAGGTGATGGCAATCATTAATTAAGAGGGAAATCCAGGAGCAGAGCATTTTGTCGCTCCTGGAGAGGGTCATGTTGGGAGGTATGGGAGTGCAGGGCGATAAATATGTACATACAATTGAAGTTGTAAAGAAGTTCATCTGTTGCTGTATGAGTTAGATGTTCTCTTTCAGTTTTCATCCAGTTTAAGTCCCGGCTAAATCCGTGCTTGGATAATAAATGGTAAATCTTCACCCTTAGAATTCTGCACCCTGCATTAATCTGCCTAGGTTTAATCAGCCTACTAACATCTAATATGATGAGCTACAAACATGTGTAAGTTGTAAGTTCACTGTTTAAAACCCCACCCCATTGCCCAGCACCTTCCAAGGAGGTGAGCAATAAAATGTAAAACAAACAAATAGTGAGAGGGGAACATGCCGTCAGATTCCCCAAATCTCCAACAATAAATCAGGCTAAAGGCTGCCTATAACATAAGATCCACATTAAGCAGTTATGTTATTCAAGGCTGTGCTAATGTAACAAATGCAATAGAGACTGCTGGGATCAGTAGTTCCACATTACCCATGCATTAAAGACAGTACTATGCAATAGTATCCTAGTTCACTGTGCAGCTGATGGGAGTAGTAGTTGTTCAATTTACCCATGCATTAAAGACAAGACAATGCAATAGTATCCTAGTAAATGTTAGTAAATGTACCCCTAAGTCACTAATCTAATTAAAAAGGCAAAAGGTAGAGGTACTATACCCAGAGGGGTAAGTTCAACCCAGTCGCCTTGAAGAAGGTTGTAGTTTGGTGCTCCCCCCCCCCCCCCCGGTGAAAAATAGAAAACAAATATGATGTGCGTATGTATGTATGTATGTATGTATGTATGTATGTATGTGTGTGTGTGTGTGTGTGTGTGTGTGTGTGTGTGTGTGTGTGTATATATTGTGACAAGAACACTGGGATAGTGTTTGAGGGCAGGTATGTTTGTCCCAGGTTCTTGTCTTACATGTTTTAGAAAATGAAAACTTCTAGGAAAAATGCTTTTGTTTTTGTCAGAACCTTTTCAGTTTACTGTAAAAGCTGGGTAAAGGCTCTGAGAGAGAGATAAGGCGAGTTCTAGACATTGGGCCAGTTCGGGTCTTTAGCCTCACAGAGGGCTAATCAGGGTTTCAGCTGTGTAAGAGTGTTATAGGGCTGCTAGCCTGATTAGTATGGGCAGACTGCCTGGGAAGACTGGAGGGATCTGTGTGAGAGAAACACGCTTCCTGATACAAGTGAGCTATACAGTGTTTACTGGAGAACTCTGTGTTTTTTTTGTTTAGTAATAGTTAGGAACATCTTGTGTTTAGTTAGTGCCGGACAGGCAAGGTATTTTCTTTTGGTGTTTGTTTTATTTTCTGTTTCAATAAAACTGGCCGGGGCCAGTTGTACCAGAAACTGGACTTGTGTTGTTCCTCAGCTGCTGCGTGCTGCCATATTCCCCAGGAAGCGGCGCCTTGCACCCCTACAGTGTTACAACTTGGTGGAGAATTCGAGCATGCCGTTCTGCGCATAAGTGAAAGCAGCAGCTTTGTGAGGCCTGCAGAAAACGGTGGTTTATGCAGATACAGCCCAGTGTGAAGTTACTGAGACTCACCCCTGAGGGTTTGATATATGTCCTGGGTGAAAGCAGCTACAAAGCCGCCTGAAAAATCTGTCGACATGGAGGATCTGCTTAAAGCCTTGCTGTAAGCTACAGCGGCTCAGCAGGAGGCCAACAGACAGCAGCAGGTGGCAATGGAGGAAAATAGGAAACAACAGCAGGTGGCAATGGAGGAAAATTGGAGACTACAGCAGGAGGCCAACAGACAGCAGCAGGTGGCAATGGAGGAAAATAGGAGACAACAGCAGGCAGCTGTTGACGAACTTTACAGGCAACAGCATCAGGATAGATAGGCCAGAAGTGGTGCAGAGCCTTGCAGCCCGGATTGGAGATGTGGCCGTCAGTGCTCCGACCAGCTCTAGTTCTATACGGGCCTGTCACTTCCTGCAGAAAATGACATAGGCTGATGATGTGGAGGCCTACCTGACCATGTTTGAAAGGACTGCCGAGCGTGAGAACTGGCCAAAAGCGCAGTGGGCCAGTCTGTTGGCACCTTTTTTGTCAGGTGAGCCCCAAAAAGCGTACTTTGATTTAAGCCCTGCTGAGGCTCGGGACTATGATAAACTAAAGACTGAGATCTTGATCCGCCTGGGAGTCACGCTGTCAGTACGAGCACAAGGGGTGCACCGTTGAGTGTATGCCATGGAGAATCCTCCGCGCTCCCAGATGCACGACCTTATTCAGCTAACAAAAAAATGGCTACAGCCAGAGACATTAACTGGTCCCCAGATGGTTGAAAGAGTCGCCATGGACCGCTACTTGAGATCTTTGCCCATGGTCCTGCGCAAGTGGGTGAGCCATGGAAACCCGGGTACTACTGACCAATTAGTGGACATGGTAGAGTGGTATTTGGCAGCAGAGGAACTACTGATGACCACCCAGCAACCCATAGATCCTCGACAGCGCCCTTCAGTAAAGACTGGTAAGACTGTTCCGTGGGAAAACGTTGCTGGGAGGTTAAGAGAATGCAAGGCTGTAAAGACTGTAAACACTGGCCCTGGAGACAGGCCAGTGGGGCTAGAACGGTCTATGTTGCCCAAATGGGTTGATAATCGTGTGGTTAAATGTTTTAGATGTGGTATGCCAGGTCATGTAATTGCCAATTGCCCAGTCATGCAAAAACCCATGCAATGTGATGCTGCCTTTGAATGTCGCAGAATGTCTTTCTTTGCTAGGTTAGCCTGTACTGTGGTACCTTCACCTGAGCTGGAAAAACAAATGTGTGATGTGTTCTTAGAGGGTATCCGGGTAGAGGCCTTGCTAGATTCAGGAAGTTTAGTTACCCTCGTGGAAGCTGGGTTAGTGAACCCCTCAAAGGTCCAGCAAATACCTATTGGGGTAACTTGCATACATGGGGATACCCAGTATTATGTCACTGCTGAAGTGAATATAGAAACTTGTTGTGGGTCAGCAATGGTTAAAGTAGGACTGGTCCCCACCTTGGTGCATAAGGCCATAATAGGGAAGGATTTTCCTCATTTTTGGAAACTGTGGGAATCACGTTTATCAACAGATGTGAGAAGTGAAGAGCCAGTTGGTAATACCGGTGATTGTATGGATGTACATGTGTCTTCGGAACTTTCTGACCCTTTGCCTTCTGCCAGTTTGGCTGGGGAAGTGACAGATGGGGAGTCCAGTGAGGACCCTCTTGCTGGGAACAGAGACATGGTTAGAAACGAAAGCGTGCCTGACCTGGAGGTAAAAAAGGATCTGTTTGCATCTGAACAGTTAAAGGATCCTACCTTGATAAAGGCTAGAGAGAATGTTAAGATTGTTAATGGGGAGCCTGTGGTACCAGGTGACAGGGTTACGTATCCCCACATGGCCATCTGTAATGAGCTCTTGTACCACATTGTCAAAAAGGGTGAGGATGTTGTGGAACAGCTGGTAGTACCCCAGCCTTATCGGAGAACGGTACTAGATTTAGCTCATAGTCACGTTACAGCAGGGCATTTAGGGGCAGAAAAACCACTGAAAGAGTTTTACAAAGGTTCTTTTGGCCAGGTGTTTATAAAGAAGTGTCTGAATATTGTTCTTCCTGTCCTGAATGCCAGTATCATGCCCCTAGACCCCATTTCAGGAGCCCACTAGTTCCCATGCCTATTATAGAGGTCCCGTTTGACAGAATAGCCATGGATCTCGTGGGGCCCTTGTTAAAGTCCGCTCGGGGCCATCAGTATATCCTGGTAATAATGGACTATGCCACTCGATATCCTGAGGCTGTCCCTTTACGCACTATCACAACCAAGGCGATAGCTAGGGAGCTGGTGCAGGTTTTTAGTAGAGTGGGAATAGCAAAAGAAATTTTGACTGACCAAGGTACTCCATTTATGTCAAGGGTCATGAAAGAATTGTGCAAATTATTTAAGGTCACTCACCTCAGGACGTCCATTTACCATCACCAAACTGATGGGTTGGTGGAAAGGTTTAATAAAACATTAAAAAAATATGTTAAAAAAGGTGGTTGATAAAGACGGGAAAAACTGGGATTGTTTGTTGCCCTACTTGTTAATGGCCATCAGAGAAGTTCCTCAGTCCTATACGGGGTTTTCTCCATTTGATTTGATGTATGGTAGACACCCCAGAGGGCTGTTGGACGTTGCCAAAGAGACGTGGGAAGGACAGCCCACTCCTTCTAAAAGCGTTATTGAACATGTAACACAAATGCAGGATAGGATTGCAGCCGTGGTACCTATTGTCAGAGAGCACATGGAACAGGCCCAAAGTGCTCAACAGAGGGTATATAACCGGAGTGCCAAGATACGGGAATTTGCTCCTGGAGATAGAGTTCTTGTTTTGGTACCCACTGTGGAAAGCAAGTTCCTAGCTAAATGGCAGGGTCCATTTGAGATTAGGGAAAAAGTGAATGAGGTTAATTACAAAGTATACCAGCCGGGAAAGAGAAAACCCGAACAAATTTATCATGTTAACTTAATCAAACCCTGGAAAGATAGGTTGTCTCTGTCCGCGGAGCCTTGCCCTTCGGTGTCTTCACCTCGGTTGCTTCCCGCAGTGAAGGTGTCAGAGACATTATCAGCTGATCAGAAAAATCAGGTTAAAGAATTTCTCATCCAAAATAGGGAAATATTTTCAGAGCTGCCTGGCCGAACGACCATAATAAAACATGACATTGTCACAGAACCAGGGGTCAGGGTCCATTTAAAGCCATATAGGATTCCGGAAGCTCAGCGAGAAGCTGTTTCTAAAGAAGTTAAAACCATGTTAGAACTTGGAGTCATAGAGGAATCTAACAGTGTGTGGTCCAGTCCCATAGTTCTCATCCCGAAGCCCGACGGTAGCATACGCTTCTGTAATGACTTTCGTAAGTGAAATGAGGTGTCCAAGTTTGACGCATACCCCATGCCCCGTGTGGATGAACTTATAGAAAGGCTGGGAACAGCCAGGTTTCTCACCACGTTGGACCTGACCAAAGGTTACTGGCAAATACCTTTATCTGACGGCGCAAAAGAAAAAAACAGCCTTTTCGGTTCCGGAGGTGCTGTACCAGTATAAGATGTTACCCTTTGGGTTGCATGGGGCTCCAGCACCTTTCAACGGGCGATGGATAAAATTTTCAGGCCCCATAGAAAATATGCAGCTGCCTATTTGGATGATGTAGTAATTCACAGTACAGACTGGGGGTCCCATTTGGTTAAAGTACAAGCAGTACTGGACTCAATCAGAGAGGCAGGGTTAACTGCTAACCCAAAGAAGTGCTGCCTCGCAATGGAGGAGGTCAAATACTTGGGCTTCACCATAGGCAGAGGTCTGATTAGGCCCCAATTGAATAGTATTGATGCTATTCAAAACTGGCCTCGTCCAGTGAATAAAAAACAGGTAAGGGCTTTTTTGGGAATAACTGGGTACTATAGACGGTTTATTCCCAATTTTGCGACCACGGCGGTGCCGTAGTCAGACCTTACCAAAGGGAAGCAGTCAAATATGGTGAAATGGAACCCTGATGCAGAAAAAGCGTTCCAAGCGTTAAAAGTGGCTTTGTGTTCACAACCGGTATTGATAACACCAGATTTTTCAAAAGAATTTGTGGTACAGACAGATGCCTCAGAGGTAGGGATAGGGGCTGTGCTGTCCCAAACCAGAGATGGGGACGAACACCCTATCATTTATTTGAGTAGGAAACTCAATGAGTATGAAAAAAGGTATGCCATTGTGGAAAAGGAGGCTTTGGCCATTAAGTGGGCACTAGATACCTTGAGATATTACCTCTTGGGTAGACAATTCAGACTAGTGACAGACCATGCCCCTTTAAAATGGATGTATGTAAAAAGAGGCAAGAATGATCGTATAACTAGATGGTTTCTAGCGTTGCAGGACTTTAAGTTTACTGTCGAACATAGACCGGGAACACAATTGTCCAACGCAGATGCATTGTCTCGCATCTTCTGTTTGGGGGCTACAAGTGTTCCGGCCCCTAGGTCGAAACAGGGGAGGGGGATATGTGACAAGAACACTGGGATAGTGTTTGAGGGCAGGTATGTTTGTCCCAGGTTCTTGTCTTACATGTTTTAGAAAATGAAAACTTCTAGGAAAAATGCTTTGTTTTGTCAGAACCTTTTCAGTTTGCTGTAAAAGCTGGGTAAAGGCTCTGAGAGAGAGATAAGGCGAGTTCTAGACATTGGGCCCAGTTCGGGTCTTTGGCCTCACAGAGGGCTAATCAGGGTTTCAGCTGTGTAAGAGTGTTATAGGGCTGCTAGCCTGATTAGTATGGGAAGACTGCCTGGGAAGACTGGAGGGATCTGTATGAGAGAAACACACTTCCTGATACAAGTGAGCTATACAGTGTTTACTGGAGAACTCTGTGTTTTTTTGTTTAGTGATAGTTAGGAACATCTTGTGTTTAGTTAGTGCCGGACAGGCAAGTTATTTTCTTTTGGTGTTTGTTTTATTTTCTGTTTCAATAAAACTGGCCGGGGCCAGTTGTACCAGAAACTGGACTTGTGTTGTTCCTCAGCTGATGCGTGCTGCCATATTCCCCAGGAAGAGGCGCCTTGCACCCCTACAGTGTTACAATATATATATATATATATATATATATATATATATATATTTTTTTTTTTATATATATTTTTATATATATATATATATATATATATATATATAATTTTTTTATATTTATCATCTATTTCTCTATCCCTATAAACGATTTATACTTTATCATAAGAATTCTGTCTGATTTGATATATAATAGAATATACATCATATAGCTAAATATGTATAGGTGTGTATAATGTCGAACATAAACACAAGTATATGATTTTCATGAATATATGATCTTCGTTTCTCAAGTGTAAAACGCTGTAACATAAAAACCTTCTAAACATATCTTTATTTATTTTTTGGTGACCACGTCCGGGTAATATATGTATAAAAAAACAAAAAACACCATGAGAGAACGGGGAGAACGTTTCCATGACTACAAAACAAAGCTGAGACTCCGGGTCACGTGATGCGGCTTACCTGTGCGTTCCACAACATGCCAGTTCCGGTACTGAGAGACCATATGACGCGAGCAACCAATAAGATGTAGGCGGAAATACACAGAGACAGACCTAACAAAGACGTCACCACGGCACCACACACGCGCAACCGGAAGCGGGGAACTGTGAGAAGACGGCGAGCATGCGCACACGAACTTTCTAAACGCCGGAAGTGTGGCGGAAGTACCGCACCTCTCCGGAATCATCTGTTTTAATGCCCAAACCTTGTTATTAAGTAATCTACACTGCTTATTTTATGCTGTATACAGTAATGGCGGCCATTAATAAGTATTAAACATGTGCTCCAGTAAGGAGTGACTTTTTTAATGAATATGCATTAACATAGAAAGGATATGATGTCATCACTTAACTCCCAATTAGGGGGGTATATATAGGAGCTCTGTAGTACCTTGTCACTTACCCCATGAAGAAGTCTTAGAGACGAAACGCGTTGGACCTTCACCCAGAGATCTCCTGCTATATCAGTTAAGACTCTCAATACTATTTTCTCTACATTTGTGTAGCTTGGGGGAGCCTGGGGGGAGGGTTTAGCTAGAAACTATGGGTCATGCAGTGAGAATAGTGGGGATGGCGGTAGTAAACGAAATGGGGGAGAAGTTGGGGGGAGGGTAAGAGCAGGCGGTAAGGTTACTAACATGGGTACTAAAAGAGATTTTACCAAAGCACTAACCAATGACGATTACAGGTCATCATTGCTACATAAGGTGAAAGATGTCCCTAACGCAAGGGAAAATACTTATCTTAGTTGTATGTATGTAAACGCCAGAAGCATTACTGGTAAAAAGGGTGAACTAGAAATACTTGCAGCAAGCAAACAGTATGATATTATAGGCATTACTGAAACTTGGTGGGATGAATCTCATGATTGGACAGTCAATCTAGAAGGCTATACACTGTTTAGGAGAGACAGACTAAATAAAAAGGGTGGAGGGGTGTGTCTTTACGTAAAGCCGTTTTTAAAACCTGATATACAGGAATATATTCAGGAGGGGACTGTAGACACTGTCGAGACATTATGGGTAGAAATTGCATGCGGGGAAAAAGGAATAAAATAGTTAGTATTGGTTGTATGCTATAGGCCGCCTGGTATCAACGCATCTGATGAGGAATTGTTACTAAAGCAAATTGAAAGAGCAGCAGGAGTAGGAGACATAGTAGTGATGGAAGATTTTAACTATCCAGAGATAAACTGGAAAAAGGATTCATGTGATACTGCTAGGGGCAATATGTTTTTAAACACACTTAATGATAACTACTTAGTCCAACTAATTGAGGAACCAACTAGGTACAATGCAATCTTAGACCTGGTATTAACAAACAATGGGGATTTGGTATAAGGTATTATAGTAGGGGAACCCATAGGAAACAGCGACCACAATATGGTCACATTTAATATCAGTTTCCATAAACAGCCCTATACTGGCTCAACTAGGACTCTAAACTTTAGCAAATTTTGAAAAGATGAGGGTATTTTTCAGGGATATTGAATGGCAAGGTTTGTTTTTAGGAAAAAATACTACGGAGAAATGGGAGGTACTAAAATTCCTGCTAGCTAAAAATACACTCAAATATGTTCCTATGAGCAGCAAAAAAAGGAATAAAAATCATAAACCAATGTGGCTTAACAAAAAGATTAAGGAAGTTATGGGCAAGAAAAGGCGAGCATTTAAAAAATACAAATCTGACGGGGAAGCAGAGTCATTTCAGCACTATAAGGAATGTAACAAAATTTGCAAAAAGGAAATAAGAGCGGCTAAAGTAAAAACTGAAAAACTAGTAGCAAAGGAAAGCAAAGCGAATCCCAAAAAATTATTTAATTACATTAATAGCAAGAGATTAAAGAAGGAGAGTATAGGCCCTTTAAAAGACAAGTTGGGAGTCTTAAGCAAAAATTATAATGACATAGCGGACACACTAAATGAGTTTTTTTCAATAGTATTCACTAGAGAGGACCCAATTCAGGGACTGACACACAATCTCAATAATGAGAATATCCCACTGATAGGTACTTAGTTAAGCGAGGAAGTAGTCTGTGACTAATTAAAACATTTAAAGATTAATAAATCACCAGGGCCCAATGGAATTCACCCAAGGGTTCTAATGGAGCTTCACTCTGAACTGGCAAAACCGCTATCTTTGATCTTTAAGGATTCAGTTATATCAGGTATGGTTCCCAAAGACTGGCGTATAGCGGAAGTAGTGCCTATATTCAAAAAGGGAAGTAAAGCTGAACCAGGTAATTATAGACCAGTTAGTCTTACATCTATAGTGGGGATAGTATTGGAAGGTATTCTAAGAGATAGTATTCAGAAGTTCCTTGAAGTCAATGAGGTCATTTAAAGAAATCAACATGGGTTTATGAAGGACAGATCCTGTCAAACCAACTTACTTGGCTTTTATGAAACAGTAAGCGCAAACCTAGATCAGGGTAAAGACGTGGATGTAATCTTTTTAGACTTTGCCAAAGCGTTCGATACTGTACCACACATGAGACTTATCTACAAGCTACAAGAATCAGGGCTTGGAAGCACAATATGCACTTGGGTCAAAAACTGGTTAGATAATAGGGAGCAGCGCGTTGTGGTTAATGGATCTTTTTCAACTTGGACTGAAGTGCTAAGTAGTGTGCCGCAAGGCTCAGTATTAGGACCGCTATTGTTCAATATTTTCATTAACGACCTAACAGAAGGTCTAGAGAGCATGGTGTCAATTTTTGCAGATGATACCAAATTGTGTAAGGCTATAAATACAGAGGAGGATGCCGAGTCTCTTCAGAACGACTTAGTTAAATTAGAAGCATGGGCAGCCAAATGGAGAATGCGCTTCAACACAGACAAGTGTAAGGTAATGCACTGTGGTAACAAGAACAAAAATTACACCTACCTACTAAATGGGGTAAAATTAGGGGATTCTGTACTGGAAAAGGACTTAGGTGTCCTCATAGATAGCAAACTAAGCAGTAGTACCCAAAGTAGGACTGCAGCAAAGAAGGCTAATAAGATATTAGCATGCATAAAACGGGGTATTGATGCTAGGGACGAGAGTATTATACTCCCGTTATATAAATCACTAGTGAGGCCACACCTTGAATACTGTGTACAATTCTGGGCACCGTACTACAAAAAGGATATCCTGGAGCTAGAAAAGGTTCAGAGGAGGGCGACCAAACTAATTAAGGGCATGGAGACGATGGAATACAAGGAAAGGCTTGAAAGACTAGGCATGTTTACATTGGAAAAGCGGAGACTAAGAGGGGATATGATCAACATCTACAAATATATAAGGGGACAATACACAGAGCTTGCGCAGGACCTGTTTTTGGTTAGATCAACACAGAGGACTCGTGGACACTCGCTCAGGTTAGAGGAAAGGGGATTCTGCACAATACGGCGTAAAGGCTTTTTCACGGTAAGGACAATACGTGTTTGGAATTCCCTGCCTGAGGGAGTTGTAATGGCGGAATCTATCAACACCTTTAAGAATGGGTTAGATAAATTCCTATTGGATAAGGATGTCCAGGGGTATGGTGCATAGACATGCATTATAGTTACTATAAATAGGGATAAAATGCAACGGCTGACAGCAGCATCAGTCAGAAATTTGTCAAATCATCATGCATAGGAGATCACAAATAGGTTGAACTCTATGGACAATTGTCTTTTTTCAACCTCAGATACTATGTTACTATGTTATTTGCACAGGCAATCCGCACTTTATTTGAGAATTTAATATGTGTCCATTTTTTTTTTCTAAAAAATATTCATTTTTAGACAACTGCATTTTATGTAAAGGATTTTTATATACGTTTAAATATTTCTTTGGTATTGTATTTTAACCTATTCCTAGTATTGTGAAATAAATGTATATCTTATTATACATATCTTTATCTACTGAATTGGTAGGGTTCCAGCTACGCTGTGTGACAACAGTCTGTGGGTCAGGGTCAAACTCACAAGATCCAGCCGCCTGCAGCATGCCGAATCAGAATTCACTGGCACGTCCCACCTCACAGTCCAGCAGCAGCAGTTATGTGCAACGTCGCATGTAGCAGTGCAGACTGAGCGGTACCAGGCAGGAGCCATCCTATCTCCTACTGCAGATATTAGCAGGGTTCCTGGGACAGAGCAGATTAACTCAGCAGCAGCAGCAGATGCACCACAGAGCTCCACTGGAAGAGCAGCGGTCACACCTGGATCCCGCTGTGAACCACACAGGTGCTGCTGTACATGCAGGTGCCCCTTCAGGGCTTGGAGCCCAGCGGCAGGCGTCTCCATTGCCTTAGGGAGTTACGCCCCTGCCTATACCTGTGACCTGCAACATGCCTCGTGCCACATATCAGTATACTTAATTTGTGATTTTATGGCAAACATTTTCCTTCAAAAGTACTAGTGTCGCTCTAAGTTACACCAAGGGGTATATTTACTAAAGTGTGAGTTTATAGGAGTGGAGACGTTGCCCATAGCAACTAATCACATTCTAGCTATTACCTTCTAGAAGGTACTAGATAAATGATAAGTAGAATCTGATTGGTTGCTATATCAACTCTCACTTTAGTAAATGGAACCCACTAGCATCTTGAGCCATATGGTACAATAATGCTGGGTAAGTGAGAACACATCTCTAGAGTAGGATCCTATCAGAAAAAAAGTTGGACACCATTATTTATGTTTTCCGTAGGATAATGGAATAAGGTGGGATTACTGGTCTCCACGGGCTGACAACATGCCATGTTTTAGCTTTTGGAGTTTTTTTTGTTTGTTTTTTTTTGTAATAACATCCACTTTTGTTACTTACCTTAGATTGTTACAGTTATATCTGTATTTTGTTAAGTTCTTTTTTATTTTACATTTTTATGATGTAAGGGGGACTTTACAGAAACAAATGGCAATTATGTGCCTCTGTATTTTAGCATCACGGTACACGGACCGAGAGAACAAGTGCTGTCAAGACGGCATGCTTGTTAATCCCATGGGTCACAGCTGTGAGCGCCGCTCCCGTCTCATCCAGGCAGGACAGAAGTGTATTGATGCCTTCCTTGACTGCTGCAAGGCATTTGAGAAGATGAAGGCATCTGAGAAGGAACTGATGAATAACGATGACCTATCAAGAAGTAAGTAGATGCGGGTCCTGATTCAGATTTGTATGCACACGCCTACAGAATAATAATTGTTACAAGTGAAGCTGAACAATATAAACACCCAGAAGAGCCATGGGGAGAGGTAAGAGTCAGTGGGTGACAGGGAGAGTGTGACAGGAGAGAGAGAGGTGACGGGGAGAGGGTGAGAGTTAGTGGGTGACATGGGGAGAGGTGAGAGTCAGTGGGTGACAGGGAGACTGTGACAGGAGAGAGAGAGGTGACGGGGAGAGGGTGAGAGTTAGTGGGTGACATAGAGAGGGTGACAGGAGAGAGGTGACGGCTGGGGAGAGAGGCAGTGAGTGACAGGCAGTGGGAAACTGCATTAATATTGAATTAAAAAATAAAAACATTTATATGCCACTCCCCCGCCCCAACTGTTATGAACTGTTATTGAACTTTGATCGCCATTGGTGCCCCTAAACACGATAAAGCTCTTTCTGCATGTTTACATGATTAGCCTGTTTTGTAGTAAGAATTAAGGAAACCGACTGTGGTACGTAAGTTTGTGACCTACAAAGGACTGATGTTTTAAAGGAAAGAAAAAAGGGAAAGTAATGAAATATCAAGTACCTGATAAATAACATACTGTAATTAGCTTGAACCACAATAATATATATATATATTTTTTTCTGTATTTTGTCTATGTGTTGTGTGTGTTTGCATGCGGTGTTAGGTTTGTAATAGTGATGTGCACCGGACATTTTTCGGGTTTTGTGTTTTGGATTCGGTTCCGCGGCCGTGTTTTGGATTCGGACGCATTTTGGCAAAACCTCACCGAAATTTTTTTGCCTGATTCGGGTGTGTTTTGGATTCGGGTGTTTTTTTCAAAAAACCCTAATCATTTTGCTCCCATAGTATTATTAACCTCAATAACCATAATTTCCACTCATTTTCAGTCTATTCTGAACACCTCACACCTTGCAATATTATTTTTAGTCCTAAAATTTGCACCAAGGTCGCTGGATGGCTAAGCTAAGCGACACAAGTGACCGACACGAACACCTGGCCCATCTAGGAGTGGCACTGCAGTGTCAGACAGGATGGCACTTCAAAAAAATTGTCCCCAAATAGCACATGATGCAAAGAAAAAAAGAGGCGCACCAAGGTCGCTGTGTGACTAAGCTAAGCAACACAAGTGGCCGACACAAACACCTGGCCCATCTAGGAGTGGCACTGCAGTGTCAGGCAGGATGGCACTTCAAAAAAATAGTCCCCAAACAGCACATGATGCAAAGAAAAAAAGAGGCGCACCAAGGTCACTGTGTGACTAAGCTAAGCGACCCAAGTGGCCAACACAAACACCTGGCCTATCTAGGAGTGGCACTGCAGTGTCAGACAGGATGGCACTTCAAAAAAATAGTCCCCAAACAGCACATGATGCAAAGTAAAAAAAGAGGCGCACCAAGGTCGCTGTGTGACTAAGCTAAGCAACACAAGTGGCCGACACAAACACCTGGCCCATCTAGGAGTGGCACTGCAGTGTCAGGCAGGATGGCACTTCAAAAAAATAGTCCCCAAACAGCACATGATGCAAAGAAAAAAAGAGGCGCACCAAGGTAGCTGTGCGACTAAGCTAAGCCACACAAGTGGCCGACACAAACACTTGGCCCATCTAGGAGTGGCACTGCAGTGTCAGACAGGATGGCACTTCAAAAAAATTGTCCCCAAACAGCACATGATGCAAAGAAAAATGAAAGAAAAAAGAGGTGCAAGATGGAATTGTCCTTGGGCCCTCCCACCCACCCTTATGTTGTATAAACAGGACATGCACACTTTAACAAACCCATCATTTCAGCGACAGGGTCTGCCACACGACTGTGACTGAAATGACTGGTTGGTTTGGGCCCCCACCAAAAAAAGAAGCAATCAATCTCTCCTTGCACAAACTGTCTCTACAGAGGCAAGATGTCCACCTCATCATCATCCTCCGATTCCTCACCCCTTTCACTGTGTACATCCCCCTCCTCACAGATTATTAATTCGTCCCCACTGGAATCTACCATCTCAGGTCCCTGTGTACTTTCTGGAGGCAATTGCTGCTGGTGAATGTCTCCACGGAGGAATTGATTATAATTCATTTTGATGAACATCTTCTTCTCCACATTTTCTGGAAGTAACCTTGTACGCCGATTGCTGACAAGGTGAGCGGCTGCACTAAACACTCTTTTGGAGTACACACTGGAGGGAGGGCAACTTAGGTAGAATAAAGCCAGTTTGTGCAAGGGCCTCCAAATTGCCTCTTTTTCCTGCCAGTATACGTACGGACTGTCTGACGTGCCTACTTGGATGCGGTCACTCATATAATCCTCCACCATTCTTTCAATGGTGACAGAATCATATGCAGTGACAGTAGACGACATGTCAGTAATTGTTACATCACACAGTAGTACCACTTTACCTTAGAAATGTTACTCCTCACAGTAGAGCCCCTTATTTACATTGCATCACACTGAATTGCTCCTTATTCACATTAGACCACACAGTAGTGCCCTTTCTATACATTGAGCCACACAGTAGAGCACCTTATATACATAATGCAACACATTAGTAATGTATACACATAATACCACACAGTAATGCCCCATACACATGTGACACACATTATTAATGTCCTTATAAACAAAATGTGCCTTACACATTATGCCAACCTTTATTAATGGCCTTATACACATAATGCCCCTTTCACATATGCAGCACACTATTAGTGCACTTATACACATAATGACACACATACAGATGGGTCCTTGTTTATCTTGACTTTTAATAGGGTTGACTGGGCAGTCGGACTTAATCCCCCGCTGTATTGTTCTCTGTATTGTATTGCAGCTGAGAACAATAGATGAAGGGTTTATGTTAATAAATCATGTTGTGCCTAGGCGCAGAAAACTAGCCAAGATAACCGTGGACCCATCTGTAGTGCCCATTACATATTTGCCACACATTAATGCATTTATACACGAGACACATAATGCCTCTTACACATATGCCGAACACTACGCCAAAACCAACCCACCTGCACACAGCACTTATATGGCCACTAACACTGTGACTTCTGCCTCTGCTTGGATACAGATGTGTCCTCATACATCTTGCCTCAATACGCCATGCAGCAGGAGATGTCTGGCGTGAGTCAGCTGGCAGCTCTGCTAATAACAGGAGCCTTTTTTATATATAAATGTGCAAAGAAAAATGTTAGGAATAATTTGTTTGAATAAAGAACCACGAGATGATATGTAGTATGAATAATATATTAGCGTTTATTCGTATAAATAATATAAGGTCAAAATTTGCTTTTTGCAAATATGTGGAAAAATAAGTTTGGAGCACAAAATATAATAAAAATGAAAAATGAAAATAGAAATAAGAAAAAAATGAAAAATAAAAAAATAAAGTAAAAATAAAAATACAAATATTCGCAAAATAATGAATAAGAAATATATATCAGGTCAAGCTTTGTGTGCTGCGCCTGTATAGTATGAAAAATATTTGAGAAATACAAGTCCCAAATGTGTGGTGTGGACAGAGTGTGGCGTCCCACCTCTTTTCCACCTTACTGTCGTTTTGTACTATCTAGTAACACAGTGGAGATTTAAATTTCTGGAATGACAGGAATTGTGGATTCCAAAGTTAGTCACAGTAGTTTAAAGGTTATCCTCTTATAGAGGCAAGTTCTGGTCCGAATTGGATGTATATACTGCGGGGTACCCCAATGTGGATAGTGGTGGGATAAGGTGATCAGGGAAAAGGTAACTTTAAATAACCCCGGACTCCCCGCTATTCTCCTCCATTTTGAACAGCAAAAGACGCCCGCAGCCACAGACGTCTGCTATCCGTCAAAACCGGAGGGATGCGGTCATGCCTCTGGGGGGAAGGTATCACTGACTTCGGGACCCACAGGGGGACTGTCCGCCGTGAACCTTCCCTCCTACGGGGTGGGTTACCTTCTCTCCTGCGCTCGATCCCGTCAAACACTTCCACTGCTTCCTTCTGTCTTCTCTCAGCCTGACGATCGGTGCTCTGCTCGCTGGTCTGTACCCTCTCGGCCGTGCGGCTCCGTTTTTCCTCCACAAAAAGTCTCCTGTGTGTAGAATTTGTTCCGTCCAGATCTACTTCAAAATGCTGCTGTATTCTATAGTAGTATTGAAAGAGAATGGTGGTGTAATGCTCTATTTCTTCTCCAACGCGTATCGACCCGATTGGGTCTTCCTCAGGGAGTCCTTAGTCACCATCTTTGTTGAGGGCTTTTTATGCCCATACTTGATTGTGTCATCCAAGTGGGTGTGTCCATATTTCCTCTGCATGAGCTAGATGGATACAATGTGTCTTCGGATTTGCGACATGTTTAAACAGAATTGTATAGAAAACAATGAGTGCTGCATGTGGCTGTGTGCAACACCAGGGAATAGGATAAAATAAACATCTTATATTTTTTTTGTGTTGGTTTTGCAAATAATAAATTACAATACTGAGAATGAAACTGAAAATGAAATTTTTTTTTGTTTGTTTCAAATGGATTGATATAACTGTATATATTCAGTCTAACAGAATTAATTTGTGATTTATTGTTAGTCTATAGTATCAGTTTAATTATGGGGATAAAATAAACAAAATGCATTTTTTTAGAGACTTCATTTGTGATATATTATAATTATGAAGATAAAGCTGAGAGTGAAAAAATGTAGTTTCGGACGGATTGATCTAACAGTGTCTATTCTGTCTACCATAATAAATTCGTGAATTGCTAGTATTCTAACATTTCACTTTCGTTAGAGGAATTATGAGTTTTTGGCTCCTAATACCCAGTTGTTGTGTGTTATGTAGTGATTATAAATATTTGTTGGTTGATGGAAATAGATAGATGAGTGGAGGTTATGCATAAACACCTATATTGTATAACAGGGTGTATTGTTTTGGGTCTTATTATTGGTTATTTGTACACTGGAAAGTAGTTCTGGTTGTATGAAATGTCATAGTGACATAGTTAATGTCATGCTGACCGTTAATATAAATGCTGGAGGGATATTGGGCTCTAAATATCCATCAGTTCATCACTATTGACCTCACTTCATTGTCTAAATTTAGGCCTTGTGGTCTCAGTGTTTTAAGTGTGTACATCCACCTCAATTCCTCTTTGTTGATTTTTTTCAAAAAATCTCCTCATCTCCAATTTGGTGGTACTAACTTAATTCCCAGGATTTTCAAGCCTGTCGGGTTGCTGTCGTGTAGTTCTTTAAAATGCTGTGACAGATTGTGTGTCTCTAGACCGTGTTTAACATTTCTGACATGTTCTGCTATTCTCGTTTTAAGGGGTCTTGTTGTTCTCCCTACGTACTGTAGTTTGCACGGGCATTCAGCTAGGTAAATCACCCCTTTGCTGTGACATGAAAAATGTTCTTGTATCTCAAAAACTTCCCCTGTTTTGTTGGAAATAAAGTTGGTGACCCTTTTGGTGCTCACTTTGTGTGTTCTGCAGTAGTTGCAGGTGCCACAATGAAAGAAACCTTTGTTGAGTTTCTGTCCTATCATGGTAGTCTGTATTTTTTCTACTTTTCTAAGGTGACTGTGTGACAATCTCGATTTTAGGTCTGGTGCTCTTTTGTAGATAACTCTTGGCCTTGATGGGAGTTTGTCTGCTAGGATGTCGTCTTCTAGTAGGATATGCCAGTGTTTGTATAAGATCTTTTCTAACTGTCTGTTATTTGTGTTGTATTGTGTAATAAAGGCTGTCTTGAAAACTTCATTTGCTGTTTCTTTATTTTTATAGGTTAGGAGAGTATTTCTATCTGTTTCTTTTGCTTTTTCTAAGTCTTTCTCCAGAGTGTCTTCTTTATATCCTTTTTCTATAAAGTGGCATTTCATTTAAAAAACTCATAATTCCTCTAACGAAAGTGAAATGTTAGAATACTAGCAATTCACGAATTTATTATGGTAGACAGAATAGACACTGTTAGATCAATCCGTCCGAAACTACATTTTTTCACTCTCAGCTTTATCTTCATAATTATAATATATCACAAATGAAGTCACTAAAAAAATGCATTTTGTTTGTTTTATCCCCATAATAAAATTGATACTATAGACTAACAATAAATCACAAATTAATTCTGTTAGACTGAATATATACAGTTATATCAATCCATTTGAAACAAACAAAAAAAAATTTCATTTTTGGTTTCATTCTCAGTATTGTAATTTATTATTTGCAAAACCAACACAAAAAAAAATATAAGATGTTTATTTTATCCTATTCCCTGGTGTTGCACACAGCCACATGCAGCACTCATTGTTTTCTATACAATTCTGTTTAAACATGTCGAAAATCCGAAGACACATTGTATCCATCTAGCTCATGCAGAGGAAATATGGACACACCCACTTGGATGACACAATCAAGTATGGGCATAAAAAGCCCTCAACAAAGATGGTGACTAAGGACTCCCTGAGGAAGACCCAAACGGGTCGATACGTGTTGGAGAAAAAAGAGAGCATTACACCACCATTCTCTTTCAATACTACTATAGAATACAGCAGCATTTTGAAGTAGATCTGGACGGAACAAATTCTACACACAGGAGACTTTTTGTGGAGGAAAAACGGAGCCGCACGGCCGAGAGGGTACAGACCAGCGAGCAGAGCACCGATCGTCAGGCTGAGAGAAGACAGAAGGAAGCAGTGGAAGTGTTTGACGGGATCGAGCGCAGGAGAGAAGGTAACCCACCCCGTAGGAGGGAAGGTTCACGGCGGACAGTCCCCCTGTGGGTCCCGAAGTCAGTGATACCTTCCCCCCAGAGGCATGACCGCGTCCCTCCGGTTTTGACGGATAGCAGACGTCTGTGGCTGCGGGCGTCTCTTGCGGTTCAAAACGGAGGAGAATAGCGGGGAGTCCGGGGTTATTTAAAGTTACCTTTTCCCTGATCACCTTATCCCACCACTATCCACATTGGGGTACCCCGCAGTATATACATCCAATTCGGACCAGAACTTGCCGCTATAAGAGGATAACCTTTAAACTACTGTGACTAACTTTGGAATCCACAATTCCTGTCATTCCAGAAATTTAAATCTCCACTGTGTTACTAGATAGTACAAAACGACAGTAAGGTGGAAAAGAGGTGGGACGCCACACTCTGTCCACACCACACATTTGGGACTTGTATTTCTCAAATATTTTTCATACTATACAGGCGCAGCACACAAGGCTTGACCTGATATATATTTCTTATTCATTATTTTGCGAATATTTTTATTTTTACTTTTTTATTTTTTTATTTTTTATTTTTCATTTTTTTCTTATTTCTATTTTCATTTTTCATTTTTTCATTTTTATTATATTTTGTGCTCCAAACTTATTTTTCCACATATTTGCAAAAAGCAAATTTTGACCTTATATTATTTATACGAATAAACGCTAATATATTATTCATACTACATATCATCTCGTGGTTCTTTATTCAAACAAATTATTCCTAACATTTTTCTTTGCACGCAGGCGCAGTTGTGTAAACCTTGTTAAACGTCATTTAGTAACTTTCTGGAGGCTTCTGGGTTTAGCCTCTCACACGTACTGCTGCCACCCCTGTATTATTTATATAAGTAGAGCGTTGGTCACATTTGCAAATTTATATATAAATGTGTCTTATTTGCATTACTATGTGGCTAGGATGCACAAGCAGCTACTGTTGATTAAAATTATATGCAGCATGCCTATATTCTGTGTGCTACTGTGACAGTATCTGCATACGAAATGCTGCATATCATTTTAATCAGCAGAAGCTGCTTGTGCCCCTAGGCATACCAAATGCCCTAGGCATTTGCCTAGTTTGCCTATACCCAGGGCCGGTTCTGCTCCCCAGCACACAGTTATATACCTCCCCCCTCCCCAGCACACACTAATATACCTCCCCGTTCCCGAGCACACACTAATATACCACACCCTCTCCCGAGCACACACTAATATACCCCCCCTCCACACCACACACTAATATATCATTCCCCCTCCAAAGCACACACTAATATACCTCCCCGTTCCCGAGCACACACTAATATACCACACCCTCTCCCGAGCACACACTAATATACCCCCCCTCCACACCACACACTAATATATCATTCCCCCTCCAAAGCACACACTAATATACCACCCCCCTCCCCAGCACACACTAATATACCACCCCCCTCCCCAGCACACACTAATATACCACCCCCCTCCCCAGCACACACTAATATACCAACCCCCTCCCCAACACACACTAATATACCACCCCCCTCCCCAACACACACTAATATACCGCCTCCCCAGCACAAACTAGTATACCTACCCCTCTCTCCAGAACACACTAATACACCCCTCCCCCCATGTGCCAGCTGCAGAATGTACCAGAGTCTCTGCTCCTCGGTATGGGATAGCTGGCTGGCTGCTAGACCTGCTGGGCTGCTCCTCTCTGAAGGCTCCTCCAGTGCAGTCACATGTTGTGCACTAGATGACTTCCTGTTCCTGCCTAATCTGGAAGTAGGCACAGCAGAGCGACGGGAGGTGGTTGCCCGGCTTTGCCATGAGCACAAATGAAAAAATAGAAGTGCCCAGGCCCCCAAAATGACACTGATGGTAGGGGAGGGAGGGGGGATAAGGGAGGGGGAGGGCCGCTGCTGAAGACTGCTGTGTCTATATTGGAAGGCGGTGGGAGCGCTGCTTCCTGTCTGTTATCTAGGTTGACTGGAGGTTCGGGGAGGAGCTGGGAGGAGAGGGAAGGAGCAGGTCCCTGGTACGAGATCACAGTGAAGAGCTTCTGTTTGTGCTGCCGGTGCCGCTGCTGCCTGTCATACAGCGTGACAGGTGCGGGCTGGGGCAGCCTGCTGCAAGGTGTAGTAGCAGAACAGGGAGAGCACCTCATAAGGCCGGTGCCTCCCTGCTTTGCAGACTTTGCTGAGCGGGTAGCGCCGGCACTGATCACAGCATATGCGCAATCTGTCAATAACTGCTTAGAAGAGAAATGCACCATGGTCCTGTATAGTAGAGATAAAATACAGTGAGGATGTGTCCGCCAAAGAGTTGAAGGGAGAAGGCAACATATAAAGTCCCTGTTTCCTAAAATGTGGGGAGGTCGCTGTATGAGGCTCATCACTGATATGCCACAGCCAGACCTCACAGCTACAAATGAACCATCATTGTATGCTGACAGCCAGCAGGATGACATGTGGACACTTAAGGTGTCGATTTTAAAAGAGACTAAATAAAAGAGATCAAGGTGAGTTTTTGTAGACATCACGCTAGCGGTTATGGCTCCGGTCTGGCTAGTATTAAATTGGCATTTCTGTTTGGTGCGGCCTGGAGGGTTACAACACCTGCTGGACCCAGATCTGTGCACCAGAGTAGAAGGGCTAGTAGAAGCCCTGGGAGGACACAAGCTATATCTACAGAAGCTAATCCAAATTTACCCTGCACCAGACTGAGTATAATTAAATAACTGAATATTGATAACCAACTAAACAAAAAGAGAATTAGGCCCCAATGAGCGATAAATCTTACGTTGGAGGTGCTCCAAGGAATAATGTACCAGATACAAATTTAATTTGGTAGGTGTAGAAGAACCCACACCTCACCAAACGGAAAGAAATTCCTTTGTTTGGAGCACTCTTTTAGATAATATGTATGAATAGTGAAGAAAAATTATTATGATTAAAACTTAGCTTTTATTATTCAATACTTAACTAAAAAATGAAAGGGGTATAATACAAATATCAATTGATGAATCCCCTTATGAACAGTGGTAAAAATCTATAAGTAGGAGCAAATACTGTCGTCTTGAAATTGTGTATTTTGCTCAAAAAATAATGAAAAAGACAATGATAGTAATCTATCAGACTTTTAAACAAGCAACAGTAGTGATATTATTTTATATAACTCGCATTAGAACAGACAATTCCTAGGATCGGCTTCTCCTCATACTTTAATAAAACTTATACATATAAGACTGATACCTCTTCCATAGAAATAAATCAGTAAAAATGTCCATGTCTATGTTGGTGAAAAAATAATACATGGTTGCAATTTAGACTAGGCTAGGTACTTCATCTGCATTTTTAGTTGATATGTATCTACTTTGTGTTCTAAAACAAGAACCTGTCACATTGGTATTTGTATCTACTTGCATATGTAACAGATGCAGGTGCCTAGGCATCCACTTTATGTTTAAACCAAAATCTAGTCGCAATATAGCAAACCACGTGAGTCACTCAACACGTATTCATATTCAGAAAAGGGTAACAATACACATAACAAATCCTGATAATTGTCTGTATTCTGGAATCACATTAATTCATATAAGAAAAATTATATTGTGATATAACATGGACAAGGGGGAAAGAAAATTAATTGGGAAAAAAATAATAGTACAGACACTCTAGTAAACTAATCCCATCTGCTGTCTGACCTCATCCATGAGCAGAGGAAAGATGAGAGTCGGACCGTCGACTGTGTCATGGAAATAAGAAAGACAGGCACACTGGCTGGAGACCCCGTCGTGGTGTTAGATAGGCCCTGATGCTGATAAGCCTTGCAGGGTCTAAATGCGCCACTTGGGCCTGAGCCAGAGTCCGAAATGAGAGGAAAGACAGTGAGCAGAGATCAATTTAATTTGTACAATCAATTAATATAATCTGCGGAATGAGATCATTGTATCTCTTGATCTTTAAAAGAAAAAAGGGAAGAAAAAGAAAAAAAGGGTTTACATTTGTACTGCAATTGCCCACATCAAACTTGCTCCTAGTGGATAGTATTGTTATTAGAGAATAATTGATATGTATATCTTTTGTGGGCACAGACTGAATGGTATCACAGATATTGACCTGTCCACATTGGTTATACGTTGCTTATTGCCATATTGCTCAAAAAGACTAGTACCTATTGGCAAATATACAATACCATTCCTACCTAGTGTGAAACTGAAAGCAAGGGATAGTGGGCACACCAGTTTGCTGATCCCATCTGAGATCAATATTATTCAATTAGTATAATCTGCGGGATAAGATCATTGTATCTCTTCATCTTTAAAAGAAAAAAAAGGGGATTTAAATTTACTCTGCAATTGCCCACATCAAACTTGCTCCTAATAGATAGTATTGTTATTCAAAGATAGTTGTAGTGTATAACTTTTGTGAGCACAAACTAGACGGTATCACAGGTATTAATTAGTGATGAGCGAGGTTCGGTTTTACTCGGTTTTACTCGGTTTTACTCGGTTCTCAAAACGGCATCTTATTGGCTATCCAAAACACGTGACATCCGTGAGCCAATAAGATGCCGTTTTGAGAACCGAGTAAAACCGAGTAAAACCGAATCCGCTCATCACTAGTATTAATATGTCCACATTAGTTACACGTTGCTCATTGCCATGATGCTAATACCTATTAGCAAATGATACTACCATTCCTATATGGAATTGGGTTCAAGGTAAAAATCCTGCGCACTCTAATGCAGCCTTTAGTGGTGCCTTACCCTGATGTGTCACCACACACACCTGAAGAACATAAACAAGGCAAAACAATGGGATGGGAACCAACTGGTGGCGCAAAAAGAAAAACAAAGTGCATCAAACCAATGGATACAGATTACCTAGACACAGCTGAGACTATGCAATGTCCTTATAGGTCAAAAGTCCAGAGTCCAAAGGCTTCTCAAATTTGCTTCTCGTGAATTGTCCAAAACCAAATGGTAACATGAAAAAAAAACACAAATGGTACACACTAGTTCAGAGAAAAATCCCAGATGTGAAATAGGGAATATGAATGTTTCTTCCCGGGTTCCTTGTACTGGGATGTCTATGGGAAGTGGTGTTCTAGCCGTACAGGTTCACCTCGGTGTGAAAGGTGTTATGGGCTCCTCACATGTGTGCTTACTTCAATATGATTCCAAACAAGCTCATAAAGGTTTCTTTGGATTCTTAACATATAGGCTTTATATGCTCCAATAGTGCTCCAATAGTGATTAATATCATATAATCTTTAAAATTGGCCGCTCACATTCAGGCTTACTTTAAAAGATGCCGTTCTTCCATGTAGCGGTTTCTTTATGGGTAAGTCGTCTTATCGTCCTCGAATGTCTCCTCACTTTGTATTGTGCTCGATAAAAAGCATACAAACGAGGGGACGTGTGAGGATACGTAATAAATTTATTATAAAAAAAGGTAAAAAGTGTTTCCAAAGATAAAACAGAGATAGGATCCCCACAACAAAAACCAGAAATGAGGATCTTAATACAGCCTAGTCCGACAGTAAGAAAAAGATATTACCCCGGGAAATCTCACCGCTTTCTGGCTGGAATAACTGGTTGCTGTGGTGATCCAACTTGTCACATGCTCCCACCAACGCGTTTCTACTAAAAGTCTTTGTCAAGGTGCATGTGTGGTGTGCCATGCCTTCTATTTATACCTGGCATGGTGTATAACCTACCGCCCCTTCCTGGGCGGGTCCTGGTTTATTAATTAATGTATAGCCTTTACAAACTCAAAATTATAAAGGTGAAATACTGTAATGGGTGTTATGAAAAAAACAATTGTATTTAAACGAAAAATAAGGATAGAGGGAGTTCGGAGAGTGTAGATACGTGTTGTGCGTTCCATTACGTCTGGAACGCACACTACTTCCGCCGGACATCCGGCGGAAGTGATACTACATGTGATCCAATGCATCGCTGCAGTGAGCGGTTACCGTGACCCCGCTCTGAGACGTGGTTGTCATGGTACCGCAATGTTTGATCCTCATTTCTGGTTTTTGTTGTGGGGATCCTATCTCTGTTTTATCTTTGGAAACACTTTTTACCTTTTTTTATAATAAATTTATTACGTATCCTCACACGTCCCCTCGTTTGTATGCTTTTTATCGAGCACAATACAAAGTGAGGAGACATTCGAGGACGATAAGACGACTTACCCATAAAGAAACCGCTACATGGAAGAACGGCATCTTTTAAAGTAAGCCTGAATGTGAGCGGCCAATTTTAAAGATTATATGATATTAATCACTATTGGAGCACTATTGGAGCATATAAAGCATATATGTTAAGAATCCAAAGAAACCTTTATGAGCTTGTTTGGAATCATATTGAAGTAAGCACACATGTGAGGAGCCCATAACACCTTTCACACCGAGGTGAACCTGTACGGCTAGAACACCACTTCCCATAGACATCCCAGTACAAGGAACCCGGGAAGAAACATTCATATTCCCTATTTCACATCTGGGATTTTTCTCTGAACTAGTGTGTACCATTTGTGTTTTTTTTTCATGTTACCATTTGGTTTTGGACAATTCACGAGAAGCAAATTTGAGAAGCCTTTGGACTCTGGACTTTTGACCTATAAGGACATTGCATAGTCTCAGCTGTGTCTAGGTAATCTGTATCCATTGGTTTGATGCACTTTGTTTTTCTTTTTGCGCCACCAGTTGGTTCCCATCCCATTGTTTTGCCTTGTTTAGATACTACCATTCCTACCTAGTGCGAGACTGAAAACAAGGGATAGTGGGCACTCCGGTTCACTGATCCCATCTGCTGTCTGACCTCATCCGTTGAGCGGAGGACAGATGAGAGTAGGATTGTGGGTTGTGCCGTGGAAGGAAGAAAAGACGGATGACAACTTGAGAAGCCGTGAGTGGTGTTAGGCGGACCCTGGTGCAAATTGCCTTGCAGGGTCCGGATTCGCCACCGGAAACCAGATGTTCGTCCGTGGAGGGGAGAAAAAGGGGGAAGGGGAAGAGGGTTAGGGGAGTACCAGACTGTTGTATCTCAGCGCAAGTCGCTGTGAGTCACCGCTGCTTATCCCAGGATATCTCCGGGTTCAATCGATCCAAGCCGCTCATTCACTGTAAACTGCTGCTGCTGATCACGGCTCCCCCTGCAGTGGGGAGTCCGTGCATGGGGCCGTTATTGGACATACGTTTCACCACCTGGGCTTGCTCACCTAGCAGCCTCTTTGCTCCTACTTATAGATTTTTACCACTGTTCATAAGGGGATTCACCAATTGATATTTGTATTATACCCCTTTCATTTTTTAGTTAAGTATTGAATAATAAAAGCTAAGTTTTAATCATAATCATTTTTCTTCACTATTCATACATATTATCTAAAAGAGTGCTCCAAACAAAGGAATTTCTTTCCGTTTGGTGAGGTGTGGGTTCTTCTACACCTACCAAATTAAATTTATATCTACAGAAGCCACAGATGTCTGGATTGGTTTTACAGAACAAAAAGACAATTGTTAAGAGTGCTTGACACCACCAATGTATATCTGTGTGTATGAAAGCACAAAGAATTTATTCATATTTTGATAAAAAGATTTTAACTATCAGCCGATCATCAAGGGTTCCTACCAGGGGCTGGCTGGCACATTATAAAATGGTGTGCATGCATAAAACACTGGCCCATGAGTGTCAGTCCATCCTTAAAGTAACCCCATTGGCAATGGCTTCAGAAGGGGGGTGCGGCCTGCACCCAGGTGTCACCCTCGGAGTGGGGTGACACCAAAATGACAGCTTCCCCACCATAGGTGTGCACAGCACATTTTATTAGGGGGTGCGCCATCGGAGGGGTGTATCTAGCACCATCTATTGAGGTCAACGCAATATAAAATGTCCACCCTTGTACCAATCCTAATAAAGCAGATACATTGTCAGATGTTGTGGTGTGCACCAAACAAACAACCCTGATGGCACTCACTGCAATTACACTGCTCCTCCTCAGCCTGGTCTGGCTCCCACTCTCTTTCCCCTGCAAGCTGCAGCAGCTTACTTACAAGTCAGTCACTCACTGACACTGATAGTCGCAGACTAGTACTGCTGCTGCTGGAAAAACGAGTGACGTGTCAATGTTGCTGCCAACCGCCTGCCAGTATTGAATTTGTCTTCCTAAGAGGAACGCTGGATGCATGCTGATCCTCATCAGTGGCTGGCGTTGGCATAGCATAGAAGGAGAGAGGTGGGCATGTGGCGCGTGCGCGTGCGAGCAGCATGACGTAATGATATCACGCTGTTTTTGTACATGGAGGTGGAGGTGGGAGTTTGAAAACCGGTGGCAGTGGCACCCTTTATTAACCCAGGCGTCCGGTCAGTAATGCAGTCCTGACAGGGTGCAGCGCAGAGGGGACAGTAATCAGCCTGCTCGGCGAATGCTGCATCAGGCATGTGAGATTGGGGTGCCAGACATTAGGGGGTACCTGTGCGCACCAGGCACCCCCTCTGTGCACACCTATGTTCCCCACACTTCCAGGAGCCAGGTGCTACAGTGTGACACTCTCCTGTTGCACCCGGCTCCTGTCATAGAGGAGCAGCTGACAGTGCGGGCACTGCTCTCTGGGAGCAGCCCAGCATCTTCAGGGATGCTGGGCTGGCCCTGGAGTGATGTCACTGGGATCCCCTATGAGGTCACGCCCCTTCAACTTAGGGCACGCCCATTTCCGGTGCACTAGCGGGTACAGGGTGCACACTGGGTGTCGCCAGACACGGTGATACCTCTGCCCATTGGGAGTACTTAATTTTCAACTTTCAAGGTTGGTACTCCCAGTCCTGGTATCACAGGGGTCATTCCGAGTTGATCGCTCACTTCGGATTTTCGCAGCGCAGCATTTCTGGCAAAATGGGGCTAATCTGCGTACGCGTAAGCACCGCAATGCACACACACGTCGTACAAGTACAAAGAGCTTTGTGGTTTTGCACCGGTTCTAGCGACGCTTCCAGTCGCACTGGCGGACGCAAGGAGATTGACAGGAAGTGTGAGTTTCTGGGTGGCAACTGACCGTTTTCTGGGAGTGTTTGGAGAAACGCAGATGTGGCCGGGCGTTTGCTGGGCGGGTATCTGACATCATTACCTGGTCCTTCGTCGCAGCAATCATCGCACAGAATAACAGGGCTGGTCTAGTTCTGCACAAAATGTGTTTGCTGACACTCAGCAGCACAGGTGTTCGCACTCCTGCAAAGTGAAAATACTCTCCCAGTGGGCAGCGACAATGCGTTTACCCGGCTGCTAAAAACTGCTAGCGAGCGATCAACTCGGAATGACTCCCACAGTCTATTATAGATTTGTTTTTTGTTTAAAAATGCTTGGCATGCACACAGTGTCAGATTTGGCAGCAGGATGGAGGCTGCAGAAGAGGTATTTGGGGTCATCCCGACCCGATAGTTCGCTGCAGTTTCTCGCAGCGATCGGGTCGGAACTGCGCATGCGCCAGCGCATAGCAGCCTTCGTTGCCTAGTGATCGCCTCTGAGGCAGAGGAGGTCGGTGGACGGGAGGGGGCTGGACGGCGACGTTAAGCCGCCGGTTATGGGGAGCGGTCCGGCCAACACAGGCGTGGCCAGACCATTGGAGGGGCGGGCCGTGGTGGCTGCGTGACGTCACACACAGCTGCTGCGAGCTGGGGTGCGACGAGTAGCTCCCGGCCAGCACGCTAAAACTGCACTGGTCGGGAGGTACTCTTGAAGCACAAAGGTATCGCTGCTGTGCGATGCCTTTGCACTTCTGCCGGGGGGGGGGGGGGGGGCAGTGACATGTGGATGTCCCACCGCATGTCATTGTCAATTTAGCACAGCTACGATCAACCCGGAATGACCCCCATTGTAAGATAAAGCAGTTTACTTTTTGGAGTTTGGTACATACTTTAGGGGTCAGACCGTAGTCCCCAATGACAATAATGGGGACTGCGGTCTGCTATGGTAGGAAACTTAGAAACATAACCTTCTCCAAGAGATTTCTGTGAAATCTCCTGCAGCAGGCTGTTAGTACTGTATTGTACATAACTGTGAGGTGATTCTGCATAATTTTATGAAATACCATTTTTTTATTATATAAAATCGCAATCAATAGATGCATTTTAAAAATATTTCAAGAATTTGAGCTGTGTAATCTGAATAATTTCTAAATACAAAATAGCAATACTGTTAAGAAAATAAATATACCCCAAACAATAAAATAGGTAAAAACTAAAATAAGAAAAATAGGAATTAAAACTATAAAGAAACAGGATATAAAATTATAAACAATAAATAAAACAATAAAATATTAAATAAAAAATACACTAAATAAAGTCTATCTATCTATCATCTATCTTGTGGAAGTATCTGGGTACTGTTGTGTGCCTAGACTTACATAATACAACATAATAGAATTTTTTTTAGAATAAACCTAAAAAAGGTAACTCAAACCAGACACATCGAATACATCTCATAATAATTCCAATATTTTCTATAAACTATTTATTCACAAATCTCCAAGTTGTCCAAGAAATGTTTTCTGATTATGATAATACTATAACTCCCAACTTTGCACAGCTGATGCGGGACCCTTGTGCGGCTACGCCGTGAGCGACCCGGAAAGTGGGCGTGGCCTCTTACGGGAGGTGCGTGGCCTTTGCAATCTTGGCGTGGCCTCGTGGCACGGACCCAATTTTCGTCATTTTGGGGGAGTAATCAGTGCTCCACTAGCAGCTGGGCAACCCCCTGTCCCCTCCCGTCCACCGACCTCCTCTGTGCATGTATTCAGAGATCACTCGCTGCTTTACAGAGCAGTAGGTGATCAAAGGCTCCCCCAACTGTCCCTCCCCACCTGCGGGACACTCCGTCCTGAGGGTGGGACAGCGGGACAGTGTCCAAATAGCGGGACTGTCCTGCTGGAATCGGGACAGTTGGGAGGTATGTACTACAGTAATTAGAGATGTGCACTGACCCATGTTTTTTGGTATTGGATCTGGATTTATCTTCGTGTTTTGGTTATGGTTTTGCAAAACCATCAGGAAACCCATGCCGCCCAGTGATTTTCCGCTAGCCGCCCAGTGATTTGACGCTAGTCATTAGTATCGGCACTGCTAGGTGCCGGAGATCCATCAGACACAGGCTTCCCTACTCCATATGCATGACTCAGACTAGCATGGACCCACTAGGTGTGGTTCATTAGGTTGACATACATTGGGTCGACCACGTTTGGTCAACATGACCACTCGGTCAACATGGTAATTAGTTCGACATGGAAAAAGGTCGACATGAGGCTTTTGACTGTTTTTGGTGTCGTTTTCTTCATAAAGTGACGGGGAACCCCGGTTGGTGCACCGTGTCCCCTCGCATGGCTTGTTTCGTTCGCCATGCTTCAGGCAAGGTACCTCGCTGCCCTCGGCACAGGTTACCGTTCCCAATTGTAGTCCACGTGGATCATTAAGTATGAAAAAGGTCAAAAAATGGAAAAAAAATTGAAAAACTCATGTCTACCTTTTGTCATGTCGACCTAGTACATGTTGACCTAATGACCATGTCGACTTAATGCATGTTGACCAAACGTATTTGACCTAATGACTGCCATCCGGACCCACTACCTCCAGACGGATATCTTTAATGCATTTCAATGAGAACCCCCAAGTTGCTGACCAAACATCCATTTCAGTCCCTTCTATGCATGTGCTGTATGCTGAAACTTGCTACTGTATACGTGTCCGGGAACAGAGGTGCGTCTGACTCACAATGAGGCCTTTAGGCTGCAGTTTGCTATGTATAGCAATGAACAGGAATAAGCAATAATTGTTATTTTCCTCAATTTAGTAAGAGAGAACTGAAATAATACATTTTGGGAAGAAATTACTGATCCTATAGAATTTTGTCACAGTGTTTTTTCCCTCTTTTTGAGAGCACGTGAATTAAAAATAAATATGTTCTATATATCAGGTGAAGAAGACGGTGAGTACGTAAAAGATTCGGAAATACAATCCAGATCAGATTTCCCGGAAAGTTGGTTCTGGCTGATGGGGATAATGACTGAGGAAGCAGATAAAGATGGGTAAATACTGTATGCTTTAGCAAGTCAACAAACTTCTTATGAAATTCAAGTGATAATTAGAGTAACTAATTGTCCTTTCCTATGCCATTAACAGTAGAGGATCTTGCCACGGGCAAGCTGGACTTTTGCCCGGGGCGCCGCCTTCCGGAGAGCCCAGCGCCATCCGGAGGGCGCCGCACCATGGCAAGATCCGCTGCTGCTGTCAGTGCTGTGCTCCCCGCTGCCGCTGCCCCCCGCCGTGAAGGGAACTAGACGCGTAGCGTTTAGTTTCCCTTCGTGGAGAGGACCTTTGTTGTGCAGTGCGCGATGACATCATCGCGCACTGCACATCATTTCAGCCACACCCCTATTGCCCGCCCGGGGCGCTGCAAACCGTGGAGCCGGCCATGGACATTAAATAGACAAAATGTGTGCCATTGGATTACAGTAACCCACTGTTCAGATTTGTCTACAATACAGTTGACACACAGATTGTTTCAGGCAGTAGCTTTATATGTGCCCTTTGCTGTTGCCATCTAATTGCACAAGCTCAGTTGCAGGTGGTTATTTGTCTGAGATACATACAACATTGATCTCCTGTAATTGCTCTGAGTTGCATATGCCGCTCCTGTTGAATGTGCACCCACACTGTTTTCTCTACACTTTATAAACAGGGAATGTTAGTTGTTGTGAATTGTTGACGACAGTATATCAATACAGAAACGTTAATTCTCTCCAGTGTTTTGTCATGATTTTTTTTAAGCCCTGAGTTCCGCACATCCGTTCCCCTACATTGCTAATAGCGAGGCCGCCATCTGCAGATATCACTGTTATTTTGGAGTGATGGACCTTGGATACATATATCCATTGGGTTAGGCTGCAGGAAGTGGGTGGGTTAGGGTTAAGCAGCACAGGGGGAGGTTAGATGTAGGCACTAAGGGGGAGGTTAATGTTAGGCTGCGGGAATGGAGGGTTAAGGGGATAGCATACTTACCTTACCCCTGTTAGGATTTTAAAGATCAGGATGCTGGCTTCGGTATTGTGACCACCGGCACCCCGTCCACCGGTTACCTACTGCAAACTAGTGATGAGCGGGTTCGGTTTCTCGGAAACCGAACCCCCCCGAACTTTACCCTTTTTACACGGGTCCGAGCCAAACTCGGATTCTCCCGTATGGCTCGGTTAACCCGAGCGCACCCGAACGTCATTATCCCGCTGTCGGATTCTCGCGAGATTCGGATTCTATATAAGCAGCCACGCGTCGCCGCCATTTTCACTCGTGCATTGGAAATGTTAGGGAGAGGACGTGGCTGGCGTCTTCTCCGTTATTGTTGAACTTGATTGTGCATTATTGCTTAATTGTGGGGAGGACTGGGAAGCAGCTGTATAATATAGGAGGAGTACAGTGCAGAGTTTTGCTGATCAGTGACCACCAGTTATCCGTTCTCTGCCTGAAAAAAACGCTCCATATCTGTGCTCAGTGTGCTGCATAATTTATATATCTGTGCTCACACTTCTTAATTGTGGGGACTGGGGAGCAGCTGTATTATATAGTAATTGTAAAGCGCAATGGAATATGCTGCGCTATATAAGAAACTGCTAATAAATAATAAATAAATATCAGGAGTACAGTGCAGAGTTTTGCTGACAGTGACCACCAGTATACGTTGTCTGCCTGAAAAACACTCCACATCTGTGTTCAGTGTGCTGCTTTATTGTGGGGACTGGGGACCACCAGCCTCACCCCACCGCACGTCACTGCCACCAGTATAATTAATATTATATAGGAGGAGTACAGTGCAGAGTTTTGCTGACCAGTGACCACCAGTATATAATATATAGCAGTACGGTACGGAAGGCCACTGCTGTACCTACCTCTGTGTCGTCATTAAGTATACTATCCATCTACATTCTATACCTGTGGTGCATTTTAGTGGTGCGCAGTATATATATATAGTAGTAGGCCATTGCTATTGATACTCGCATATAATTCCACACATTAAAAAATGGAGAACAAAAATGTGGAGGTTAAAATAGGGAAAGATCAAGATCCACTTCCACCTCGTGCTGAAGCTGCTGCCACTAGTCATGGCCGAAACGATGAAATGCCATCAACGTCGTCTGCCAAGGCCGATGCCCAATGTCATAGTAGAGAGCATGTAAAATCCAAAAAACAAAAGTTCAATAAAATGACCCAAAAATCGAAATTGAAAGTGTCTGATGAGAAGCGTAAACTTGCCAATATGCCATTTACGACACGGAGTGGCAAGGAACGGCTGAGGCCCTGGCCTATGTTCATGGCTAGTGGTTCAGATTCAGATGAGGATGGAAGCACTCATCCTCTCGCTAGAAAAATGAAAAGACTTAAGCTGGCAAAAGCACGGCAAAGAACTGTGCGTACTTCTAAATCACAAATCCCCAAGGAGAGTCCAATTGTGTCGGTTGCGATGCCTGACCTTCTCAACACTGGACGGGAAGAGCTTGCGCCTTCCACCATTTGCACGCCCCCTGTAAGTGCTGGAAGGAGCACCCGCAGTCCAGTTCCTGATAGTCAAATTGAAGATGTCACTGTTGAAGTACACCAGGATGAGGATATGGGTGTTGCTGGCACTGGGGAGGAAATTGACAAGGAGGATTCTGATGGTGAGGTGGTTTGTTTAAGTCAGGCACCCGGGGAGACACCTGTTGTCCGTGGGACGAATATGGCCATTGACATGCCTGGTCAAAATACAAAAAAAAATCAGCTCTTCGGTGTGGAATTATTTCAACACAAATGCGGACAACAGGTGTCGAGCCGTGTGTTGCCTTAGTCAAACTGTAATAAGTAGGGGTAAGGACGTTAACCACCTCGGAATATCCTCCCTTATACGTCACCTGGACCGCATTCATCATAAGTCAGTGACAAGTTCAAAAACTTTGGATGACAGCGGAAGCAGTCCACTGACCTCTAAATCCCTTCCTCTTGTAACCAAGCTCCTGCAAACCACACCACCAACTCCCTCAGTGTCAATTTCCTCCGTAGACAGGAACGCCAATAGTCCTGCAGGCCATGCCACTGGCAAGTCTGATGAGTCCTCTCCTAACTGGGATTCCTCCGATGGATCCTTGAGTGTAACACCTACTGCTGCTGGCGCTGCTGTTGTTGCTGCTGGTAGTCGATCATCATCCCAGAGGGGAAGTCGGAAGACCACTTGTACTACTTCCAGTAAGCAACTGACTGTCCAACAGTCCTTTGCGAGGAAGATGAAATATCACAGCAGTCATCCTGCTGCAAAGCAGGTAACTCAGGCCTTGGCAGCCTGGGCGGTGAGAAACGTGGTTCCGGTATCCACCGTTAATTCAGAGGCAACTAGAGACTTGATTGAGGTACTGTGTCCCCGGTACCAAATACCATCTAGGTTCCATTTCTCTAGACAGGCAATACCGAAAATGTACACAGACGTCATAAAAAGAGTCACCAGTGTCCTAAAAAATGCAGTTGTACCCAATGTCCACTTAACCACGGACATGTGGACAAGTGAAGCAGGGCAGACTCAGGACTATATGACTGTGACAGCCTACTGGGTAGATGTATTGCCTCCCGCAGCAAGAACAGCAGCGGCCGCACCAGTAGAAGCATCTCGCAAACGCCAACTCGTTCCTAGGCAGGCTACGCTTTGTATCACCGCTTTCCATAAGAGGCACACAGCTGACAACCTCTTACGGAAACTGAGGAACATCATCGCAGAATGGCTTACCCCAATTGGACTCTCCTGGGGATTTGTGACATCGGACAACGCCACCAATATTGTGCGTGCATTACATCTGGGCAAATTCCAGCATGTCCCATGTTTTGCACATACACTGAATTTGGTGGTGCAGAATTATTTAAAAAACGACAGGGGCGTGCAAGAGATGCTGCCGGTGGCCCAAAGAAATGCGGGCCACTTTCGGCATTCAGCCACCGCGTACAGAAGACTGGAGCACCACCAAACAGTCCTGAACCTGCCCTGCCATCATCTGAAGAAAGAGGTGGTAACGAGGTGGAATTCATCCCTCTATATGCTTCAGAGGATGGAGGAGCAGCAAAAGGCCATTCAAGCCTATACATCTGCCCACGATATAGGCAAAGGAGGGGGAATGCACCTGACTCAAGCACAGTGGAGAATGATTTCAACGTTGTGCAAGGTTCTGCAACCCTTTGAACTTGTCACACGTGAAGTCAGTTAAGAAACTGCCAGCCTGAGTCAGGTCATTCCCTCATCAGGCTTTTGCAGAAGAAGCTGGAGACATTGAAGGAGGAGCTAAAATAGAGCGATTCCGCTAGGCATGTGGGACTTGTGGATGGAGCCCTTAATTCGCTTAACCAGGATTCACGGGTGGTCAATCTGTTTAAATCAGA
Source organism: Pseudophryne corroboree (assembly GCF_028390025.1). Lineage (NCBI taxonomy): Eukaryota > Metazoa > Chordata > Amphibia > Anura > Myobatrachidae > Pseudophryne > Pseudophryne corroboree. The sequence continues at coordinate 60,296,717 of NC_086449.1, forward strand.
GCACTACATTTTGGCCACCGTGCCCGATCCTAGATTTAAAACCTACGTTGTATCTCTCTTTACGGCAGACACAAGTCTGCAGAGGTTCAAAGACCTGCTGGTGAGAAAATTGTCAAGTCAAGCGGAACGTGACCCGTCAACTGCTCCTCCTTCACATTCTCCCGCAACTGGGGGTGCGAGGAAAAGGCTAAGAATTCCGAGCCCACCCGCTGGCGGTGATGCAGGGCAGTCTGGAGCGAGTGCTGACATCTGGTCCGGACTGAAGAACCTGGCAACGATTACTGACATGTCGTCTACTGTCACTGCATATGATTATGTCACCATTGAAAGAATGGTGGAGGATTATATGAGTGACCGCATCCAAGTAGTCACGTCAGACAGTCCGTACGTATACTGGCAGGAAAAAAAGGCAATTTCGAGGCCCTAGCACAAACTGGCTTTATTCTACCTAAGTTGACCTCCCTCCAGTGTGTACTCCGAAAGAGTGTTTAGTGCAGCCACTCACCTTGTCAGCAATCGGCGTACGAGGTTACTTCCAGAAAATGTGGAGAAGATGATGTTCATCAAAATGAATTATAATCAATTACTCCGTGGAGACATTCACCAGCAGCAATTGCCTCCAGAAAGTACACAGGGACCTGAGATGGTGGATTCCAGTGGGGACGAATTAATAATCTGTGAGGAGGGGGTTGTACACAGTGAAAGGGGTGAGGAATCGGAGGATGATAATGAGGTGGACATCTTGCCTCTGTAGAGCCAGTTTGTGCAAGGAGAGATTGATTGCTTCTTTTTTGGTGGGGGCCCAAACCAACCAGTCATTTCAGCCACAGTCGTGTGGCAGACCCTGTCGCTGAAATTATGGGTTTGTTAAAGTGTGCATGTCCTGTTTAAACAACATAAGGGTGAGTGGGAAGGCCCATGGACAATTCCATCTTGCACCTCTTTTTTCTTTAATTTATCTTTGCATCATGTGATGTTTTGGGACAATTTTTTTGAAGTGCCATCTTGCCTGACACTGCAGTGCCACTCCTAGATGGGCCAGGTGTTTGTGTCGGCCACTTGTGTTGCTTAGCTTAGTCACACAGCGACCTTGGTGCGCCTCTTTTTTTCTTTGCATCATGTGCTGTTTGGGGACAATTTTTTTGAAGTGCCATCCTGCCTGACACTGCAGTGCCACTCCTAGATGGGCCAGGTGTTTGTGTCGGCCACTTGTGTCGCTTAGCTTAGCCATCCAGCGACCTTGGTGAAAATTTTAGGACTAAAAATAATATTGTGAGGTGTGAGGTGTTCAGAATAAACTGGAAATGAGTGGAAATTATGGTTATTGAGGTTAATAATACTATGAGATCAAAATGACAGCCAAATTATATGATTTAAGCTGTTTTTTAGGGTTTTTTGAAAAAAACACCCGAATCCAAAACACACCCGAATCCGACAAAAAAATTTCGGTGAGGTTTTGCCAAAACGCGTCCGAATCCAAAACATGGCCGCGGAACAGAATCCAAAACCAAAACACAAAACCCGAAAAATGTCCAGTGCACATCACTACTGCAAACCCCTGTGTACATAATGCAATTGATGTGGAGATCCATCTGCCTTATCCTGACCGTATTGAATGGCTTCGCAGCACTCCCCCATCTCAGCATGCAGGCAGAGCACCTGGTAGTGGAGCTTCTTAGCAAGGCCTTTAGGCAGCCAGACTGGCCCAAAAGGCCATTTGCAGATGGCTAGTCCACCACTGTAGTCCGACCAACTGCGAAATGGTAGGTCACCATGATACCCATATTTGCAACATTAAAAAACATTTCTTATTGTTATAATTACTATTTATATATTTAGCAAATCATCCCACCTTTAATTATATGCTAGTAGCAGGCAATGTCAGACGAAGTGCCCACCAAGGGAATGCAGTGGTAGGGCCCCATGTGTAGGGGTGTGGCCAGTCTCCATAGGGGGTGTGACCAGCAACTACATTGGTTTGCATAACCATTAGAGAGTGCATGGGCTGGGCTCCTTGATGAATATATATATATATATATATATATATATATATAGTAAATACTTCGAGTGCATAGGTTCTCAAACTCTGTCCTCAGGACCCCACACAATGCATGTTTTGCTGGCCTACTTACGGAATTACAAGTGAAATAATTAGGTCCACCTGTGGACCTTTTAAAATGTGTCTGTAAGTAATTAATACACCTGTGCACATGCTGGGTTACCTGCAAAACAATCATTGTGTGGGGACCTGAGGACCGAGTTTGAGAACCTGTGTTCTAGTGAATTAATAACAACAATGCACTGTAAACCATAGTCCTGTGCATTAGAGATGAGCGCCTGAAATTTTTCGGGTTTTGTGTTTTGGTTTTGGGTTCGGTTCCGCGGCCGTGTTTTGGGTTCGAACGCGTTTTGGCAAAACCTCACCGAATTTTTTTTGTCGGATTCGGGTGTGTTTTGGATTCGGGTGTTTTTTTCAAAAAACACTAAAAAACAGCTTAAATCATAGAATTTGGGGGTCATTTTGATCCCAAAGTATTATTAACCTCAAAAACCATAATTTACACTCATTTTCAGTCTATTCTGAATACCTCACACCTCACAATATTATTTTTAGTCCTAAAATTTGCACCGAGGTCGCTGTGTGAGTAAGATAAGCGACCCTAGTGGCCGACACAAACACCGGGCCCATCTAGGAGTGGCACTGCAGTGTCACGCAGGATGTCCCTTCCAAAAAACCCTCCCCAAACAGCACATGACGCAAAGAAAAAAAGAGGCGCAATGAGGTAGCTGTGTGAGTAAGATTAGCGACCCTAGTGGCCGACACAAACACCGGGCCCATCTAGGAGTGGCACTGCAGTGTCACGCAGGATGGCCCTTCCAAAAAACCCTCCCCAAACAGCACATGACGCAAAGAAAAAAAGAGGCGCAATGAGGTAGCTGTGTGAGTAAGATTAGCGACCCTAGTGGCCGACACAAACACCGGGCCCATCTAGGAGTGGCACTGCAGTGTCACGCAGGATGTCCCTTCCAAAAAACCCTCCCCAAACAGCACATGACGCAAAGAAAAAAAGAGGCGCAATGAGGTAGCTGTGTGAGTAAGATTAGCGACCCTAGTGGCCGACACAAACACCGGGCCCATCTAGGAGTGGCACTGCAGTGTCACGCAGGATGTCCCTTCCAAAAAACCCTCCCCAATCAGCACATGATGCAAAGAAAAAGAAAAGAAAAAAGAGGTGCAAGATGGAATTGTCCTTGGGCCCTCCCACCCACCCTTATGTTGTATAAACAAAACAGGACATGCACACTTTAACCAACCCATCATTTCAGTGACAGGGTCTGCCACACGACTGTGACTGATATGACGGGTTGGTTTGGACCCCCCCCCAAAAAAAAGCAATTAATCTCTCCTTGCACAAACTGGCTCTACAGAGGCAAGATGTCCACCTCATCTTCACCCTCCGATATATCACCGTGTACATCCCCCTCCTCACAGATTATCAATTCGTCCCCACTGGAATCCACCATCTCAGCTCCCTGTGTACTTTGTGGAGGCAATTGCTGCTGGTCAATGTCTCCGCGGAGGAATTGATTATAATTCATTTTAATGAACATCATCTTCTCCACATTTTCTGGATGTAACCTCGTACGCCGATTGCTGACAAGGTGAGCGGCGGCACTAAACACTCTTTCGGAGTACACACTTGTGGGAGGGCAACTTAGGTAGAATAAAGCCAGTTTGTGCAAGGGCCTCCAAATTGCCTCTTTTTCCTGCCAGTATAAGTACGGACTGTGTGACGTGCCTACTTGGATGCGGTCACTCATATAATCCTCCACCATTCTATCAATGTTGAGAGAATCATATGCAGTGACAGTAGACGACATGTCCGTAATCGTTGTCAGGTCCTTCAGTCCGGACCAGATGTCAGCATCAGCAGTCGCTCCAGACTGCCCTGCATCACCGCCAGCGGGTGGGCTCGGAATTCTGAGCCTTTTCCTCGCACCCCCAGTTGCGGGAGAATGTGAAGGAGGAGATGTTGACAGGTCGCGTTCCGCTTGACTTGACAATTTTGTCACCAGCAGGTCTTTCAACCCCAGCAGACCTGTGTCTGCCGGAAAGAGAGATCCAAGGTAGGCTTTAAATCTAGGATCGAGCACGGTGGCCAAAATGTAGTGCTCTGATTTCAACAGATTGACCACCCGTGAATCCTTGTTAAGCGAATTAAGGGCTGCATCCACAAGTCCCACATGCCTAGCGGAATCGCTCCCTTTTAGCTCCTTCTTCAATGCCTCCAGCTTCTTCTGCAAAAGCCTGATGAGGGGAATGACCTGACTCAGGCTGGCAGTGTCTGAACTGACTTCACGTGTGGCAAGTTCAAAGGGCATCAGAACCTTGCACAACGTTGAAATCATTCTCCACTGCACTTGAGACAGGTGCATTCCACCTCCTATATCGTGCTCAATTGTATAGGCTTGAATGGCCTTTTGCTGCTCCTCCAACCTCTGAAGCATATAGAGGGTTGAATTCCACCTCGTTACCACTTCTTGCTTCAGATGATGGCAGGGCAGGTTCAGTAGTTTTTGGTGGTGCTCCAGTCTTCTGTACGTGGTGCCTGTACGCCGAAAGTGTCCCGCAATTTTTCTGGCCACCGACAGCATCTCTTGCACGCCCCTGTCGTTTTTTAAAAAATTCTGCACCACCAAATTCAAGGTATGTGCAAAACATGGGACGTGCTGGAATTTGCCCATATTTAATGCACACACAATATTGCTGGCGTTGTCCGATGCCACAAATCCACAGGAGAGTCCAATTGGGGTAAGCCATTCCGCGATGATCTTCCTCAGTTGCCGTAAGAGGTTTTCAGCTGTGTGCGTATTCTGGAAAGCGGTGATACAAAGCGTAGCCTGCCTAGGAAAGAGTTGGCGTTTGCGAGATGCTGCTACTGGTGCCGCCGCTGCTGTTCTTGCGGCGGGAGTCCATACATCTACCCAGTGGGCTGTCACAGTCATATAGTCCTGACCCTGCCCTGCTCCACTTGTCCACATGTCCGTGGTTAAGTGGACATTGGGTACAACTGCATTTTTTAGGACACTGGTGAGTCTTTTTCTGACGTCCGTGTACATTCTCGGTATCGCCTGCCTAGAGAAGTGGAACCTAGATGGTATTTGGTAACGGGGGCACACTGCCTCAATAAATTGTCTAGTTCCCTGTGAACTAACGGCGGATACCGGACGCACGTCTAACACCAACATAGTTGTCAAGGACTCAGTTATCCGCTTTGCAGTAGGATGACTGCTGTGATATTTCATCTTCCTCGCAAAGGACTGTTGAACAGTCAATTGCTTACTGGAAGTAGTACAAGTGGGCTTACGACTTCCCCTCTGGGATGACCATCGACTCCCAGCGGCAACAACAGCAGCGCCAGCAGCAGTAGGCGTTACACGCAAGGATGCATCGGAGGAATCCCAGGCAGGAGAGGACTCGTCAGAATTGCCAGTGACATGGCCTGCAGGACTATTGGCATTCCTGGGGAAGGAGGAAATTGACACTGAGGGAGTTGGTGGGGTGGTTTGCGTGAGCTTGGTTACAAGAGGAAGGGATTTACTGGTCAGTGGACTGCTTCCGCTGTCACCCAAAGTTTTTGAACTTGTCACTGACTTATTATGAATGCGCTGCAGGTGACGTATAAGGGAGGATGTTCCGAGGTGGTTAACGTCCTTACCCCTACTTATTACAGCTTGACAAAGGGAACACACGGCTTGACACCTGTTGTCCGCATTTCTGGTGAAATACCTCCACACCGAAGAGCTGATTTTTTTGGTATTTTCACCTGGCATGTCAACGGCCATATTCCTCCCACGGACAACAGGTGTCTCCCCGGGTGCCTGACTTAAACAAACCACCTCACCATCAGAATCCTCCTGGTCAATTTCCTCCCCAGCGCCAGCAACACCCATATCCTCCTCATCCTGGTGTACTTCAACACTGACATCTTCAATCTGACTATCAGGAACTGGACTGCGGGTGCTCCTTCCAGCACTTGCAGGGGGCGTGCAAATGGTGGAAGGCGCATGCTCTTCACGTCCAGTGTTGGGAAGGTCAGGCATCGCAACCGACACAATTGGACTCTCCTTGTGGATTTGGGATTTCGAAGAATGCACAGTTCTTTGCTGTGCTGCTTTTGCCAGCTTGAGTCTTTTCATTTTTCTAGCGAGAGGCTGAGTGCTTCCATCCTCATGTGAAGCTGAACCACTAGCCATGAACATAGGCCAGGGCCTCAGCCGTTCCTTGCCACTCCGTGTGGTAAATGGCATATTGGCAAGTTTACGCTTCTCCTCCGACAATTTTATTTTAGGTTTTGGAGTCCTTTTTTTACTGATATTTGGTGTTTTGGATTTGACATGCTCTGTACTATGACATTGGGCATCGGCCTTGGCAGACGACGTTGCTGGCATTTCATCGTCTCGGCCATGACTAGTGGCAGCAGCTTCAGCACGAGGTGGAAGTGGATCTTGATCTTTCCCTAATTTTGGAACCTCAACATTTTTGTTCTCCATATTTTAATAGGCACAACTAAAAGGCACCTCAGGTAAACAATGGAGATGGATGGATTGGATACTAGTATACAATTATGGACGGGCTGCCGAGTGCCGACACAGAGGTAGCCACAGCCGTGAACTACCGCACTGTACTGTGTCTGCTGCTAATATATAGACTGGTTGATAAAGAGATAGTATACTCGTAACTAGTATGTATGTATAAAGAAAGAAAAAAAAACCACGGTTAGGTGGTATATACAATTATGGACGGGCTGCCGAGTGCCGACACAGAGGTAGCAACAGCCGTGAACTACCGCACTGTACTGTGTCTGCTGCTAATATATTGACTGGTTGATAAAGAGATAGTATACTCGTAACTAGTATGTATGTATAAAGAAAGAAAAAAAACCCACGGTTAGGTGGTATATACAATTATGGACGGGCTGCCGAGTGCCGACACAGAGGTAGCCACAGCCGTGAACTACCGCACTGTACTGTGTCTGCTGCTAATATATAGACTGGTTGATAAAGAGATAGTATACTCGTAACTAGTATGTATGTATAAAGAAAGAAAAAAAAACCACGGTTAGGTGGTATATACAATTATGGACGGGCTGCCGAGTGCCGACACAGAGGTAGCCACAGCCGTGAACTACCGCACTGTACTGTGTCTGCTGCTAATATATAGACTGGTTGATAAAGAGATAGTATACTCGTAACTAGTATGTATGTATAAAGAAAGAAAAAAAAACCACGGTTAGGTGGTATATACAATTATGGACGGGCTGCCGAGTGCCGACACAGAGGTAGCCACAGCCGTGAACTACCGCACTGTACTGTGTCTGCTGCTAATATAGACTGGTTGATAAAGAGATAGTATACTCGTAACTAGTATGTATGTATAAAGAAAGAAAAAAAAACCACGGTTAGGTGGTATATACAATTATGGACGGGCTGCCGAGTGCCGACACAGAGGTAGCCACAGCCGTGAACTACCGCACTGTACTGTGTCTGCTGCTAATATATAGACTGGTTGATAAAGAGATAGTATACTCGTAACTAGTATGTATGTATAAAGAAAGAAAAAAAAAACACGGTTAGGTGGTATATACAATTATGGACGGGCTGCCGAGTGCCGACACAGAGGTAGCCACAGCCGTGAACTACCGCACTGTACTGTGTCTGCTGCTAATATAGACTGGTTGATAAAGAGATAGTATACTCGTAACTAGTATGTATGTATAAAGAAAGAAAAAAAAACCACGGTTAGGTGGTATATACAATTATGGACGGGCTGCCGAGTGCCGACACAGAGGTAGCCACAGCCGTGAACTACCGCACTGTACTGTGTCTGCTGCTAATATATAGACTGGTTGATAAAGAGATAGTATACTCGTAACTAGTATGTATGTATAAAGAAAGAAAAAAAAACCACGGTTAGGTGGTATATACAATTATGGACGGGCTGCCGAGTGCCGACACAGAGGTAGCCACAGCCGTGAACTACCGCACTGTACTGTGTCTGCTGCTAATATAGACTGGTTGATAAAGAGATAGTATACTCGTAACTAGTATGTATGTATAATGAAAGAAAAAAAAACCACGGTTAGGTGGTATATACAATTATGGACGGGCTGCCGAGTGCCGACACAGAGGTAGCCACAGCCGTGAACTACCGCACTGTACTGTGTCTGCTGCTAATATAGACTGGTTGATAAAGAGATAGTATACTACTAATATTATATATACTGGTGGTCAGGTCACTGGTCACTAGTCACACTGGCAGTGGCACTCCTGCAGCAAAAGTGTGCACTGTTTAATTTTAATATAATATTATGTACTCCTGGCTCCTGCTATAACCTATAACTGGCACTGCAGTAGTGCTCCCCAGTCTCCCCCACAATTATAAGCTGTGTGAGCTGAGCAGTCAGACAGATATATAATATATATAGATGATGCAGCACACTGGCCTGAGCCTGAGCAGTGCACACAGATATGGTATGTGACTGACTGAGTCACTGTGTGTATCGCTTTTTTCAGGCAGAGAACGGATATATTAAATAAACTGCACTGTGTGTCTGGTGGTCACTCACTATATAATATATTATGTACTCCTGGCTCCTGCTATAACCTATAACTGGCACTGCAGTAGTGCTCCCCAGTCTCCCCCACAATTATAAGCTGTGTGAGCTGAGCAGTCAGACAGATATATATAATATTATATATAGATAATAGATGATGCAGCACACTGGCCTGAGCCTGAGCAGTGCACACAGATATGGTATGTGACTGAGTCACTGTGTGCTGTGTATCGCTTTTTTCAGGCAGAGAACGGATTATAAAGTAAACTGCACTGTCCTCACTAGTAAACTCTCTCCACTCAGTCTCTACACTTCTACAGTAACAGTACTCCTCCTAGTCAGCTCCAGTAAATCTCTCTCAGTCTCTTATAATCTAAATGGAGAGGACGCCAGCCACGTCCTCTCCCTATCAATCTCAATGCACGTGTGAAAATGGCGGCGACGCGCGGCTCCTTATATAGAATCCGAGTCTCGCGATAGAATCCGAGCCTCGCGAGAATCCGACAGCGTCATGATGACGTTCGGGCGCGCTCGGGTTAACCGAGCAAGGCGGGAAGATCCTAGTCGCTCGGACCCGTGAAAAAAAACATGAAGTTCTGGCGGGTTCGGATTCAGAGAAACCGAACCCGCTCATCTCTAATTATAAGGAAATATATAATGTACGATTCAAGTGCACAGTGTGGAAGCTGATTCTTAGAGGAGGAGGTGAGGCCTACCGGGGGTTTCCCCTGTACCCATGTTGGCCAATTCAACCCTGGCAGTGAGATAAACTAAATTTTACAACTTTGGCAAAGGATGAGACAATGAAATGTAATGGAGACATGAACACAGTGATAAAGCCTAATATTTATCTTACTTAAAACCCTCTAAAAGGTCAAAGAACACAGTACGCAATTGGCGTATGGAATACCGTAAGAGTACGCACGTAGCGTAACAAACGCTTAGCCGTGGTCGAGACGCACAAGCGGCACGTTCGCTCGCGGCTAAGAGCGTATAGGCAAGCACGCTATAGGCTGCCGACTAACGTAATGATACGCTATCAGTGTAGCGGACGCTCGAGACCACGAGGAGATCACTAGCGGCGCTGACGCTCACAGAGTTAAACCTTTATAACTATACCATAAACAATATACTTATACTGTAAACCCTTGTGCAGTGATAAGGTGTAAATGCGTAAGGTGTAACCTTGTTAGTTTAAAAGCTGTATGAGCGTATGTGACGCTCTGAGAACCCCTTAGCAATATAATAAACACTCTGATACCGGTCTAAGGTTCTAACGCCTTTAAGGAAGAAAATGAACGTTCACTTTGCCAAAGACTACACAATACAAGTTATACACTACCAAAATAACATAGAATACCTAACTGAATCACTACACATAAAATACAATAAAGATACAATTTTCTTCTAAGGGGGAAGGAGAGAGAGAGAGAGAGAGAGAATGGCTTACAATAACAATAAAGACAATATGGTTGCAGAGAAACTTACGCACAAGGGGAACAATCGCAAGCGCCTTTCTGGATATCCAGCTCCCGATTATCAGTGATGAGAACCGTTGAAGAGAATAGAGAGCTGGCCCAGATCGGCTTGTCCTTTTATACACTACACACAATACAGTACAATGGTCCCTATATTCTTATTGTTCATTGGACACAGGAATTCGTCTTCGCATTATAACAAAAGGTCATAGGTTGGTTCATACAGGTGGGCTGTGACTATTCCTAACTGCTCAGGTGGGTGGGAAACTGGGTTTCCCGCCGCATGGGTAATAAAGTGCAAATATAGTAAATGTCCATAAACTTCTTATGTCCATAACTATTCGCACGAGCGATTAATCCGCTTTAAACCAACACCGGAATATTGCTAATTAAATACTCTTCCGATGGATACTAAACACCACTGTGTAACCCCTGTCTGACCCTTCGTATCAAACAAAGAGGGATCTCTTTGTCTATGAACATGCTATATTAACTAAACTTTCAGATTCTATCAAAGGGACCATAATCTACAAAACACGTTATATGACTAAAACATGTTACGATTGAGTCGCCCGCTAGATGTACACAAACTCTACCGTAAATGCGCATACCGTGCGCCTGCGGGTGCACGCAACTGAGAGTATGCGCACGCACGGGAGGGCTCATGCACGCGCAGCAGGCACTCGCATGAGGTGCATATATGGCAGTGTGTAGCGTGATATTTTTCTGACTTTGACAGTCCACCCTTTGGCAGTCACCAATAACTGCCACTTTCTAAAACATTTCAAAAAGAGAAAAATATATGTCATGTGTAAATACATTTCTATGGTCGGGTAGGGGAGGAGAGAAGAAGGTGAGAAAAGGGTATGACCTAGTGAGATAGCAGATGCATGTGTGTATGAATCCATGTTTGGGGGGTCATGTATCATCGTGCCGTACGTGTTTTAAATCAAGCTTCGAGGTATTGCGAAGTATACATTTGAATTCCTTCTTATCCTGTATTAAGGGTCTGTGGATGGGCTGTCAAACTTTACCGAGCTCTTTTCGGCTTTTGGTTGCAACAAAATGGGAGAGCACATTTTAGTTGATGATACATGAGTAGGGGGAATATGTGAGTGCTGATATCTGTGCCTGTATTCCCTATCGACTATGTGTGTCATTACCTGAAGGTTGTAGAGATGAAGATAAAGAACAATTATGGTAAATGCAGTGATAAACTATGTGAGTTTAATATACATTTGCCGATTGAGGTCTTGTCTTGTCTTGTCTTGTCTCGATGTACATGTTGACTGTAGTCTCTTTGTGCTTTTGCCAATCAATGCGAGCAAAGCTTTATCAATGTCCATAGACTTACAAAAAGTGTTGGGCTAGCGTAAAATTAAAGTCACTAGGGATATGGGGGGTCTATGGCATAGTCCATCAGTTGTCTGTGTAAAAAGGTTGTCAAATTCTTCTTCCAAGCGGATGTCTTTTTACCTTGGAGAGAAACAAAGGAGAAACGGGTGAAAGAAACGGACCGTGGAATCACATTTTCATCACAACACTGTCTCTATCGTTGGGTCATAAATCAAATCCATTGGAATTATAATGTCCTCACTCTTTAGACTCATCACCCTAGTACTTCGTTTACACTTCGTCAAAGCCTGAACGCATCTAAATATCAAACCAATCGATATGACGATACCCAAGATACACAGAAGAAATTTCCCTACATCCATTATAATTCCTTGGGCCCATTCTCCTAAACCAGAGAACCAATTTCGCGGGTTCAACCATGACACCCAACCGGTCAGCTCATTACCCACAGCAGCAAGGGTGAGATTGTGTCTCCTGCGGAATTCCCACTTTAATTGGAGAATGTCGTCCATCTTTTGGTCTATGACCTCGACCGGATCCTCGGTGCTATTCGTAATATAAGTGCAGCATTTTACGCCGTACTGCGTTGCCAGTGTGACACAATATCCACCTGTCACTGCCGTGAGATAATTAAGAACCATCCTATGCTGAACCAGTTCTGTTTTATAAGCCTGGAGCTCCCTTCCAGTATACCTAAAAGTGTCGTCATACATTTCAGTGATATTGTCTAATAAATTTGCAAGCGCAGATATGTATTTATAATTCATCACTCCTCTGGCAGTACGAGTGATATCTAACGCGAGTAAGACTTGAATCCCGGTGGATTCATGGATCAGGTCAGAGGCCGGATGCTCTGTTCTTTCTATTAGGTGACGTTTAACGATGTGCTCGTAATGAGTGTGAGTATAAGGAGCTTGGGCACCACGGTGAATATCTTTCATTTTTGTATGCGATACCGTCATTACCTCAGGCAGTACTTTTCCAATATAACACAATCCTTCCGAATTTGGGGCAAGCCACTTATACGCCTTCCTCCCGCATATGAAATATGCATCATCGGGGAGAACATATGGGACGGAGTAGGACATAACCATATTACACATTTTCCATATGAAATCTCCTAACCCTAGTTCTCCCATCTGTTTAGTACACGTATCAGTTTGTACGACATGTGCACAGTATCCTGGTGATACCTCTCCAACTCTCATGGTCCTACTTCCTAGGGTATACCTATATCGGAAATATCTTCCACTACCGGCTAAGTGGCGTATAAGTTCTGTATCTGTAGGCATTCTATCTGCTCTATATGAAAAGGTCATGGTTTGGTTATTCCATGACACTTCCCAATTTCCCGGCTTTCGGGGATTGGAAATGTTAAAACACATTAGGGATCTATCCACATGATATTGGTGGAGCTTCAAACTAGGAGGACTGGAGATATTAAACCTCCTGTCCACCGGCCTCCCACCACTTAGCTCAAGTACCTCCCCTACCGTTAAAGGGAATGGTACTAATCCTGATTTGCTATGGCCTTGAGGTACTTGAGAGCATACCCAACAATCTGTCTGATTTAACACCTTACCCACTAAGGAGTGATAGTCACTCAATGGATGCCGGTCCATGTGGATATTAAAACTGGACTGACATTTCTTGATGCACCCGTCCTCAACTATACTGTCACAGAGTCTACAGATACAGTTCCCTTCAGCTAACAATCCTTCACAATTCCTTCTATTATCAATGCTATCGGATCGTTTTCTGATACTCGCCTTTGCTTGTTGATTATGTTGTTCTTGGAAAACTACGCCTCCATCTTTGTCATCAGAACCCGTTCCAGAACCTCTCTCGACCTCCATGGTACTCTCGCCGGAACAGACTGCTCTGGTCAACATCATGGTCAACAGGAAAATCCGGATCACAGTCTCTTGGGGCAAGTCCATCTTATAGGAGGAAATGGAGAAGAATGAGAAGGGGGAAATAAATAATTGAGGGAGATGGGATGGGAAGTGGAGAAAAACAATAAAAGGGAACAGGGAATCGACAACTGCCTCCGATCTTATTATTTTCAATGCTCAGGTGACGTCTCAGTCCTCCTGAAACAGACACTCCAGTGATACAACTTCCTCTACCGTCTGTTCTTTATCACGGGACCTCTCTGGATCAGCAACCTTCTTACAATGGGATGAATGAACCCAAGTCTCTCTCTCGGCAACCTTCAATGCTGTCGTGCTAATCAATAAGACTTGGTGTGGTCCTTCCCATCTGTCAATAAGGCAACCTGAGCGTAGAAAATTCCGTATCATTACATAATCCCCAGGTTCAATGTCATGACAATTACTATCTGGCAGATAAGGAATCACTAACTTCAGATTGTCATTCTGATTCCTTAGCTGTTTACTCATGTTAACCAGGTATTTTACAGTCACTTCATTGTTACACTTCAAATCATCCTGAGGGTTAATCATAACATGCGGTTGTCGACCAAACAAGATTTCAAAGGGGGACAGATTAAGAGGGGACCTGGGAGTGGTTCTGATGCTGTATAGTACAATGGGTAAAGCTTCTGGCCATGGGGGCGGTACGGTGTGTGCAGCTTACTATCAATTCCCATCAACTTACACATTCCTTGAAAGACATCACCTGTAAAATGGGTACCCCTATCACTTTCAATTATTCTAGGGATACCGTATCTACACACAAATTCCTGCACAATTTTCTTAGCAGTAAACATTGCGGTATTTGTGGCCGCTGGAAATGCTTCAACCCAATTTGAAAACACATCTATACAAACAAGTACATATTTCAAATTTCGACAAGGGGGTAATTGTATGAAATCAATTTGTATTACCTGGAAAGGGCCGCCTGTAGGTGGGATATGGGATGGTTCCGTCGGTATTGCCTTTCCGATATTCTTCCTCAAGCAGGTGAGGCATGACATTGCTCTCTTTCCCGCATGGGATGAAAATCCTGGGGCACACCAATAAGCTCTTACTAGCTTACACATCCCTTCTTTGCCCAAATGAGTCAGCCCGTGTGCTGCTTCAGCTAGACTTGGAAGGTATGCTCTGGGTGCCACTGGTTTACCCTGTCCATCTGTCCAGAGTCCTGAGGACTCTTGGCCATATCCTTTTGACCTCCAAACTGCCTTCTCCTGAGTGGAACACAAATTTTGCATTTCACACAATTTCTGTGTGTTGACGGTATTGAATACCATCAGTTGTGTGGTGTCTGTCTGTCTGGGGGTACCGGCTGCTAATTTAGCAGCTTCGTCTGCTCGGCTGTTACCAAGTGATACTGGGTCTTGGCTATATGTGTGTGCTTTACACTTGATAATAGCCACTCTGTCGGGTTCCTGTATCGCTGTTAGAAGCCTTTTTATGTGGGCTGCATGCGCTACGGGTGTACCAGCTGCCGTCATGAAATTTCTGAGGCGCCATAGGGCTCCGAAATCATGGACTACCCCGAAGGCGTATCTAGAATCTGTGTAGATATTGGCTGACTTGCCCTTAGCCAATTCACATGCTCTGGTTAGGGCAACCAGTTCAGCAACCTGGGCTGAGTGAGGTGGGCCTAGCGGTTCTGCTTCTATGGTGCCTTGGTCATCTACGACTGCGTATCCAGTACACAAGTCTCCCGAGTCCGTCTGTCTGTGACAACTACCGTCAGTGTAGAAAGTAAAATCTACATCTTCCAATGGGTTGTCACTGATGTCAGGCCTTGCCGTGAAATTTTGGGTCAAATATTCCATACAATCATGTGTGTCATCCCTTGTATTAAATCCTCCTTTACCCTCACTCTCATCCTCCACCCTTTGTGCCTGTCCAGGCACACCTGGGAGATATGTTGCAGGATTTAATGCACTGCATCTCCTAATGGTGATGTTTACGGGGGCCATTAATGCCAATTCCCATCTTGTAAACCGCGCTGATGAGACGTGCCTGGTTTGGGCAGAATTCAGCAAGGCTGACACTGCATGCGGTGTATGGATTGTGAGGTTGTGTCCTAGCACTACATCTTCGCTTTTTGTAACTAGCAATGCTATCGCAGCAACGCTTCGCAAGCATGTGGGGAGGGATCGCGCTACCGTATCTAGCTGAGCGCTGTAGTATGCTACCGGCCTGCTGGCATCACCATGCTTTTGGGTTAGGACGCCTGCCGCGCAACCAGCACTTTCTGTTCCGTACAGCTCAAAGGGTTTCCCATAGTCTGGCATACCTAATGCTGGTGCCTGTGTTAGGCACTGTTTAAGTCTCTCAAATGCCATCTCAGATTCGTCTGTATGCGAAATCCGATCAGGTTTGTTTGATGAGACCATCTCTTGCAAAGGTAATGCTAGAATGGAAAAACCTGGGATCCAGTTACGGCAATACCCACACATTCCTAAAAACGTTCTGATCTGTTGCTGGGTTTGTGGCAGAGTCATGTCTCTAATTGCTTGAATTCTATCAGCGGTCAGGTGTCTCAGTCCTTGTGTTAGACAGTGTCCCAAATATTTCACTTTAGTCTGGCATAATTGCAACTTGTCTTTGGAAACCTTGTGTCCTGTGTCTGAAAGATGAAACAGGAGCTGTTTCGTATCTTTCAGGGACGCTTCCAGTGAATCTGAACACAGTAGTAAATCATCCACATACTGTATCAATATTGATCCACTCTCTGGTTGAAAAGACTGTAAACAATCATGCAAAGCCTGTGAAAATATACTGGGACTGTCTATGAAACCTTATGGTAATCGAGTCCATGTGTATTGAACTCCTCTATATGTAAATGCAAACAAATATTGGCTGTCAGGGTGCAGAGGTACCGAGAAAAAGGCGGAGCAGAGGTCAATAACATTGAAAAATTTCGCAGTGGGAGGGATCTGCATAAGGATGACAGCTGGATTTGGCACTACGGGGAACTGACTCTCAACTATTTTGTTAATCCCCCTTAGATCCTGTACTAGCCTGTAACCCCTCCCCCCACTCTTTTTCACAGGGAAGATGGGACTATTGGCAGTGCTGGATGTTCTTACCAGAATGCCCTGTTGTAGCAAGCGCTCTATTACGGGGTATACTCCTAACTCCACCTCTGGCTTCAGAGGGTATTGTGGGATTTTTGGAGCTATCCTACCATCTTTTACTTGCACAACTACTGGAGCTACGTTTGCCATTAATCCAGTGTCTTGTCCATCTTTAGTCCAAAGTGACTCTGGTATTTGGGATGTCATTTCTTCTATTTGGGATGGACTCCTGTTTATCATAACGGTATGTGACATTAATTTTGATGGGGAGTCTAGCATGTCTCGTACTTCCTGAGCATGATTCTCAGGTATGTCTAAGAATACACCTTCAGGAGTACAATAAATGACGCACCCCATTTTACACAATAAATCTCTTCCCAGGAGATTTGTCGGTGCCGATGCAGCCAGCAAAAAGGAATGCTTGGTATGCAAAGGCCCTATTGTAATCTCTGCTGGTTTGCTAACAGGGTAGTGCTGTACTACTCCCGTTACTCCCATGGCTGGAATTGTCTTACCAGTGGTTCTCATGCCCACTGTCGAATTTATCACTGATTTGGCCGCCCCCGTATCTACAAGGAAATGTAATGATTTACCAGCTACATCAATTGTGACCTCGGGTTCACTTCCAAGGCTTGCAATCAATTTTACTGGCTGCAGATTACAGGTGTGGCCACACCCCTATTGGGTATGGTGACCTCCCTGAATCGCGCTGGCAGCATCTACTTGAGAAGGGGGTAAATGGGAACTACCAGAGACTTGCCAGTCTCTTTTTGGGGGATACCTTTTTGTTTCCCCTGCATGTGGCTCATAACTCCGTCTCTGCGGTCCTTGATCCCAATTTCGTGTGTCATGTCGTTGTCTAGGGGGTTGATATGATTTTTGTGTATTTTTCACTCTACAGTCTCGTGCAAAATGTCCCTCTCTATGACAGGAATAACAAGTTACCACATTTGACTTACCCACAGGGTTTAGAGATTTATACAAAGGTTGTCTTGTGGTCAGGGCCTGTATACTTACGGCCATTAACTTATCACTTTGTGACTCCCTGTGTCTGGTGATATTCCGATCATGATCAATAGCGGCCTCTCTCAAAGTAGCCACCGACAGACCTCGCCAACATGGTTGCGTGGTCTGTACCCTTGTCCTCAATACCTCCTTTAAACCATCCATTAACACAGATACTGCTACTTCTCTATGATTTACATTTGTCTTAATGTCTTCTATGCCTGTGTATTTAGCCATTTCCTGTAGTGCCCGATGAAAATACTCAGCAGCTGTTTCTACCTCTTTTTGTTTAATGGAGAAAATTTTGTTCCATTTGACAACAGCTGGAAAATACTCTTTTAACTGTAAATTTATTCTCTTTAGATTGTCTTGGTTGTACACATCCGTAAGGGGTACATCCTCATTTAATTTACAGTCAGCTAAAAACCTTTCTGAGTCGACATTGGAGGGTAAACATGCCCTCAGCAATATCTGCCAGTCTTTGTTATTGGGCTCCACAGTATTCCCTAGCTCTCTGATGTATTTCTGGCTAGCAACTAGATCTTTCCTAGGATCAGGGAATTCAGACACTATTGTTCTTAATTCCATTCGGGAAAACGGGCAGTGCATGGCGATGTTTCTGACAGGAGTGACTCCTGAAGTGTCAGTTTTCCCATTTGGCACTGCTATTACCCTAACGGGATTAAGTCTAATAACATCATTCTGAGTAGATTCTACAGCCTGTGGTGAAATGGTTTCAGCATAGTGTATGGTGCCGTACTTACCCGTTGATACGACCTCACCTGTCCCTCCGCTAGGGGCCTTTGATACTAATCTTACGGGTTGGGCCGTGCCCACTGCTGTTTCTGATATGGTGGCTGCTAGAGAGAGTGCCGATAGTGTTGTTGATTCGTCCTCTTGATCACACTCCTGGGGAAAGTTTAAAACAGGGTACAGCTTGCACGGGTTAGTATTTGCATTAATTAACTTATTCACATTATCCTTAACATTTATACAGTTACTAAGTGCCTGTTTATTACACACTAGTGCGTCATTCTCTGCAACCAACTCCTCTCCCGTTATGTATGGTGGCGGTGGCGCCGTAGCTATCAGTTTCCTGATAGGGTTAGATCCAGCCGCCTGAGCCAATCCTCTCTGTATTTCACCCTCCTGTTGCCATAACTGTAAATAGTCATAATGTTTGATCCGTCTCTTTGCTGATTTAATGAGACATATCCTTCTCCTTAGATTTTGTAACACATCTGGGCTAAAGCTGCCTACCCGGGGAAACTTCTCCCCGTCATGCACAGTCATTCTTTCCCATTCATCACATAAAACCTCTGTGTGTGAACCGTATTTTTCACACATTACATACCTTGCCGACCCGATTGGCCGGTTTACTGAATCAACCCGAACCGAGGTTGATCGCCCCCTACCTGAACAACTTGCCCCCATCCTTGCAGGTGTTGCTTTCACTACCTCTGACCTTCAAATCAGGGTCTTCAGCGAATCCTTACAAAACCAAGATGTCCGGGGTAGGCCGACGGTGGCAGTTTACCGAGTACTCCACTCACTCGCCCACGCCGACCAATACGCCCACACACTGCCTTAGCGCTGGCGTACTCGACCTAGGGCCCCTGCGACCTGAACCTCTATTTACTGGAACATGCGAGTGTGATCCGCAGAGCACTTAACCCTTTCCAGTAACTATTGGTTGTTGGATAGTTCCTGAGTGACCAGCGAACCTCCCTTAAAATAAAAAAAATTACACAAATCACGTTAGAATGTACAAATAGCGTTTATGACCCCTTTCGTACGCAAATGGTACTGGGTCAGGTTACTAACTAATGCACACAATTACATGCGGTACAATCGTTCTGCACATAAGCAACTAATCTTATGTGCGGAGCGACCAACGGAATCGAAAATTTCGGCTGCGAATTCCTTCAGCCAGAGCTTTAATGGCCTATATGGATTCCGCACCAACCCTTCCTGGTGTTGTGCTACTTTTCTCTATAGCGGACTTCTTAGTCTGCTGTACCTAGACCACCTGGTCTTTCTGGACCTCCTGGTCTGTGCTACAGTAGACCTCCTGGTCTGCTATACTCTAATGCTCAATTTAATGTTTAACAAGGGATGCCTCCCAAGCCACCATGCATGTCACTTACATGTATGTACCTCACGAGAACTCGACTTCCTGTGGTTCAACCCAAAAATTTTAGAAACTTATATATACACACACTCACCACATGTACACTTTACTTATATTTCTGCGCAGAAATTCCTTTCATTCAGTAACAGTCTAGACCAGATGAGTCGCAAATTGGAGAAGGATCTATTAGCTTAAAATTTTGGACACTAAAATTGACTTGCGCTATTTATCGCGTTGCCTCCTTTTCGCCTGTTAAAATAATACTATCATGTGTTTTGAATTATGTGGGCGTACCCAGACGCTCCGTTGCGTAATATACGCTACGTGCGTCGGCCTTTGTGTTGCGTACACTAGTCTCACCCTTTTGTTAGAGACACGTGTATGCCAGCCAGATGTGTCCACAGAAATACAATTAACACGTTTATCAATGTAGATGATCTTTAACTGTAATCATCTACCGAGCACCACACAGGTCTCTCCTTGTATCTTAGGCAAAGCTGTGTGCGTGTTTTACAAATTACCCCTTAATGTATTACTTTTACTCTTTAACTACTAATAGCAACAAATCTTTCTTAGCACGTTATCAATTATAAAATGGCAAACAGGAGAGTGATATGTGAAAAATACACGAATGAAAAAGAAATGCAGATGTATGCGTGCGTGCGTACGCAAGATAGAAGTAAACAGTTTTAAAAGACACTAGCGTATTGTTCTTACCTCTGGTTCCGGATTCCTTCAGCACCCCTTACTAAGCGAAGCAGACGCTTATCTGGTCAGCACTACGAGGAATATTACCTCCCGCCCTTTGCTGACCGATAATGTCTGCTGAAATTACCTAGTGCAGATATGTGAAGGACGGACGAGCCGCCAATTGATAAAGCCTAATATTTATCTTACTTAAAACCCTCTAAAAGGTCAAAGAACACAGTACGCAATTGGCGTATGGAATACCGTAAGAGTACGCACGTAGCGTAACAAACGCTTAGCCGTGGTCGAGATGCACGAGCGGCACGTTCGCTCGCGGCTAAGAGCGTATAGGCAAGCACGTTATAGGCTGCCGACTAACGTAATGATACGCTATCAGTGTAGCGGACGCTCGAGACCACGAGGAGATCACTAGCGGCGCTGACGCTCACAGAGTTAAACCTTTATAACTATACCATAAACAATATACTTATACTGTAAACCCTTGTGCAGTGATAAGGTGTAAATGCAACACAGTGTAACCTTGTTAGTTTAAAAGCTGTATGAGCATATGTGACGCTCTGAGAACCCCTTAGCAATATAATAAACACTCTAATACCGGTCTAAGGTTCTAACGCCTTTAAGGAAGAGAATGAACGTTCACTTTGCCAAAGAATACACAATACAAGTTATACATTACCAAAATAACATAGAATACCTAACTGAATCACTACACATAAAATACAATAAAGATACAATTTTCTTCTAAGGGGGAAGGAGAGAGAGAGAGAGAGAATGGCTTACAATAACAATAAAGACAATATGGTTGCAGAGAAACTTACGCACAAGGGGAACAATCGCAAGCGCCTTTCTGTATATCCAGCTCCCGATTATCAGTGATGAGAACCGTTGAAGAGAATAGAGAGCTGGCCCAGATCGGCTTGTCCTTTTATACACTACACACAATACAGTACAATGGTCCCTATATTCTTATTGTTCATTGGACACAGGAATTCGTCTTCGCATTATAACAAAAGGTCATAGGTTGGTTCATACAGGTGGGCTGTGACTATTCCTAACTGCTCAGGTGGGTGGGAAACTGGGTTTCCCGCCGCATGGGTAATAAAGTGCAAATATAGTAAATGTCCATAAACTTCTTATGTCCATAACTATTCGCACGAGCGATTAATCCGCTTTAAACCAACACCGGAATATTGCTAATTAAATACTCTTCCGATGGATACTAAACACCACTGTGTAACCCCTGTCTGACCCTTCGTATCAAACAAAGAGGGATCTCTTTGTCTATGAACATGCTATATTAACTAAACTTTCAGATTCTATCAAAGGGACCATAATCTACAAAACACGTTATATGACTAAAATATGTTACGATTGAGTCGCCCGCTAGACGTACACAAACTCTACCGTAAATGCGCATACCGTGCGCCTGCGGGTGCACGCAACTGAGAGTATGCGCACGCACGGGAGGGCTCATGCACGCGCAGCAGGCACTCGCATGAGGTGCATATATGGCAGTGTGTAGCGTGATATTTTTCTGACTTTGACAACAGTCACGCACATCTGAGACCTAATGCAAGGACATATTTTAGGTTGTCTGTTGAGAGATTACAGATCACACATATATATATATATATATATACAAAGCTGGTCAGGTCGGCACTCACTTGTATCGACATCTGCCAAGGTGCCGTCCCAAGAATTAATTGATATCCAGTATGGTTCTAATAAAGAGGGACATGCATCCATCCACTCTTCATAGGTATAGAACAGGCGGCACTCACTGGTCTTAGTGAAAAAAATGTATTTTCAAAAAAATCAATCAAATAATTGGCACATTTTGCCAACGTTTCAGCGCCACGCAGGGCGCTTTTTTCAAGGCTGTGTGCAAAGCAACAAACAAAAGAAACCCAAATAGTGTGTGTTCTTACCTTAAATAGGTGAAAGACCGCACTGTGGAGCTGCGAGAGCTGGCGTCCGGCGGGGCTTCCGGTCAATGTTCCCCTCTTGTAACCAGGAAGTGACGTCACTGGTTGCTGGGTTACCGCGAGCGTCCCCGCCGACGTAGTTATCTCGCTGATCCTGGCGGAAGATAATACAAAGAAGTGACAGATCGTGTCCCTGACAGTTGCAGAGTGTGTACTACTGTGATTAAAAGCAAGTGGTACTGTGCAAGAACCGGATTACCCGGTGTGAGATATACAGTTAAAAACAAGACAGTGTGTAACACATAGTTAAAATTGCTAGTCCAGCAGAGGAGATGCCTGATCTGGTAATGGCATATATATATACATATATGTGGCAGTTATGTTGTGGGTGACAAGTCTGTGAGGGGACATATGCTGGCGAAAATATGACGCCACATGCAGATTGAAATACCAGAATACTACAGACAAAATGTCTGGTTGTGCACTGTAATATCCGTTGACTGCTAAGTACATGCTGTCGGTTCAGGGAAAGAGACAGAGGCTGGGTGAACGGATAGCTAATGGTAAATGGACTCCCCCAAGTGCTGTGGGGCCGTTATATGTGCAGTATAGAAGTGACTACATGGACATGCTGTCATGTATAAGTGCATACATCATGTACAGAAGCCCATAATAGCATGAAACAATGAAACACTGTGCCACCACAGATAAAGAAGACCCCCCACTAGGCTGTGTCATCTTTGGGATGGTGCTCAAAATTACAGAGCCTGACAACTTTCATTCCCAAAAGACACTCCAGGCGACATGTTCATTCAGTCCATTCGGAGTTAATGTAGACAGACGGTAAATCCATTCAATTTCGCGTCTGGCTAATGCCTTGGCACGATCTCCACCTCTTGTATTAACTGGAATATGGTCCACAATTATATGTCTAAGGTGATGTAGTTGGTGTTGTGCCTGTTTGAAGTGGCGTGCCACTGGTTGATCGTTGGGCTTTCCCTCCAAAGCGGCCTTGATGGCCGATCTATGTAAGGCCATTCTTTCTCTGAAGGTGCGGACAGTTTGGCCCACGTAGAGTAAGCCACACGGACAGGAGATGACGTAAATGACAAATTGTGACATGCAAGTGACATGATGACGGATTTTGAATGTCTTGTGATTTATCGGATGTACAAACACCGGGCCTGTGTCCATGTGTTTGCAGGTGGTACATGTCAAACATCTTTGACACCCAGTTTTAAAGGCTGTTTGTTTTTTCTGTGTTACATCAGTTTTGACTAAAATGTCCTTGAGGTTGCGACCTCTTTTGAAACAAGGCATGATGGTGGTATTTTTAAAACCAGGAAGTGACGGATCCGTGTTTACTATGGGCCACAGAGCCCTTGTCGCTCGTGTAGTGATGGAGCTAGCTGTGGTATATTCTGTGACGAACGGTATTTTGTTGGTGCATTCCCGTTTCATGGAACCAAATAATTTGTTCCTAGGGATGGTCAAAACTTCCTGTTTAATACTTGCCAACTGTCGTCTGTCATAACCCCTTTGTGTGAATTTGAATACCACTTGTTCGAGGGCGCTATCCAATTTATCTCTACTGCTGGTGATGCGGGCCACCCGTAGCATTTGTGACCTGGGTAGGCCCTTCTTCAATGCTGGGGGATGGAAACTGTTGTTTTTCAGTAGTGTGTTGCGGTCAGTAGGTTTTTGATAGGCTGAGGTAAAGATGATGTCGTCTCTTATATCTATTTGGACATCTAGGAAGTGAATGGACTTGATACTGCTTTCAATGGTTAGTTTGATTGGAGTGTTGCTGGTGTTGATTTGGTTAAGCAAGTTGTCTAATTCTCCAGCACTCCCTGTCCAAAAGAGTAAGAGGTCATCTATATAGCGTTTGTACAAAAGTACATTGGCTGATGTGCTCTCTACCATCAGATGTTGGCGTTCAAACGCAAACATATAGACATTGGCGTAACTGGGAGAAACATTAGATCCCATTGAGCATCCTGTGAGTTGTAAATAGAATTCCCCATTATGTAAAAAGTAATTGTGTGTCAAGACATACTCCAGTAATGTCATGAACAAGGGTATATGTAAAGCTTCGAATTTTTCTGTTTCCAAGAACTGTGCCATAGCGGCCAACCCATGTGTATGTGGAATCACTGTGTACAAACTTTGTACATCCATTGTGCACATGATGGTGTTTCTGGGTACC
Source organism: Pseudophryne corroboree (assembly GCF_028390025.1). Classification (NCBI taxonomy): domain Eukaryota; kingdom Metazoa; phylum Chordata; class Amphibia; order Anura; family Myobatrachidae; genus Pseudophryne; species Pseudophryne corroboree. The sequence goes on from NC_086449.1 coordinate 60,321,146, forward strand.
ACCGTTATCTCCTGTAACATAAGTAATAAGTGCGTAGTGTCCTTCAAATACGTGTCTTGTTTGGTGATCAACGGTTGAATTAAAGTGTCCAAAAATGTAGAAATGGGCTGTATTAAAGATCCTCTGGCTGAGGTAATTGGGCGTCCGGGTGGAAGTGTCGGGTTCTTATGTATTTTCGGGACGGTGTACAGTACTGGAACCGTGGGGTGAGGTTGCATAAGAGATGTTGCCAATTTGGGATCCAAATGTCCATCTGTTACTGCTTGTTTCAAAATATTGTCAATGGCAGATTTAAATTGCACGGTAGGATTATTGCGTAATTTTTTGTATGTAGTGTTGTCCGTCAGCTGCCGGTCAATTTCAGCAATGTATTTGTTACGATCTTGTATGACAATTGCTCCCCCTTTGTCCGCTGGTCGTATGATAATATCCCTGTAGGAACTTAAGTTTTTAATGGCTTGTTGTTCCTGTCTGGTTAAATTGTTATGTAAGACCGGGGCTGCTTGATCGTATTTTTTGATAGAGGTATCCAGTAGTCTGGAAAAAGTTTTTATAGCTGCATTGTTAGATGGGGGATCGAAAGTGGATTTCGACCGGAGCTTGCTGCGTGCATCACTACTTGTGACTGTGGGTTGATACTGAAAAAACTCCTTAAGTCGCATTGTCCTACTGAAACGGTGCTGTTCAACTGTCCATTTGAAATCATCATGTTTGTTGGTGGGTATGAATGAAAGTCCCTTTCTGAGAACCTGATTTTCGGTGTCGGTGAGAGTTCTAGATGATAAATTGAACACTAAGTCTTCTTTCTGTTCCTGGCTCCGCGTGGAGGTTTTCCAGATTCTGTTGTTTTGTCCTCCCCGTCTGGTTGGCCTTGGCCTCCTGGTTCGTGGCGCATCTTGATGGCTACCCCTAAAGGGGCCTGTTTGGGAGATTTGGATCCATCGGAGTCCTGGCAGCGGAAGTCACTGTCTGAATTAGAAGAATACGTGCGTCTGGTCGATCTGGCTCTTTTGTCTCTCCAGGATTGTCGTGGTCTCCTGCCTCCACCTGCCGGTGCGTCAGGGATGCCGTACAGCCATCGGTAAACTCGATTGTCTTCATAATCCATGGTGACCGTTTGAAGTTTGGATCTTTTGAATGTTAAAAGGTCGCGTTTGTATTTATCAACCTGGGATTTTAATTTTTCCCATGTGCTTGCATACTGAACATCGTCTATCACCTTTTGATGGTCGGCTGTGTATTGGGCAATATTATGTCTGTATTTCTTCAGTTCCTTCCCAGCCTCCTCAATTACAAGTAGCATGAGGTCCATGCTGCACTTGTTAAGTACTGAGATCCATCGGTGACAAAATTCTGGGCTGTTCCTGCCAATGGTGGGAACGTTTTTCACCCTGAATCCCCTAGGGATTCGTTTGGCCCGAAAATAATCGGATAGTGAAGTTCCATGGAGTAGAAAGTCGACTTCTTTTTTCTTTAAACGAAGTAGTGTGTGATATATTTCATCCGTGGTGGTGTTTCCTGCATCAATGCCGGTGTCCTCTGTAAATAATATAGCTGCTGCCTCGGTGTCCGTGAACACCAGCATGTCATCTATAGCCATGGACATGTTGTGTGTGTTCAGATTTTTGGAGGTGCTGGCAGTGCTCATGCTGGAATGTTTTAAGGACTGAACTCACTGTGGAGTCCCTTGTTGCTGAGAAAAGCTGTGTCAAGTTGATGATCACTCAGACCAAACGAATGAGTGCTGATGTTGTGACAAGAGAAAATTATGAATGCTGTCAGGTGCCGTACCGCTGGGGACTGTAAACACAGTCCAATGAATACAAAGCTGGTCAGGTCTGCACTCACTTGTATCGACATCTGCCAAGGTGCCGTCCCAAGAATTAATTGATATCCAGTATGGTTCTAATAAAGAGGGACATGCATCCATCCACTCTTCATAGGTATAGAACAGGCGGCACTCACTGGTCTTAGTGAAAAAAATGTATTTTCAAAAAAATCAATCAAATAATTGGCACATTTTGCCAACGTTTCAGCGCCACGCAGGGCGCTTTTTTCAAGGCTGTGTGCAAAGCAACAAACAAAAGAAACCCAAATAGTGTGTGTTCTTACCTTAAATAGGTGAAAGACCGCACTGTGGAGCTGCGAGAGCTGGCGTCCGGCGGGGCTTCCGGTCAATGTTCCCCTCTTGTAACCAGGAAGTGACGTCACTGGTTGCTGGGTTACCGCGAGCGTCCCCGCCGACGTAGTTATCTCGCTGATCCTGGCGGAAGATAATACAAAGAAGTGACAGATCGTGTCCCTGACAGTTGCAGAGTGTGTACTACTGTGATTAAAAGCAAGTGGTACTGTGCAAGAACCGGATTACCCGGTGTGAGATATACAGTTAAAAACAAGACCGTGTGTAACACATAGTTAAAATTGCTAGTCCAGCAGAGGAGATGCCTGATCTGGTAATGGCATATATATATACATATATGTGGCAGTTATGTTGTGGGTGACAAGTCTGTGAGGGGACATATGCTGGCGAAAATATGACGCCACATGCAGATTGAAATACCAGAATACTACAGACAAAATGTCTGGTTGTGCACTGTAATATCCGTTGACTGCTAAGTACATGCTGTCGGTTCAGGGAAAGAGACAGAGGCTGGGTGAACGGATAGCTAATGGTAAATGGACTCCCCCAAGTGCTGTGGGGCCGTTATATGTGCAGTATAGAAGTGACTACATGGACATGCTGTCATGTATAAGTGCATACATCATGTACAGAAGCCCATAATAGCATGAAACAATGAAACACTGTGCCACCACAGATAAAGAAGACCCCCCACTAGGCTGTGTCATCTTTGGGATGGTGCTCAAAATTACAGAGCCTGACAACTTTCCCTGAACCGACAGCATGTACTTAGCAGTCAACGGATATTACAGTGCACAACCAGACATTTTGTCTGTAGTATTCTGGTATTTCAATCTGCATGTGGCGTCATATTTTCGCCAGCATATGTCCCCTCACAGACTTGTCACCCACAACATAACTGCCACATATATGTATATATATATGCCATTACCAGATCAGGCATCTCCTCTGCTGGACTAGCAATTTTAACTATGTGTTACACACTGTCTTGTTTTTAACTGTATATCTCACACCGGGTAATCCGGTTCTTGCACAGTACCACTTGCTTTTAATCACAGTAGTACACACTCTGCAACTGTCAGGGACACGATCTGTCACTTCTTTGTATTATCTTCCGCCAGGATCAGCGAGATAACTACGTCGGCGGGGACGCTCGCGGTAACCCAGCAACCAGTGACGTCACTTCCTGGTTACAAGAGGGGAACATTGACCGGAAGCCCCGCCGGACGCCAGCTCTCGCAGCTCCACAGTGCGGTCTTTCACCTATTTAAGGTAAGAACACACACTATTTGGGTTTCTTTTGTTTGTTGCTTTGCACACAGCCTTGAAAAAAGCGCCCTGCGTGGCGCTGAAACGTTGGCAAAATGTGCCAATTATTTGATTGATTTTTTTGAAAATACATTTTTTTCACTAAGACCAGTGAGTGCCGCCTGTTCTATACCTATGAAGAGTGGATGGATGCATGTCCCTCTTTATTAGAACCATACTGGATATATATATATATATATATATATATATATATATAAAAACTAGTGGGAGTATGGCGCCACAGGTGTATGTGAGTAGAATAAATATTAAGGTTAAAAAATACCAGACTATAGACACTTCTTTAAAAATGTAAGGTGTCCGCTGACCCCTAAAGATTGGGCAGGGATAAGCTGCCTTGCAATTAAAAAAGAGAAAAGGGATAGGGGTATTAGCGACCTACTGTGTCTAATAGATTTTAATAAATATGAAGAATTTAGCAGGATACATTTTTATAAAAAAGTAACAGTAAATTTATTTATACAAAAAAAAGTTTTAAAAAGTGGAAGGCTAAAAGATCATAGGCATAAGATGTTACTAGAACTACATAAAAGTAAGGCTAGAATAATGCACAATAAAAAACTAAAAGCATGCAGATTTCATGGATAAAATAATATTGCTTATCTTAAAAATAGAGGGTCAATCGAGGTACACCCAACGCGTTCCGTCCATCTGACTTCATCAAGGGGCAGGGGGTTACTGAGCAGAGTCTCTATTTATAGCTGATATAATTAAGGATAAGTAATTGTGACATCACTTCCTGTTGGGGCCACAGATTAAAGTATTACAGTAAACTACAGTGCAAGCATTTGTCAGGAGTAGAGAATAAGGTGACAGTTCCAAACAGCTTAGTATAATGCAAAAACGAGTGTTAAAACATATGATATTGCTGGAAACAGTCCAGGGGTGCGTCCGGCGTCACTTGCGCCCCACTTACTGCGTCCGTTTCATCGTAGCGTGCATGCGCACCTCGCCGCACTTCCGGTATCCGCGTCAGGATTCAAGCAATGTGCTTCCCCGCTTCCGCCCATTTCATAATATTAGTTATGCCACACTTCCTGTCACGGCGGGAATCGGCAGTTCTCGTTCGGTTATAGGATGAAGTGGGATGTCAGTCATCACGGTGGCCATCTTTATGGAACCTTGTAACCATAGACATGTTTCTAGGATGTTTTGTAGGATGTGGACGCAGCTCACATAGAACAAAAAATATAAATACAAATATTAGTGTATCGTTAAGATTTAGTAGGTATATTATAGCAATGAAATTCATATAATTTAGGAGAAGATGCTATTATGAATGGGGATGAATGGAGCTTAATATGTAGGCATTATGCCTGGTGCTGCAAATATGTATAATACTTGATAATAAAATTAAGATGTTATAAATAAGTTACATGTATCAGGACATAGGTTATTCCATACTGCCTCTCTCTAGAGTATTAACTACCAAGTTAGGTGGTCCAAGGGTAAGCGATCCAGGTTACTATAATAATACGCTGTGCACCTGATAATGTCAAATATTACCTTTAAATATAAAGCTATGTACTAATACCGTGGAGCCGTTATGGCCGCTAGACCACGTGCACGTGCTACGCACTTTGTACATTATTGCGTTGAGAGTACCGTACGTGGTACGCACTTGGCGTACACACTCTGCGCTGAGTGTACGGAATACACACAGCGAGCGCACACACACTTGATATCCTTTTAAACCTCAAACACAGTTAGAATATGCTTATACTGTCAGCCATAATAACCAAGTACTGTATGATGTAACGCTTAAAACCTTTAACAATGTGTATACTGTATGAGCGATTAATACGCTAAGAGAGCCCTTAGCAGGAAAGTGAAGACACCACACCGAATTTGGTTATAACCGCAGCAGTTCCAACACTGGAAACAGTACAAATTATACACTACAAACTAACATATAAATCTCCCCATTCGTAATATATTTTAAATACAATGTTATATCTATTTTCAACTTCTGCGCATAACTATGCGCAGGAACATGCGATTCATTCCTAACTATTATAGGAATATTACCCTTAAAATACCCTACAGCTGGATACTAGACACCACCTTTAAACCTTTATCTGACCCTTCCTATCATGCAAAGAGGAATCTCTCTGTCCAGGAACCGTTTAAACTAAACATACTCGCTGACATTGTCTAGGGGAATATTAACTATAAAATGCACTATGTGGGTTAAATATGCTACAATTCGAGTCGCACACTACACGCTCACAAACTCCGCCGTAAATACCCACATTATGCGCACGATCGCCGGAACGATCCTACGCAACTTGCGGATGTGTGCACGTATGGCGGACTGAGTGCACGAGCAGCGCACACATGCATGAGGTTAATACATGGGGTATGCATCATGATATTTTTCAATTTTGACAGTCGACCCTTTGGCAGTCAATAATAACTGCCACCATCTGAACAATTAACCCGAAAAATATACACTACAATGAAATACCTATAAATGATTGGGAGTAGGGAGGAGAGGAGAAGGTGGGAAATGTATGACCTAGTGGGATAGTAAAAGAATGTATGTATGAAATTCATGTCTGAGGGGTCATGTATCACCGTGCCGTACATGTTCTAAAATAAGCTTCGAGGTATTGCGAAGTATACATTGAATCCTTCTTATCTCGTATTAAGGGTCTGTAAGTGGGCTAACAAACTCTACCGAGCTCTTTTCGGCTTTTAGTTCCAACATATGGGGTGCACATTAGTTGATGATACATGAAGGAGGGAAAATATGTGAGTGCTAATATATATGTCTGTATCACCTGTTGACTATGTGTGTCACTACCTGAAGATCGTAGAGATGAAGATAAGAAACAAGTGTTATAAATGCATTCATATGGTAATGTGTGTGATCGTCCTTGGATGTCTTGTTGATGTCTTGTCCGGGTTACTGTATCTTTGCTGTAAGTGGCAAGCGAAGTTTTTCAAGTGTCCATAGGAAGTTAAAGTCTCTAAAAGTTCATCAAATGTCTGTGAAAAAGTTAATCAATGGTCTGTATAAAGGGTCATCAAATCTTCTTCCGGGTGGATGTCTTTTTACCTTGGAGAAAAACAAAGGAGAAACGGGTGAAAGAAACGGACCATGGAATCACGTCTTATCATAGCATTGTCTCGATTGATGGGTCATAAATTAAACCAGTTGTTGTAACAATGCCCTCGCTCCTCAAACTCATCAATTTGGTACTGCGCTTGCAATGCATTAAAATTCGAACACATCTAAATATCAAACCAATCATTATGACAACTCCTAGGATACAAAGGAGAAATTTCCCTACAGTAACGATAACATTTGGAGCCCATTCTCCTAAACCTGAGAACCAATTGCGTGGGTTCAACCATGATACCCAGCCGGTCAGTTCATTACTCACAGAAGTAAGGGTAAGGTTGTGCCTCCTTCGGAACTCCCATTTAAATTGCAAGATATCGTCCATCTTTTGATCTATTACCTCGGTTGGGTCATCAGTGCTGTTTGTGATGTACGTACAGCACTTCACACCATACTGAGTTGCTAGGGTGACACAATACCCGCCTCTCACCGCTGTGATGTAATTTAGAACCATCCTGTGCTGGATCAGTTCCGTTTTGTAAGCTTACAATTCTCTCCCAGTATACCTAAAGGTGTCATCATACATCTCGTGATATTGTCTATCAGGTTCGCTAGCGCAGTAATATACCTAAAATGTATAACTTCTCTGGCGGTACGGGTGATATCTAGCGCGAGTAGGAGTTGAATCCCGGTGGATTCGTGGATCAAATCAGAGGCTGCGTGCTCTGTCCTATCTATAAGGTGTCTCTTTACAATGTGTTCGTAATGGGTGTGAGTGTAAGGAGCTTGAGCATTGCGGTGAACGTCTTTCATTTTATCATGGGTAATGGTCATTACTTCCGGCAACACTCTTCCAATTTAACACAATCCCTCTGAGTTTGGGGCAAGCCACTTATACGCCTTCCTCCCACATATGAAATATGCATCATCGGGGAGAACATATGGGACAGAATATGACATAACCATATTACAAACCTTCCAGGTGAAAAATCCTATCCCTAACTCTCTCATTTGTCTAGTACACGTATCAGGCTGTATGATATGCGCACAGTATCCTGGTGATACTTCTCCAACCCGCATGATCCTACTTCCTAGAGTGTACCTATACTGAAAATATCTCCCACCGTTAGCTATTTGGCGTATAAGCTCTGAGTCTACAGGCATTCTATCGGCTCTGTGTGAAAATGCCATGGTTTGGTTGTTCCATGTCACTTCCCAATTTCCCGACTTTCGGGGATTGGAAATGTTAAAACATATCAAGGACCTATCCACATGATATTGGTGGAGCTTCAAACTAGGAGGCTTAGAAATATAAAATTTCTTGTCCACCGGTCTCCCATCCCTTAATTCAAGTACCTCACCTATCGTTAAAGAGTATGGTACTAGTCCTGTCTTTCTATGACCTTGAGGTACTTGTGAGCACACTCAGCATTCCGTTTGGTTTAAAACCTTACCCACTAATTAGTGATAGTCACTCAATGGATGTCGGTTCATGTTGATATTAATGCTGGACTGACATCTCTGGATGCACCCGTCCTCAACTATGTTTTCACAATTCCTACAGATAGAATTCTCCTCAGCTAACAATCCTTCACAATGTCTCTTAGTGTCATGGCTACCAGATCGTTTTCTGATACTCGCCTTTGCTCGGTGATTGTGTTGCTCTTGGAATTCTACGAATCCATCCTTGTCATCAGAACCCATTCCAGATCCTTTCTGGACCTCACTGTTACTCTCACCGAAACAGACTGCTCTGGTCAACAACAGGGTCAACAGGAAAACACGGACTGTAGTCTCTTGGGGCAAGTCCATCTTGCAGGAGGAGAAAGAAAGAGTTGTAATGGGGGAAAAGAAAATAATAGAAGGGAAAGAAAATTTTTACGATAATCGTCTCTAGTATTTTTGTTCTTGCGCAGATGCCGTCTCAACAGTGCTGTCTCTTAGTCTTCCCAAAACGAACACTCCAGTGATACGATATTCTTTCCGAATCAGCGACCTTTCTGTAAGGAGCATAAATCTTGCATTACCATTTGTTTAACTGTTGTGTGACATACCATCCGTAGAACATGAGAAAACAAAAAGAGAGAAAATAATAGAAAAAGAGAAAAATTGTCAGATTTCCGTTCACCATCAGGCTGTCACACCAACATGTCCATCGGTATCTCTGCACAGTCTCCCCCACCAGTATTTCCACTCTCCACCCTCTGTGCATGGCCAGGCACAATGATGCTGGTAAGATATACTGGGGTTGGGTAGACCTCTGAAAAGACCAAGTAGACATGTGACGTTTGAGCTGTAGTTCTGCTAGTGAACGTCAGAGATGAAGATGAAACATTTAAAGATAAATCACAGAGTTTACCTGGCCGCCCTTGTGTCTACAAGGAATGACCTACCAATTACATTGACTGTAACCTCAGGCTTACTATCAAGGCTAACAATCAACTTCACTGGCTGCAAATTACAGGTGTGGCCCAAAATTTTTCCTATATGATCCCTGATTACAATTACGTGTGTCATACAGTGTGTCATAACTTTGCTCGTGTTCTTGTCTAGGAGGTCTGACTTTATGTGTGCTGTTACAGTTGCTGGCATAATGCCCTTCCCTTTTACACAGATAACAAACCCTTGGCTTCCTCCATGTGCCAGGGGCCTGGGGTTTTGGTCGAGTTGATGCCTCTTCCAGTGCTTGGATGCTCATCACCATCAACCGCTCTCCCTGTGCTTCCCTTGCTCTTTGGATATTACGGTCATGCTCGATAGCGGACTCCCTTAATGCAGCCACGAGATACCTCTTCAGTTAGGTTGAGTGGTCTGTACCCTTGTTCTCAACACTTCTTTTAAACCTTCCATTAATACGGATACCGCTACCTCTCTATGATGTACACTTTCCTCAGTGTCCGCGATCCCAGTGTATCTAGCCATTACCTGCAGTGCTCGATTGAAATAATCAGAAGCAGTTTCACCTTCTTTTTGTCTAATGGAGAAAATTCTGTTCCACTTGACAACAGTTGGGAAATATACTCCTAATTGCAGGTTGATCTGTTTAACATTCTCCTGATTGTATTCCTCAGTGAGAGGTACTTCTGCGTCTAACTTACAATCAGTGATGAATTTCACAGGGTCAATATTGGAGGGTAGACATACCCTCAGCAATGTCCGCCAATCTTTATTATGGGGTTCGGCGGCGTTACCTAGTTCTTTAATAAACCTTTGACATGCGGCTAGATCTTTCCTGGGATCTGGAAATTCAGACATAGTTGTCCTTAATTCTGTTCGGGGCCAGGGGCAATGCATTGCAATGTTCCTGACGGGAGTGACTCCAAGAGCGTCAGTCTTTCCATTTGGGACTGCGATCACCCTGACAGGATTAAGTTCAACTACATCATCTTGTGTTGACTCTACAATGTGAGGTGCAATTGTCTGTGCATAATATACAATACCGTACTTACCTGTGGACACGACTACTTTACTACTGCCTTTACCGATTGGGCCGTGCCCACCTGGGTGTCTTGTATGGTGGCTGCGGGAGAAAGTGCCGACATCGTGTTGGGCTCACTTTCTTGCTTGTAATCCTGAGGGAAGTTTAACATGGGGTGCAACTTGCACGGGTTTGAATATGTACATTTATCAGTTTTACTCCTATCGTCATTAACACATTTATTACGTTTACTCTTATTGTCATTAATACATTTATTAAGTGCACTATTATCATCATATCCCAGTATGCCATTCTCTGTAGCCATTGTCTCTCCAGTTGCCGTCAGTTTCCTGCTAGAGTTGGAACCAGCTGTGTAAGCTAATTCCCTCTGTATATCACTCTCTCGTTGCCATAAATGTAAACAGTTTGTGTGTCTGACCCTTTGTTTTTGGGACTTTATGAGACAGATCCTAAGCCTTAGATTATGCAATACCTCTGAGTCAAAACTACCTATCCCAGGAAATAGGGCTTTATCCCCCACAGTCATTCGTGTCCATTCATCACAAAAGGTCTCAGTGTGGGGACCATACTTCCCCCACATTACTAATCGAGCATACCCCATGGGTCTGACATCTGCAGTCTGAACCCTGACTGCTAAACATCCCTGTGTTGTGCACTTGGCTTCCATTGTGGACCTTTTTAACACAGAAAAAACTTCCTAAAATGCACCAAACACAGTAGTCTTCGGTGGAAGTTCTCCAAGCTCTTCCACCAGCTTCTTCTGCTCCGAGTATCACGGATCCGCCCATTTTTTAGCAGATACACGTAGTCGTTGCAGGCCCTACCTCTAGAGATTTTCCTGAGAGACCAGCGAAAATTCCCTTCCTTTATTTTACACAAATCACGCCTGCATGTGCTCCCTACAACACGTATGAGGGCAATTTACGCATCAATATGCGACCTCATATCACGTTGCGTCACGGGTTTACACCTACAACCGTGCGGTCCAATCGTACCACTTATCATTGGAGTCTCCCTACTGTGCTCCACAACAGCCGGAGCGTAATACCACGAAAAAAAAAAAACTTTTATCACACTCCGTCGCACGTGTTCACCAAAACCGTGCTCCACCAAGCTTCACCAAGTTTCACCAAGCCTCACCAAGCTTCACCAAAACCACCAAACAGAGTTCAATACACTCATACCTTTTTCAGCCCACACTATCATTCTATAGTTTTCTGATCAGAAAAATAATTTCCTGTAAACTGATAGCTCTCCCCAGAGATAATACAGAAAAAAAGGTGTTTTTAAACTAAATATTGGATACTGATCAATTTGTGCTATTATCGCGTGGCTACCGTATCGCCTAAACTGAAACAATGCTATTGTGTGATTTGTATTTAGTGGGCGTATCTGTACGCACGTTGCGTAATATACGCCACGTGTGTAGGCCTTTGCGTTGCACACGCAGTCTCACACGTTGTCCGGGACACCTGTACAAAGGGCGGATATATCCGCAGTAATACAAATAACATGCTTCTATAAATGTAAACGATATTCAACTATAATCGCTTACCCACACCCCACAGTATCTCCTGTATAAACCTTTATAACTGGGCCAGGCTGTGTGTGTGTTTTACATGTACTCCCTTAAATATTACTCTATTTTTTTAACTAAATAGCAACAAATTTTTCAGCAAGGGTCAAAATAGATCTAATAATCAATGCTAATGGCAACAAGCGAGTAGATATGCAGAATACACAAAATATAGGTCTAAATTGCGAACATACATTGATATAAACGCACACACATAATTATAATATTATATATATGTACTATTCACTAGTCTCCTGAGACTCATTTACTCTTCTAATATGCATATGAATGTGCTTTTGACTGTCTGTGAAGGTGGATTTTCACTGCCAGGAAAAAGCCGTTGCACAGGTTAATTTGCATTTCAATGGCTTATCTTACAACAAGCAGAGTTTAACTGAATCCTAGAGGTAAAGAAGAAGAAAAAAACCTTTGTTTTATATCTGTGTGTCGTTCTTACATCAAATATTCATCTTACTATTAACTTTTATTAAGCCCCATCTGAATCTATTTGTAATTGACTATGGCATGGGTTAAATAAATGCATTGGTAACTCATAAATGGTGATTTCTTTTTGACCAAGGATGGCTGATTATTCCTGAGCAGACTGGAAATCAGCCATTTAGAAGAAAAAAATGACCTTCCCAAAATGGCCGCTGCTCCTCCCTCTTCCACATCCATGAGGGTTACACAAAATGGAGGACAGACCATGCGGCTTCCTTTGTCACACAAAAAAAAATCACCATGCAAGCCCCTGAAGTTATTTTAGACCTGAGTTAAAAAAACAAAACAAAAAAACAACATTATATCAAGGCTTTTGCAGCAACTTTTAAATATATTTTTAAACCTACTTAAACAGATAAGCAATCCAATCTGAATCAAACACAATATGACACATTTGAACCTTGTTTTGCAACAATATAATCAGATATGCAGAGTACAGGTGTATGCTTGTATTCAGAAATTCACAGACTTTAAAAATAGCTTTACGTTCTTAACTTTAAGATCACACCAGCATCCATACAAACCATGCAGAGCAGACGCTTATCTAATCAGCACCAATGTATCCACCTGACCATGAAAGGGTTAACGGGATACCTTCATACCTTCCCTCCCTTTGCTGATAGATAAAGTCTGCCTTGTCCTGCTAGGTTGCGGCTATGAGGAGGCCCGGACGATGCTCCCAATTGATCATTTCAAATATTACCTTTAAACATAAAGCTATGTACTAATACTGTGGAGCCGTTATGGCCGCTAGACCACGTGCACGTGCTACGCACTTTGTACGCTATTTGGGTTGAGAGTACCGTACTTGGCGTACACACTCTGCGCTGAGTGTACGGAATACACACAGCGAGCGCACACACAGTTGATAACCTTTTAAACCTCAAACACAGTTAGAATATGCTTAAACTGTCAACCTTAATAACCAAGTACTGTATGATGTAACGCCTGAAACCTTTAACAATGTGTATACTGTATGAGCGATTAATAATCTAAGAGAGCCCTTAGCAGGAAAGTGAAGACACCACACCGAATTTGGTTATAACCGCAGCAGCTCCAACACTGCAGAGGATTATTAAGAATAAAAGGAGAAAACAGTACAAATTATACACTACAAACTAACATATAAATCTAACAGAATAACAGAGAATAATGGCTACAGAGAAATATATATACGTGAGAATGTTTCGCCGGTGCAACCTGAATTCAGTCCTCAGCTATCAGGGAGAAAGCCTTCAGAGTCTTATGTGTCAAAGCCTGCTGCAAGCTCTATTTATTCACTAGCTCAAGACATAATACAATAGACACTATGTGCTCTTCTTCCATTGGTTAGGGGGTGGGACATGTCCTTCACCAGGGACCATTGGTTAGTTCAAGAAGTGGGTGATGGCTAGGACTTGTTAGTATTCTAAATTCCTATCTGTCTGGATTGTTGTGATTAGCTATTGTTTCGGATCTTCCAAACAAACTCTGCTCCTGGTCATTTGTTCACCCTTGTTTGTCTCTTTCTTTGTTGAGACAATGGCAACTCAGCACTCATTATTCTGGGGAGAAACCTGGCCCTATTCATAAACAAAGGTGTATGCCCTCTTCATAGAATCTCAAAGCTTAGTGTAAATAAGGCCATTGTATCTCAGTCTGTGGGAAATTTATGTGTGAATTCCATTCTCATCCTCTCCCCATTCGTAATATATTTTAAATACAATTTTATATCTGTTTTCTACTTCTGCGCATAACTATGCGCAGGAACATGCGATTCATTCCTAACTATCATAGGAATATTACCCTTAAAATACCCTACAGCTGGATACTAGACACCACCTTTCAACCTTTATCTGACCCTTCTATCATGCAAAGAGGAATCTCTCTGTCCAGGAACCGTTTAAACTAAACATACTCGCTGACATTGTCTAGGGGAATATTAACTATAAAATGCACTATGTGGGTTAAATATGCTACAATTCGAGTCGCACGCTACACACTCACAAACTCCACCGTAAATACCCACATCATGCGCACGATCGCCGGAGCGATCCTACGCAACTTGCGGCGGATTGAGTGCATGAGCAGCGCGCACATGCATGAGGTTAGTACATGGGGTATGCATCATGATATTTTTCGACTTTGACACACCCCAGACTATTTTCAGCAATATCACATGTTTTAAGTTTTAACACTCGTTTTTGCATTACACTAAGCTGTTTGGAACTGTCACCTTATTCTCTACTCCTGACATGCCAACAGGAAGTGATGTCACAATCACTTATCCTAATTATATCAGCTATAAATAAAGACTCTGCTCAGTAGCCCCCTGCCCCTTGATGAAGTCAGATGGACGAAACGCGTTGGGTGTACCTTAATTGACCCTCCATTTTTAAGATAAGCAATATTATCTTATCCTTGAAATCTGCATGCTTTTAGTTTTTTATTGTGCATTATTTTAGCCTTACTTTTATGTAGTTCTAGTAACATCTTATGCCTATGATCCTTTAGCCCGCCACTTTTTAAAACTTTTTTTTGTATAAATATATTTACTGTTACATTTTTATAAAAACGTATCCTGCTAAATTCTTCATTTTTATTCAAATCTATTAGACACAGTTGGTCGCTAATACCCCTGTCCCTTTTTATATATATATATATATATATATATATATATATATATATATTTATACAGTCAAGTTTGCTGTGGTGCGCTCCCTGGGTTACTAGGGCAATATTCAATCTTCAGACGTGTTAGGCTCAGGTGAGTATATTCTTAGTTCGACAACGATTCCCCACTCCAATTCACACGATTTTACCCAAAAAATAGAAAAGAAAGCGATATAGTGAAGTATTGTCAGATTGGGCAGACCCACGTACCAGATTTTTTGGGGTGTCAGTAGTGCCCACCCAAATACGCCTGTGGTGTTACTTCCACTGCTCTCTGGTAGTTTTCCTCAAGGATTCTTCACCAATTCACCTCTCCAATCAGAGTTAAATCCCTTTGTCTAATGTCAGCGAAAGGTTTCTCTGTGGTGTCTAACCTAGAGCAAGGTTAGACACCACAGAGAATCCTTGAGAAAACTACCAGAGAGCAGTGGAAGTAACACCACAGGCGTATTTGGGTGGGCACTACTGACACCCCAAAAAAATCTGGTACGTGGGTCCGCCCATTCATTGGGACTCCATACGTTTGAATAACCCCATTCATATTAATATAACTGAATCTGACAATACTTCAAATCGTGGTAAAATCATGTGAATTGGAGTGGGGAATCGTTGTCGAACTAAGAATATACTCACCTGAGCCTAACACGTCTGAAGATTGAATATTGCCCTAGTAACCCAGGGAGCGCACCACAGCAAACTTGACTGTATAAACTGTGATTCTTTGGGATTTAGTTGACCATCCCGGCTGGTGGACTGCAGCACCTTTGAACTTAAGCGCCATCTTTACATTTCTTTTGTCTACGGATATATATATATATATATCTATCTATCTTGTCAAAGTCGAAAAATATTGTAATGCACTCCCCAGGTACTAACCCCTTGCACATGCCCGCTGCACGTGCACTTATTCCGCCATGAGGGCGCATATCCGCAATTTGCGTAAAGTAGCTCCCCACGGCCATGCGCCTTAGCGCGTGGTATGCGCGTTTACGGTAGAGTTTGTGAGCGCATAGGGGGTTATTAGAACATTACATATTTAACCCAAATAGTGTACATGTTAGATATAGCTCCCTTGTATCACATCAACAAGTCCAGAACAAAGGGATTCACCTTTGCAGGATAAGAGGGGACAGACTAAGGCTATAAGGTGATGTTTGGTATCCAGCTGTAGGGTATTTTAAGGGAAACATTATGGTGTTGGTTATACAAAAATCGCATGTTCCTGCGTACAGATATGTGCAGAAGTAGAATATAGATATAAATTGTATTTACTATATATTATGAATGTGGAGGGAACGAGAATGAAACCAAGTCACACATAAATTAAATCTCCCACAGACTGAGATACAATGGCCTTATTTACACTAAGCTTTGAGATTCTATGAAGAGGGCAAACACCTTTGTTTACTAAAATGGCCAGGTTTCTATTCAGAACAATGAGTGCTGAGTAATCATTGTCTCACCTGAAAGGAAGGGACAAACAAGGGTGAACAATGCCCAGGAGCCGAGGCTGTTTGGAAGATCAGAAACAATAGCTAACCACAACAAAACCAGACAGATAGGAATTTAAGATACTAACATTCCTAGTCCAAAGCCCATGGAGATAGAGGTGTTCATTTATATATATATATATATATTTATATATATATGTTATATATATATATATATATATATATATATAAAAATGAATAAATATCTAATTCCTAACAAATTGTAATAGCAGGAGTATGTGTGCGCGTATGTATATATATATATATATATATAAATATAAAAATCCCATATGACCGGCACTCCAAACACCTTGTTAAATACCTGGGTGCCCTCCCACGGTCCAAACAGAGCAGATACAGAAAGCAAGTTCAGGCGGCACTCCACGGATTTTCAAGACAAATGAGACAGCTACACAGGCTTGATTGTCAACGTTTCAGGTGCTATTTAATCACACCTTTCGTCAGGATACAAACACAGAAAATACCACATACCTTATATAGATCCCCAGTGTCCAGACCCCAATCACCTTCACCACCCATTTCCGGTCACGGGTGCCGTCATTAAACACGGCCATCCACAGCTGACGGGAAAACGGGTTGCCCTAGCAACCAAACAACCACCACGTCACCTGTGTGCTCCAGATCTCTCACACCCCCGGAGTCCGCCCGCCGGAAGTGCGTCAAAACGCGTCTACCAGTGAGCGGACGGGGGAGGCGGGGCCCATCGCCTAGGTAACGAGTACATATTTACAAGTGAATCAACAAATAGTGTGCGGAATCATGCTGGAGAACATCACAGGCAGTTAAAGCAAATGACAATAACTCATTAAAGTGCATCAACATGAGTAAAACGGCTAGGGTTAGTTAAATGGGTCTGGAAGCTGCAAAAATCAAGGTGTTCATAGATCGGATATCTAAGGAATTACAACAATATTGTAAAGTACATTGATAACCACAATATTGATAATTTAAAGCTACAAAAGTCCATGGAAAAATCCATAGAGAAATTAGCTTCCCTTGAAACAATAAATATGTCAAAAATCATATCAACAATTTACCTATAACTAATGCTTACTTGAAAATTCATGCATCAAAAAGCTCTGCTAAAAGCTAGATTATAATATCAAATAAGTGTGTCATTGAATGAAAAACTCGTTAGGGCTATTTCAAACCTATTAGGTACAAAATGAAACGTACTTGTTAATGCTTTTACCAGGCCCATTAAACCCAAACAGAAAAAATGATTTATAAAAAACATAAGAGAGATAGATTTTCATTAAGGCCCATTGGTGAGACAGTATTAAAGTTGTTAATCCAACGTGCCTCCAATTGCAGCAGCTTCTTGTTTCGGTCACCCCCACGCGGTAACGGTGGAACATGGTCCACCAATTTGTAACGCAAATGGGCCATAGTATGGCTACTTTGCGTTACAAATTGGTGGACCATGTTCCACCGTTACCGCGTGGGGGTGACCGAAACAAGAAGCTGCTGCAATTGGAGGCACGTTGGATTAACAACTTTAATACTGTCTCACCAATGGGCCTTAATGAAAATCTATCTCTCTTATGTTTTTTATAAATCATTTTTTCTGTTTGGGTTTAATGGGCCTGGTAAAAGCATTAACAAGTACGTTTCATTTTGTACCTAATAGGTTTGAAATAGCCCTAACGAGTTTTTCATTCAATGACACACTTATTTGATATTATAATCTAGCTTTTAGCAGAGCTTTTTGATGCATGAATTTTCAAGTAAGCATTAGTTATAGGTAAATTGTTGATATGATTTTTGACATATTTATTGTTTCAAGGGAAGCTAATTTCTCTATGGATTTTTCCATGGACTTTTGTAGCTTTAAATTATCAATATTG
This sequence comes from Pseudophryne corroboree, assembly GCF_028390025.1. Taxonomy (NCBI): domain Eukaryota; kingdom Metazoa; phylum Chordata; class Amphibia; order Anura; family Myobatrachidae; genus Pseudophryne; species Pseudophryne corroboree. Next base: position 60,339,205 of record NC_086449.1, read on the forward strand.
TGGTTATCAATGTACTTTACAATATTGTTGTAATTCCTTAGATATCCGATCTATGAACACCTTGATTTTTGCAGCTTCCAGACCCATTTAACTAACCCTAGCCGTTTTACTCATGTTGATGCACTTTAATGAGTTATTGTCATTTGCTTTAACTGCCTGTGATGTTCTCCATCATGATTCCGCACACTGTTTGTTGATTCACTTGTAAATATGTACTCGTTACCTAGGCGATGGGCCCCGCCTCCCCCGTCCGCTCACTGGTAGACGCGTTTTGACGCACTTCCGGCGGGCGGACTCCGGGGGTGTGAGAGATCTGGAGCACACAGGTGACGTGGTGGTTGTTTGGTTGCTAGGGCAACCCGTTTTCCCGTCAGCTGTGGATGGCCGTGTTTAATGACGGCACCCGTGACCGGAAATGGGTGGTGAAGGTGATTGGGGTCTGGACACTGTGGATCTATATAAGGTATGTGGTATTTTCTGTGTTTGTATCCTGACGAAAGGTGTGATTAAATAGCACCTGAAACGTTGACAATCAAGCCTGTGTAGCTGTCTCATTTGTCTTGAAAATCCGTGGAGTGCCGCCTGAACTTGCTTTCTATATATAAATATATATATGTGTGTGTGTATATATATATATATATATATACATATACATATATATGAATATGTGGATATAGGTATATCTTGAAGATTGAAATAGATAATCCTATCATGTGTGGGATCATATTGTTCAGAGTCACGTGAACATTAATCTGGTGGGAATAAGAACATTATTAAAACTTACCTCATTAAATTATTAATAATACCAGATTTATGATTAATGTGATGGGTTTAACTGATCATGGGGCGGGAACTCAGATGTAAACAACAGAAACCACATCTCAAGTCCTAGCCATCGCCTACTGTACTTCTTGAACTAACCAATGGAAGAAGAGCACACAGTGTCTATTGTATTATGCCTTGATCTACTGAATAAAGAGCGAGCTGCAGGCCAGGTCACGATCAAAGACTCTGAACGCTATCTACCTGATGAGCGGAGGACCGGATCCGGGAAGTGCTTGCGAATATTCACATGTATGTACATTGACTGTAGCCATTATTCTGTTTAGATTTATCTTGTTAGCCTGTAGTGTATAATTTGTACTGTTTAACATTTGTGAATAATCCACGGTGGCCTTAGAACCCTGTGGTTTCAACTACAAACTGGTGTCGTGTCCTCACTTTCCTGCAAGGGTTTAAAGTGTATTTTAGTTGTAAAAGCTTTATAAGTATTGTTAAGGTGTACGCACTGCGGGTACTTTATACCGTCAGCACTACTTAAGGTTTAAGGTATAATATTGTTGCAGTACTTTTTTGCTATGGGTTTAAAGTGTAATCATATCATTGCATTATATCAATAACAAGGTTTAAAGGTTATCAATTGTGTGTGCGCACACTGTGTGTCTCTGTACACTCAGCGCGGTGTGTGTATGCCAAGTACGTACCACGTGCGGGACTCTGTACGCAAATAGCGTACAAAGTGCGCAGCACGTGTATTCAGTCTAGCGCCCATAGCGGCTCCACGGTAATAGTGTATCTAGAGGTATAGCTTTACGGTCCAAGATAATAACTGACATTATCAATTGGGAGCCTCGTCCGGTTTTTCCTCATATCCGCAGCCTAGCAGGTTTCCGCAGACTTTATCTATCAGCAAAGGGCGGAAAGGTATTCCCTGTAAGCCTTCTCTTGGTCGGTGGATACACTAGTGCTGATAAGATAAGCGTCTGCTCTGCAGGGTTTGTTGGGATGCTGGTGGGATCCGTAAGGTAAGAACGCAAAGCTATTTTAAATATCTGTGAAATTTCTGATTGGCGCCAAATGCGCACACAAAACACGCATACACCTATATTTTGTACTCTGTATATCTGCTCGCATTATTGCCATAACTATTGATTATTAGACTCATTTTGACCTGTGCTGAGAAATTAGTTGCTATTTAGTTATAATATAGAGTGATATTTAAGGAAGTAAGTGTAAGACGCACACACAGCCTGGTCTAGTTGTAAAGGTTTATACAGAAGAAACTGTGTGTGGCGTTAAGTGAGCGATTATAGTTAATATCGCTTACATTGATAGAAGTGTGGGATTTGTGCTATTGCGGACATACAGTCTTTGTACACATGTCTCGGACAAAGTGCGGGACTGCGTACGCAACGTAAGGACATACGCACGTGGCGTATTTAAGCAACGGGTGTTTAGGTACGACTGCTAAGTACAAATTACACAATAGCATTGCTTTAGTTTAGGCGCGAGACGGTAGCCACGCGATAATAGCACAAATTGATCAGTTTCCAATATTTAGTTTAAATACCTTCTTTACTGTATTACCTCTGGAACTAAGGCTGTTTTATCTGAATGAAAGTTACATTTTCGGTACAGAAAAATAACAAAAGTGTATATGAGTGAACGAGCGTGAGTGTGCAAACAATAAAGGTTTTGTGGACCCAGGGAATTCGGGATCCCGTAGGAGACCACACCAGGTGAGTGGACACTTGGTGGCGTGAGAGTGGCTTGCTCACGTTAACATTGATTAGAGTACAAAGGAGCAAGTTAGTAGATACAGCAGACCAGTAGGTCAGCGAAGTCAGAAAACCGCTGACAAAGTCAAGCGAAGCTCTGAATACTGCGGCCTAAGAGGTCAGCGGAGAGATATCGCAGCCCCGGGGGTTAGCGAGGTACCCATTTAGGCCCGATTTGAGACGTTCCGGCTGAGGTTTCGCAGCCTAAACAATCGATTCCATTGGTCGTAAGGCGGATAAGTAACAGTTATCTATACACTGTGCGATTGGGCCGCGCGTTCGTGTGTGCATTACTTAGCTCAAAGTGATAGTTTTTCACAATAAGTGTAGCATAAGCAAGCGTGATTTGTGTAACATTTTTTTTATTTTAAGGGAGTTTTCACTGTTCACTCAAGAAATCTCCAACGACCAATATTTATTGGTTAGGTAAGTCACTCCCATATATTTCCAGTGAATAAAGGTTACACAGGGGCCCTAGGTTGGATACGTACCGGTGCCGACGACAGTGTTTAGGTGTATTGGCCAACGTGGGCGTGAGTAGGTGAAAGTACTCGTTAAACTTTCACCGTTGCCTTATATTGAGTATTTTGGTTTTTGTAGGAATTAGCTGAGAAGGCAATACCTGCAAATATGGGGGCCACTTGCTCAAGTAAGGGACGATCAACCAGGGTTCAGGTTGATGTTCTGCGGCCCAAAGGGTCGGCAAGGTACATAATGTGTGAGAAATATGGATCACACACAGATGTTTTCTGCAATGAATGGGAACGTATGACTGCGGAAGATAGGGAACCATTCCCTAAAGTAGGCAGTTTTAATCCAGAGGTATTGCAGAATTATGGATTAGGATATGTCTGTTAAAATCCCGAAAAGAGAGGATCAGACACTCAAACTGTTTACATTTATGGCAACGAGAGAGTGATATGCAGAGGGAACTAGCTCACATAGCTGGTTCCAATCCTAGCAGGAAACTGATAGCAACTGCACCACCACCACCGTATATTACAGGAGAGAAAGTGGCTACAGACAATGGCATACTAATATATGATAACAGTGAACTTGATAAATGTATTAATGCTAACCCGTGCAAGTTGTATCCCATCTTAAACTTCCCTTAGGATTGCGAGCAAGAAGATGAGCCCAGCACGATATCGGCACTCTCTCTAGCAGCCACCATACAAGACACCCAAGTGGGCACGGCCCAACCAGTAAGAGCAGTAGCGAAGGGCCCTAACGGAGGGACAGGTGAGGTCGTGTCCACAGGTAAGTACGGTACTGTACATTATGCAGAGACAATAGCACCTCACATTGTAGAGTCAACACAAAATGATATAATTGAACTAAATCCTGTCAGGGTGATTGCAGTCCCCAATGGGAAGACTGACGCTCACGGAGTCACTCCCGTCAGGAACATTGCTATGCATTGTCCTTGGTCAATGAATTGAGGACAATTATGTCTGAATTTCCCGATCCCAGAAAGGATCTAGCTGCATGTCAGAGGTTTATTAGAGAATTAGGTAACGCCACCGAACCCACAAACAAATATTGGCGAACAGTGCTACGGTCATGTTTACCCTCCAATATTGACCCTGTGAAATTAATTTCTGATTGTAAATTAGATGCAGAAGTACCTCTCACTGATGAGTACAATCAGGAGAATGTGCGACAAATCAAGCTGCAATTAGGAGTATATTTCCCTACTGTTATCAAGTGGAATAAAATCTTTTCCATAAGGCAAAAAGAAAGTGAAACTGCCTCTAAATATTTCCATCGGGCACTGCAGGAAATGGCTAGATACACTGGGATCGAAGACATTAAGGAAAATGTACATCATAGGGAGGAAGCTATGTCCGTATTAATGGACGGATTAAAAGAGGCATTGAGAACTAGGGTACAAACCACTCAGCCTGGCTGGAGAGGTATCTCAGTGGCTGCATTAAGAGAGTCCGCTATCGAGCACGATTGGAACATGATTAAACACAGGGAGTCACAGGGGGATAAGCTGATGACAGTAAGTATAAAAGCCCTGACAAAGAAGCCACATCAGCCGAAACCCCAGACCCCTGATGGTGATTCGTATGTAGTAAAATGTTAAAACTGTAAGAAGGAAGGACATTACGCACGGAATTGTAATTATAAAAGCACACATAAGGTATACCGACCCCCTAGACCAGAACATGACCCACAGTATAACACACGTAATTGGGATCAGGGATCGCATAGGAGGAGTTATGAGCCACATGCAGGGGAAACAAGGAGGTACCCACCAAAGAGGGACTGGCAGACCTCTGAAAATTCTCAGTTAACCCCCTCACATATTGTAGCTGCCAGCGCGCTGCGGGAAGGTCACAATATCCAATAGGGGTTAGGCCACACCTGTAGTCTGCAGCCAGTGAAGTTAATTGCTAGCCTTGGTAGTGAACCTGAGGTCACAGTTGATGAAGCTGGTAGATCACTACCTTTCCTTGTAGATACAGGGGCGGCCAGGTCAGTGTTAAATTCAACAGTATGTATGAAAACCACGGGTAAAACAATTTCAGCAATGGGGGTAACAGGAATAGTGCAACACTACCCTTTAAGTAAACCAGCAGAGATTAAGATAACCTTTGCAGACCAAGCATTCCTTTTTGCTAGCTGCATCAGCTCCGACTAATCTACTTGGGAGAGATTTATTGTGTAACATGAGGTGTGTCATATACTGTACTCCTGAGAGTGTCTTCTTAGATATACCTGAGAATCACGTTCAGGAAGTGCAGGATATGTTAGACACCCCACAAAGGTTAATGTCACACTCTGCTGTTATAAACAAGTGTCCATCCAAGGTAGAGGAAATTATTTCCCAGATACCGGAATCCCTCTGGACCAAAGATGGACAAGACACTGGATTAATGGCAAATGTAGATCCTGTAGTAGTGCAAAAAAGATGGTAGGATAGCTCCAAAAATCCCGCAGTATCCTCTGAAGCCAGAGGTGGAGTTAGGAGTGTACCCAGTCATAGAGCGCTTGCTACAACAGGGCATCCTAGTTAGGATGTCCAGCACTGCCAATAGTCCCATCTTACCTGTGAAAAAGAGTGGGGGGAGGGGACACAGGCTAGTGCAGGATTTAAGGGGGATAAACAAAATAGTTGAGAGCCAATTCCCCGTAGTGCCAAATCCAGCTGTCATCCTCATGCAAATTCCCCCTACTGCGAAAATTTTCACCTTCATTGACCTCTGTTCTGCTTTCTTTTCGGTCCCTCTGCACCCTGACAGTCAATACCTGTTTGCATTTACATACACCGGAGTACAGTACACCTGGACTCGCTTACCCCAAGGTTTCATTGACAGCCCAAGTATTTTCTCCCAGGCTTTGCATGACTGTTTACAATCCTTTCAACCTGAAAGCGGATCAGTATTAATACAGTATGTAGATGACTTACTGCTGTGTTCTGATTCACTGGAAGCATTCTTGAAAGACACGAAACAGCTTCTGTTTCACCTTTCTAATACGGGACACAAAGTTTCAAAGGATATGTTGCAGTTGTGCCAGACCAAGGTAAAATATTTGGGACATTGCTTGACACAAGGACTTAGACACCTCACCGCTGATAGAATACAGGCGATTCGCGACATGACTCTGCCACAAACCCAGCAGCAGATCCGCACTTTCCTTGGAATGTGTTGCTACTGCCGAAACTGGATCCCAGGGTTCTCCATACTGGCTTTACCTTTGCAGGAAATGGTCTCCTCGAACAAACCAGATCGGTTCTCTCACACAGATGAGTCCGAACTGGCATTTGAGAGACTTAAACAATGCCTATCACAGGCACCTGCATTAGGCATGCCAGATTATGGGAAACCCTTTGAATTGTACGGTACGGAAAGCGCTGAGTGTGCGGCAGGTGTCTTAACCCAGAAACATGGTGATGCCAGCAGGCCGGTAGCCTACTACAGTGCACAGTTGGACACCGTAGCACGGTCTCTCCCCACATGCTTGTGAAGTGTTGCAGCGATAGCTTTGCTAGTGAGCAAAAGCGAAGACGTAGTGTTAGGACACAACCTGACGGTCCATACACCTAATGCAGTGTCAGCCTTACTAAACTCCGCCCAAACTAGACATGTCTCATCAGCACGATTTACAAGGTGGGAGTTAGCACTAATGGCCCCTGTAAACATCACCATAAAGAGATGCAGCATACTAAATCCTGCAGCTTACCTCCCAAGTATGCCTGTACAGGCACAAAGGGTGGAGGATGAGAATGATGGTGAAGGAGGATTTAGTATAGACACTGACACACATGATTGTGTGGAATATCTGAGCCAAACTTTCACTGCAAGACCCGACATTAGTGACAACCCACTGGAAGGCGTAGATTTTACTTTTTACACTGACGGTAGTTGCCACAGACAGACGGACTCAGGAGACTTGTGTACTGGATACGCAGTCGTAGATGACAGAGGTATCATAGAAGCTGAACCCCTGGGTCCACCGCACTCAGCACAAGTTGCTGAGCTGGTAGCCCTAACTAGAGCATGTGAATTGGCTAAGGGTAAGTCAGCCAATATATATAGAGATTCTAGGTGTGCCTTTGGAGTAGTGCATGATTTCGGGGCCATATGGCGCTTCAGAAATTTCATAACGGCAGCTGGCACACCTGTAGCGCATGCATCCCATATAAAAAGGCTTCTAACAGCAATACAAGAACCTGACAGAGTGGCTGTTATCAAGTGCAAAGCCCACACTTACAGTCAAGACCCAGTGTCACTTGGTAACAGCAGGGCAGACAAAGCTGCTAAATCAGCAGACAGCACCCCCATACAAACAGATATCACATCACTGAGGATATTCAACACCGTTAATACACAAAAATAAGTGAAATGCAAAATTTGTGTTCTCCACAGGAAAAGGCAGTCTGGAGGTCAAAAGGATATGGCCAGGAGTCCTCAGAACTCTGGACAGATGGGCAGGGTAAGCCAGTAGCCCCCAGATCATATCTTCCAAGTTTAGCTGAGGCGGCACATGGTCTGACTCATCTAGGCAAAGAGGGTATGTGTAAGCTGGTGAGAGCCTACTGGTGTGCGCCAGGATTCTCTTCTTATGCGGGTAAGAGAGCAATGACATGTCTTATCTGCTTGAGGAAGAATATTGGAAAGTCAATACCAACAGAACCATCCCATATCCCCTTCGACAGATGGCCCTTTTCAGGTAATACAGATTGATTTCATACAGTTGCCACCCTGCAGAAATGTAAAATATGTGTTAGTCTGTATTGATGTGTTTTCCAATTGGGTAGAAGCGTTCCCAGCTGCCGCAAATACTGCTACGTTCACTGCAAAGAAAATTGTGCAGGAATTTGTATGCAGATATGGTATCCTTAGGATAATTGAAAGCGATAGGGGTACCTATTTTACAGGTGAAGTCTTTCAGGTTACTGTATGTGCAAACTGATGGGAATTAATAGCAAGCTGCATACTCCGTACCCCCCACAGGCGAGTGCGAAGGTGGAAAGAGTAAACAGCACTATTAAGAACAAGCTGAGTAAAGTGATGGTTGAAACTGGATTGTTGTGGCCAGAAGCTTTGCCGCTTGTATTGTACAGCATCAGTACCACTCCCAGGTCCCCCCTTAATCTATCACCTTTTAAGATTCTTTTTGGTTGACAACCCCATGTAATGATTGACCCCCAGGATGATTTGAATTGCAATAATGAAGTAACTGTGAAATATTTTGTGAAGATGAGCCAGCAGCTGAGGAATCAGAATAGAAATCTAAAGCTTGTGATTCCTGACCTACCAGACAGTAATTGTCATGACATTGAACCTGGGGATTATGTAATGATTCTTTTTCCTTCTATTATTTTCTTCACCTCCCATTACCACTCTTTTTCTCCCCCTTCAAGATGGACTTACCCCAAGAGACTGCGTTCCGGGTTTTCCTGTTGACCATGTTGTTGACCAGAGCAGTCTGTTTCGGTGAGAGTACCAGAGAGGTCGAGAAAGGATCTGGAATGGGTTCTGATGGCAAGGACGGATTTGTAGAATTCCAAGAGCAACACATCCATCGAGCAAAGGCGAGTATCAGAAAACGATCTGGTAGTCATGAAACTAGGAGGCACTGTGAAGGGTTATTAGCTGAAAAAAATTGTATTTGTAGAAACTGTGAAAACATAGTTGAGAACGGGTGCATCCAGAGATGTCAGTCCAGCCTTAATATCAACATGGACCGTCATCATATTGAGTGACTATCACTCATTAGTGGGTAAGGTTTTAAACCAAACAGAATGCTGGGTGTGCTCACAAGTACCTCAAGGTCAGAGCAAGTCCCGTAGACCCTGAACTTATACGACAAATAGCCAACAGTGGAAGGTATTTTCGGTATAGGTATACTTTAGGAAGTAAGACCATGCAGGTTGGACAAGTATCACCAGGGTACTGTGCGCATATCATACAGCCTCATACGTGTACTGAACAGATGAGAGAGATAGGGATAGGATTTTTCACTTGGAAGGTTTGCAATATGGTAATGTCATATTCTGTCCCATATGTTCTCCCCGATGATGCTTGTTTCATATGTGGGAGGAAGGCTTATAAGTGGCTTGCCCCAAACTCAGAGGGATTGTGTTACATTGGAAGAGTGTTGCCAGAGGTTATGACCATAACCCATGATAAGATGAAAGACGTTCACCGCAGTGCTCAAGCTCCTTATACTCATACTCATTATGAACACATCGTTAAGAGACACCTCATAGATAGGACAGAGCACGCAGCCTCTGATTTGATCCACGAATCCACCGGAATTCAATTCCTACTCGCGTTAGACATCACCCGTACCGCCAGAGGAATTATAAATTATAGGTATATCCATGCGCTAGCAAATCTAATAGATAATATCACCGAGATGTATGATGACACCTTCAGGTATACAGGGAGGGAGTTGCAAGCTTACAAAACGGAACTGATCCAGCACATGGTGGTCCTCAATTATATCACAGCAGTGACAGGCGGGTACTGCGTCACTTTAGCAACACAGTATGGTGTGAAGTGCTGCACGTATATTACAAACAGCACTGATGACCCAACCGAGGTCATAGATAAAAAGATGGACGATATCCTACAGTTGAAGTGGGAGTTCCGAAGGAGACACAACCTTACCCTTACTGCTGTGAGTGATGAACTGACCGGCTGGGTCTCATGGTTGAACCCACGCAATTGGTTCTCAGGTTTAGGAGAATGGGCTCAAAATTTTATCGTGAGTGTAGGAAAGTTTCTCCCTTGTATCCTGGGAGTTGTCATAATGATTGGCTTGATATTTAGGTGTGTTCGAGTTTTAACACGGCGCAAGCACGGTACCAAAGTGATGAGTTAAAGGAGTGAGGGCATTGTTAAAACAACTGATTTAATTTATGACTCATCAATAGAGACAATGTTGTGATAAGACGTGATTCCACGATCCGTTTCTTTCACCCGTTACTCCTTTGTTTTCCCTCAAGCAAAAATACATCCATTCGGAAAAGACTTTGAGCAAAAATACATCCATTCGGAAAAGACTTTGATGAACAACACATCCATTCGGAAAAAACTTTGATGAACAATACATCCATCCAGAAAAGACTTTGATTAACACTTTCAGCAAAGATACACCCATCCTGACAAGACCTCAACCAACACCCAAGAACGATTGCACAAATGTTATGTGAATATATTTGTGATACGTGTCTTATCTTCATCTCTACAACCTTCAGGTAGTGTCACACATAGTCGATAGGTAATATCTATATATATATTAGCATTCACATGTGTCCCCCCTTCATGTATCATCAACTAAATGTGCACCCCATTTATTGATACAAAAAGCCGAAAAGAGCTCGGTAGTGTTTGTTGGCCCACTTACAGACCCTTAATACGGGATAAGAACGATTTAATGTATACTTCGCAATACCTCGAAGCTTATCTAGAACATGTACGGCACGATGATACATGCCCCTCAGACATGGATTTCATACATACATGCTTTTACTATCCCACTAGGTCATACATTTCCCACCTACACTTCTCCTACCATCCAATTATCTGTAGATAATTTGTATTGTATGTTTTTATCCAACCATCTGTAGATATTGCATTGTATATTTTTCTGTTTAAAGTTTAGCTAGTGGCAGTTTTTGTTGACTGCCAAAGGGTGGACTGTCAAAGTCTAAAAATATTGTAATGCACTCCCCAGGTACTAACCGCATGTGCACTTATTCCACTGTGAGGGCGCATATCTGCAATTTGCGTAAAGTAGCTCCCAACGGCCATGCGCCTTAGCGCATGGTATGCGCGTTTATGGTAGAGTTTGTGAGCGCATAGGGGGTTATTAGAACATTACATATTTAACCCAAATAGTGTACATGTTAGATATAGCTCCCTTGTACAACATCAACAAGTCCAGAACAAAGGGATTCACCTTTGCAGGATAAGAGGGGACAGACTAAGGCTATAAGGTGATGTTTGGTATCCAGCTGTAGGGTATTTTAAGGGAAACATTCTGGTGTTGGTTAGAGAAAAATCGCATGTTCCTCCGTATAGTTATGTGCAGAAGTAGAATATAGATCTAAATTGTATTTACTATATATTATGAATGTGGAGGGAACGAGAATGAAACCCAGTCACACATAAATTAAATCTCCCACAGACTGAGACACAATGGCCTTATTTACACTAAGCTTTGAGATTCTATGAAGAGGGCAAACACCTTTGTTTACTAAGATGGCCAGGTTTCTATTCAGAACAATGTGTGCTGAGTTGTCATTGTCTCACCTGAAAGGAAGGGACAAACAAGGGTGAACAATGCCCAGGAGCCGAGGCTGTTTAGAAGATCAGAAACAATAGCTAACCACAACAAAACCAGACAGATAGGAATTTAAGATACTAACATTCCTAGTCCAAAACCCATGGAGATAGAGATGTTCATTTATATATATGTTATATATATATATAAATGAATAAATATATAATTCCACGTGTATTCAGTCTAGCGGCCATAGCGGCTCCACGGTAATAGTGTATCTAGAGGTATAGCTTTACGGTCTAAGATAATAATTGACATTATCAATATATATATATATAAAACAGCTGCAGATTAATTGGAATTATACTTTTTAATATCTTGTCAGCTTTCTTCTGCACATTTTTATTTCCTTTTCTAATACTGTGTCCATTTTATTTTGTACTAAATAATATAAACTCATTTGTTCCAAGGCTCTATACCAGGGGTTTTCAATCTCGGTCCTCAGGGGCCCACACAGTGCATGTTTTGCAGGTAACCCAGCAAGTGCACAGGTGTATTAATTACTCACAGACACATTTTAAAAGGTCCACAGGTGTAGCTAATTATTTCACTTGTGATTCTGTGAGGAGACCTGCAAAACATGCACTGTGTGCGCCCCTAAGGACCGAGTTTGAGAACCCCTGCTCTATACTAACTGGATCATTTCTTTTCTTCATGTATAACAGATAATAATGTTTGCTTTTCAACAGACTTTCAACCAAGAGTCTTAATCTTACCTTAAAAGATTCAATTACTACCTGGGAAGTTTTGGCTGTAAGTTTGTCTGCAAACAAAGGTAAGCTGATTTATTTCTAATTAAATGTAAATTATTAATTTCCTATCTTCGTGTCGATGTTTTTTATCCAGGATCTGGATGATATGCCATCATGTGAGATAGGTGATTTAGGATCAGTATGTCGGGTGTTTTATCATGTACGGTGGAATTTATATACAATAATGGTGGTGATTTCTCATCTTAGATTGTGTTTCTGTCACAACACTCGGAGGCAGTAGTTGGATGCTAACCCGTACTATGGAATTGGCTATGATCCAGTACAGAGGCACAGAGTGCAAAGTCACAGTTCAACAGGAAGCCCCACAAGGGAGTTTGAGCTTAGCTGCACCCAAAATGCAGGTTTCGGCCCTCTGAATGGGTTTCTTAGTATGGGACTGGAAGACACTGGAGTTAGTAAATTAATTCACCATGAGGTGTATAGACACGGAGATGACTGATAATACACTGGGTCAGAGCTGGATGGGAAGGTCATGAACAAGTATGTGGTCAGGGAGCAGACACTAGGATGGCTCGAATGAAGCACAAGGTAGACAGTAGAGATGAGCGCCGGAAATTTTTCGGGTTTTGTGTTTTGGTTTTGGGTTCGGTTCCGCGGCCATGTTTTGGGTTCGACCGCGTTTTGGCAAAACCTCACCGGATTTTTTTTGTTGGATTCGGGTGTGTTTTGGATTCGGGTGTTTTTTTAAAAAAAACCTAAAAAACAGCTTAAATCATAGAATTTGGGGGTCATTTTGATCCCAAAGTATTATTAACCTCAAAAACCATAATTTACACTCATTTTCAGTCTATTCTGAATACCTCACACCTCACAATATTATTTTTAGTCCTAAAATTTGCACCGAGGTCGCTGTGTGAGTAAGATAAGCGACCCTAGTGGCCGACACAAACACCGGGCCCATCTAGGAGTGGCACTGCAGTGTCACGCAGGATGTCCCTTCTAAAAAAACCCTCCCCAAACAGCACATGACGCAAAGAAAAAAAGAGGCGCAATGAGGTAGCTGTGTGAGTAAGATAAGCGACCCTAGTGGCCGACACAAACACCGGGCCCATCTAGGAGTGGCACTGCAGTGTCACGCAGGATGACCCTTCCAAAAAACCCTCCCCAAACAGCACATGACGCAAAGAAAAAAAGAGGCGCAATGAGGTAGCTGACTGTGTGAGTAAGATAAGCGACCCTAGTGGCCGACACAAACACCGGGCCCATCTAGGAGTGGCACTGCAGTGTCACGCAGGATGGTCCTTCCAAAAAACCCTCCCCAAACAGCACATGACGCAAAGAAAAAAAGAGGAGCAATGAGGTAGCTGACTGTGTGAGTAAGATAAGCGACCCTAGTGGCCGACACAAACACCGGGCCCATCTAGGAGTGGCACTGCAGTGTCACGCAGGATGGCCCTTCCAAAAAACCCTCCCCAAACAGCACATGATGCAAAGAAAAAAAGAGGCGCAATGAGGTAGCTGACTGTGTGAGTAAGATAAGCGACCCTAGTGGCCGACACAAACACCGGGCCCATCTAGGAGTGGCACTGCAGTGTCACGCAGGATGGCCCTTCCAAAAAACCCTCCCCAAACAGCACATGACGCAAAGAAAAAAAGAGGCGCAATGAGGTAGCTGACTGTGTGAGTAAGATAAGCGACCCTAGTGGCCGACACAAACACCGGGCCCATCTAGGAGTGGCACTGCAGTGTCACGCAGGATGGCCCTTCCAAAAAACCCTCCCCAAACAGCACATGACGCAAAGAAAAATAAAAGAAAAAAGAGGTGCAAGATGGAATTGTCCTTGGGCCCTCCCACCCACCCTTATGTTGTATAAACAGGACATGCACACTTTAACCAACCCATCATTTCAGTGACAGGGTCTGCCACACGACTGTGACTGATATGACGGGTTGGTTTGGACCCCCCCCAAAAAAGAAGCAATTAATCTCTCCTTGCACAAACTGGCTCTACAGAGGCAAGATGTCCACCTCATCATCATCCTCCGATATATCACCGTGTACATCCCCCTCCTCACAGATTATCAATTCGTCCCCACTGGAATCCACCATCTCAGCTCCCTGTGTACTTTGTGGAGGCAATTGCTGCTGGTCAATGTCTCCGCGGAGGAATTGATTATAATTCATTTTAATGAACATCATCTTCTCCACATTTTCTGGATGTAACCTCGTACGCCGATTGCTGACAAGGTGAGCGGCGGCACTAAACACTCTTTCGGAGTACACACTTGTGGGAGGGCAACTTAGGTAGAATAAAGCCAGTTTGTGCAAGGGCCTCCAAATTGCCTCTTTTTCCTGCCAGTATAAGTACGGACTGTGTGACGTGCCTACTTGGATGCGGTCACTCATATAATCCTCCACCATTCTTTCAATGTTGAGAGAATCATATGCAGTGACAGTAGACGACATGTCCGTAATCGTTGTCAGGTCCTTCAGTCCGGACCAGATGTCAGCATCAGCAGTCGCTCCAGACTGCCCTGCATCACCGCCAGCGGGTGGGCTCGGAATTCTGAGCCTTTTCCTCGCACCCCCAGTTGCGGGAGAATGTGAAGGAGGAGATGTTGACAGGTCGCGTTCCGCTTGACTTGACAATTTTCTCACCAGCAGGTCTTTCAACCCCAGCAGACTTGTGTCTGCCGGAAAGAGAGATCCAAGGTAGGTTTTAAATCTAGGATCGAGCACGGTGGCCAAAATGTAGTGCTCTGATTTCAACAGATTGACCACCCGTGAATCCTTGTTAAGCGAATTAAGGGCTCCATCCACAAGTCCCACATGCCTAGCGGAATCGCTCCGTGTTAGCTCCTCCTTCAATGTCTCCAGCTTCTTCTGCAAAAGCCTGATGAGGGGAATGACCTGACTCAGGCTGGCAGTGTCTGAACTGACTTCACGTGTGGCAAGTTCAAAGGGCATCAGAACCTTGCACAACGTTGAAATCATTCTCCACTGCACTTGAGACAGGTGCATTCCACCTCCTATATCGTGCTCAATTGTATAGGCTTGAATGGCCTTTTGCTGCTCCTCCAACCTCTGAAGCATATAGAGGGTTGAATTCCACCTCGTTACCACTTCTTGCTTCAAATGATGGCAGGGCAGGTTCAGGCGTTTTTGGTGGTGCTCCAGTCTTCTGTACGTGATGCCTGTACGCCGAAAGTGTCCCGCAATTCTTCTGGCCACCGACAGCATCTCTTGCACGCCCCTGTCGTTTTTTAAAAAATTCTGCACCACCAAATTCAAGGTATGTGCAAAACATGGGACGTGCTGGAATTTGCCCATATTTAATGCACACACAATATTGCTGGTGTTGTCCGATGCCACAAATCCACAGGAGAGTCCAATTGGGGTAAGCCATTCCGCGATGATCTTCCTCAGTTGCCGTAAGAGGTTTTCAGCTGTGTGCGTATTCTGGAAAGCGGTGATACAAAGCGTAGCCTGCCTAGGAAAGAGTTGGCGTTTGCGAGATGCTGCTACTGGTGCCGCCGCTGCTGTTCTTGCGGCGGGAGTCCATACATCTACCCAGTGGGCTGTCACAGTCATATAGTCCTGACCCTGCCCTGCTCCACTTGTCCACATGTCCGTGGTTAAGTGGACATTGGGTACAACTGCATTTTTTAGGACACTGGTGAGTCTTTTTCTGACGTCCGTGTACATTCTCGGTATCGCCTGCCTAGAGAAGTGGAACCTAGATGGTATTTGGTAACGGGGGCACACTACCTCAAGAAATTGTCTAGTTCCCTGTGAACTAACGGCGGATACTGGACGCACGTCTAACACCAACATAGTTGTCAAGGCCTCAGTTATCCGCTTTGCAACAGGATGACTGCTGTGATATTTCATCTTCCTCGCAAAGGACTGTTGGACAGTCAATTGCTTGGTGGAAGTAGTAAAAGTGGGCTTACGACTTCCCCTCTGGGATGACCATCGACTCCCAGCAGCAACAACAGCAGCGCCAGCAGCAGTAGGCGTTACACGCAAGGATGCATCGGAGGAATCCCAGGCAGGAGAGGACTCGTCAGAATTGCCAGTGACATGGCCTGCAGGACTATTGGCATTCCTGGGGAAGGAGGAAATTGACACTGAGGGAGTTGGTGGGGTGGTTTGCGTGAGCTTGGTTACAAGAGGAAGGGATTTACTGGTCAGTGGACTGCTTCCGCTGTCGCCCAAAGTTTTTGAACTTGTCACTGACTTATTATGAATGCGCTGCAGGTGACGTATAAGGGAGGATGTTCCGAGGTGGTTAACGTCCTTACCCCTACTTATTACAGCTTGACAAAGGCAACACACGGCTTGACAAATGTTGTCCGCATTTCTGTTGAAATACTTCCACACCGAAGAGCTGATTTTTTTGGTATTTTCACCAGGCATGTCAACGGCCATATTCCTCCCACGGACAACAGGTGTCTCCCCGGGTGCCTGACGTAAACAAACCACCTCACCATCAGAATCCTCCTTGTCAATTTCCTCCCCAGCGCCAGCAACACCCATATCCTCCTCATCCTGGTGTACTTCAACACTGACATCTTCAATCTGACTATCAGGAACTGGACTGCGGGTGCTCCTTCCAGCACTTGCAGGGGGTGTGCAAATGGTGGAAGGTGCATGCTCTTCACGTCCAGTGTTGGGAAGGTCAGGCATCGCAACCGACACAATTGGACTCTCCTTGTGGATTTGGGATTTCGAAGAACGCACAGTTCTTTGCGGTGCTTTTGCCAGCTTGAGTCTTTTCATTTTTCTAGCGAGAGGCTGATTGCTTCCATCCCCATGAACATAGGCCAGGGCCTCAGCCGTTCCTTGCCACTCCGTGTGGTAAATGGCATATTGGCAAGTTTACGATTCTCCTCCGACAATTTTATTTTAGAGTTTGGAGTCCTTTTTTTACTGATATTTGGTGTTTTGGATTTTACATGCTCTGTACTAAGACATTGGGCATCGGCCTTGGCAGACGACGTTGATGGCATTTCATCGTCTCGGCCATGACTAGTGGCAGCAGCTTCAGTACGAGGTGGAAGTGGATCTTGATCTTTCCCTATTTTTGGAACCTCAACATTTTTGTTCTCCATATTTTAATAGGCACAACTAAAAGGCACCTCAGGTAAACAATGGAGATGGATGGATACTAGTATACAATTATGGATGGACGAGCGACTGCCGACACAGAGGTAGCTACAGCCGTGGACTACCGTACTGTGTCTGCTGCTAATATAGACTGGATGATAATGAGATGAAATTAATATATATATATATATATATATATATATATAATATCACTAGTACTCCTGCTCTCAGACTCTAACTGCTCCCCACTGTCTCCCCCACAAGTCAGATATACATATACAGTCACACTACACTTCAGCAAGTAGTAGTACTCCTAAAAATGCTCCCCAAAATTACTAAATACTGTGTCTCTCTCTACTCTAGTCTCTTCTCTATAAACGGAGAGGACGCCAGCCACGTCCTCTCCCTATCAATCTCAATGCACGTGTGAAAATGGCGGCGACGCGCGGCTCCTTATATAGAATCCGAGTCTCGCGAGAATCCGACAGCGGGGTGATGACGTTCGGGCGCGCTCGGGTTAACCGAGCAAGGCGGGAGGATCCGAGTCGCTCGGACCCGTGAGAAAAAAGCTGAAGTTCGGGCGGGTTCGGATTCCGAGGAACCGAACCCGCTCATCTCTAGTTGAAACGCGTTGGCGGCACCCAGGCGTGGACAGCATTTGGGGGATATCCTGCGGGACAGATATCGGAGATTATTCCGGTTGCGGCCCGGGCGGCTTCAGGACTTTAAATAACTTGTCTGAGAACTTTTTGCGGGTTCTCGGACACTCCGGTAATTGTTTCGCAGTATTCCCCTGTGACTCCCACGGATGGGACATTTACCATTTTCACTTTCTCCCTTATGTCACTTGTGATTGATGTCCTTTTTATGTGTGTAATGTATGTCTGTATATGTTATTAAAATTACCGTACGACACATGTTGTTTCCTTCTCCCCTCTGTTGCATATGCCGTGTTGTGTAACACACGCTGTGAGGAGGAGTTGTGGATTTTGAAGATTGGACTAATCACACCAGACAAGGGGTTGTATATGTTTTCCTTTTATTGACTTAGTATAATTGGAGTATCTTTTAAATACGTCCATATACAGTATGATTTATTTGGTGTAGGCGCCTGGAAGCACCTGTGGCCATAATTTTTCCTTTGTTTAGCTATAAAGGAAGTGTTGGAGTTACCTGAAACAACACTGGTCCCTGAGGAAAAGGATTATTTTAAATTAAATAAAGGTTGTGACTTTTCCTCCTTTAAAGGATTTGAATGCATTCTTTGAAGAATCCTGGGCTAACCCAGAGAAGAAATTTACCCTTCCCAGAAGGATACGTGTAGCGTACCGCTTCCCTGAGGAAGACAGGCACAAATGGGAGACACCCCCAATGATAGACACCTCATTTTCTTGGCTGTCTAAGAAAATTGTTTTGCCTGCCCCTGGTTCAGCCTCTACAAAAGAT
Source organism: Pseudophryne corroboree (assembly GCF_028390025.1). Taxonomy (NCBI): domain Eukaryota; kingdom Metazoa; phylum Chordata; class Amphibia; order Anura; family Myobatrachidae; genus Pseudophryne; species Pseudophryne corroboree. Next base: position 60,357,839 of record NC_086449.1, read on the forward strand.
CCAGCTGACCGTAAATTAGAAACAACCCTAAAATCCATATATATGGCTAACGTATCGGTGTTCAGGCCCACCATTGCTTGTGCGTGGGTAGGTAACGCTGTGGAAAAATGGTCTGACAACTTGCTTGTTAACATAGACACAGTTGACAGGGATGAAATAGTCCTAACTCTCGGCCATATCAAAAATGCTGCAGGTTACTTAGTTGAAGCTATGAAGGATATTGGGTTGCAGAGTTCAAGATCCTCCGCTATGGCGATTTCAGCCCGCAGGGCGCTGTGGATCCGCCAATGGAATGCTGATGCGGAATCAGAAAAAGAAAAAAAAAAGAATATTGAGGCGCTTCATTACAAGCTGAAGCTGGAGACAAGCTGAATGCCATGATTTCAACAACTACATCAGGCAAATCAGCATTTCTGCCTTCCTCAGCTGCTCCACCTAGGAAAGGATTTTAGTCTCTGCAATCCTTTCGGCCCAACAAGTCCAAAAAAGCAAAGGGTACCCCCTTCTTCGCAGGAAGAGGTTGAGGAAGAGGTAAAAAATCTACAACATCGTCAGGCTCGCAGGAGCAGAAGTCAACAGCTACTTCTGTTAAACCTCAGCAAGCATAACGCTGGGGCTCCCCTGCGGGATTACGATCGGGTGGGAGCACGTCTACTGTCTTTCAGCCAGGTCTGGGTTCATTCAGATCTGGATCCTTGGGTATTGCAGATAGTATCCCAAGGGTACAAATTGGAATTTCAGGACCTTCCCCCATGCCGTGATTAAGGTAGGGAGCGGCAGACGGAGACGCTCCTGGTGTGCTGTGATACGAGCTAAAGCTTGCTGTCTAATAAATTGAATCACAGCCACCTGAAGTAACAGTGCACTTACTACATAATATAACAGTTTCAACTTCATTTCTAAAAGAAACAGTAACTATAATTATGGTATAGATACATGAAGTATCACACACAGAACGCATTTGGTGGATATAAATACGTGTCTTTTGCCAGACACTTTCTATAAAAATATTGACTCTACCAAGGACACTTGTAACATCTATTCTGGTATTTATCAGTGTACTATTCAAGTGGAATCACATTTGGACTTGAGTGTTAAGGATCCTATGAAATATATTTTTAATGTTTTCATTTTGTTTTAAATATATTGGATAATTGGTATAGATTAAGGTATGGTTTATGTGCATATTTTAGCTACATTAAATATGGATTCATTTAAGTCCATTTGCGCTCTGTTCTTTTCTCTGTTTGTTCTTTATTTGAAAAGGTTCAAATTCAAGATGGAATCCCTGAGAGCGGTGATCTCCAGCTTGGGGGAAAAGGAATTTCTGGTATTGATGGACATCAAAGGTGCTTATTTACATGTTCCCATCTACCCGTCGCATCAGGAATACCTGAGGTTTGCGGTGCAGAACTGCCACTACCAGTTCCAAACATTGCCTTTCAGGCTCTCCATGGCTCCGAGAATATTCACCAAAGTGATGGCGGAGATGATGGTTCTTCTTCGCAAGAAAGGAGTCAAAGTCATCCCATACTTGGACAATCTCCTCATAAAAGCAAGATCCATGGAGAAACTAGTGCAACAGCACGATTGGATCATAAACCTTCCAAAATCACAATTGGAACCCACAAGGAGGTTATCATTTCTGGGAATGACATTAGACACGGAAGCACAGAAAGTATTCCTACCGGTGGAAAAGGCTCTGGAGATCCAGAGGATGGTCAACCAAGTTTTAAAACCAGCATGCGTATCGATTCATCAGTGCATCTGCCTGCTGGGGAAGATGGTAGCAGCCTACGAGACTCTACAATTTGGCCAATTCCACGCCAGGGTCTTTCAATGGGACCTACTGGACAAGTGGTCCGGATCGCACCTATACAATCACTGGAAGATAATCCTGTCAAAAAAAGCCAGAATTTCAGTCTTGTGGTGGCTTCAAAGTTTTCACCTCCTGGAGGGACGCAGGTTCGGGATTCAGACTTGGATCCTGCTAACCTAAGATGCAAGCCTCCGAGGTTGGGGAGCAGTCACGCAAGGGGAAAGCTTCCAAGGACGATGGTCAAGTCAAGAAGTACTCCTTCACATAAGCATTCTGGAATTGAGAGCTGTGTACAACAGCCTTCATCAAGCGGCACACCTTCTTCATGGTCATCCCATACAGATCCAGTCAGACAATGTAATGGCAGTAGCTTACATAAACCGCCAGGGCGGAACAAAAAGCAGAGCGGCAATGGCAGAGGTGCAAAGATACTCCTCTGGGCAGAAAGACATGCAAAAGCTCTGTCGGCAATTTTCATTCCAGGAGTGGACAACTGGGAAGCAGACATCCTTAGCAGACACAATTTCCATCCAGGAGAATCGGGCCTCCACCCAGAAGTCTTTGCAGAGGTAGCAGATCGTTGGGGCGTTCCTCAAATAGATATGATGGCATCACGTCTCAACAAGAAGCAGTTAATGCACTGGTGACCCAGTGGGTGTTTCAGTCGGTGTATCTGTTCCCTCCACTTCCACTAATACCAAAAGTTCTCAAGATCATCAGAAGAACAAGGGTTCGAGCAATTCTCATTGCTCCAGACTGGCCAAGGAGGGCGTGGTATCCAGATCTTCAGGAGTTACAGTATTACTGGAAGATCCTCAGCCTCTTCCTCTTCATGAGGACCTGCTTCAGCAGGGGCCGTTTGTTTATCGGGACTTGCCGCGGCTGTGTTTGATGGCATGGCTGTTGAGCGCTAGATCCTAGCCCGTAAGGGTATTCCCAATGAAGTCATTCCCACACTTATTCTGGCCAGGAAAGGGGTAACGTCCAAACATTATCATCGTATTTGGAGAAAATATGTATCTTGGTGTGAATCCAACAAGTCTCCTGCGGTGGAGTTTAAATTAGGACGTCTTCTCCTATTTCTACAGGCGGGTGTGGATGCTGGCTTGAGATTAGGGTCTATCAAAGTCCAAATTTCGGCCTTGTCCATTTTCTTTCAGAAACAGTTGGCTTTCCTTCCTGAGGTCCAGACGTTCGTGAAGGGGGTTCTGCACATCCAACCTCCCTTTGTGCCTCCTGCGGCGCCATGGGATCTTAATGTGGTGTTGCAGTTCCTTAAATCGGACCGGTTTGAGCCTCTACAAGAGGTAGAGTTGAAGTTTCTCACTTGGAAACTGGTCATGCTGTTGACCTTGGCCTCAGGCAGACAAGTGTCTGAATTAGGGGCTCTGTCACACGAGTCTTTATTTGATTTTTCATGAAGATAGAGCTGAACTGTGGACGCGTCAGCATTTTCTTCCAAAGGTTGTGTCTTATTTCCATATCAACCAACCTGTGGTGGGGCCAGTGGCTTCTGACACCTCAGCCATTTCAAAGGCCTTGGATGTCATCAGAGCATTGAGGACTTATGTTGCAAGAATGGCTCGGATAAGGAAAACAGAATCTTTGTTTGTCCTCTATGACCCCAACAAGATTGGGGGTCCTGCTTCTAAGCAAACCATTGTGACCTGGATCAGAGGTACCATAAGGCACGCTTATTCCACGGCAGGATTGCTGTTACCGAGTTTGGTAAAGGCCCACTCTACAAGGAAAGTGGGTTCTTCCTGGGCGGCTGCCCGGGGTGCCTCGGCGTTGCAAATTTGCAGAGCAGCTACTTGGTCAGGGGCAAACACGTTTGCTAAGTTTTACAGGTTTGACACCTTGGCTGCTGACGACCTTCAGTTTGCTCAGTCAGTTCTGCAGGAACATTAGCACTTTCCCGCCCATACTGGGAGCTTTGGTACATCCCCATGGTACTAAAATGGACCCCAGTATCCTCTAGGACGTAAGAGAAAATAGAATTTTAATTACCTATCGGTAAATCCTTTTCTCGTAGTCCGTAGAGGATGCTGTGCGCCCGCCCAGTGCTCATTTTTCCTGCAGAATTATTTTTATATTTTTTACACAGGTTCTCATGTGTTAAGATGTTCACAGCACGTTAGCATGGGTTATGTTGAAAGCCATGTTAGGTGGCATGTTTTGTATGGTGTGAGCTGGTGTAAATCTTGCCACTAGTTTAATGTAAATTCTTCTCTCTGAGTTGTCTGTCTCCTCCGGCACAGTTCCTATACTGAGGTCTGGAGGAGGGGCATAGAGGGAGGAGCCGGTTCATACTGTTGAAAAGTCTTAAAATGCCGAAGGCTCCTGCGAAACCGTCTATACTCCATGGTACTAAAATGGACCCCAGCATCCTCTGTGGACTACGAGAAAAGGATTTACCGGTAGGTAATTAAAATCCTATTTTTTCCCTCAAAATTCTACACACAATACCCCATGATGACAAAGTGAAAAAAGGTTTTTTGAGATTTTTGCAAATTTATTAAAAATTAAAAACAAATCACATGTATATACGTATTTACAGCCTTTGCTCAATACTTTGTTGATGCACCTTTGGCAGCAATTACAGCCTCAAGCCTTTTTCAATATGATGCCAAAAGCTTAACATACCTGTCTTTGGGCTGTTTCGCCCATTCCTCTTTGCAGCACCTCTCAAGCTTCATCAGGTTGGATGTGAAGTGTCAGTGCACTGCCATTTTCAGATCTCTCCAGAGATGCTCAATCGGATTCAAGTCTGTGCTCTTGCTGGGCCATTCAAGGACATTCACAGAGTTGTCCTGAAGCCACTCCTTTGATATCTTGGCTGTGTTCTTAGGGTTGTTGTCCTGCTGAAAGATGAACTGTCGCCCCAGTCTGAGGTCAAGAGCACTCTGGAGCAGGTTTTCATCCAGGATGTCTCTGCACATTGCTGTATCCATCTTTCTCTCTATCCTGACTAGTCTCCCAGTTCCTTCCACTGAAAAACATCCCACAGCATGATGCTGCCACCACCATGCTTCACTGTAGGGATGATATTGGCCTGGTGATGAGCTGTGCCTGATTTCCTCCAAACATGACGCCTGGCATTCACGTCAAAGAGTTCAATCTTCATCTCATCAGACCAGAGAATTTGTTTCTCATAGTCTGAGAGTCCTTCAGGTGCATTTTGGCAAACTCCAGGCGGGCTGTAATGTGCTTTCTTTAACTAAGGAGTGGCTTCTGTCTGGCCACTCTTCCATAAAGGCCTGATTAATGGATTGCTGCAGAGATGGTCGTCTTTCTGGAAGGTTCTCCTCTCTCCACTGATAAATGCTGTAGCTCTGACAGAGTGACCATTGGGTTCTCGGTCACCTCCCTAACTAGGTCGCTTCTCCCCCGATCACTCGGTTTAGAGGGCCGGCCAGCTTTTAGAACTGTCCTGGTGGTTCCAAACCTCCTCCTTTTACAGATGATGGTGGGCACTGTGCTCATTGGGACCTTCAAAGCAGCATATATTTTTCTGTAGGAGGAGGTCTACAGACAATTCCTTTGATTTCATGCTTGGTTTGTGCTCAGACATGCACTGTCAAGTGTGTGTGCCTTTCCAAATTATGTCAAATCAATTGAATTTACCACACGTGGACTCCAATTAAGCTGTAGGAACATCTCAAGGATGATCAGTGGAAAAAGGATGCACCTGAGCTAAATTTTGAGCTTCATGGCAAAGACTGTGTATACTTATGTACATGTGATTTCTCAGTTTTTTATTTTTAATAGAAAAAAAAACAAAAAAAGCGATATTTCAGCGCACAGGAATTAAATATATACACAATTTATTAAAATATGACACGTAAAAAAGCTCACATCCACCGGCCAGTTTTTCACAGCACTAAATCAAATAGCATAACCATTAGATATGGGCCCTCATTCTGAGTTGATCGCTCGCTACGAATTTTCACAGCGCAGCGAACATAGAAAAACAGAGCTATCTGCGCATGCGTATGCACCGCAATGCGCACGCGCGTTGTACTGCACAAACTGCTGTTTGTGCAGCTCTCCAGCACAAGCGATCGCACACCTGCACACACACACACAACCCTTCCCCTGTAGGCGGTGACTACCTGATTGCAGGGAATTAAAAAAATGCACCCTGGTGATCAGGTCTGAATTACCACCAAGGTTTTAATTCTTGTGATTCCACACCACCTGAACAGGAGAAACTCTACACAGCACCCTGCAGCATTTAAATTGTTTTTCAACAGTCCCCCAGAGATATCTGCAAGAAAAGGTTGAAAGCACCAGCAGCCGGGGAAGACCCATTTGCAGCAGATAACAGACCCTCCAACATGACCCGCCCCACTAGGTACAAAATGCTATGTTTCTGGACTTCCCTCCTAATTTATGATTTCCATCACCTGTTTTGAACTAGTTAAATGATAAAAAAGCTGTTTCTTCACAGGTGATGGCAATAATAAATTAAGAGGGAAGTCCAGAAACAGAGCATTTTGTACCTAGTGGGGCGGGTCAGGTTGGAGGGTATTAAATAAGTGTGGAGATTGGTGAGACCATGAATTTGAATTCATCTTCATGGGCAAACGCAGGGGGGGTTTCTGGTTGCACAGAAACCCCCCTGCACTTGGCAAGTGGCTCAAATTCTGACAATATTAGCACTGGTAAATAATATGATTACTAGAGTTGTCACCACATCATGCAGTTTAAAGGACAGAGCAGAGCTGCTGCACATGCCCAGTTTGCTGGGTGTGTGGATCTGAGTCCTCAATCAGTGCTCTGGACCATAGAGTAGCTACAAGGAAGAAGAGACAGGAGCCTTACCATGAGGTGGGAGAATGTGTGCTTAAAAAATACAGTTCTTCCACTGGTTCTGTTATGTTTGTGTATTTATTTATTTTGGTATGTTTAACCTTTCCTAACCATTTATTTATATTACTTAAATATGGGTGATACAGCCTATACTTGAGACCATCTAGTGTTAAATATTAATACTGTATGCTATACAGTATCCAGTGTATAAATAGACCAGTGTTTACATCATACTTGCCTACCTGACCCTCTCCATGAGGGAGAAAATGCTCTGTTCCTGGACTTTCCTGGTAATGTATGATTGCCATCACCTGTGGTGAGCTACTTAATTGATAAGAAAGGTGTTTCACCACAGGTGATGGCAATCATACATTACCAGGAAAGTCCTGGAACAGAGCATTTTCTCCCTCATGGAGAGGGTCAGGTAGGCAAGTATGGTTTACATCACAGGTTCTCAAACTCGGTCCTCAGGACCCCCACACGGTGCATGTTTTGCAGGTCTCCTCACACAATCACAAGTGACATAATTAACTCCACCTGTGGACCTTTTAAAATGTGTCAGTGAGTAATTAATACACCTGTGCACCTGCTGGGTTACCTGCAAAACATGCACTGTGTGGGGTCCTGAGGACCGAGTTTGAGAACCACTGGTTTACATTAATGTCCAGAGTCATTACTAGGTTCTTCTGCTACTCTCGCACTTGTTACAATGTTCCACAGAGTGGGAGATTGTGGACTGCATTCGGAAACCCCCCTCTAGAAATCCTGCGTTTGCCACTGCCTCTTGATACTGAATACAAAGGATCTTATATGGTGACTTTAACACTGATTACTCCAGCTGTCTCCTTTTATCAGCAATAGAATGTTCAAATCAGCATATATGAAACAAATTGACTTTTATGTGTTACACTGTCTGCTTATTCAAATCAAGCCATAAATCAGTAATCCGTAAAGAGAATTTCGATGTTACTGTACACTTGCTGCTGAACTGACACTGTATCATATCTAATGGTTATGCTATTTGATTTAGTGCTGTGAATTTGAAAAACAGCCCGGAAGATGTGACCTTTTTTTACATGTCGTAGTTTAATAAATTGTGTATATATTTAATTCCTGTGCGCTGTAATATCGCTTTTTTTTTCTTAACAAAATCATAGGGTTAAGTAGCCCCTATATTACTGGCTGTACAGGAATTAATTTGATAAGCGCTGGGTCAATTTTTGAATGTGTTTTATTTTTAATACATTTGCAAAAATCTAAAAAAAACAAACACTTTTTTTTACGTTGTCATTACGGGGTATTCCATTTTGGAATAAGGCTGTAACATAACAAAAAAAAGTGAAGCGCTGTGATTACTTTCCGGATGCACTGTAAAGGGCCCCTGTGACTAGAACGATAGTGCCCGATTTCAGCCCAATTCAGGCATTCGGGCCGATATATTGGGTGAAATCAGGTATTTTGGCTGTGGATCTGATCCGATCAGATGCGCGGCCCCATAAGCTAGTGCTGCACTCGTGATAGGTCAGTTCCCGCTGGCATGGCTGGCAACGTGTACGATATATCGCCTGCAAACTGTACCAAATCGTTTAGAATTGTATGGAACCACTCCCGGGAAGTACCCGGGAGAGTTCAAGGAAAATCGCCTCCAACTTCAGCCTCAGACATATCGTTCTAGTGCAGAGGTTCCCAAACGCTGTCTTCAAGGCTCCCCAACAGTCCAGGATTTAGGTATATCCATAGCTCAGCACAGATAGTTAAATCAAATTGAGGTGCTAATTAAGTCACCTGTGGCCAAGCATGGATACATTTAAAACCTGGACTGCTGGGGTGCCTTGAGGACCGCATTTGGGAACCTCTGTTCTCAGAGCCGGACTTAGGCATAGGCAAACTAGGCAAATGCCTAGGGCATTTGGTATGCTTAGGGGCACCAGCAGCTTCTGCTGATTAAAATGATATGTGGCATGCCTATATTCTGTGTGTGACTGCGGCTGTATCTGCATACGAAATGCTACGTTGCAGTGTATTCCTGGTAATCACTGTAATGTAGCATTTCATATGCAGATACAGCCGCAGTCGCACACAGAATATAGGCATGCTGCATATAATTTTAATCAGCAGATGCTGCTTGTGCGTCCTAGCCACATAGTAATGCAAATAAGATGCATTTTCATAAACAAAAGGCGCCCGACGTTAGCAGAGCTGCCAGCTGACTCATGCCAGACATTTCCTGCAGAACTAGCGGCAGTGCTAGGGGGCACTAGCCAAAATCTTGCCTAGGGCATCATATTGGTTAGGGCCGGCTTGGTCTGTTCTAGTGTAGATGTGTTGTGTATGGTGATGATCAGGATGCATTCTCACATTTAATGTCTCATTCTTGTTTATGCTTTATAATTGGTAGGTATCTGTGTGTCTAAGCCATGTGATATTGTGGTTAGGAAGAACTTCTTTATTGACCTGAAGCTGCCATATTCTGTGGTGAGGAATGAACAAGTAGAGATACGGGCCATTCTCTACAACTATGCCAAAACCCAACTTAAAAAGGTAAGTGATTCAGTTTATGGCAATAACAACAGTAAGAGTCTGTTACAGCCCCACACTATGAATTCTCTGCTGAGATTGCACAAATAAACTCTGTTTCTGCTGCAGGGTACACTGGGCTCCACAAGGATAGACATTGGGGTGTAGAGTAGGATCTTGATCCGAAGCACCAACAGGCTCAAAAGCTTTGACCTTCTTCCCAAGATGCATAGCGCCGCCTCCAATATCACCCCGCCTCCGTGCACAGGAGCTCAGTTTTGTAGTTGGTGCTTGCAGTGCAAGCATGTAACAGGAAGAGCTGCTCACAGCAGCTCTAGAAAAAGCTTTTTCTGAGGAAAAAAGAAGACTACAAGGGCTGCAGCAGAGGCACAGATTGTGTTTGATGTCAGTAGACATTGCCTGCTGCAGCTCCATCTCTCCCCCAGCGGCGCTGTACACTCCCGTGCCCTGGTTGCTGGGTACCTACAGCAGGAGGCTCCGGTTTTCTTCCAAGTTAGTCACACACGGCTGGGGCTCTCCGGGATCGCGTGGCCGCACTTCGGGAGGAGGTGAGTCCCGCTCGCGGGACCCGCACTTTAACGCGATCCGGGCCGCATGCACTGGCGGTGGACACTGTGGCAGTACAGGCGATCCCACTAGATCACCAGGGCATGGGTGCAGGTCAGGTTTTCTCTCTAAACCTTTTTACAAGTAGCCCGCAGTACCCGGTAGTTTTGCCAGCAGAGGGGATAAGGCTTAGACCTGGAGCCCCTCCCCCAGCCCCAGGGCGCCATTTCCCACAAATGTTCCCACCCTGGAGCTGCATATTTGTCTCTCCCTCACTCCCTGCCAGTGTCTGGGCGCCATTATCTCTCAGCTTCACTGTTCCTGGGACTGCTTGGGCAAATCCTCCTGTGTAAAGCCGCCTAGTTGTCAGTGCTGTGACTTTACATGACACTTAAGTATTCTACCTGCCTTTTTAGACAGTGCTAGTTAAGAAAGAGTGCATTTAGTCAGGGTTTTCTAGTACAATTACCCTGTGATATACATCCAGTTCTTACTGTGCAGTGTTATATCTATTGACCATATAGCTATATATATAAGCTAGTACAGTGCAGTATTATTGTTAGTAATAACCTCTGCATTGTACAAACTGTGTCTATCTGTGTGTGCATTAGATAGCTGAGTGGTGTCCATTTTGTGTCTTTCACTCAACTTGCTATCCCTATATTCTATAACCTGAGGGGGCTTGGTGCGTCAGGTTTTATATTGATATTGGATTTTCACAAAGATAATTTTAGTTACCATATCTCTCCTTTATCTCTGCTAGTGCTGATTACACTGCACAGGGGTTTGGGTAAGAGGTATTGTGCTGCTGCCAATTGTACTGTGTTACCTGATACTGCAAATTATATCATGTCTGCTTCTGAGGGTAACTGTTCTGGGGCTGAACACACTGCCGGTGTTGCTGAAGCCACAGATATCTATGAGGAAAATATAGCAGCTTTGGGCTCTGGTTCTGGGGGCTCCTGGCCCCCCAGTGGGATTGTAGCAATGGGGGTACATAATGACCCACCGTGGGCTACTTTCTCCACGCTTCTACATACGCTAGTTACTAAACTAACCCCCCTATGGCACCTCCTATGCCGGTGCAACCGTGTGTGGTAGCCCGCAGCTAACCCGCCGTGGGCGGATAATTTGTCTTCTCAATTGAAGAAGTTGAACCAGTCCTTGACTTCTAAAAAGTCTGACCCTCGCTCGCCTAAGACCAAGGGGTACTCTAAGCGAGCTCTTATCCTCACAATCCACTGCTGTCACTGACACCTCGTCTGATGAAGATGGCGCTTACACTGACCCCACAGATTCTGACACAGATACTGCTGATGGGGAGGGTAGTTCACATGTGGATGTTCCTGATCTTTTGGAGGCTATTAAGTTGATTTTACAGATCACGGATGATCCCGAGCCATCCGTCCCTCCTAAGAAACCAGATAGGTTCAAGCGTCAGAAGGTGGTTAAACAAGTTTTACCTCACTCTGACCACCTAGTGGAGATACGTCAGGAACCCTGGGGAAACCCGGGAAAGAAGTTTGTGCCTCAAAGAAGATGCTGGCTCGCTATCCCCTCGCGCCAGAGCTGTCTAAAAATTGGGAAACGCCTCCTCCAATAGACTCACATGTGGCTAGGATGGTGGTATCCTCAGCTCTACCTGTCACTACTGTCACGTCTCTAAAAGAGCCTACGGATAAAAGTGTGGAGGGTTGTCTGAAAGCGATTTACACCCTCACGGGTGCGCACAAAGGCCCACTATTGGAGCAACACTGCAGGGGCTATTGAAGCATGGGCCCTAGAGTTGGAAGCTGAAATCTCTTCTGACCATGCTAGACAATGCTTGTCATATATTGTCACAGCTTCTCACTATATTAAAGAGGCGACTTCTGATGCCGGTATTCTAGCAGCCAAGGCCTCTACTACATCAGGCCTGGCTCGCCGGATATTGTGGCTGAGATCCTGGTCTGTGGATCTGGACTCTAGAAAAACCCTGGAGGTACTCCCTTTCAAGGGAGATATTCTGTTTGGGGAGGACTTAAATAAGATAGTGGCTGACTTGGCTACTGCCAAAACTGCCTGTCTTAACCAAGTACCGCTCCTTCTGTGTCGAAGGCTAAAGGTACTTCCTTTCGCCTCTTTCGTCCTTCAGGTAAAGCAAAAAGTTAGGCGTACAACAAGCAGGCCCGCACTTCCAAACCTGGTAAGCCGAAGCCCAAAATGCCTGGGATGCCCGTCTGCCAGCGTCCAAGACGGATAAGCCTGCCGCATGATGGGGCGGGCCTCCCCCTGGGGGATCCCAGGGTGGAGGGCCGGCTTCTAGGGTATACCCAGGAATGGTTGAAGACCACTTCAGATGCCTGGGTACAGGAAGTCGTCACTCGAGGTTACGCCACAGCCTTCAAAAACTGTCCCCCTCATCGATTTTGCCTGACAGACGTCCTGTTGGACCAGACTAAGGCAAACACTCTACATTCAGTGGTACAGACCCTCCTTGATACAGGAGTCATAGTACATGTGCCTCTTGCTAAGAGGGGCCGGGGGTACTATTCTCCGTTGTTTCTAGTCCCGAAACCGAACGGGTCCTCTCGGCCCATTCTCAATCTCAAGGCATTGAACAGGTTTATGAAAGTTTCCAAGTTACGTATGGAAACCCTCCGCTCTATAGTTCTGGCCTTGGAACCTGGGGATTACATGGTCTCCCTGGACATACAGGATGCTTACCGATTGGCAACCTTCATTACCAGTTTCGGGCGTTACCTTTTGGTTTAACTACGGCTCCACGTGTCTTCACCAAAGTTATGGCAGTGGTGACGGTGGTACTCCGCCGTCAAGGGGTCAGGATACTGCCGTATCTGGACGACTTGTTAATCCTGGCAAATTCCCCAGATATTCTCCTACTGTCCAGTTTCTACAAGCCCACGGGTGGCTCATCAACTGAAAGAAATCCTCCCTGGTCCCTGCTCAGAGCATGGTGCACCTGGGGGCGCTATTGGACACTCACAACCAGCGGTTGTTCTTGTCTCAGGAGAAAGTCCTGAAGCTTCAGCACAGGATTCGTTGCTCCTTTCTCGTCCGCAAGTGTCGATACATTCGGCAATGCAGGTGCTGGGCCTCATGGTATCAGCATTCGACATGGTGGAGTATGCTCAAATTCATTCTCGCTCCCTCCAGAGGCTTATTCTAGCCAAGTGGGACGGCCTGCCCCACCGGATCAGGTCTCACATGATCTCATTGACTCCGGAGGTCATCTGTCGCTGCACTGGTGGCTCCAGGACCAACGATTGTACAGGGGCCGTCCCTTCTGGATATCTGACTTGGTCCTGTTGACGACAGATGCCAGTCTCAGAGGTTGGGGAGCGGTGCTAAAGCAACAGTCCCTTCAGGGTCGGTGGACCAAAAAGGAATATCTCCTCTCGATCAACATTTAGGAATTGGGGGCGGTCTTCAATGCGTTGACCCTGGCCCAGCATTTAATTCAGAACCGTCCTGTTCAAGTACAGTCAGACAACGCCACCACAGTGGCTTACATAAATCATCAAGGAGGCACTCGAAGCCTTTTGGCAATGAAGGAAATCTCACAGATTCTACAATGGGCGGAACGCCATCTACCAGCCATATCGGTAATATTAATTCCGGGAGTCCTGATTTGGGAAGCGGACTTTCTCAGTCATCAGGACGTGCAAGCCGATGAGTAGGGCCTCCATCCAGAAGTGTTTCAACTCCTAGTGGAAAAGTGGGGCCTTCCAGACGTAGATCTGATGGCGTCTCGACACAATCACAAGGTTCCGGTCTTCGAAACAAGGAAAAGGGATTCTCAAGCAGCATTCGTGGATGCGCTGGCGGTGCCGTGGAGGTTTCGGCTGCCGTCCATGTTCCCTCCGGTGTCACTCCTGCCCAGGGTAATTCGGAAGTTCAAGCAAGAAAGAGGAATTCTGCTTCTCATAGCTCCAGCGTGGCCCAGACGGCACTGGTTTTCAAACCTGCAGGGCCTATCGTCGGAGCGTCCAATTTTACTTCCACAATGCCCAGACTTCCTCGTTTGGGGCCCCTGTGTCTACCAGGACCTAGCTTGGCTGTCTTTGACGGCGTGGCTCTGGAAGCTTCCGTCTTGAGGGCTAAAGGGTTTTCTGAGGCGGTCATTCAAACTATGTTGCGGGCCCGGATACCGGCTTCTGCTCAGATTTACTATAGGGTCTGGCATTCTTACTTTGTTTGGTGCGCATCTAACGATCATGATGCTTCCAAGTTTAGTATAGCCAAGTTGTTGGCCTTTCTTCAGCAGGGCCTGGACTTAGGACTGCGTCTTGCCTCCCTCAAGGTTCAAATATCTGCCTTGTCGGTGTGGTTTCAGAGAAAAATTGCAACCTTACCTGATGTACATACCTTTACTCAGGGTGTGTTGCGTATCCAACCTCCCTATGTGCCACCTATGTCCCACCTGTGGCTCCTTGGAACTTGTAGGTGGTTTTGGAGGCGTTATAAGAGTCTCCGTTTGAACCTCTTGGTTCAGCTGATCTTAAGTGGCTTTCCCTTAAGGTGGTGTTTCTGCTGGCTATTGCTTCAGCTAGAAGAGTGTCGGATTTGGGTGCCTAGTCTTGTAGTTCCCCATATCTGATATTTCACCGTGACCGGGCGGTTCTTAGGACTCGTCCCGGTTATTTACCTAAGGTGGTTTCTTCGTTCCACCTTACCCAGGAGATTGTGGTTCCAGCACTTGTTTCTCCTGATCTGTCTCCCAAAGAGCGGTCTTTGGATGAGGTACGGGCTTTCCGTATCTATGTGAAGAGAACTGCTTCTGTTAGGAAATCTGATTCTCTCTTTATTCTGTTGTGGATTTCACAAACGGGGCTGGCCTGCTCACAAGCAGACTTTGGCCAGATGGATTAGAATGGTGATTGCACATGCTTATGTGAGGGCTGGTCTGTCAGCTCCTGCTCACATTACGGCTCATTCTACTCGGTCTGTTGGACCTTCTTGGGCGGCCCGCCGTGATGCGACACTTGAACAATTGTGCAAGGCGGCTACGTGGTCCTCAGTGAACACGTTCATTAGGTTCTATGCCTTCAATACTGCCGCTTCCCAGGATGCTTCCTTTGGACGCCAGGTTCTTGTGCCCACTACAGTGCATCCCCATCCATAAGGAACTACTTTAGGACATCCCCAATGTCTATCCTTGTGGAGCCCAGTGTACCCCGCAGCAGAAAATGAGTTTTATGGTAAGAACTTACCTTTGTTAAAACTCTTTCTGCGAGGTACACTGGGCTCCACAAGGCGCCCACCCTGACGCACTTAGCTTCTTTGGGTTGGTATGGCATTAGCCGCTGGCACTTCTCCTGTTGGGAGAGTGTGGTGTTTGTGGCAACTGGCAGTTGTCGTCTCTTTTACTTGCTATTGCATTGGGCTGGTTAACAAAACTGAGCTCCTGTGCACGGAGGCGGGGTGATATAGGAGGCGGCGCTATGCATCTTGGGAAGAAGGTCAAAGCTTTTGAACCTGTTGGTGCTTCGGATCAAGATCCTACTCTACACCCCAATGTCTATCCTTGTGGAGCCCAGTGTGCCTCGCAGAAAGAGTTTTAACAAAGGTAAGTTTTTAACATAAAACTCGTTTTTACAACTGCATTGGGAATATAAGGAAGTTTAACACATTTTTGGGCCAGGATGACAGTGTTTATATAGTTTCAAAAACGTACGACTGTCTATTGGCTGCTACTACTGGGAAGATTGGGGATGTTTCCTGCTGTTGAAAATGAATGTAATCATTTTGCACCTAAATGCTAAAATTATATTTTGATTTGAATGACATGATTATTTTATAATAACAGAGACATTCCCAGTATGTGGGAGGGTGCAAAAGAGCAACATTTATATACTACCTCTGTAGTGATAGGGTACTGATCTCACCTTACACAGTTAATGGCATGTGATTATATGAATGAGGCAACACCAATATATATTTCAAGAGACCTATATACAGTATACATACAGTTGAAATTAATAAAATGGATGATACTATAAGTAGATTATAGACTCTCTGCCTGAATTTGTGTTGTATGTAAGTGGACTTATGGATATCACTATTGACAACAGCACTATCTTCCCTGTTCCCCAACTCTGCTGCTTGGGCATTACTCTTGACTCTTCCCTCTACCCCCTGCCCCCTCTATCCCCACACACACACACACACACACACACACACACACACACACAGATACATGTCCATTAACAGGCAAAATCCTGTCGGTACCAGCTACGCAACATTGCTTGGATCAGGACGTTCCTCTCCCAGAGTGAGACCAAACTTATCCACTCACTGGTAATCCCACGGCTCGACAATTGCAACATTCTCATCACTGGCCTCCCATGCTCCCATCTTGCTCAATTCCAATCTGTTCTCAACTCCGCAGCTTGACTTATCTTTCTCACCCGCCACTCCACATCTGCCACTCCTCTTTGCCATAACCCTCACTGGCTTCCATTCCCCTACAGAATCCTCTTCAAACTCCTCACCCTCACATACAAGGCCCTCCCTAACTCCACTGCTACCTACATCTCCAACCTCATCCCCCTACATACTCCCTCCTGCCCACTGCTAATGGCCATCGACTCTACTCTACCCTGGTCACTGCATCCCATGCGCAAAGCCAAGATTTTACCCATGCTGCCCCCCCTTTACTGGAACGAGCTCTCTCACTCTATTAGACTCTCCCAGACCTTGCAGAGCTTCAAATGTGCACTGAAAACCCACCTGATCATCAAAGCGTGTCCTTCCACATAACCTAATCTGAGGCCACTCTCCCAACCCCTTGCCTAATGCATTGGCCATCTATGTCTCACTTACTTCCTGCAACCCTCTTGTCTCACAATTTATTTACAGCCTATGTAGTGAATGTATATACCTGCATCTCCTCTTGCTCGTTACTGTTTATCTCTTCCAACGGCTGACTGCCCCTTGTAGTACTACTCCTTTGCTTCCTTTGATCTCAGCTGAAGTGTTTACTGAGAATTATGGTGCTAATTGTTACCAGGCATGGGTCATCGAGTTGACTAGCCTTAGGTCAACAGTCATTAGGTCGACCACTATTGGTCGACAAGGGTTTCTAGGTCGACATGTTATAGGTTAACATGACAAAAGGTCGACATGAGATTTTTCTCATACGTCCTAGAGGATGCTGGGGACGACATCAAGACCATGGGGTATAAATGGGATCCGCAGGAGACATGGGCACTCTAAAGACTTTTCTTTGAGTGTGAACTGGCTCCTCCCTTTATGCCCCTCCTCCAGACCTCAGTTTTAGAAATGTGCCCAGGTCGACTGGATGAGGGGGTCTGAAAAGACTTATGTTAGGTTTTTTATTTTCAGGGAGATCTGCTGGCATCAGACTCCCTGCTTCGTGGGACTGAGGGGGCAGAAGCAGAACCAACTTCCTCAGAGTTTCATGGCTCTGCTTCTGGCTGACAGGACACCATTAGCTCCTGAAGGGAACTGAACGCTAGCCGTGTCTAGATGCTCACTCCCACAGCACGCCGTCACCCCCCTCACAGAGCCAGAAGTCAGAAGACAGGTGAGTATGAGAAGAATGATCTTCAATCAAGTAAGTGACGGCTGAGGTGCGGCGCGGCTGGCGGGAGCGCAGCGCGCCATTGCTGCCCACACACATATGCACTGCAGGGCGTGGTAGGAGGGCGCCCTGGGCAGCAAGATAAATACCTCAAACTATCTAAAAGGGGGCATAAGATGCCACTGGCACAGCTCTACCCCCGCCAGTATAATTATTGTCATGGATACTGAGGGGAGGAGCTTCTTCCTCAGGCAGCCAGCACACTACTCAACACCATTTTCTCTCTCTCATCAGGGAGAACACGCTGGTCCCCTCCTCCACTTCTGACAAGTACAGGGTGCTATAAAGGGGGGGGGGGGGGCACAAAGCGATTGTGGTGCATTTGATACTGGCTGATCCTATCCTGTGTCCCTCTGACAGATTTTACTGTGGGTCTGTCCCCAAAATAAGTCCCAGTGTGTCTGTGAGTGTGGTGTACACGTGTGATGCATGTCTGAGGCAGGGAGTTCCTCCCCGGAGGAAGCCATTTTAGGGACACAGAGCTGTAATGAGGTGGCGCTACCGGCACACCAAGAGCCTGCATGGGTGAAAGAGCTACGTGACCGTATGCATCTTATTAACTCTAGATTAGATAACTCTGAATCTAAAGGGCCCTACACACTCGGCGATGCGCCGCCGAGGTGCCCGACGGCCGATACGGCAAACGAGCAACCCGGCAGCGGGGGGCAGTGACGGGGGGAGTGAAGTTTCTTCACTCCCCCCGTCACCCGGCAGCATTGAAGTGCAGGCAAATATGGACGAGATCGTCCATATTGGCCTGCATGCACAGCCGACGGGAGACCAGCGATGAACGAGCGCGGGGCCGCGCATCGTTCATCGCTGGAGTCTCCACACTGAAAGATATGAACAAGTTCTCGTTCATTTATGAACAAGATCGTTCATATCTTTCAGAAAATCGGCCAGTGTGTAGGGCCTATAAGGCTGCATGCTGGAGAAAATCTGTGGAAGATGTGATTTTTCAGGATGCTGTTATTCCTTATGCGGGCGGCCCCTCTGGGTCACATAAGAGACCATTTGCAAATGTTGTAAACACTGATACCGAAACGGATTCTGATTCTTGTATCGATAATAGTGAATCCAGAGAGATAGATCATAAATTGGCAAAAAGTATACAATATATGATTGTGGCTATAAGGGACGTGTTGGAGGTTACAGAAAGCACTCCTGTACCTCAGGAGAAAGCTTATTTATGTAAGGAAAAGAAATCCAAAGTCACGTTTCCTCCTTCACACAAACTAAATGCTCTGTTTGAAGGGATGAGGGTGAATCCTGATAAAAAAATTTGTATTCCCAAAAGGATTCACATAGCTTATCCTTTCCCGGTTGGAGACAGGAAAAAATGGGAGTCACCCCCTGTGTTAGACAGTGCACTTTCCAGGTTGACAAAGAAGGTAATTCTCCTTGCTCCTGGCACGGCTTCTCTTAAAGAGCCGGCAGACCGCAAAATGAAAACGACATTGAAATCCATTTATGTTACCAATGGTACACTGCTCAGGCCCACTATTGCCTGCGCATGGGTGAGTCGCGCTATTGAAAAATGGTCAGAAAACATGTCATCAGAAATTGACACGAATGATCAAGAACGCTGCCGCCTACATGCTGGAAGCAATGAAGGATATTGGACTCTTGAGTTCACAAGCCACTACCATGGCAGTATTGGCTAGGTGGGTGTTATGGATTCGCCAGCGGAACGTGGATGCAGATCCCAAAAGAAATATGGAGGCTGTCCCATATAAAGGTGAGGTTAGTCTCGGCGGCTACCGCAGGTAAGTCAACATTTTTGCCCTCTGCGCCTGCACCGGCAAAAAACACCTATCACCCGCAAATGCAGTTCTTTCTGCCCTATAAATACAAAAAGGCGAGAGGTTCCCCCTTCTTTGCAGGTAGGGTAAGGGGAAAGAAGCCCACACCGGCTACAGGTTCCCAATAGCAGAAGTCTACACCTAATTCTGCCAAATCCCCAGCATGACGCTGGAACTCCCTTGCGGGAGGCCGATCAGGTGGGGGCACGTCTCAAACTCTTCAGCCAGGATAGGATTCTGTCTGGCCTGGACCCGTGGGCATTGCAAATAGTATCCCAGGGATACAAACTAGAGTTTCAAGACGTTCCCTCATGCCAATTTTTCAAATCGAACTTGCCAGCTTCTCCGCCAGAGAGAGAAGCAGTAACAGCAGCAATCCAAAAATTATGTCAAGACCAGGTTATAGTCCTGGTACCGTTGTCACAACAAGGGCAGGGTTTTTATTCAAGCCTCTTTGTTGTTCCGAAGCCGGACGGCTCGGTCAGGCCGATCCTAAATCTAAAAGATCTGAATTTCTTCCTGAAAAGGTTCAAGTTCAAGATGGAATCACTTCGGGCGGTGATTGCCAGTCTGTAGGAGGGGGACTACTTAATGTTGGTGGACAAAAAGTATGCTTACCTGCATGTTCCCATTTATCCTCCTCACCAGGCTTATCTGAGATTCGCGATTCAGGATTGCCATTACCAATTCCAGACGTTACCTTTCGGTCTCCACGGCGCCGAGGGTATTCACCAAGGTGATGGCGGAGATGATGGTCCTCCGTCAGAAAGGAATCAATATAATCCCTTATCTGGATGACCTCCTGATAAAGGCGAGATCCAGGGAGCAGTTATTACAAAACATATCCCTCTCCCTGTCAATACTCCAACAACACGGGTGGATCATAAATTATCCAAAGTCACAGTTGGAACCGACGACAAGGTTGTCTTTCCTCGGGATGATTCTGGACACAGAAGTTTAGAGAGTATTTCTTCCACTGGAAAAGGCTCTGGAAATCCAGAAAATGGTAAAACAGATATTGAAACCATCAAGTGTGTCGATCCATCAGTGCATTCGTTTGTTGGGGAAGATGGTGGCGGCATACGAGGCCATACAGTTTGGCAGGTTCCATGCCAGAGTATTCCAGTGGGACCTGTTGGACAAGTGGTCGGGGTCACACCTACACATGCACAGAAAGATAATCCTGTCATCAAAAAACAGTATTTTGTTCCTGTGGTGGTTGCACAGCTCTCACCTGCTAGAGGGACGCAGGTTCGGGATTCAGGAATGGGTCCTAGTAACTGCAGATGCAAGTCTCCAAGGCTGGGAAACAGTCTCTCAGGGAGAAAACTTCCAGGGACGTTGGTCACAACAGGAAGCCTGCCTTCACATAAACGTTCTGGAGCTAAGAGCCATTTACAACTGCCTTCAACAAGCGGTACATCTTCTTCAAGACCGTCCCGTGCAGATCCAGGCCGACAATGTAACAGCAGTCGCACACATAAACAGGCAGGGTGGAACGAAAAGCAGAGCAGCAATGGCAGAGGCAACAAAAATCCTAAATATCTACAAGCTCTGTCGGCAATATTCATTCCGGGAGAAGACAACTGGGAAGCAGACTTCCTCAGCAGACACGATCTCCATCCAGGAGAGTGGGGCCTCCACCAAGAAGTCTTCACAGAGGTGACAAGTCTTTGGGGAGTTCCTCAAATAGACATGATGGCTTCTCGTCTCAACAAGAAGCTTCAGAGATACTGTTCCAGGTTGAGAGAACCTCAAGCAGTAGCAGTGTATGCACTGGTGACCCAGTGGGTGTTTCCGTCAGTGTATGTTTTCCCTCCACTTCCGCTGATCCCAAAAGTACTCAGGATAATAAGAAAGACAAGGGTTTGAGCAATCTTCATTGCCCCAGACTGGCCAGGAAGGGCTTGGTACCCAGATCTTCAGCAGTTACTCATAGGAGATCCTCGGCCTCTTCCTCCTCAGGAGGACCTGCTGCAGCAGGGGCCTTGTGTTACGTTCTTGGTGCTCAGAATAAAAGAGGTATTGCGTAGTGAGTCCAGAGCACAAGAACGTGACGCTGAAATGATGGCAAGGTGTAGTAATAACCCCTAGCAACCTACCTCCGTTGTTTCACCCATGTGGTCAGTTTACGCCTGCGAGACTGTGTTCTTGGGCATATGGCAGCCGCGTTTGATGGGCGGATTAGGTCTGCCCAACTCCGATGCCCCCAGGTCTTGATATGAGACAAGGCGTAAACCGAGATGGAATGATAACAAGGGGACCTCTAACTAAACCAAACTCAGAAATAGGGGCTACTAAGAGACCTAAAACTAAACGTATGTGCGGTACGCCAACAAAGGAAAAGAACAACAAAGGTACTACTGTCCACACCCTACACGGCACTGTCGTGTACTGGGGAGGACAGTTATGGCGGAAACCTCCACAAAAACACCAGAAACTGGTTAAACTAAAGAATACAGTGGCCTAGGCCGCAAGACGTGGCAGAATCCACTACTCACGACACCGGAAGGGTAACCCAACTGAACGAGAACCTCGAGATGACAAGTACAGGTAACAGTCGGCTGGATAACTGAAAAGACTGCCACGGCCGGCTTCCGGACACCAGGACTCGGGACCACAGGGAACAGAGTAGACCAGATCACAGCACGCTGGACAAAGAACACTGCTGGGCAGGAACAGCATACAGGAAGCTATCATCGGCATCTGTGTAAAGCAGTGAGGAGGCATATAAAAGGGAGCCCTCCAATGACTAAGCAGAACCTAATTAATGATGTCGTACAGCTGTCCTGCTGCACGACCAGAGAAGGGCAGGTGTGTGTAATCCTAACATGGCAACGGGGAACACGGTGCGCCTGTGGCGTCCCCGTTGCCATGGATCCGGCGGCTCTGAGCGTTCGGCGTCCTAGCATTGCCAAGGACCCGGCGGCTTCAGCGCACACGGCGTCCTGGCGTTGCTAGGTGCCGTGCGGGGGAACAGTGAGGCGCGGTGCCCGTGACCTTTGCTCGGCAACGGTTGGGGCGCCGGCACGAGCTGCCGCGCCTAACACCGTGCATGTACCAAGTCTTACCGCAGCTACATTTGACCGCATGGCTGTTGAGCGCTGTATCCTAGCCAGGAAGGGTATTCCTAAGGAGGTCATCCCCACCCTTATTCAGTCTAGAAAGGGAGTAACGTCAAAACATTACCACCATATTTGGAGAAAATACTGTATGTGTCTTGGTGTGAATCCAAGAAAGCTCCTACGGAAGAGTTTCACTTAGGACGTTTCCTCCATTTATTGCAGGATGGTTTGGAGACGGGCCTACGATTTGGATCAATCAAGGTCCAGATTTCGGCCTTGTCAGTGTTCTTCCAAAAAACAATTGGCCTGTCTTCCAGAGGTTCAGACCTTCGTGAAATGGGTTCTGCACATCCAGCCTCCATTCGTGCCTCCAGTGTCACCATGGGACCTTTACGTGGTATTGCAGTTCTTTCAATCGGATTGGTTTGAGCCTCTACAAAAGATAGAGTTGAAGTTTCTCACTTGGAAAGTGGTGATGCTTTTGGCATTGGCATCCGCAAGGCGGGTGTCGGAATTGGGGGCCTTGTCTCACAAGAGCCCTTACCTGATTTTCCATGAAAATAGGGCATAGTTGCGAACTCGCCAACATTTTCTTCCAAAGATGGTTTCTGCTTTTCACATAAACCAACCTATTGTGGTGCCAGTAGTTACTGACACATTCACTGATTCAAAGTCTCTAGATGTGGTTAGAGCTTTAAAAATCTATGTTGCTAGAATAGCTCGTATACGAAAAACAGAGGCTCTGTTTGTCCTGTATGATCATAACAAGATTGGCTGTCATGCTTCCAAGCAGACTATTGCACATTGGATTAGAAATACGATTCAGCAAGCTCATACTACGGCTGTATTGCCGTTACCGATGTCGGTAAAGGCCCACTCCACTAGGAAGGTGGGCTCATCCTGGGCGGCTGCCCGGGGGGGGGGGGGGGGGTCTCGGCATTACAACTTTGCCGAGCAGCTACTTGGTCAGGGTCAAACACATTTGCTAAATTCTACAAGTTTGACACCTTGGCCGATGAGGACCTAAAGTTTGGTCAATCGGTGCTGCAGGGTCATCCGCACTCTCCCGCCCGTACTGGAGCTTTGGTATAAACCCCATGGTCTTGATGTCGTCCCCAGCATACTCTAGGACGTATGAGAAAATAGGATTTTGATAACCTACCGGTAAATCCTTTTCTCCTAGTCCGTAGAGGATGCTGGGCGCCCGCCCCAGTGCGTACTTTACCTGCAGTTTAGTTATTACAGTTACACAAGTTGTGTTATCTTGGTTTCAGCATGTTGCTGTAATTAGTTCATGCCTGTTGGCGTGTGTTATGTTGAATGCCATGTGTGCGGCATGGTTGAGGGTGTGAGTTGGTAGATATCTCACCACTAGTTAAGTAATTCCTTTCCCCGAAATGTCAGTCTCCCTAGGCACAGTTCCTATAACTGAGGTCTGGTGAAGGGGCATAGAGGGAGGAGCCAGTTCACACCCAATGAAAAGTCTTTAGAGTGCCCATGTCTCCTGCGGATCCCGTCTATACCCCATGGTCTTGATGTCGTCCCCAGCATCCTCTACGGACTAGAAGAAAAGGATTTATCGGTAGGTTATCAAAATCCTATTTTTACATTTTTTGGGCTCGTTTTCTTTGTAGAGTGACCGGGAACTCCAATTAGTGCACCATGTCCACTCGCATGGCTTGCTTTGCTCGCCATGCAGGTTACCGTTCCCAATTATAGTCCACATGGATCGTAAAGTATGAAAAAGTACAAAAAATTAAAAATATTCTGAAAAACTCATGTCGACCTTTTGTCATGTCGACCTAATGAATGTCAACCAATAGTGGTCGACCGAATGACAGTGTCCCTTGTTACCTGTGCTCTTTTTTAGTTTTTCAGTTACTGTAATGCTAAGCTCTGTATACCCTATATTGTTCTAATATCTGCAGTATGTATGGTGATGCAAAACACTTGTGATAATATCTGCATACTACGGTATCCGGGCTCTAGGTCAACCATGAAAAAGTTGACAGTCATTAGGTCAAACACTTCAAAATAGCAATATACCAGTACTAACTGTTAGGTGAAAAATGTAAATCAGGACGGCTTGTTAAAAATACCACGTTTATTTAATATATATACAATAAAATGTTAATGGATAAAAGATCATAAGGGAAAACTAAGCCACATAGTGAGCTGTGTTAGTAAATATATGAGTCAAATATATAGTATTGAACCCTCGTCCCACACAAATGGCTAGGACTCGTTTATCGGATGTTACTGGGAGAACAGCAATATCACCGGATAATATTCACCAATGTTCAAAGATTTTCAATAATATGGTTGTTACCGGTTGGTCAGAGCCGAAAATGCAGTTCCATTAGTTATCAGCTGGGTATAATCCTTTAGGTGCTGATGGGTCAGTTCTGCCAAGAAGTACTGCAATGCAAGTCTCAGAGGTGCAAAAGGTAGCCCAAATGTCACCAGTGGTGGAGTATGGGTCCAAGTGGCAAAACACAGTGTACAGCAAGGCTCAACGCGTTTCATTGGCAGGGTATATACAGCTTTTTCTGGAGCATGTAACTGGTGACCATTGGGGCCTCCTTATTGAGTAGTTCAATTAATCACACCTGTCTAAAACAATGATGTAATAAAACATGGTGTCCAAAGAAATGTATAAAAACACATACCTGAGAGAATCCACTAGGTCTCGATTATATAATTTAAAGATTGGGCATTAAAACAATCTATTTAGAATGAAAAGAACATTAATAAATGGGTTTTCCTCCTCTTAAGTTTCGATCACGTGACTAGGTAAGATCACGTGATCGGAGCTTCCCGTGTATAGTCTACATCATAACCGGTAGAGAAAAGACCATAAAAGAGAATGCGCTTGTGTGCACATAACGTATATATTTTGGTCACGTGATGCGTCACTAGCGGCTCTACACGGGGCATACATTCTATACACACAAGAAGGTTTCCGATGTCAGTGTTTATTCAGTTTCCAGGGAACCATATAGATATCCGGTCACTGATGTGCTCTAATTTATCAATTAATTGCATATTATAGTCATTTTAAAAATAAAATATTAACAATAGCGTAAGGGAGCCGTGTATAATCATGCACACACACAAAAAAAAATTATATATATATATATATATACATGCATACATACACTGGTAGGCTTAATAATAGAGATTTACCGCATACATACATATGCATATATATATATAATAGGAAAATTCTCCAATAAATCAGAGAGAGAAGATTCAGCATATATATAATCTAGTAAAGAGACACATACACATGCATATATCCTCTAATCAAAAATAGAAATGAGCTAATATGCAACGAATAGGTTTGATGGTAAGAGAAATAAGGTAGGTATTTGTAGGAGTATCTTAAAGATCTGAATGGGAATAGTGATGGGGTGGTATATTCATCCCAGTAGCAAGGTGGCCGAGTGGTCCGGACAGGGGGTGCAGCTGCTATGGGGCCTAACCAGTCCTTCCAGGGCCCGCTTCAGCTTCATACCCTGCACCAAATAACACTGATCCATGCCCGGCCTGGCTGAGAGTGATTGCCAACCATGGGCTATGCTGGACGCACCCCTCCTCCCATCAACAGAGACCGCCCACCCCAGGCAGCGCCCTTCTGACAGCATCCGATACGGACTGCACTTGAAATAAAGAGGAGCCTACGCCGCCGTGACTACAACTGCCACAACCAAATGCCTCCATGAAGCCACTACCTGCCTGCCCAAGAGAGGTGAGCGCTCAGCGTCTGCTGGCTGCAGAGGTGCATACATCGGAGAAGTGCCCAGCCGGGAGGTATGCCCACTCTGGGGGATGGGGGGTGTTATTGTGGCTGGGGACACAGTGTAGAGAGGTGACTAGTGGCGGCAGGGCAGGGACGGCCATTGCAAAATTTTGCTATGGGGTCCACACCAATATAGTTACGCCCCTGATCAAAAGTACACATACCGTATATATGCACGCATATAAATAAGGGCATCTAAAGGACAGAATTAAGTTCTATGGTCTCATTGAGGCCATCTGGATTGAGTGAGTTGAATTTCAACATCCAGAAGACCTCTTGACTACAGAGTTTCTTATATTTGTCACCACCTCTAGGAGTTGGGAAAATATGTTCCAACCATATAATAGAAAGATCAGAAGTATTGGCAGAATGTTTCAAGCAAAAATGCCTAGGTATACTAT
Organism: Pseudophryne corroboree; assembly: GCF_028390025.1. Classification (NCBI taxonomy): domain Eukaryota; kingdom Metazoa; phylum Chordata; class Amphibia; order Anura; family Myobatrachidae; genus Pseudophryne; species Pseudophryne corroboree. The sequence continues at coordinate 60,384,233 of NC_086449.1, forward strand.
GTGTCTGACATTTGTTTATAATATTTCTGCTGTGTTCCATAAATCGTACCCGTAAATGTCTGATTGTACAATCTACATAATTAAGACCACAACTGCATGTTAGCAGGTATATTACTTATCTAGAATCGCAGTTTATTAGAAAAAGGTAAGGTTATTGTGGTAGGTTTTTTTTTTGCATGTGTGAACACATAATGCACTTATGTTTACTAGAGATGAGCGCCGGAAATTTTTCGGGTTTTGTGTTTTGGTTTTGGGTTCGGTTCCGCGGCCGTGTTTTGGGTTCGACCGCGTTTTGGCAAAACCTCACCGAATTTTTTTTGTCGGATTCGGGTGTGTTTTGGATTCGGGTGTTTTTTTTTTAAAAACACTAAAAAACAGCTTAAATCATAGAATTTGGGGGTCATTTTGATCCCAAAGTATTATTAACCTCAAAAACCATAATTTACACTCATTTTCAGTCTATTCTGAATACCTCACACCTCACAATATTATTTTTAGTCCTAAAATTTGCACCTAGGTCGCTGGATGACTAAGCTAAGCGACCCTAGTGGCCGACACAAACACCGGACCCATCTAGGAGTGGCACTGCAGTGTCACGCAGGATGGCCCTTCCAAAAAACCCTCCCCAAACAGCACATGACGCAAAGAAAAAAAGAGGCGCAATGAGGTAGCTGTGTGAGTAAGATAAGCGACCCTAGTGGCCGACACAAACACCGGGCCCATCTAGGAGTGGCACTGCAGTGTCACGCAGGATGGCCCTTCCAAAAAACCCTCCCCAAACAGCACATGACGCAAAGAAAAAAAGAGGCGCAATGAGGTAGCTGTGTGAGTAAGATAAGCGACCCTAGTGGCCGACACAAACACCGGGCCCATCTAGGAGTGGCACTGCAGTGTCACGCAGGATGGCCCTTCCAAAAAACCCTCCCCAAACAGCACATGACGCAAAGAAAAAAAGAGGCGCAATGAGGTAGCTGTGTGAGTAAGGTAAGCGACCCTAGTGGCCGACACAAACACCGGGCCCATCTAGGAGTGGCACTGCAGTGTCACGCAGGATGTCCCTTCCAAAAAACCCTCCCCAAACAGCACATGACGCAAAGAAAAAAAGAGGCGCAATGAGGTAGCTGTGTGAGTAAGATAAGCGACCCTAGTGGCCGACACAAACACCGGGCCCATCTAGGAGTGGCACTGCAGTGTCACGCAGGATGTCCCTTCCAAAAAACCGTCCCCAAACAGCACATGACGCAAAGAAAAAAAGAGGCGCAATGAGGTAGCTGTGTGAGTAAGATATGCGACCCTAGTGGCCGACACAAACACCGGGCCCATCTAGGAGTGGCACTGCAGTGTCACGCAGGATGGCCCTTCCAAAAAACCCTCCCCAAACAGCACATGACGCAAAGAAAAAAAGAGGCGCAATGAGGTAGCTGTGTGAGTAAGATAAGCGACCCTAGTGGCCGACACAAACACCGGGCCCATCTAGGAGTGGCACTGCAGTGTCACGCAGGATGGCCCTTCCAAAAAACCCTCCCCAAACAGCACATGACGCAAAGAAAAAAAGAGGCGCAATGAGGTAGCTGTGTGAGTAAGATAAGCGACCCTAGTGGCCGACACAAACACCGGGCCCATCTAGGAGTGGCACTGCAGTGTCACGCAGGATGTCCCTTCCAAAAAACCCTCCCCAAACAGCACATGACGCAAATAAAAAAAGAGGCGAAATGAGGTAGCTGTGTGAGTAAGATAAGAGACCCTAGTGGCCGACACAAACACCGGGCCCATCTAGGAGTGGCACTGCAGTGTCACGCAGGATGTCCCTTCCAAAAAACCCTCCCCAAACAGCACATGACGCAAAGAAAAAAAGAGGCGCAATGAGGTAGCTGTGTGAGTAAGATAAGCGACCCTAGTGGCCGACACAAACACCGGGCCCATCTAGGAGTGGCACTGCAGTGTCACGCAGGATGGCCCTTCCAAAAAACCCTCCCCAAACAGCACATGACGCAAAGAAAAAAAGAGGCGCAATGAGGTAGCTGTGTGAGTAAGATAAGCGACCCTAGTGGCCGACACAAACACCGGGCCCATCTAGGAGTGGCACTGCAGTGTCACGCAGGATGTCCCTTCCAAAAAACCCTCCCCAAACAGCACATGACGCAAATAAAAAAAGAGGCGAAATGAGGTAGCTGTGTGAGTAAGATAAGCGACCCTAGTGGCCGACACAAACACCGGGCCCATCTAGGAGTGGCACTGCAGTGTCACGCAGGATGTCCCTTCCAAAAAACCCTCCCCAAACAGCACATGACGCAAAGAAAAAAAGAGGCGCAATGAGGTAGCTGTGTGAGTAAGATAAGCGACCCTAGTGGCCGACACAAACACCGGGCCCATCTAGGAGTGGCACTGCAGTGTCACGCAGGATGGCCCTTCCAAAAAACATTCCACAAACAGCACATGACGCAAAGAAAAATTAAAGAAAAAAGAGGTGCAAGATGGAATTGTCCTTGGGCCCTCCCACCCTCCCTTATGTTGTATAAACAGGACATGCACACTTTAACCAACCCATCATTTCAGTGACAGGGTCTGCCACACGACTGTGACTGAAATGACGGGTTGGTTTGGACCCCCACCAAAAAAGAAGCAATTAATCTCTCCTTGCACAAACTGGCTCTACAGAGGCAAGATGTCCACCTCATCATCATCCTCCGATATATCACCGTGTACATCCCCCTCCTCACAGATTATCAATTCGTCCCCACTGGAATCCACCATCTCAGCTCCCTGTGTACTTTGTGGAGGCAATTGCTGCTGGTCAATGTCTCCACGGAGGAATTGATTATAATTCATTTTAATGAACATCATCTTCTCCACATTTTCTGGATGTAACCTCGTACGCCGATTGCTGACAAGGTGAGCGGCGGCACTAAACACTCTTTCGGAGTACACACTTGTGGGAGGACAACTTAGGTAGAATAAAGCCAGTTTGTGCAAGGGCCTCCAAATTGCCTCTTTTTCCTGCCAGTATAAGTACGGACTGTGTGACGTGCCTACTTGGATGCGGTCACTCATATAATCCTCCACCATTCTTTCAATGTTGAGAGAATCATATGCAGTGACAGTAGACGACATGTCCGTAATCGTTGTCAGGTCCTTCAGTCCGGACCAGATGTCAGCATCAGCAGTCGCTCCAGACTGCCCTGCATCACCGCCAGCGGGTGGGCTCGGAATTCTGAGCCTTTTCCTCGCACCCCCAGTTGCGGGAGAATGTGAAGGAGGAGATGTTGACAGGTCGCGTTCCGCTTGACTTGACAATTTTCTCACCAGCAGGTCTTTCAACCCCAGCAGACTTGTGTCTGCCGGAAAGAGAGATCCAAGGTAGGCTTTAAATCTAGGATCGAGCACGGTGGCCAAAATGTAGTGCTCTGATTTCAACAGATTGACCACCCGTGAATCCTTGTTAAGCGAATTAAGGGCTCCATCCACAAGTCCCACATGCCTAGCGGAATCGCTCCGTGTTAGCTCCTCCTTCAATGTCTCCAGCTTCTTCTGCAAAAGCCTGATGAGGGGAATGACCTGACTCAGGCTGGCAGTGTCTGAACTGACTTCACGTGTGGCAAGTTCAAAGGGCATCAGAACCTTGCACAACGTTGAAATCATTCTCCACTGCGCTTGAGACAGGTGCATTCCACCTCCTATATCGTGCTCAATTGTATAGGCTTGAATGGCCTTTTGCTGCTCCTCCAACCTCTGAAGCATATAGAGGGTTGAATTCCACCTCGTTACCACTTCTTGCTTCAGATGATGGCAGGGCAGGTTCAGTAGTTTTTGATGGTGCTCCAGTCTTCTGTACGTGGTGCCTGTACGCCGAAAGTGTCCCGCAATTCTTCTGGCCACCGACAGCATCTCTTGCACGCCCCTGTCGTTTTTTAAATAATTCTGCACCACCAAATTCAAGGTATGTGCAAAACATGGGACGTGCTGGAATTTGCCCATATTTAATGCACACACAATATTGCTGGCGTTGTCCGATGCCACAAATCCACAGGAGAGTCCAATTGGGGTAAGCCATTCCGCGATGATCTTCCTCAGTTGCCGTAAGAGGTTTTCAGCTGTGTGCGTATTCTGGAAACCGGTGATACAAAGCGTAGCCTGCCTAGGAAAGAGTTGGCGTTTGCGAGATGCTGCTACTGGTGCCGCCGCTGCTGTTCTTGCGGCGGGAGTCCATACATCTACCCAGTGGGCTGTCACAGTCATATAGTCCTGACCCTGCCCTGCTCCACTTGTCCACATGTCCGTGGTTAAGTGGACATTGGGTACAGCTGCATTTTTTAGGACACTGGTGACTCTTTTTCTGAGGTCTGTGTACATTTTCGGTATCGCCTGCCTAGAGAAATGGAACCTAGATGGTATTTGGTACCGGGGACACAGTACCTCCAACAAGTCTCTAGTTGGCTCTGCAGTAATGATGGATACCGGAACCACGTTTCTCACCACCCAGGATGCCAAGGCCTCAGTTATCCGCTTTGCAGTAGGATGACTGCTGTGATATTTCATCTTCCTCGCAGAGGACTGTTGGACAGTCAATTGCTTGGTGGAAGTAGTAAAAGTGGTCTTACGACTTCCCCTCTGGGATGACCATCGACTCCCAGCAGCAACAACAGCAGCGCCAGCAGCAGTAGGCGTTACACGCAAGGATGCATCGGAGGAATCCCAGGCAGGAGAGGAATCGTCAGAATTGCCAGTGACATGGCCTGCAGGACTATTGGCATTCCTGGGGAAGGAGGAAATTGACACTGAGGGAGTTGGTGGGGTGGTTTGCGTGAGCTTGGTTACAAGAGGAAGGGATTTACTGGTCAGTGGACTGCTTCCGCTGTCACCCAAAGTTTTTGAACTTGTCACTGACTTATTATGAATGCGCTGCAGGTGACGTATAAGGGAGGATGTTCCGAGGTGGTTAACGTCCTTACCCCTACTTATTACAGCTTGACAAAGGCAACACACGGCTTGACACCTGTTGTCCGCATTTCAGTTGAAATACTTCCACACCGAAGAGCTGATTTTTTTGGTATTTTCACCAGGCATGTCAGTGGCCATATTCCTCCCACGGACAACAGGTGTCTTAAACAAACCACCTCACCATCAGAATCCTCCTGGTCAATTTCCTCCCCAGCGCCAGCAACACCCATATCCTCCTCATCCTGGTGTACTTCAACACTGACATCTTCAATCTGACTATCAGGAACTGGACTGCGGGTGCTCCTTCCAGCACTTGCAGGGGGCGTGCAAATGGTGGAAGGCGCATGCTCTTCACGTCCAGTGTTGGGAAGGTCAGGCATCGCAACCGACACAATTGGAGTCGGACTCTCCTTGTGGATTTGGAATTTCGAAGAACGCACAGTTCTTTGCGGTGCTACTGCTTTTGCCAGCTTGAGTCTTTTCATTTTTCTAGCGAGAGGCTGAGTGCTTCCATCCTCATGTGAAGCTGAACCACTAGCCATGAACATAGGCCAGGGCCTCAGCCGTTCCTTGCCACTCCGTGTGGTAAATGGCATATTGGCAAGTTTACGCTTCTCCTCCGACAATTTTATTTTAGGTTTTGGAGTCCTTTTTTTTACTGATAATTGGTGTTTTGGATTTGACATGCTCTGTACTATGACATTGGGCATCAGCCTTGGCAGACGACGTTGCTGGCATTTCATCGTCTCGGCCATGACTAGTGGCAGCAGCTTCAGCACGAGGTGGAAGTGGATCTTGATCTTTCCCTAATTTTGGAACCTCAACATTTTTGTTCTCCATATTTTAATAGGCACAACTAAAAGGCACCTCAGGTAAACAATGGAGATGGATGGATACTAGTATACTTATGGATGGACTGCCAAGTGCCGACACAGAGGTAGCTACAGCCGTGGACTAACGTACTGTGTCTGCTGCTAATATAGACTGGATGATAATGATATGAAATCAATATATATATGTATGTATATATAATATCACTAGTACTGCAGCCGGACAGGTAGATAATATATTTATTAGGTAATGATGACTGATGACGGACCTGCTGGACACTGTCAGCTCAGCAGCACCGCAGACTGCTACAGTAAGCTACTATACTATAGTAGTATGTACAAAGAAGAAAGAAAAAAAAAAACCACGGGTAGGTGGTATACAATTATGGATGGACTGCCGAGTGCCGACACAGAGGTAGCTACAGCCGTGGACTACCGTACTGTGTCTGCTGCTAATATAGACTGGATGATAATGATATGAAATCAATATATATATGTATGTATATATAATATCACTAGTACTGCAGCCGGACAGGTAGATAATATATTTATTAGGTAATGATGACTGATGACGGACCTGCTGGACACTGTCAGCTCAGCAGCACCGCAGACTGCTACAGTAAGCTACTATACTATAGTAGTATGTACAAAGAAGAAAAAAAAAAAACCACGGGTAGGTGGTATACAATTATGGATGGACTGCCGAGTGCCGACACAGAGGTAGCTACAGCCGTGGACTAACGTACTGTGTCTGCTGCTAATATAGACTGGATGATAATGATATGAAATCAATATATATATATGTATGTATATATAATATCACTAGTACTGCAGCCGGACAGGTAGATAATATATTTATTAGGTAATGATGACTGATGACGGACCTGCTGGACACTGTCAGCTCAGCAGCACCGCAGACTGCTACAGTAAGCTACTATACTATAGTAGTATGTACAAAGAAGAAAGAAAAAAAAAAACCACGGGTAGGTGGTATACAATTATGGATGGACTGCCGAGTGCCGACACAGAGGTAGCTACAGCCGTGGACTAACGTACTGTGTCTGCTGCTAATATAGAGTCTAGACTGGATGATAAATTATTGATAATGAGATGAAATCAATATAATATCACTAGTACTGCAGCCGGACAGGTACTATATATATTTATTATGTAATGACTGATGACGGACCTGCTGGACACTGTCAGGTCAGCAGCACCGCAGACTGCTACAGTAAGCTACTATAGTAGTATGTATAAAGAAGAATGAAAAAAAAAAAAACACGGGTAGGTGGTATACAATATTATATATATATATATATATATATATATTATATACAATTATATATATATATATATATATATTAAACTGGTGGTGATTGATTATTAAACTGGTGGTCAGGTCACTCACGTTGCAACTTGCAACTAGTACTCCGAGTCCTAAGCAGACAATCACAAAATATATTATTATACTGGTGGTCAGTGTGGTCACAACAATGGCAGTGTGGCACTGACTCTGGCAGCAAAAGTGTGCACTGTACGTTATATGTACTCCTGAGTCCTGCTCTCAGACTCTAACTGCTCCCCACTGTCAGTGTCTCCCCCACAAGTCAGATAATACAATACACTTACAGTCACACTATCTAATCTATATCACTTCAGCAAGTAGTATAGTAGTATAGTAGTACTCCTCCTAATAATGCTCCCCAAAATTACTACTACTGTGTCTCTCTCGTCTCTACTGTGTCTCTCTCTTCTCTAAATGGAGAGGACGCCAGCCACGTCCTCTCCCTATGACTCTCAATGCACGTGTGAAAATGGCGGCGACGCGCGGCTCCTTATATAGAATCCGAGTCTCGCGATAGAATCCGAGCCTCGCGAGAATCCGACAGCGGGATGATGACGTTCGGGCGCGCTCGGGTTAACCGAGCAAGGCGGGAAGATCCGAGTCGCTCGGACCAGTGAAAAAAAACATGAAGTTCGGGCGGGTTCGGATTCAGAGGAACCGAACCCGCTCATCTCTAATGTTTACCACACTTATGGAAACCATTAGGTTTTGTTTTTAGCAAATCTGAGCATCCTTGTGAGTCGATTTCTCAAATGGTTCCCAGATGGCTTGGAGCCATGATAGTTTTAAGAGACTTGTTTTTCCTATAAAATACCTGAGGTTTAGTTGGTAAAAGTGTGCTCAGTATATGATCTTGTTTTAGAATTCTGTAGTTACGTCCAACTATGGACTTAATCTCCTGAGCACATTTATTATATTTACTGACAAAAGAAAATTTTATCATTTTCATCCAGTTGTAGTGTTTTTTTTTTAAATAATTTTTGTCTTTCCATGTTGTAAACTTCTTTATAGGCTGTCTGTAAGATAAATTCAGGGTATTCTCTAGTTTTAAGTGAATCTATTCATTCCTTGGCTTGTACAGTAAAGGTATCCAGATCTGTACAATTTCGTATCAGTCGCATTAGTTGACCTTTGGGATAATTGCTCTTCCATGGTAAATAGTGTGAGCTTTTGTAATATAAATATGAATTGGTATTGACTGTTTTCACATAATTTGATGTAACTATTTGGTTATTTATTAGTTCAAGGGTCCGGTACAGGAAGTCCACTCAATTCCGGTGATATGTGGACGTGAAGGATAAATTATATACAGTAAATTTGTGTTTAAACTGGTGACAAAGGAATTAGACAAATTTAAATCCCCATCCCAAATAATCATCAATATAATGGCCATAGAAGACCAGGGAAGCCTCCCAGTCATCCACCCACACATCGGTATTTTCAGAATCATCCATGTATAGGTTGGCATAACTGTAGGCGAACTTGGTCCCCATGGCCATTCCTATCACCTGTAAATACAAGTGATCCAGAAAAATAAAATAATTGTGTGAGAGAATAAAGGAAATACAGTGTAAAAGGAATGACCTGTGATCCACAATGAGATCACCATCCAGATTTAGATATTTGGAAATTGCATCATATCCTGCAGAATGGGGAATATGTGTATATAGGGCCTTTACATCTAGAGTCAAGAATGCATACAAATCTTTCCACTTTAGGTCAAACACTGATGGTCAACATGGTCAAAAGGTCGACATGGAGAATAGGTCAACATTTAAAAGGTCAGCAGTGCTTATGGTCAACAGGTACAAAAGGTTGACAGGTGCAAATGGTCAACACACATATGGTCGACACATTTTTTGGGGGTTTATCATTTTAATAAACTTTTTTATACTTTACAATCCACGTGGACTATGATTGAGAATAGTAACCTGCCCAAAGCATGGCGAGCAAAGTGAGCGATTGTGGTACACTAATTAGGGCTCTAAGTGCTTTGACGGTGAAAACGACCCCAAAAAACTTAAAATGTTGTGTCAACCTTTTCTCATGTCAACCTTTTGACTCTGTCGAAGAATAGTTGTTGAAATAATGACTGTAGACCTTTGTAACGTAGATCTGGTGATCCATACCCCATACAGCACATGAGCGGTAGAAATAAATCAACAACTGCGCATGCGCATACAGACAGTGTAAGTGAAGAATTACATCTCATTCCTTAAAATTGTTGTTTCTGGGTGGTGACTGGTTAGTGAGCATATGGGCACATGAAATTGTCCCATTTAATGTGCTTGCCATGGGTGCATAAGCCGATGGATCTTTTGCACCGAGCATGCAGTGAGTGTATGTCCAGATGCTTATGGTAACAGTTGCAGCTGTGTATAGATAAACAGTGTGCACGATGACATTAAACTTGCATCTGCATGGATCTACAGAGAGCATAGGTTGATTCCTACGGAAAAGCGGTAGCAGATGCCTCTAAGTATCAGGCCCCACAAAACCAAAAAGTTACTGGCAGTTCCAAGAACCATTAAAGGCCCGATTCACAGTCTCACATAATGCTGACATTCACATACAGTAGTGATTTTTTTGCAGCATGAGGATTTCTAAAGGCTCGTATGGCACATGAATTGCACAGGGAGGACAGGACAAAAGCAGTGTCTCCTACCTTTTTTCGGTAGCGGAGCTGCCGTTACCTATGCCAGAGAGGAGAAAGACAGCTCTGGACAGCTGGTCCCAGCTCTTGCACAATGGAGCTGACAGGTGCTGGGTCCTGGCACTTGCATACAAGGGGCGGCTTCAGTGCACATGCGCAAACGCCTGGCTTCTATGGACTGCATTGTCTGCAGGCCATAGAAGCTGGACTGGGCTGACAATCAGGAAGGGTGTGGCTTCCTACAGGAAGCCAGCTCTCCATTAATCGCAATCCGGTCTGGCAGTCCCAGAGGAAGGAAACACCTTCAATGGGACTGTCTGTCCTGTGGGTGACTGTTACTGTTACTCCAGTGCTTTGGCTTGTTAAACTGTCCGTCCTTTTTTAATATTTAAAATAAGGGTGGGTACGAGGGCCCAAAGACAATTGCATCTTGCACCACTCTTCTTTTCATTGTACTTTACTAGGCTGTTACTTTACTGGGGCAATGTTGATGGTCTTCTAGTTTTTGCAAGGCCCATGACTCTGATGTACTTACTTTCTAGCTATATCTGTTACATTAATCAATCAATCAATCAATCAATCAATCATATAGTTTTCCACTACATCTTTGTCAGGCCCATGTCTCCATTTTACTTTTCTTTTTAGTTAAAACTGTTTAAATTATCAATAATTCAATCAATCAATTACCTAGCTTCCACTAAATAAATCCTCTACCTCCATTTACATGTACTGGCCTCAGGGCTCTTATCTAGTTCTCATTTACCTGTGCTGGCCTCATGCCTCTGATCTAGTTCTTGATTAATGAACGCAATCTATGAGGTCATATACTTTATTAAGCTGCTGTGTCACTATATTTCATAGATGTGCTATAGTCTTTTAAACTGCTATGTGTTTGGATAAAGTAAGCAACAGAGCAGCAGTACAGTCAGCTCATTGCAGCCATTGACCAATATTGGTTAAAGCAATATTGTGAGCTGGAAGTTGTAAAAATTGGCTGGAAACGACTGGATATGAATGTTGTTGATGTTAATAATACTGTAAGCACAAAACAGCTCCAAACTACATGATTTTAGATGTTTTATCAGTGTTGAAAGACAATCAGATCCAAAACCAATGATAGTTTTGTCAAAACTAAAACATGGAAGTCTGTGACAATCTCTAGTTGTGGCCACATATGGAGTTGCATGTGACTCAGATTTAGGCCCATAATGAAGGCACTCATTATGAATCATATAATGCGCAAATAACATTAAAAATTCTCTCATGGAGTCTTTCATCTGGGCTGCAACCTGCTAATCAAGCCTACAGAAGGCCACATCTTTGGCTTATCTACTACTACCTGGCCATTCATCTTCTGTACCGCCATCTTCCATTTTTGCTTCCTGGACCTATTACAGTATGTCCCTCATGCTTGCTCCCCTAACTTGGATCTCACTGACTGGTAAATATAGGATCCTCCAAACAGGGCCACTTGTGTACTTGGCCACTTGTGTACTTTGGCATAACCCTCATGCTTAATGGTTCTAAATGTAGATAGGATTGTAGCAGCTGCCTATGTGTTATTATGTTCTTATGGCTTTTTTAAAGTATCTTATGGTATTGTTCTTTGTGTTATACATATTCCGTGGTGTCTGTTCTTTTGCTTACATGAAAATGTAATTGATTGTTCATGCGTTGAATATTTAATGACAATAAAACCAAATTCCAAATTCCATATCTTTATTTTATGCATGCTCCCCATAATCCTCTTCAGGCGGCCCCTGGATCCCTGCCTGATGTCCTCCTTTCCCCATGCACCGCAAACCACTCTTTGCTGACCAGGCTACTCACACTGGGCTCCGCTACTGACTGCTCCTTCAACTTCTGCACCACTATCTGACCTTCTTATTCTAGCCGCCTGAATCTTTTCTCTGTAGCCATTCTTGGCCTGCACATTAAACTGCTATTAATCTTCTCCCCTCACTAGGACTCCATTACATTACCGTCTCTGTCATTTCTAACTGGTTATTCTAATTTTTATCCACACTAAAATTGCATCTCACTATTGCCATTGCTATTCCTGTTTCTTCTCCCCATGTTCCTCTCATCCACACTGTTTTATCTCCCATACTTATGATCTTGACATTCAAATGCTCCACCACATTTTCCTTCCTGTTCCTCCACCCCCTTTTATCCTTCCATCTTCACTTGTCTCTACTCCTCTGTATCCCTCCTCCCCTTGGTACTATCCCCCAACTTTCACCTTCTTTCACTTTGAATCACCTCTCTTAACTCCCCTTGTATCTCTGCCCCACTCCCCCCATTAAGTCCCAAACTTTCCTCTCTCTTACAAACACCTCGCCCAAACTCCAAATGCCTGTTGCTCTTCTCTCTCCTACTCTTCCAGTGGTATTTCCCCTTTTGGCTTCTGCTTGTGCCCCAACCCCATAACCAAATCTGTCTCACTATCCGCAAACGTGACAATCTCATTTACATATCAGCCCTCCACTCTGCCCTCTGAAATAAAGTCTGTCTGTAACAAGCAAGCACCCACCCATGAACCATCCCCCTCCAATTCCATCAACAACTTAGCCTTTCTGATTATTGTATCTCTCTGTCTCACACCACTTCTACCACTACCCTCTCCCCTAGTGGACTCTTATATATTACACCGCATCACCAGGTTTAGCAAGGTGACAGTATGGTAGTCCTTTTTCTTTTCTTTTCATGGCCTCAGAACCCTTCCATTCATTGTATTCTAACACGATTCATGCAATTTGCCTCTTCCTTGCCACTCACCTTCACCTTTGCTGTCATTTATTGCCCTCCCTGGTTCAGTCTCCAAAGTAATTGATAACTTTGCTGCCTGTTTCCCTAACTTCCTTTTTTCTGGTTTTACCTTTCTCATCTTAGGTAATTTCAATACTCCTATTGATGTCCTCCCTGGTATCCGTTCTCTAGGTCAACCATACCTAGGTCGACAATGTCTAGGTCGACAGTAAGTAGGGCAACATGGTTTCTAGGTCGACATGTTCTAGGTCAACATTACAGAAGGTTGACATGAGTTATTCACATTTTTTTCATTATTTTATCTTTTTCATGCTTTACGATCCACGTGGACTACAATTGGGAATTGTAACCTTCCTGAAGCATGGCGAGCGAAGTGAGCCTTGCGAGGGGACGCGGTGCACTCATTGGGGTTCCTGGTCACTCTACGGAGAAAACTACACAAACCCCCCAACAAAACTCATGTCGACCTACTTACTGTTGGCCAATAGTGGCCAACCTAGACACTGTTGACCTAAGTGTGGTTGACCCTATGAACCACATCCGTCCTCCCCCACTGTTGATGGGGCAGTAGTTACAGTACAATTTTATGGCGTAGACATATATCTCATATTCCCCTCACATTTATCTTCTCAATTTGGTGTAGGTGCGTGTAGAGTGGACGTATAATGAAGCATTCTGCAGTCTCTCCACTAGTAAAAAGAAATATCGCCAAGAGGTAACCATTGAAAAAGAATCTTCAGTGGCTTTACCTTTTACCATTGTGCCCATATCCTTGGGCTATCATGAAGTGGAAGTGAAAGCAACCGTTGCATTTGGCTCAGATGGTGTCAGGAAGATGTTGAAGGTCGTGGTGAGTAATAGAGATGGTTATGATGCAGTTCTTGCTTTTGAGACTAAAGTATCTCTTAGATGTAAAAGTCTGCAGCAATAATTATTACTTTAAATTACCACATGAGTATTTTGCTAAGAGAGTACAATGATCAGCAATCACTACCTCACATCTAGGCATCTTCATTCCAGCTTCATGGACACCACTACACATCTCTGAGGCAGTAAACTTATTTTTATTTCAGCCGGAAGGAAGGCGCATAGCATATAATCTGAAAACTGTGACTTTGGATCCCGAAGTAAAAGGCAGAGGTGTGTAATTTATTTTAACTCTGTCAGTTTGCATAGTTGTGCTGAGTTTTTGCTGTTAGGCTTAATTGACTAAGTGCGCCAGATGCGCAGTGAAAAATTACTTGGTTCTCCAAGAGTGCACACATATGGGCCACCCAGTACATATCAAGGTACAGGCCTAAGTATCCACATTGTCACCTCTGGAAGTCCTGGGAGAACTTGCTTATCCTGGGAATGGCGGCTGTTATAGGTGAAACCCGTTATAGTCAGTTCAGGAGACGCATGCTATCTAGCTGTGCCCTAACAGTGGCCTAAACTAATCTAATCATAAGAGTGATGTACTGTAAATGGCAATCATGTGTGTTTGAATTGTTATCTTGGGAAAGGAAACACGCTTGCCCACTATAGCATTCAGTTTGCACAAACTATGTCCTGATAAAGTCATAAGACGGAAAGAGATTTCCATCATGGCAAGAACATCTGCACAGCTCAGAACATCCTGAAGAATAACCTTTTGAGACCTTTATATCTCATTAATCTGCCTTCTCGCTCTGCAAAATGGAATCTAGCTTAGAAAACTGCTCTGCGTACTTACTGAGTGCTAGAGAATCGGTAGAAACAGGCTTCCCTTCTCTTTATGGGTGGCTTAGAATCACACAGCGCTTTAGCAGTGGCGTCACTTACCCATTTCACACCCGGTATGGTAAGTGTAGTCCATACGCGTGCCATAGCCACATGCCGCTAAAAAGGATGCATGGCTTCGTTGGATGGGGTCATGGCTAAACATCTCAACCCCCGGTTTTCATCACCACGGGGGTCTGGGAGATGCCAGCTGCCCCCAGAGACTGCCTTGACTGCAGTGCCGGCTTCTACACGATGATAGGAGCCAGGTGCTGCACAAAATGTTACGTTGCAGCACCCAGCTACTGTCACTGAGCAGGAGCCATCACCCCCAGGAGTGGCCCACACCCCCATTGTGATGCAGCTGACTTTAGATATATGACTAGTATATTCTGATAACACTCCCACAAGTCAGGATGGTTACGTGTGCTGTCATTGTTGCTACCACCAAATTCTATGCAAAGTTAGATTTGACCGAGTCCTGTATGACTAGGACAGAGAAAAATGAATACATTTGCAGGATTTCCAGAGGGGGGTTTCCAAATGTAATCAACAATCTCCGTTCTGCAGAACACTGGAGCAAGCGCGGGAGTTGAGGTAACAGTAAAAGAACCTAATACTGACCCTGGACATATATGTACACGTTGGTCTTTTCATACACTGGATAGTGTATGGAATACAGTATTAATAATTAACACTGTAAATGGTGTAGATGGTTCAAGCCAGTGTTTCCCAAGCTCAGTCCTCAAGGCGCACTAACTGTCTTGGTTTTAGTGATATGCATGCTTGAGCACAGATGGTTAACATAACTAAGTTATTAATTAAGTCACCTTGTATGGCTACACGTAAGCCCTGTACAGTAATTGTGTCTTGAGAACAACGGTTGGGAACCCCTGGTATAGGTTGTATCATACATATTGAACTAATATTAACATAAGTGGTTCTGAAAAGGTTAAACATAAACCAATAGAAGACAGTACTGCACTTTCTAAGCACACATTCTCCCACCTTAAGGTAAGGTGTCTGTCTCTTCTTCCTGGCAGCTACTCTCTAGTACAGTGCACTGATTGAGCGCTCATAACTTCACATAGGTGGTCATTCTGAGTTGTTCGCTCGTTATTTTTTTATTGCAACGGAGCGATTAGTCGCTAATGCGCATGCGCAATGTCCGCAGTGCGACTGCGCCAAGTAAATTTGCTATGCAGTTAGGTATTTTAATCACGGCATTACAAGGTTTTTTTCTTCGTTCTGGTGATCGTAATGTGATTGACAGGAAGTGGGTGTTTCTGGGCGGAAACTGACCGTTTTATGGGTGTGTGCGAAAAAACGCTACCGTTTCAGGGGAAAAACGCGGGAGTGGCTGGAGAAACGGGGGAGTGTCTGGGCGATTGCTGGGTGTGTTTGTGACGTCAAACCAGGAACGAAACTGACTGAACTGATCGCAATGGCAGAGTAAGTCCGGAGCTACTCAGAAACTGCTAAGAGAGGTCTATTCGCAATATTGCAAATCCGTCGGTCGCAATTTTGAGATGCTAAGATTCACTCCCAGTAGGCGGCGGCTTAGCGCGTGCAAATCTGCTAAAAGCAGCTCGTGAGCGAACAACTCGGAATGACCACCATACAACAGACTTGGTGGAAGAAGCTGCTACACTGGGCATGTGCAGCAACTCTGTTCTGTCCCATAAACTGCATGTTGTGGCAGCAGCTCTATTCATTTTATTATATACTGTTGCTACCGTGGTCATAGGGCCTAATTCAGATTTGATCGCAGTAGCAAATTTGTCAGCTAGTGGGCAAAACCATGGGGCTAATTCAGACCTGATCGCTGGGATGTGTTTTCATACAGCGGGTGAGTATTTACCCAGCACAGAAACAATATAACCCACCCAAATCTAACTCTCTCTGCACATGGTACATCTGCCCCTCCTGAAGTGCATATTGGTGGTCATTCCGAGTTGTTCGCTCTGTAAATTTCTTCGCATCGCAGCGATTTTCCGCTTAGTGCGCATGCGCAATGTCCGCAGTGCGACTGCGCCAAGTAAATTTGCTATGCAGTTAGGATTTTTACTCACGGCTTTTTCATCGTTCTGCTGATTGTAATGTGATTGACAGGAAATGGGTGTTACTGGGCGGAAACTAGCAGTTTTATGGGTGTGTGTGAAAAAACGCTACCGTTTCCGGAAAAAACGCAGGAGTGGCTGGAGAAACGGGGGAGTGTCTGGGCGAACGCTGGGTGTGTTTGTGACGTCAAACCAGGAACGAAACTGACTGAACTGATCGCAATGGCAGAGTAAGTCCGGAGCTACTCAGAAACTGCTAAGAGAGGTCTATTCGCAATATTGCAAATCCGTCGGTCGCAATTTTGAGATGCTAAGATTCACTCCCAGTAGGCGGCGGCTTAGCGTGTGCAAATCTGCTAAAAGCAGCTTGTGAGCGAACAACTCGGAATGACCACCATACAGCAGACTTGGTGGAAGAAGCTGCTACACTGGGCATGTGCAGCAACTCTGTTCTGTCCCATAAACTGCATGTTGTGGCAGCAGCTCTATTCATTTTATTATATACTGTTGCTACCGTGTTCATAGGGCCTAATTCAGATTTGATCGCAGTAGCAAATTTGTCAGCTAGTGGGCAAAACCATGGGGCTAATTCAGACCTGATCGCTGGGATGTGTTTTCATACAGCGGGTGAGTATTTACCCAGCACAGAAACAATATAACCCACCCAAATCTAACTCTCTCTGCACATGGTACATCTGCCCCTCCTGAAGTGCATATTGGTGGTCATTCCGAGTTGTTCGCTCGGTAAATTTCTTCGCATCGCAGCGATTTTCCGCTTAGTGCGCATGCGCAATGTCCGCAGTGCGACTGCGCCAAGTAAATTTGCTATGCAGTTAGGATTTTTACTCACGGCTTTTTCATCGTTCTGCTGATCGTAATGTGATTGACAGGAAATGGGTGTTACTGGGCGGAAACTAGCAGTTTTATGGGTGTGTGTGAAAAAACGCTACCGTTTCCGGAAAAAACGCAGGAGTGGCTGGAGAAACGGGGGAGTGTCTGGGCGAACGCTGGGTGTGTTTGTGACGTCAAACCAGGAACGACAAGCACTGAACTGATCGCAGATGCCGAGTAAGTCTGGAGCTACTCAGAAACTGCTAAGAGGTGTGTAATCGCAATATTGCGAATACGTCGTTCACAATTTTATGAAGCTAAGATTCACTCCCAGTAGGCGGCAGCTTAGCGTGAGTAAATCTGCTAAAATCAGCTTGCGAGCGAACAACTCTGAATGACCCCCATGGTTTTGTTCATTTGCTAACAAATTTGCTGCTGTGATCAGATCTGAATTAGGCCCATAATTTGAGACACTGCCTACTATGAAGGGGGTTTCCGTGCAACTGGAAATCCCCCCTTCCTGTGTTTACCTATGATTTGTGCATGTGTCGTTTGCAGAAACTCATTTGCTTCCATACACAGAGACCCATCTGACATGGAAGCAGCCCCAGGGCTGTTTCTAGATAATTTGGCTCCCCAAGAAATGTGCTTGCCCCCTCCTCCCCATAAACATTCAAAAATGCTCCTCCCCTTCCCACATATACCTCTTAATAAAAACTATTTAGCATGCTCCCGGTGAGGGGGTATGTCATCACAAAATGGGTGTGGCCTCACTAAAATAGGCGTGGCCTTGCAGGAAAAGACTACCTTACACCCCACTTTTTGAGCCTGCAACAACAGACCTAGGCCACCACTGGAAAATATAAATATTACACTATATTAAGCCCCACTCAGTAATGCCCCTTGCACCATATTATGCCATCCACCGCAACGACTGTGATACATTATGTCCTACAGTAAAGCTTCTAATTACTTTTAAATGACCTGCTTGTTGCCAGGGTTTCATGCACTGGGTGTCATGCTCGTTGCCAGGGGTTTCATGCACTGGGTGTCATGCTCGTTGCCAGGGGTTTCATGCGCTGGGTGTCATGCTCGTTGCCAGGGGTTTCATGCACTGGGTGTCATGCTCGTTGACGGGTTTGTCGCGCTGGGTGTCATGCTGATTGTTAGGGCTTTCATGCTCTGTGATCCACGCTCATTGCCATGGGGAATACTCGTTGCCAAGGGGGTGTAAGAATACTTTCTGGCGGGCACTACATTCCACAGAAGTCCGCCCCCTCCCCACCCCCTAGCGGAGTACTAGAGAAGAGGGAGTAGAGGGTGCACAATGGAGCCACAAAGTGCTGCAGCGGCACCCAATGCGATCGCACGGTTCGCCCGCCGCTAGAACCGGCACTGATCAGCCCCTTAGTGAGGAACATCCTGACTTCTCCCATGAGTCTGGCACACTACTGCTATGGAAGCTCTGGAGGAAATCTAGCAGCACCAAAGCATATCTTGCACTGCAAATCAGCCATTTCCCACTTCAGAAATGAAGCTCATTGTATTTTCATTTCCCTGACAAACTAAAAGAGTTTTGTTTTATTGTGAGAAATAAAGTCTGTTCATTTTATATACTGTATATGAAGATAAATAATTAATTTGTGTCTTTGTTATATAAATTGCTTATCTTTAAAATGTCTTATACATAGCCACAAAACCTCATGTCTGATAATGTGCAATTGTTCTAATTATGTATTTTACAGCTGGGATACAGACAGAGATGATCCCAGCATTGGATGTCAAAAATATTGTTCCCAAAACAGAGGTTCAGACAATTGTCACTGTCCAAGGTAAGCAACTACTATCAAAGAGTTCTTCATAAGGGGCTTGCTGGCAACATTTAGCCATGGGAGAAAGTCCACCTAAGTGGTCCATTATGTACAACCAGAAGAGGTGCAGCCAAGCCACATGGGGAGTGGCTTGTAATACACCGCACTTCAACCTCTTTCCTCTTCCTCTCCCTGGGAAAGCCATGTGCAGAATGTTTTTCCCAACTATCCCTATAATCAGAACAAAGGGGGTCATTCAGCGTTGTACGCGCGCTAGCAGTTTTTAGCAGCCGTGCAAACGCATAGTCGCCGCCCACCGGCAGTGTATTTTCACTTTGCAGAAGTGCGAACGCCTGTGCAGCAGAGCGCCTGCAAAAACATTTTGTGCAAAACAAGACCAGCCAAGGACTTACTCTTCGTGTGCGTTGATTCTTACGTTGGAGGGTTGGCTTTTGACGTCACACACCCGCCCAGCCACGCCTGCATTTTCCCCGGCAGGCCTGCTTTTTTCCAAACACTCCCTGAAAATGGTCAGTTGACACCCAGAAACACCCCCTTCCTGTCAATCTTCTTGCGTTGTGCAGTGCGACTTAAAGCTTCTCTAGAACCTGTGCAAAACCACAAAGGTCTTTGTACCCGTACCTTGCGTGTGCGCATTGCGGTGCATACACATGCGCAGAAATGCCGATTTTTAGCCAGATCGCTGCGCTGAGAACAACGGCAAGTTGCGATCAACTCGGAATGACCACCAAAATCCTGGCCGTGCTGTACAGCAGTTCAAAGTATTAATTATAATAATTATTCTATATTTCTAAGTAACATATTAGGTTCTACAGTTCTGCACAAAGTGCATACAAACAGAACATGACAAAGAGTATGTACAAAAGAACAGTACAGATACTGTTGAAAAGGCTAAAAAACTATATATACTGTATACATGCTAGTAGCTAGGCTTGCTGCCCTGTTCGGGTCTAATTGATCTGAAACAAAATTCTTTTTGGTGTCTGTTTATTATTTTTGTGACAATGATTTCCATATGTTATGGCTTAATTCTTTGATTGCAATTAGTTCTTATGGTAAGAAAAATAGGATTTTAAATACCTACCGGTAAATCCTTTTCTCGTAGTCCATAAGGGATATTGAGGACAGAATTAGTACGATGGGGTATAGACGGGTCCACAGGAGTCAGTGCACTTTAAATTTGTTCCACTGGGTGTGCTGGCTCCTCCCCTCTATGCCTCCTCCTACAGCTCTATTATAGGTAAAACAGTGCCCGAAGTAGAATTACATACTTGAGAGAAGGAACATAACAACCGGTGTGGTGATATTGGTCACGAGCACACCAATACAGAATTTAGCCATCAAAGTCTGGCAACATTAACAGCAACAGCTGAACAGGAACATGTAACAGGTAGGTATTTAAAATCCTATTTTCTCTGACGTCCTAGTGGATGCTGGGGACTCCGTAAGGACCATGGGGAATAGACGGGCTCCGCAGGAGACTGGGCACTCTATTAGAAAGATTAGGTACTATATCTGGTGTGCACTGGCTCCTCCCTCTATGCCCCTCCTCCAGACCTTCAGTTAGAATCTGTGCCCGGCCAGAGCAGAGGCACCTAGTGGGCTCTCCTGAGACTGCTAGAAAAGAAAGATATTTGTTAGGTTTTTTATTTTCAGTGAGCTCTGCTGGCAACAGACTCACTGCTACGAGGGACTGAGGGGAGAGAAGCCAACGTACCTGCTTGCAGCTAGGTTGTGCTTCTTAGGCTACTGGACACCATTAGCTCCAGAGGGTTCGAACACAGGCACCTGTCCTCGGTCGTCCGTTCCCGGAGCCGCGTCGCCGTCCCCCTCGCAGAGCCAGAAGCACTGAAGTCCTGGGAGAAGATAGAAGACGGCGAAATCGGCGGCATGAAGACTCCTGTCTTCAATAAAGTAGCGCACAGCACCGCAGCTGTGCGCCATTGCTCCCACTGCACACCACACACTCCGGTCACTGTAGGGTGCAGGGCACTTGGGGGGGGGCGCCCTGGGCAGCAATCTATTACCTTTTGGGCATTAAAAAGTACATATATACAGTCCTAGACTGTATATATGTAAAACCCCCGCCATTTTCATTGCATGAGAGCGGGACAGAAGCCCGCCGAGAAGGGGGCGGAGCTTCGTCCTCAGCACTAACCAGCGCCATTTTTACTTCACAGCTCCGCTGGAAGCAGCTCCCCAGGCTCTCCCCTGCAGTATTCAAGGTACAACAAGGGCAAAAGAGGGGGGGGGGGGGGGGCACTTAAATTTAGGCGCAAATTGACTCATATCAGCAGTTAAGGAGATTGCACAATATATGGTTTAAATCCCTGGGTTATATAGCGCTGTGGTGTGTGCTGGCATACTCTCTCTCTGTCTCCCCAAAGGCCTTTTGTGGGGTCCTGTCCTCAGTCTGAGCATTCCCTGTGTGTCTGCAGTGTGTCGGTACGTCAGGTCGACATGTGCAGATGGATGTGGTGTCGCCGCCGACGGCGCCGACACCAGACTGGATGGATATGTGGAAAGTGTTAAATGATAATGTAAACTCTATGCATAAGAGGTTAGATAAAGCTGAAGCGTTGGGACAGTCAGGGTCTCAGCCAGTGCCTGATCCCACAGCTCAGGGGCCTTCGGGCTCTCATAAACGGCCACTATCCCAGTTAATCAACACGGATGTCGACACGGAGTCTGACTCCAGTGTCGACAAGGAAGAGGCAAGATTACAGCCTAAAATGGTTAAAGCCATCCGCTACATGATTATAGCAATGAAGGATGCTTTACACATTTCTGAGGAAACCCCGGTCCCTGACAAGAGGGTTCATATGTATGGGGAGAAAAAGCAAGAGGTCACTTTTCCCCCGTCACATGAATTAAATTAATTATGTGAGAAAGCCTGGGAATCTCCTGAGAGGAAATTTATTATTTCCAAGAGATTGCTAATGGCGTACCCCTTCCCGCCAAAGGACAGGTTACGCTGGGAGACGTCCCCCAAGGTGGACAAGGCGTTAACGCGCTTGTCTAAAAAGGTGGCCCTCCCGTCTCCGGATACGGCCGCCCTTAAGGTCCCAGCGGATAGAAAACAGGAAAGTGTCCTGAAATCTATCTATACGCACTCGGGTACCCTGCTCAGACCAGCTATTGCTTCAGCCTGGATGTGTAGCGCAGTGGCGGCATGGACAAATACTCTGTCAGAGGAATTAGATACCCTGGATAGGGACTCTGTTTTATTAACCCTGGGACATATTAAGGACACGGTCCTATATATGCGGGATGCTCAGAGAGATATTTGCTCGCTGGGGTCTAGGGTTAGCGCACTTTCCATTGCAGCCAGAAGGGTCTTATGGACTCGACAATGGATAGGGGACGCTGATTCTAAAAAGCATATGGAAGTGTTACCATATAAGAGTGAGGAATTATTTGGGTAAGGTCTCTCGGACCTTGTAGCCACTGCTACAGATGGGAAGTCAAAGTTCCTGCCGTTTGTTTCCTCACAGCCTAAGAAAGCACCGTATTACCAAATGCAGTCCTTTCGTCCACCAAAAAGCAAGAAGGTCAGAGGCGCTTCCTTTCTTGCGAGAGGCAGGGGTAGAGGTAAGAAGCTGCACCACGCATGATGCTGGGGCTCCACAGACGGAGCCTGGAGCGGTGGGGGCGCGTCTCAAAAATTTCAGCCACCAGTGGGTTCGTTCACGGGTGGATCCCTGGGCTATACAA
This sequence comes from Pseudophryne corroboree, assembly GCF_028390025.1. Classification (NCBI taxonomy): domain Eukaryota; kingdom Metazoa; phylum Chordata; class Amphibia; order Anura; family Myobatrachidae; genus Pseudophryne; species Pseudophryne corroboree. The sequence continues at coordinate 60,406,945 of NC_086449.1, forward strand.
ATTGTGTCTCAGGGATACAATCTGGAATTCGAGATGACGCCTCCTCACCGGTTCTTAAAGTCGGCGCTGCCGACTTTCTCCACGGAAAGGGAGGTAGTGCTGGTGGCAATTCTCAAGCTATAACTCCAACAGGTGATTGTAAGGGTACCCGTCCTTCAACAAGGGAGAGGGTACTATTCCACGATGTTTGTGGTTCCGAAACCGGACGGTTCGGTCAGGCCCATTCTGAACTTGAAGTCCCTGAACGTTTACCTGAGGAAATTCAAGTTCAAAATGGAATCGCTCAGAGCGGTCATTGCAAGCCTGGAGGAGGGGGATTTTATGGTGTCACTGGACATCAAGGACGCTTACTTGCATGTCCCCATCTACCCTCCTCATCAGGAGTACCTCAGGTTTGTGGAACAGGACTGTCATTACCAATTTCAGACGTTGCCGTTTGGTCTCTCCACGGCACCGAGAATATTTACCAAGGTAATGGCGGAGATGATGGTACTCCTTCGAAAACAGGGAGTTACAATTATCCCATACTTGGACGATCTCCTAATAAAGGCGAGATCCAGGGAGCAGTTGCTGATCAATGTAGCTCAATCACAAGCCGTGTTGCTACAGCATGGATGGATACTGAATATTCCAAAGTTGCAGCTGTTACCTACGACACATCTGCCCTTTCTGGGCATGATTCTGGACACGGACCAGAAGAAGGTGTTTCTCCCGGAGGAGAAGGCTCAGGAGCTAGTGACCTTGGTCAGAGGTCTCCTAAAGCCAAAACAGGTGTCGGTGTATCACTGCACTCGAGTCCTGCGAAAAATGGTGGCGTCATACGAAACCATTCCCTTCGGCAGGTTCCATGCGAGGACATTTCAATGGGATCTGCTGTACAAATGGTCCGGATCCCACCTTCAGATGCACCGGATGATAACCCTGTCCCCCAAGGCCAGGGTGTCTCTTTTGTGGTGGCTGCAGAGTGCTCATCTTCTCGAGGGTCGCAGCTTTGGCATACAGGATTGGATCCTGGTGACCACGGATGCAAGCCTCTGAGGGTGGGGGGCAGTCACTCAAGGAAGAAACTTCCAAGGACTGTGGTCAAGTCAGGAGACTTGTCTGCACATCAATATCCTGGAACTAAGGGCCATATACAATGCCCTGAGTCAGGCGGAGCCTCTGCTCCGAGACCAACCAGTGCTGATTCAGTCAGACAACATCACGGCGGTCGCCCATGTAAACCGCCAGGGCGGCACAAGAAGCAGGGTGGCAATGAAGGAAGCCACCAGGATTCTGCGTTGGGCGGAAAATCACGTGAAGGCACTGGCGGCAGTGTTCATTCCGGGAGTGGACAACTGGGAAGCAGACTTCCTCAGCAGACACGACCTCCACCCGGGAGAGTGGGGACTTCATCACGAAGTCTTCTCTCAGCTTGTAAATCGATGGGAACTACTACAGGTGGACATGATGGCGTCCCGTCTCAACAAAAATCTAAAAAGATATTGCGCCAGGTCAAGGGACCCTCAGGCAATAGCGGTGGACGCCCTGGTAACGCCGTGGGTGTTCCAGTCAGTTTATGTGTTTCCTCCTCTGTCTCTCATACCCAAGGTGTTGAGAATTGTAAGAAAAAGAGGAGTGAGAACAATACTCGTAGCTCCGGATTGGCCAAGAAGGACTTGGTACCCGGAACTGCAAGAGATGCTCACAGAGGACCCATGGCCTCTGCCTCTCAGGCAAGACCTGTTGCATCAGGGGCCTTGTCTGTTCCAAGACTTACCGCGGCTGCGTTTGACGGCATGGCGGTTGAACGCCGGATCCTAGCAGAAAAAGGCATTCCGGAGGAAGTGATTCCTACGCTGATAAAGGCTAGGAAAGATGTGACGGCAAAACATTATCACCGAATATGGCGAAAATATGTTGCCTGGTGTGAGGCCAGGAAGGCCCCTACAGAGGAATTCCAGCTGGGTCAATTCCTTCACTTTTTACAGTCAGGTTTGACTATGGGCCTGAAATTGGGGTCCATAAAGGTCCAGATTTCAGCCATATCCATTTTCTTTCAAAAAGAACTAGCTTCACTGCCTGAGGTTCAGACATTTGTTAAAGGAGTGCTGCATATTCAGCCCCCTTTTGTGCCACCAGTGGCACCTTGGGATCTCAATGTCGTATTGGATTTTCTGAAATCCCACTGGTTTGAGCCGCTTAAAACAGTGGAGCTCAAGTATCTCACTTGGAAAGTGGTCATGCTGTTGGCCTTGGCTTCGGCGAGGCATGTGTCGGAATTGGCGGCTTTATCCTGTAAAAGCCCACATCTGGTTTTCCATATGGACAGGGCAGAACTGCGGACCCGTCCGCAATTTCTACCAAAGGTGGTGTCATCTTTTCATCTGAACCAACCTATTGTGGTGCCTGCGGCTACTCGTGACTTGGAGGACTCCAAGTTGCTGGATGTAGTCCGGGCTTTGAAGATTTATGTGAGTAGAACGGCAGGAGTCAGGAAAACTGACTCGCTGTTTGTACTCTATGCATCCAACAAGTTGGGAGCACCTGCTTCAAAGCAAACCATTGCTCGCTGTATCTGTAACACGATTCAGCAGGCGCATTCTGCGGCAGGATTGCCGCATCCAAAATCGGTAAAAGCCCACTCCACTAGGAAGGTGGGTTCTTCTTGGGCGGCTGCCCGAGGGGTCTCGGCATTACAGCTTTGCCGAGCGGCTACTTGGTCGGGTTCAAACACGTTTGCAAAATTCTAGAAGTTTGATACCCTGGCTAAGGAGGACCTTGAGTTTGCCCATTCGGTGCTGCAGAGTCATCCGCACTCTCCCGCCCGTTTGGGTGCTTTGGTATAATCCCCATGGTCCTTACGGAGTCCCCAGCATCCACTAGGACATCAGAGAAAATAAGAATTTACTCACCGGTAATTCTGTTTCTCGTAGTCCGTAGTGGATGCTGGGCGCCCGTCCCAAGTGCGGACTGTTCCTGCAATGCTTGTATATAGTTATTGCCTAATACAGGGTGCTTGTTAGGAGCCATCAGTGTGAGGCTCAGTTTATGTTCACACTGTTAACTGGGTAAGTTATCACAAGTTGTACGGTGTGATTGGTGTGGCTGGTATGAATCTTACCCTGGGGTTCAAATCCTTTCCTTGTCATGGCTTCTCTTCCGGGCACAGTTTCCTTAACTGAAGGTCTGGAGGAGGGGCATAGAGGGAGGAGCCAGTGCACACCAGATATAGTACCTAATCTTTCTAATAGAGTGCCAAGTCTCCTGCGGAGCCCGTCTATTCCCCATGGTCCTTACGGAGTCCCCAGCATCCACTACGGACTACGAGAAATAGAAGTACCGGTGAGTAAATTCTTATTTTCTCTAGCATCCATAAGGGATATCGGGAACAGAATTAGTACGATGGGGATGTCCCAAAGCTTCCAGAACAGGCGAGAACGTGCGGAGACAACTGCAGCACCACCTGCAAAAACTGGGTATCCTCTTTGGCCAGGGTATCAAACTTGTAGAACTTCAGAAAGGTGTTCTTCCCCAACCAGGTAGCAGCTCGGCATAGTTGCAGGGCCGAGACTCCACGGGCAGCCGCCCAGGAAGAACCCACCGATCTGGGCTTTCAGAGACTGTGGAACAAGTAAGGCTGCCGACGCATAGGCTTGTTGGATAGTAAGCCTAATCCAACAAGCAATGGACTGCTTTGAAGCAGGACAACCCTTTTTCTGTGCATCATACAGCACGAACAAGGAATCCGTCTTTCTGACCAAGCCGTCCTCTTGACATAGAATTTCAAGCTTGCACTGCATCCAATGCCTCCGGAAGAGTAGACGTGTCAGAACCGGATGGAATCACAATAGGTTGATTCAAGTGAAACGCGGAGACCACCTTCTGCAGGAACTGCTGTCTAGTCCTGAGCTTTGCTCTGTTCTCGTAAATAATCAAGTACGGACTTTTGCACGACAAGACCCCCAATTCTGAGACACGCCTAGCAGAAGCCATGGCCAGTAACATCACTGTTTTCCACGTGAGGTACTTATCTTCTACCATCATCAGAGGTTCACACCAGGAGGACTGTAGAAAGCGTAACACTACATCCAGATCCCAAGGTGCTGTAGGCGGCATGAAAGTAGGTTTTATGTGAAGCACCACTTGGAAGAAGGTCTGAACTTCCGGCAAGAGAGCCAACTTCTTCTGAAAGAAGATGGAAAGAGCTGAAATCTGGACCTTAATGGATCTCAGACGCAAGCCATTGTCCACTCCAAGTGTATTGGGAAAGAGAAGACAAAATAATTCCTTTTTGGGAGCACTCTTAATTACAAAAGAATTTCTGACTATAAATCAAATAAATGTATATAATGAATTGTGTAATGATGAGTCATCTAAAACGTAACATTTATTCTGTTCTTTTAAAATATCGACCTATGTAGTCAAAATTTAAAATCTCTTATCTTATTGACTAATTTGAATTCAAAAGAAGAGATAGGGAAAGGGTGAAATATAGATTGAAATTGTGAGAGTGAACAACAGTTGTATCTCCACAAGTGTTTTAGGTGGAAATATAGGTGATCATCTTGGCGATATCCACAGTACCCAGTATTCCTAAGTGGTCTCCCATCAGAGTACTGACCAGGCCTATCCTATCACCTTCCGAGATTGAAGATTGGGCTAATTTCAGGATAGTCTAACCTTGGACAATAAAGATGATATATGAAGGAAGGGAGAACCCACTTCTGCTATCTGTACTCTGCCTGCTACGTGTCAATGGGTGAACTGGTGTTCTGGTCCAGAGATCCAGCAACGGCTGGTTTCTTAGGTTTTCCTCTGGAGCCTCATTCTGCGTTGGAGGCCCCTCTGGCCCTAGATCGAAATCTGGAGGACTGAAAGGACTGTGTAGACGCTCCCGGATAGGTACATCTAGCGGGTGGAGCCCCCGAAGGGAGAAACGTGAATTTTCCAGCAGTAGCTTTGGAAATCCATGCATCCAATTCGCCTCCAAAGAGCCATTCACCTGTGAAGGGAAGAGATTCCACATTACGTTTGGAGTCAGCATCGACAATTCACTGACGTAACCATATGGCTCTGCGCTCAGACACAGCCATAGCCGTGGTCCTAAGCAAAACAGGAAAAACCGAAGGGATGAGAGTTGTGGCAGATCTTACAAGTGAACTAGGGCCCTCATTCCGAGTTGTTCGCTCGCTAGCTGCTTTTAGCAGCCATGCAAACGCTTAGCTGCCGCCCTCTGGGAGTGTATCTTAGCTTAGCAGAAGTGCGAACGAAAGGATCGCAACGCGGCTGCAAAAAAAGATTGTGCAGTTTCTGAGCAGCTCTAGACCTACTCCTTTTAAAGCAAAAAACGGCTGCGCTGTATATCAGGAGAAAATAAAAAGATGAGAGCCAGTATAGATAATATAAATGTATTAACCATGTAAAAGATTAAAAGACAACTGATTGTAAATAAACATCCATATAATATATAAGCACACCTTATTGGTCTCACAAAAGAGATCTCTCTTTCAACACAGAGGGACAATAGCTGGAATAAGTTCCTTTAGTGAATGTCCATAGTCACTGAATGCTGGTAATGTGGATAATGGCTGGTAATGATACATAATTGCAGCCGTCCCGGAATTTCAAATGATTAGTCTCAACACGCTCAGTATATAAATTGATGTTTACCTCTCTTTGTGGGCTGGTGTTGGACCGAGCGTCCTCGGACAAAGTCCTGCAATGCCCACAGGCGCTAAGCAGCGGGAGGAAGATGAAATGAATGAGCCGCCGGTAAGGATGTCTAGCCGGGAACGGCATGAAGCACAGCCGTTGTCAGCAGCAGTGAGCAGGTCAGATGAGGATCAGAGCGGATCGATGCAGATGGTCACAAATGGAGACCTAAGCAGGTGTGTTGGAGGCAGGATCCTAACGCGTTTCGTCACGCTTCACGTGATTTTGTCAAAGGTATGTTCCTACCTCTAAAAATGGCCGGTATTTAAAGCCACTAAACAGGTGTGTACAATCGATACATAATTAAAAGCAATACAATAAAACTAATAAAGGTAACGACTCTCATGGGTAAAAATAGAAATAAATGACCATGGCAGAGATGATTTTATCATGAAACAAGTTAAGTTATAAAACATCAGATGAAATATATTCTGTAAAGACATACTAAGTAAATTCAGAGAAAGAATACATCAACACTAAAAGTAAGACGAATCAAAGGGGCGTAAGAAGTATATATGGTCGAAAGATCACTGGGGTATTCTATGTCCTGTAATTGATGCCGCAAAGGAGACTTTATAATTCAGCTCGAACAGTAATCTATATCCTAACATAATCATTGTTGTTAATATCAAAAGTATAATAAAGAACAATTATATAAATAGTAAAATTACCAACTAATACCCGACTTGGGATTCGAACACTGGTACTTATCTCACAGATAGTCCGTGACTCAGCCATGTACGCCACTGGACAGGCTGAATAGAGACGTGCAACATAGAACAATGTCTATTGGAAAGTTAAAGGTGTTAGATCTGAGATATTTAGTCGGGATATATATAACATAACGGAGGAAGTAGTTTAAAAAATATACACTTATTGTAATCCGACAAATAACTATATATTTTTATTCTTATTTTTATTTTTGATACATGATACTAGAAACATAGGCTGAACAGTTAGATATGATTTACTGGTTGATGCTATAGTATGTCCACCTGTAATACTATCTCATGTGTTATAATTTCTATCTAGATAGAGACTTTTTAAAGCTGCAGCTAGTACTCTGATTGAAATGCAACTATGGATCTCCGTGTTATAACAGGTCTGTTTGATAATCATGTAAGTCACTGGACTCGTTACATGAAGGTACCTAAATTTCGAGACACATAGAGTACAGCAATGTGAAGATATCGTCTCTAGTATTCTCTAGTGATGATTACCAATGGGTGGTTTAATGGTTAACTGTTTTGAATACGGATCCAATCGTAAAAATGAAATAAAAATGAATAAAATAAATTAGAAAAGAAAAAAGATATGAAATGGACGAGTGTCCCCATTCGGTTATAAATAAACAGTATGTCTAAATAAATTGCTAGCGCATAATGAAAACAGTATAGAGAGAAAAGACAAAGTAACAAAGAAAAAAGAACAATGAATTGTATTGTAAAATATTTAGATATACTGCTTACACATAATGAATAGTGTAAGAGAGAGACATAATATAATATAAAAGTAGATAAAGGAATATTAGTCGATAGGAGGTGACAGAAATTAACACAGGACAAATTCGATGAATTCATTTAACCCTTCTGGTGTGAGTGTTCTGAGTTTATGTATCCAATAGTTCTCTCTCAAACATAGTTTTCTATATCTGCCCCCCCCCCCCCCCCCCCCCCACGTGCCGTTGGCATAATGGTTTCAATGACAACGAGTTGGATTTCATCTGGATTTTTTGGGTGTTTTTCGGAAAAGTGTCTAGAGACACTGCGAAAAAGGAAACCCTTCTGGATGTTACGTCTGTGCTCTAAAAATCTGATCCTAAGTTTACGTGTGGTTCTTCCCACGTAGATCAAGTTGCAATTACAGACCAGCAGATAAATAACAAATGAACTATTACAGTTTACAAGTGAACGAATCTCAAACTGTGTAGAGTTGGATGATCGAATGCACTTGGAATTACTCTGGATGTAAGAACAAGTAATGCATTTGTTGGCACCGCATTTAAAGTAGCCTGTGGCTTTAGAGAGTCACTGTGAGGTCTTAGCGGACGTTGAGGTTATATCAGTATTCCTTCTATCTACAAAGAAACTGGGTGCAAGGTGTTCCTGTAGGGTATTAGATTACTTAAAAATCACAGACGGTGAGTCTGTAAGTTTGGTTCTAAGAATCTGATCTGTGCGTAGAATGGGATAGTTTCTACGAATAATAACCCTGATCTTTGAGGAGGAACTATTAAACTGAGATAAAAAATTAGGTTGGTCTAGCTCATACTTATGACAATGTACTTTATGCCTTAAAAGCTCCTTTCTATCCAATATATCAGCCTTATCATGGGCTGATCTAATCAAGGTCATGGGATAGCCTCTGTTCTGGAAGGATAAAGATAATTCATCAGCCTGTAATTGATAATCATATATATTACTACAGTTACGTTTAATACATCTAAATTGACCAAATGGAATATTATTTAACCAGGGTTTGTAATGTGAACTATTGTACTGTATAAAGTTTAAAGTATCAACCTCTTTCCGGAATGTTTTGGTTGAAATTCTACCATCAATTATGGTTAATAAAATATCAAGGAAGGTAATGGAGGATTTGTGTGAAGTGCTGGTGAAACATAAATTAAAATTATTCGTGTTCAGCTGAGTAGTGATATCAGGCACAAGAGAAATATCGCCATCAAAGATAAAAAAAACATATAATCTATGTAACGGCCATAGTAGACGAGGTCCGCGCCAAAGTCCCGCCCCCACACATGGTGGCACTCATATGCCCTCAGGTATATGTTGGCGAAACTAGGCGCGAACCTCGTCCCCATGGCCGTCCCAAGGATTTGTAAATAATATTTCTTATTAAAAAACAAAATAGTTATGCGATAATATAAATGAAATTGAATCAAGTATAAATTGTTGTAGTTCAGGCTCAATGGAGTTTGAGCTAGACAGGAAATCCGCTATTGTGGATATCCCTTTTCGATGTGGAATATTGGAATATAGTGATTGTACGTCACAGGTCATAAAAAAGAAAGAGCTTTTCCAATTAATATCTGAGATGGTGGTTAAAAAAGAAGTAGTGTCTTTGATGTGTGAACGTAACGAGGATGCTAGTGGCTGCAAAAAGTAATCAACAAAATGTGATAAATTAGAAGTGAGGGACCCGACACCATAAATAATGGGACGACCAGGAGGTGCAGTGAGAGATTTGTGAATTTTAGGTAAGTGATAATAGGTAGGGGTAATGGGGTGAGAAGGGATCAAATACCTTGATTCCTCCCTTGTTATAATACCTTTATCCAAAGCTTCCTTGACTAATAATGTCAAGGATCTTTGGAATTCCTGGGAGGGATTGGTGGATAATTTAGCATAGGTATTACTGTCGTTCAGTTGTCTGAATGCTTCTGTCAAGTAATCGTCAGTATTTTGAATTACAATCCCCCCATCCCTTGTCAGCCGGCTTAATGACGAGGGAGGGGTCATGGAGTAACTTCTGAAGGGCCAATCTCCCTTGGACAGTAAGGTTATGTCTATATTTGAATTTATTTTTTTCTTTCTGACACAATGTATTGAAGTCATCAAGTGTCTTTTTATAGAAGATATCAATAGGAGGACTCCTATGGTGTAAAGGAAAAAATTTAGATTTATTACTAAATTTGAATGTGCGTCCATCCTTACAGGTAGAATTGTATAACAAAGCAGTGGAATCTAAAGTATTGTTCTCTAGAAGTAAAGATTCCAACATATTTAAACTGGTTTTGTCCTGTTCATCCAGAACAATGGGAAAGCCATCCATTTTATGTTGGGCTAATTTCTTGGTGGCGACATATCTTTTCCCTGCCAAAGTGCGAATGTAAGTGTTCAGTTCAACAAACAAATTTAAAAAAGCAGGTGGTTTAGAACTGGCAAATTTGAGACCTTTAACCAAAAGTTGGGTCTCAAATTTGTCAATTTGTGTAGAAGAAAGGTTGTAGATATTAGTTTGACTCATGATCTCAGATCTCTCTTTTTTTCTTTGTAACCTGCGGCCTCCTGTACATCCTCTGAATTTTCTTCTCTCGCTCTTTTTGGGGAATCTATTCTGAGGGGCTCGTATCGGTTGTGCATATGGTAAGGGGGTCTGAATCTTTGGGTCCTTTGTTCCTTCTCTAAAAAATGGGTTGAATTATGTGTATTAGTAGTAATTAATGCAGTTGAGGAGGAAGAATAACTCTGTGTGGGGACCTTAGGTCTTACTGATAGATCAGTCGACGGAACTCTCTGAGGTGAAATGTATCTATTTTCATATTTGTATTTCTGAACAGTGTTAACATTACGGTATGGGTGATACTTATGATCCATATTATCCAACTGATTAGGGTAATTGGAGGTTTTATAGGCCCCCCGATTAGAAGTGCTCCTTAGTCTTCCTCTATAATTGGAATCAGATCTCTTATTGAAACTACGTACTCTATTCTGATTGTAATCATCTGTGTCTCTCTTGAATTTTTTATTTTTACCCTCTATGACCTCTTTCTCATATTGTTCTAATTTGTGATTGAGTTTGAGGTCATTATGTTTGAATTGGGGATGATTGGAAAATGCACTCAGACTTTTCCTAGTTTCCTCAATTTCACGAGATAATTTAATAGTTTTCTCCCTGCGATAATTCACGAGAAGATCCATCAATGAATATGAACAATCATCCAACAGAGAATCCCATTTTTCTTTCAGTAAGGGATCGTCAACAAAAGACACAGTTTTGAAGATTCTGAGACCTCTAGGTATTTTTTTATTTTTGATATATTTCTGTAAGGTGACCATGTCCCACCAATGGCGAGTTTCAGTGTTCATGAGATCTTCCAATTTATAAAATAGGGTATTAAACTCCCTTTCATGGTCATTTTGAGTTGGTAATAATACATTGGTCTCCGTGTCTTCAATAAAATTAGTCTCATAATGTAATCGCCTCTTGGCACATTCGGATAGACAAGTCAAGTCTGCCATGGTACAACTTAATAATATACAATTTAGAATAAAGTAGCACAGAGGCAGCTAGCAGATTAAACACAGAATACTAGAAAAAGATATAACCAAAATACTGCTTAAAAAGCAACTCAGAAAATAAATACAGACTGTTAGTAAATTAATAAAAATTATCCTGAGAAACTGCGCCGCCGTACATAATATGTGGACGTGGTAAAGAGTAGAATTTAAAGCAAAAAACGTCTGCGCTGTATATCAGGAGAAAATAAAAAGATGAGAGCCGGTATAGATAATATAAATGTATTAACCATGTAAAAAATTAAAAGACAACTGATTGTAAATAAACATCCATATAATATATAAGCACACCTTATTGGTCTCACAAAAGAGGTCTCTCTTTCAACATAGAGGGACAATAGCTGGAATAAGTTCCTTTAGTGAATGTCCATAGTCACTGAATGCTGGTAATGTGGATAATGGCTGGTAATAATAAATAATTGCAGCCGTCCCGGAATTTCAAATGATTAGTCTCACCACGCTCAGTATATAAATTTATGTTTATCTCTCTTTGTGGGCTGGTGTTGGACCGAGCGTCCTCGGACAAAGTCCTGCAATGCCCGCAGGCGCTAAGCAGCGGGAGGAAGATGAAATGAATGAGCCGCCGGTAAGGATGTCTAGCCGGCAACGGCGTCAAGCACAGCCGTTGTCAGCAGCAGTGAGCAGGTCAGATGAGGATCAGAGCGGATCGATGCAGATGGTCACAAATGGAGACCTAAGCAGGTGTGTTGGAGGCAGGAACTAACGCGTTTCGTCACGCTTCACGTGACTTTGTCAAAGGTATGTCCCTACCTCTAAAAATGGCCGGTATTTAAAGCCACTAAACAGGTGTGTACAATCAATACATAATTAAAAGCAATACAATAAAACTAATAAAGGTAATGACTCTCATGGGTAAATATAGAAATAAATGACCATGGCAGAGATGATTTTATCATGAAACAAGTTAAGTTATAAAACATCAGATGAAATATATTCTGTAAAGACATACTAAGTAAATTCAGAGAAAGAGTACATCAACACTAAAAGTAAGAGGAATCAAAGGGGCGGAAGAAGTATATATGGTCGAAGATCACTGGGGTATTCTATGTCCTGTAATTGATGCCCCAAAGGAGACTTTATAATTCAGCTCGAACAGTAATCTATATCGTAACATAATCATTGTTGTTAACAGAGCCGGCCCTAACCAATATGATGCCCTAGGCAAGATTTTGTCTGGTGCCCCTAGCACCGCCACTAGTTCTGCAGGAGATGCCTGGCATGAGTCAGCTGGTAGCTCTGCTAACGTCGGGCGCCTTTTGTTTATGAAAATGCATCTTATTTGCATTACTATGTGGCTAGGATGCACAAGCAGCTTCTGCTGATTAAAATGATATGCAGCATGCCTATATTCTGTGTGCGACTGCGGCTGTATCTGCATACGAAATGCTACATTACAGTGATTTCCAGGAATACACTAATGTAGCATTTTATATACAGATACAGCCGCAGTCACACACAGAATATAGGCATGCTGCATATCATTTTAATCAGCAGAAGCTGCTGGTGCCCCTAAGCATACCAAATGCCCTAGGCACTTGCCTAGTTTGCCTATGCCTAAGGCCGGCTCTGGTTGTTAATTTCAAAAGTATAATAAAGAACAATTATATAAATAGTAAATAGTAAAATTACCAACTAATACCCGACTTGGGATTCGAACACTGGTACTTATCTCACAGATCGTCCGTGACTCAGCCATGTACGCCCATTATGCCAGCGGCACGTGGGGGGGACAGATATAGAAAACTATGTATGAGAAAGAACTATTGGATACATAAACTCAGAACACTCACACCAGAAGGGATAAATGAATCCATCGAATTTGTCCTGTGTTAATTATATGAGAGTCGACTGTTCATTTCTGTCACCTCCTATCGACTAATATTCCTTTATCTACTTTTATATTATATTATGTCTCTCTCTTACACTGTATTCATTATGTGTAAGCAGTATATCTAAATATGTTAGAATACAATTCATTGTTCTTTTCTCTGACGTCCTAGTGGATGCTGGGAACTCCGTAAGGACCATGGGGAATAGCGGCTCCGCAGGAGACTGGGCACAAAAGTAAAGCTTTAGGACTACCTGGTGTGCACTGGCTCCTCCCCCTATGACCCTCCTCCAAGCCTCAGTTAGAATTTTGTGCCCGGCCGAGAAGGGTGCATTCTAGGAGGCTCTCCTGAGTTTCTTAGATAAAGTTTAGTTTTAGGTTTTTTATTTTCAGTGAGACCTGCTGGCAACAGGCTCACTGCATCGAGGGACTAAGGGGAGAAGAAGCGAACCTGCCTGCTTGCAGCCAGCTTGGGCTTCTTGGCTACTGGACACCATTAGCTCCAGAGGGACCGAACACAGGCCCAGCCTCGAAGTCCGGTCCCAGAGCCGCGCCGCCGGCACCCTTACAGAGCCAGAAGCAAGAAGAGGTCCGGAAAATCGGCGGCAGAAGACATCCAGTCTTCACCAAGGTAGCGCACAGCACTGCAGCTGTGCGCCATTGCTCCTCAGGCACACTTCACACTCCGGTCACTGAGGGTACAGGGCGCTGGGGGGGGGGCGCCCTGAGCAGCAATAAAAACACCTTGGCTGGCGAAAATACATCACATATAACCCCCAGGGCTATATGGATGTATTTTAACCCCTGCCAGAATATAATAAAGAGCGGGAGAAAAGTCAACCGAGAAGGGGGCGGAGCTTATCTCCTCAGCACACGGGCGCCATTTTCCCTCACAGCTCCGCTGGAAGGACGTCTCCCTGACTCTCCCCTGCAGTCCTGCACTACAGAAAAGGGTAAAACAAGAGAGGGGGGGCACTAATTGGCGCAGTTTGATAATATCAGCAGCTATAAGGGAAAAACACATTATATAGTGGTATCCCTGTATATATATAGCGCTCTGGTGTGTGCTGGCATACTGTCCCTCTGTCTCCCCAAAGGGCTAGTGAGGTCCTGTCCTCTATCAGAGCATTCCCTGTGTGTGTGCGGTGTGTCGGTACGTTTGTGTCGACATGTTTGAGGAGGAAAATTATGTGGAGGCGGAGCAATTGCCTATAATAGAGATGTCACCCCCTAGGGAGTCGACACCTGAGTGGATGGGCTTATGGAAGGAATTACGTGACAGTGTCAGCTCTTTACAAAAGACAGTTGACGACATGAGACAGCCGGCTACTCAGCTTGTGCCTGTCCAGGGGTCTCAAAGGCCATCAGTGGCTCTAAAACGCCCGTTACCTCAGATGGCAGACACAGACGCCGACACGGATACTGACTCCAGTGTCGACGATGAAGAGACGAATGTGACTTCCAGTAGGGCCACACGTTACATGATTGAGGCAATGAAAAATGTTTTACATATTTCTGATAATACAAGTACCACTAAAAAGGGTATTATGTTTGGTGAGAAAAAACTGCCTGTAGTTTTTCCTGCATCTGAGGAATTAAATGAAGTGTGTGATGAAGCGTGGGTTTCCCCCGATAAAAAACTGATAATTCCTAAAAGGTTATTGGCATCATACCCTTTCCCGCCAGAGGATAGGGCACGTTGGGAAACACCCCCTAGGGTGGATAAAGCGCTCACACGCTTGTCTAAACAGGTGGCACTACCCTCTCCTGAGACGGCCGCCCTTAAGGAACCTGCTGACAGAAAGCAGGAAAATATCCTAAAATGTATATACACTCACACGGGAGTTATACTGCGACCAGCAATCGCCTCAGCCTGGATGTGCAGTGCTGGGGTAGCTTGGTCGGATTCCCTGACGGACAATATTGATACCCTAGACAAGGACAGTATATTACTGACTATAGAGCATTTAAAAGATGCATTTCTATATATGCGTGATGCACAGAGGGATATCTGCCGACTGGCATCAAGAGTAAGTGCGCTGTCCATTTCTGCCAGAAGAGGGTTATGGACACGACAGTGGTCAGGGGATGCGGATTCCAAAAGGCATATGGAAGTATTGCCTTATAAAGGGGAGGAGTTATTTGGGGTAGGTCTATCAGACCTGGTAGCCACGGCAACTGCTGGGAAATCCACATTTTTACCCCAGGTAGCCTCTCAACATAAGAAGACGCCGTATTATCAGGCGCAGTCCTTTCGGCCCCATAAGGGCAAGCGGGCAAAAGGTTCCTCTTTTCTGCCCCGTGGCAGAGGGAGAGGGAAAAGGCTGCAGGAAACAGCCAGTTCCCAGGAACAGAAGCCCTCTCCCGCCTCTGCCAAGTCCTCAGCATGACGCTGGGGCTTTACAAGCGGACTCAGGCACGGTGGGGGCCCGTCTCAAGAATTTCAGCGCGCAGTGGGCTCACTCGCAAGTGGACCCCTGGATCCTTCAGGTGGTATCTCAGGGGTACAAATTGGAATTCGAGACGTCTCCCCCTCGCCGTTTCCTAAAGTCTGCTTTACCGATGTCTCCCTCCGACAGGGAGGCGGTATTGGAAGCCATTCACAAGCTGTATTCCCAGCAGGTGATAATCAAGGTACCCCTCCTGCAACAGGGAAAGGGGTATTATTCCACACTGTTTGTGGTACCGAAGCCGGATGGCTCGGTGAGACCGATTTTAAATCTAAAATCCTTGAACACTTACATACAGAGGTTCAAATTCAAGATGGAGTCACCCAGAGCAGTAATTGTGAACCTGGAAGAAGGGGATTATATGGTGTCTCTGGACATCAAGGATGCTTACCTCCATGTCCCAATTTACCCTTCTCACCAAGGGTACCTCAGGTTTGTGGTACTGAACTGTCACTATCAGTTTCAGACGCTGCCGTTTGGATTGTCCACGGCACCCCGGGTCTTTACCAAGGTAATGGCCGAAATGATGATACTCCTTCGAAGGAAGGGAGTTTTAGTTATCCCTTACTTGGACGATCTCCTGATAAGGGCAAGATCCAGGGAACAGTTGGAAGTCGGGGTAGCACTATCTCAGGTAGTGTTGCGGCAGCACGGTTGGATTCTCAATATTCCAAAATCGCAGCTGATCCCGACGACACGTCTTCTATTCCTAGGGATGATCCTGGACACAGTCCAGAAAAAGGTGTTTCTCCCGGAGGAGAAAGCCAGGGAGTTATCCGAACTAGTCAGAAACCTCCTAAAACCAGGCCAAGTGTCAGTGCATCAATGCACAAAGGTCCTGGGAAAAATGGTGGCTTCCTACGAAGCAATCCCATTCGGCAGATTCCACGCAAGAACTTTCCAGTGGGATCTGCTAGACAAATGGTCCGGGTCGCATCTTCAGATGCATCAGCGGATAACCTTGTCACCAAAGACAAGGGTGTCTCTCCTGTGGTGGTTGCAGAGTGCTCATCTTCTAGAGGGCCGCAGATTCGGCATTCAGGACTGGGTCCTGGTGACCACGGATGCCAGCCTGCGAGGCTGGGGAGCAGTCACACAGGGAAGAAATTTTCAGGGCTTGTGGTCAAGCCTGGAGACATCACTTCACATAAATATCCTGGAGCTGAGGGCCATTTACAATGCTCTAAGCCTAGCAAGACCTCTGCTTCAAGGTCAGCCGGTGTTGATCCAGTCGGACAACATCACGGCAGTCGCCCACGTAAACAGACAGGGCGGCACAAGAAGCAGGAGGGCAATGGCAGAAGCTGCAAGGATTCTTCGCTGGGCGGAAAATCATGTGATAGCACTGTCAGCAGTGTTCATTCCGGGAGTGGACAACTGGGAAGCAGACTTCCTCAGCAGGCACGACCTCCACCCGGGAGAGTGGGGACTTCATCCAGAAGTCTTCCACATGATTGTAAACCGTTGGGAAAAACCAAAGGTGGACATGATGGCATCCCGCCTCAACAAAAAACTGAACAGGTATTGCGCCAGGTCAAGGGACCCTCAAGCAATAGCTGTGGACGCTCTGGTAACACCGTGGGTGTACCAGTCAGTGTATGTGTTCCCTCCTCTGCCTCTCATTCCCAAGGTACTGAAAATTATAAGACGGAGAGGAGTAAGAACTATACTAGTGGCTCCGGATTGGCCAAGAAGGACTTGGTACCCGGAACTTCAAGAGATGCTCACAGAGGACCCGTGGCCTCTGCCTCTAAGAAGGGACCTGCTCCAGCAAGGACCCTGTCTGTTCCAAGACTTACCGCGGCTGCGTTTGACGGCATGGCGGTTGAACGCCGGATCCTGAAGGAAAAAGGCATTCCGGAGGAAGTCATCCCTACCCTGATCAAAGCCAGGAAGGATGTAACCGCAAAGCATTATCTCCGCATTTGGCGAAAATATGTTGCGTGGTGCGAGGCCAGGAAGGCCCCAACGGAGGAATTTCAACTGGGTCGATTCCTGCATTTCCTGCAAACAGGAGTGTCTATGGGCCTCAAATTGGGATCCATTAAGGTTCAGATTTCGGCCCTGTCGATTTTCTTCCAGAAAGAACTGGCTTCAGTTCCTGAAGTTCAGACGTTTGTCAAGGGGGTGCTGCATATACAGCCTCCTTTTGTGCCTCCAGTGGCACCTTGGGATCTCAATGTAGTTTTGGGGTTCCTCAAATCACATTGGTTTGAACCACTTAAATCTGTGGATTTAAAATATCTCACATGGAAAGTGGCCATGCTGTTGGCCCTGGCTTCGGCCAGGCGCGTGTCGGAATTGGCGGCTTTATCCTGCAAAAGCCCCTATCTGATTTTCCATTCGGACAAGGCGGAATTGAGGACTCGTCCTCAGTTTCTCCCTAAGGTGGTGTCAGCGTTTCACCTGAACCAACCTATTGTGGTGCCTGCGGCTACTAGGGACTTGGAGGACTCCAAGTTGCTAGACGTTGTCAGGGCCCTGAAAATATATGTTTCCAGGACGGCTGGAGTCAGAAAATCTGACTCGCTGTTTATCCTGTATGCACCCAACAAGCTGGGTGCTCCTGCTTCGAAGCAGACTATTGCTCGTTGGATTTGTAGTACAATTCAGCTTGCACATTCTGTGGCAGGCCTGCCACAGCCAAAATCTGTAAATGCCCATTCTACAAGGAAGGTGGTCTCATCTTGGGCGGCTGCCCGAGGGGTCTCGGCTTTACAACTTTGCCGAGCAGCTACTTGGTCAGGGGCAAACACGTTTGCTAAATTCTACAAATTTGATACCCTGGCTGAGGAGGACCTGGAGTTCTCTCATTCGGTGCTGCAGAGTCATCCGCACTCTCCCGCCTGTTTGGGAGCTTTGGTATAATCCCCATGGTCCTTACGGAGTTCCCAGCATCCACTAGGACGTCAGAGAAAATAAGAATTTACTTACCGATAATTCTATTTCTCGTAGTCCGTAGTGGATGCTGGGCGCCCATCCCAAGTGCGGATTGTCTGCAATACATGTACATAGTTATTGTTAACTAAATCGGGTTATTGTTGTTGTGAGCCATCTTTCCAGAGGCTCCTCTGTTATCATGCTGTTAACTGGGTTCAGATCACAAGTTGTACGGTGTGATTGGTATGGCTGGTATGAGTCTTACCCGGGATTCAAAAATCCTTCCTTATTGTGTACGCTCGTCCGGGCACAGTATCCTAACTGAGGCTTGGAGGAGGGTCATAGGGGGAGGAGCCAGTGCACACCAGGTAGTCCTAAAGCTTTACTTTTGTGCCCAGTCTCCTGCGGAGCCGCTATTCCCCATGGTCCTTACGGAGTTCCCAGCATCCACTACGGACTACGAGAAATAGAATTATCGGTAAGTAAATTCTTATTTTTTCTTTGTTACTTTGTCTTTTCTCTCTATACTGTTTTCATTATGCCCTAGCAATTTATTTAGACATACTGTTTATTTATAAGCGAATGGGGACATTCGTCCATTTCATATCTTTTTTCTTTTCTAATTTATTTTATTCATTTTTATTTAATTTTTACGATTGGATCCGTATCCAAAACAGTTAACCATTAAACCACCCATTGGTAATCATCACTAGAGAATACTAGATAGGATATCTTCACATTGCTGTACTCTATGCGTCTCTAAATTTAGGTACCTTCATGTAACGAGTCCAGTGACTTACATGATTATCAAACAGACCTGTTATTACACGGAGATCCATAGTTGCATTTCAATCAGAGTACTAGCTGCAGCTTTAAAAAGTCTCTATCTAGATAGAAATTATAACACATGAGATAGTATTACAGGTGGACATACTATAGCATCAACCAGTAAATCATATCTAACTGTTCAGCCTATGTTTCTAGTATCATGTATCAAAAATAAAAATAAGAATACAAATATATAGTTATTTGTCGGATTACAATAAGTGTATATTCTTTAAACTACTTCCTCCGTTATGTTATATATATCCCGACTAAATATCTCAGATCTAACACCTTTAACTTTCCAATAGACATTGTTCTATGTTGCACGTCTGTATTCAGCCTGTCCAGTGGCGTACATGGCTGAGTCACGGACTATCTGTGAGATAAGTACCAGTGTTCGAATCCCAAGTCGGGTATTAGTTGGTAATTTTACTATTTATATAATTGTTCTTTATTATACTTTTGATATTAACAACAATGATTATGTTAGGATATAGATTACTGTTCAAGCTGAATTATAAAGTCTCCTTTGGGGCATCAATTACAGGACATAGAATACCCCAGTGATCTTTCGACCATATATACTTCTTACGCCCCTTTGATTCCTCTTACTTTTAGTGTCTATGTACTCTTTCTCTGTATTTACTTAGTATGTCTTTACAGAATATATTTCATCTGATGTTTTATAACTTAACTTGTTTCATGATAAAATCATCTCTGCCATGGTAATTTATTTCTATTTTTACCCATGAGAGTCGTTACCTTTATTAGTTTTATTGTATTGCTTTTAATTATGTATCGATTGTACACACCTGTTTAGTGGCTTTAAATACCGGCCATTTTTAGAGGTAGGAACATACCTTTGACAAAGCCACGTGAAGCGTGACGAAACGCGTTAGGATCCTGCCTCCAACACACCTGCTTAGGTCTCCATTTGTGACCATCTGCATCGATCTGCTCTGATCCTCATCTGACCTGCTCACTGCTGCTGACAGCGGCTGTGCTTCACGCCGTTCCCGGCTAGACATCCTTACCGGCGGCTTATTCATTTCATCTTCCTCCCGCTGCTTTGCGCCTGTGGGCATTGCAGAACTTTGGCCGAGGACGCTCGGTCCAACACCAGCCCGCAAAGAGAGGTAAACATCAATTTATATACTGAGCGTGGTGAGACTAATCATTTGAAATTCCGGGACGGCTGCAATTATGTATCATTACCAGCCATTATCCACATTACCAGCATTCAGTGACTATGGACATTCACTAAAGGAACTTATTCCAGCTATTGTCCCTCTATGTTGAAAGAGAGATCTCTTTTGTGAGACCAACAAGGTGTGCTTATATATTATATGGATGGTTATTTACAATCAGTTGTCTTTTAATCTTTTACATGGTTAATAAATTTATATTATCTATACCGGCTCTCATCATTTTATTTTTTTCCTGATATACAGCGCAGCCGTTTTTTGCTTTAAATTCTACTCTTTACCACGTCCACATATTGTGTAAGGCGGCGCAGTTTCTCAGGATAATTTTTATTAATTTACTAACAGTCTGTATTTATTTTCTGGGGCGCTTTTTAAGCAGTATTTTGGTTCTTTCCAGACATACTCCTACCTTGCGATCACTTCAGACTATTTAGTTCCTGTTTTGACGTCACAAACACGCCCTGCGTTCGGTCAGCCAAGCCTGCGTTTCCCCAGGCATGCCTGCGTTTGTATCTGACACGCCTGCGTTTTTCCACACACTCCCCAAAAACGGTCAGTTACCTCCCAGAAACACCCACTTCCTGTCAATCACTCTGTGGCCAGCAGTGCGACAGAAAAGCTTCGCAAGACCTTGTGTGAAACTATTTCGGCTGTTGTGAAAGTACGTTGCGCATGCGCAGAAGTGCCGCTTTTTTGCCTAAACTCTGCACTGCAAACGAAAACCTCTAGCGAACAACTCGGAATGACCACCTAAGTGGGCAAAACATTATGTGTAACAACGTTTTCACCTCGTTCAGACCCTATTTGGTACTATAAGAAGAAATAAAACTTGAACTACGTTGGCAAATCACAAGTAAGCAGGTGCATAGGTCATCTTTTTATTTCACTGGAAACACAATGGTAGTGAATTACTGTATCTCCTATATAAAAGCCCAGATCTGTCACTCTGTGACTGTGTGGATAATGCTGGGCATGGGGGGTAATTCTGAGTTGATCGCAGCAGCAAGTTTGTTAGCAATTGGGCAAAACCATGTGCACTGCAGGGGAAGCAGATGTAATATGCGCAGAGAGAGTTAGATTTGGGTGGGGTGTGTTCAATCTGCAATCTAATTTGCAGTGTAAAAATAAAGCAGCCAGTACTTACCCTACACAGAAATAAAATAACCCACCCAAATCTATGCACATATTAAACCTACCTCCCCTGCAGTGCACATGGTTTTGCCCAATTGCTAACTAAATTCCTGCTGCGATCAACTTGGAATTACCTCCATGGCTAAGAGCTCTCATTGGATTAGCAACAGGTCTCTCACACCCAGTCCACAGCTGATTGTGCGAGAAAAGCCCTCCCACACAGGTTACATCCAATGGGAGGTTCTGCCCTTTGGCTGCTGTGTGTACCCAGATCAGGATTAACAATGGGGCTGATGGAGCTGCAGCTCCAGCTCCACACCCCAAAATATGCCCACTATCTGCAGCATCATACCCCCCAACAACTTACACATAAAAATCAGTACAAATTCGAAAAGGGTGGCCACGCCCCTTTTCCTATACTTTCAATGAAAGTTTGGAGAGCCAAAAATCGGTACAGACCATAAAAAAAAGCTACTGTACCTGCCAAAAAGGTACAGCTGGAGGGTATGCCACTGCATCTGCAGCAAGTCTCTGCGCTGTAGATATGTGGAAAAAAACCTTTTACTGCAGCGTCCTATGTCCTGCTGCCAGTCTGCCTGCCTCCTCTGGCATCAACAATCACCGCTCCCTAGCCGCAGCGCAGGTGGAACAAAAGTTGCTGCGGCCACTGGCATAGATGAGGGCTTTCATAGCCCTTCCTGCGCCGCATACTCTCTGAGCCCCGAAGCCCCCTCTGCGCGTGATGTCACAGAAGTGCCTCCCTACCACAGCCGCGCCCAGATCCCCAGAGGCCCTGACTCCGCAACACAGCACCTGGGCTGCCGGCATGGAAGCCCCGAGATGGCTAATGTAATGGATAGAGTGGGTGATATCGTGGAGGGTAATGTCTGGACGCCGAATCAATGTAAAAGGTGACAGTGCAGTGGCTGTGCAGTGTCACTGACACTGCACAGCACTCGCACCTTTTACATTGATTCAGCGAGTCAGTCAGTTCTGCCAGCCAGTCACTATTGTTAGCGCCGGTGTCCCAACATGCCACATTACAGGGAAGTAGATGCACTAAATAAACTACACCTCCCAACAGCCCTTTGCGCCAAAGCATTCCGGCGCTAAGGCCTGCTGGGAGCTGTAGTTTATTGAGTGCATCTTCTTCCCTGTAATATGGCACGTTGGGACACCAGTGCTAACAATAGTGACTGGCTGCTTCCAGGAGGAAAAGCAGGAGAAGCATTACCTGCCCCTCCCCCACTCGCAGTACCTCTGGGCCCCATCTGCGACACCACCACACACACCCATCCACCACCCGCAGTGGCTGCAGACCCCCTCCCCCACCCGCAGCACCCCTGCACCCACCCCTCCCCCATCTCAGCACCCGCAGTGGCTCCAGACCCCCACCCATGGCTCTCATGCACCCGCCCCTCCCCCACCCGTGGCAGCACACCAGCCCCTCGCCCACCCATGGCACCACCACACCAGCCCCTCCCCCACCCGCAGAACCCCTGGACCCCCTCCCCCATCTGCGTCTTCCCTGCACCCACCACTTCCCCAACCACCGCACCTTCTAGGTGATTAATTAGGCCCTTCGCTGTTAACGCCATTGCAAGGGGCTATGACCCCTTAATCATTGCACGCCCTTTGTCCGTTCAATATTTAACCACTCACATAATTATGATTGGAGGTAATACTCCATATAATACAAATAGGGCGTGCAAGGGTTAAGGGGGCGTAGCCCCTTACAACGGTGTGAACAGTGCCCGTAGGACGCGATGAATCATCTAGTGTTCTATCTATCTATATATATATATATATAGAGAGATAGATAGATATAGAAAATTTCTGTAGATATTTGCACACTCAAATAATCAAGTGTATGGTGCTCCTTAAGTTCTGTTCCATTACAGTCCAGATAAACACAAAAGATCCATAGAAAAGGGCAATCAATCCATGTTAGAAAACACGTTCTTTTTAATCTCACCCATAATTGGGCATTCATATGAATGAACAACAATTCGGTCTGTAGTCTGCTTAAGGGCTATCTGTATTGGCATTATCAGGACGAAAGTGCCTAAACTAAATAATACACTGTTTATGGTTGTATATGACATAGATCTTAATTATGTCACAAGGAGCGAGGTTATTGGGTGAACATCTGCTGAATGTAACAGAAAATGCACAGGTGAGCCTCACAGATGAAGATGCAGATAAGGTGTTTTCTCTGACGTCCTAGTGGATGCTGGGAACTCCGAAAGGACCATGGGGAATAGCGGGCTCCGAAGGAGGCTGGGCACTCTAGAAAGATGTATGACTACCTGGTGTGCACTGGCTCCTCCCACTATGACCCTCCTCCAAGCCTCAGTTAGATTTTGTGCCCGGCCGAGGTTGGATGCACACTAGGGGCTCTCCTGAGCCTTTAGAAAGAAAGTATAGATTTAGGTTTTTTATTTTCAGTGAGACCTGCTGGCAACAGGCTCACTGCAGCGAGGGACTAAGGGGAGAAGAAGCGAACCTGCCTGCTTGCAGCCAGCTTGGGCTTCTTAGGCTACTGGACACCATTAGCTCCAGAGGGATCGACCGCAGGCCCAGCCTTGATGTTCGGTCCCGGAGCCGCGCCGCCGTCCCCCTTACAGAGCCAGAAGCAAGAAGAGGTCCGGAAAATCGGCGGCATGAAGACTTCTGTCTTCACCAAGGTAGCGCACAGCACTGCAGCTGTGCGCCATTGCTCCTCATACACACTTCACACTCCGGTCACTGAAAGGGCAGGGCGCTGGGGGGGGCGCCCTGAGAAGCAATAAAAACACCTTGGCTGGCAAAACAATCACAATATATAGCCCCAGAGGCTATATATGTGATAAATACCCCTGCCAGAATCCATAAAAAAGCGGGAGAAAAGTCCGCGAAAAAGGGGTGGAGCTATCTCCCTCAG
This sequence comes from Pseudophryne corroboree, assembly GCF_028390025.1. NCBI lineage: Eukaryota > Metazoa > Chordata > Amphibia > Anura > Myobatrachidae > Pseudophryne > Pseudophryne corroboree. The sequence continues at coordinate 60,430,941 of NC_086449.1, forward strand.
ACACACTGGCGCCATTTTCTCTTCACAGTGCAGCTGGAAGAAAGCTCCCCAGGCTCTCCCCTGTAGTTTTCAGGCTCAAAGGGTTAAAAAGAGAGGGGGGGCACTAAATTTAGGCGCAATATTATATATACAAGCAGCTATTGGGGAAGATTCACTCAGTTATAGTGTTAATCCCCACATTATATAGCGCTCTGGTGTGTGCTGGCATACTCTCTCTCTCTGTCTCCCCAAAGGGCTTTGTGGGGTCCTGTCCTCAGTCAGAGCATTCCCTGTGTGTGTGCGGTGTGTCGGTACGGCTGTGTCGACATGTTTGATGAGGAGACTTATATGGTGACGGAGCAGATGCCGATAAATGTGATGTCGCCCCCCTGTGGGGCCGACACCAGAGTGGATGGTTAGGTAAAAGGTATTAACCGACAGTGTCTCCTTACATAAAAGGGTGGATGACGTAAGAGGAATTCAATCAATTACCGGCTGATAATGCAGTTCACTTATATTACAAATTGCTGAAGTTAAGCAAACGTGGAGTTGACCTAGTCCTCCATGGTCCGTTCTTGTCTGATTATTATTGTCAGAAAAAAATTCCAAGGGGTTTTAGGATTCACAACATCCCTACAATAGGAAGCACTAACCCCAGCTTTTGCAGTAAATGGTGCAGTGTCCTAAATAAATGTTCCCTCGACCTAATTCTATTAGTGGTTGAGGAGGTGGGAACTGAGTTACAACAGACAAGAACTGACCTGGAGGACTTTAGGGTACAATTGCAGCCTAAATTAATTGAGGATAAGACTGAAAAATGGCTTGAAAAATTAACTACACAAATTGATCGATATAAAAAGGATCTTATAACTTTCAGGAAAAACAAGTTAGAGACTGTGCAGAATGACTACAGGAATCACACATTATATATGTGGTTGACGGGTGAAGTGACAAGGTTTCCTAGACAAAGACATTTTGACAATTGACATAGGGTACCCTATTCTGTGGATTTTCATATTTTTCATCTGAAGCAGAAAACAATGATACACTGCCCCCTAGTGGTCAGAATTTTTTAGGGGCCCAGTTGGATCCCAAAGGGATAGGTGGCAGTTCAGAAAGAAGGGTCGCACGCGGAGGTGCCAGGGGAAGAAGGGGAAGAAGAAGGAAGTGATAGTTGAAAATATTTTACGTTTATCCAAACATCCGTTAACACCGTCTGAGTACTCTGTATTGTCCCTTGGACTCTCCTTTGTACCCACTTATACACGAGAGGAGTTTAATGCACAACTTGACATGTACAAAATGGGTCGTAAGTTATGGTTGCGTGAATTCTTTAAGGATACAGGGGATACTTAAGTTGATATTAATACATTCACTAGTAAAAAATCTAGTGATTTTGATCCCCCGTCCACCAATTCCAGTATTATAACTTTCTTGAGGATGGTGGAGGAGGATCTTAAAAGGTCTTCTAGAAAATCTGGATGCTATCAAAATATCAATCCTGAACAGAGAGAGGCAATTAAATCACTTCAGAATAATAGTGAGATTGTTATCCGCATGGCGGACAAAGGTGGTGGAGTTGTGATATTAGACTATCAAAATTACGATAATGATATAAAATGTCTATTGAGTGATATGGCCACGTATACTAAGAAAATGTATAATCTGATGTACGAGATTAAGGTCAAGGTAACCAACCGACTGTTGGACCGGGGTCTGTCGGGGGACTGGTTGGATGAGCGTTTGGTAAAAATCTTGACAGTGGACCATCCTGTATGTCCAATATTATATTGTATACCAAAGATCCACAAGTCCCTTGACAGACCTCCTGGTCGTCCAATAGTGTCAGCAGAAAAATCTGTTTTGCAACCTTTAGCCAGATATGTAGATTTCCTGTTGCAGCCGTTGGTAGTGTGCAGCAGGAGCTATATACCTGACACTGGTGGCTTCTTAAATAAACTCACCTCTATTGATTCGTTGCCTACAGATTTCTTGTTCACAACAATGGACGTTTCTTCTTTAGAAATTATGATTCCCCATGATAGCGGCATCTCAGCAGTAAGATCGGCGTTGTCCAATTTTGATTTTGTGGGACCACCAATTGACTATGTTTGTGAGATGATCGAAGTCATTCTGACTCAGAATCATTTTCGATATGCAGAGGCCTATTATGTGCAGAATGCTGGGACCGCGATGGGATCGAACTTGGCGCTGGTGTACACCAACATCTTCATGATGCAATATGAAAGTGTTAATATTTATCCCAAATATGGTCCCAGCATTCTGCACTACTATAGGTTCATCGATTATGTTTTGATTTTGTTGGGCAATACTCGTGATTGCTTCCTGCAGATGGTAGCAGAATTGAATGGGCTTGATAGCCCTATCCGCTTTACGCACAATATTCAGACCGACCAAATAGAATTCCTGGATGTTTGTATCTTTAGGAAAGAGAATTCTTTAGGTACTACTTTATTCCGAAAAAGAAAACTGACAGAAACACATTTCTGTATTCCACTAGTCACCACCCCAAGGCCCTCAAAAATGGACTCCCTATCTCACAATTTCTCCGTGTAATACGAAATAATTCACAAGATGATTTGAGAGAGCAACAACTTTCTGAGATGGCGACCAGATTTGAGCAAAGAGGCTATGGTACCAATTTGGTGAAAAAAGCATTAAAGAGGGCAAGACATATCTTTTCTGGTGGGAGAACTAAGCCTCAATCACAGGCATCGGATAGGATGGTCATTACAACTCACTACGATGTCAATGTTCCTGTATTTGCAAACTCAGTTAAGAAACACTGGCCAATAATTGCCACGGACACGACATTTAAGAGCATAATTAAGAAACCATTGGTGTCGTATGCACGTGGACCAAATTTGAAGCAGCTACTAATGCAGCCAATGAAGAACTTCAGTATTAAAACTAAAGATATGTGGCTACGGTCCAATAAACATGGCTGCTTTCGCTGCATGGGGTGTACTACCTGTAATAGTATGCTCACTGGTAAGGTGTTTTCCCATCCTCACACTGGTAGGAAAATCCCTATTAAACATCATGTCACTTGTACTACGGACCACGTGATTTATGTCTTGATATGTCCTTGCGGACTCTATTACGTGGGGAAGACCATTACCACATTTAGAGAAAGAATGGCAAATCACTGACTCTCGATTAGGCAAGCGATCACTAATAAACAGAGTGACAAGCCGGTGGCTCTGCATTTTTTGACCAATGGACACCAACTGGCATCCCTCAAATGCATGATCATAGACCATGTTCCTAAATTGCCGAGGGGTGGTGACCGTGGTAGGAAACTTCTTCAAAATGAGTCCAGATGGATTTTTAGACTGGATACTAAGGCCCCTAGGGGCTTAAATGAAAGTATCAATATGAAGTGTTTTCTTTAAAAGATTACAGGGTTTTTCACTGACCATGATATGTGTGTTATATGTTTGTGTTGTGGTGTTTTTATGTATATGTGTGGGCCATGAGGATTTCCGGGTATGGCCACAATTGGTCTTTAGAGTATTTAAGTGATATAGGTGTAAGTTATTAAGGTCTAATTTTTTATTTTTTTATTTTTGTCAATATCATATCGGGCATTCTGTGGTGAGCGACTTGAGTGGAATCATTTGTGTGTGAGCATCGCTGCCTTTCACCCTAGGGTGGATTTACAATTTTATATGTGAGGTTATTAGTAGATAATACAACTGCAGCTGTTATAGGCTAAGATGGCCCTTGGCAAACCCGTTGCTGATATTTTCCCACGTCTGTGCTTTATTGGATGGCGGTGCACAATATCCTGGATCAGCTCCTCAGCGTGTATCACTATTATGGTTAAACAATTTGCTTTTATAATATATGGATAGTCCGCATGGGAATCTTTAATTATGGTATTCAGGGCAGTGATGTGCGGGCAGGAGCCTGACACTCATGGTGCCTTGTAACCATGGAGATAGCCTGAGTAACTTACTGGTGGGGTGCGCCCAGCGCTCGTCACCAGAAGTGACGTAGCGGAGCTTAAGGCGCACATCCATTAAGTATAGAGCGCAGTGGAACGCAGAGGTATCACACTGTTCGGGAGTGCATTCACAGGCATGGTGACGCGTGCGCAGATGGGTGGAACGCACGCCGGGGGAAGCGGGACAGACAGCCGGTGCAGCTGTAAGTTGGTGTTCATTTAGATGTGTATATCTTGCTGAGGTTTTGTGATGTTCACACACAGATGGCTCTACAGTATGGCGGAGTTACAGTGACATGATGTAATTGTCCTGAACGGTCATTTAGTGACCGAGGTCGACGGACGACAGCTAAGTTATCTGATATCTTCTTCACTTTGAAATACACCTTAGGAATTATTGTGTAGGCATTGAGATGCCACAGTTTTTGGAGATGACATCTTATGATATTTCATGCTGAGCCATAAATGTAATTCTTTAAAGCTCCTTACATAATAACAAAGTAGTTAGTGTGATAGGCCAGACAGGATGCCAAACATAATTGTGGACTACAACATGAAGCAAGGAGCAGTGGATACCCTAGATCGACTTCTGACCAGAGACGCTTGCAAATAAAAAATTAACCGTTGGCCAATTGTAATATTTTACAATAAAGCGCTTCGTTTGTTAAACTGTGCATGTCCTTTTTAATATACAACATAAGGGTGGGTGGGAGGTACCAAAGGACAATTCCTTTTGTTTTTTCTTTTTAATTATGGGCTGTTTGGGGGCATTGGTGATGGTCTGTTTTGCAGAGAGAGTCATTTTTATTGGTTTGGTTATTGCTCTAAAATCTGTACTAATTTGCAATCCATTTTAACAAGGAATTATGTGGTGCCTCACACCTGTTAATTTTAATTAATCAATCAATCAATCAATCAATCAATCATTTGATCATTCTTTTATTATTGCCTTTTTGTTCTCTGCAAAATAGGCTACAGCTCTAAATCTTAGTCCAACACATGTTAATTTTAATGAATCAATCATTCTTCGGTTTACGACTTTTCTCTTACGTCCTAGAGGATACTGGGGTTCACATTAGTACCATGGGGTATAGACGGGTCCACTAGGAGCCTTGGGCACTTTAAGAAATCAATAGTGTGCACTGGCTCCTCCCTCTATGCCCCTCCTACCAGACTGTTTAGAAAATGTGCCCGGAGGAGCCGGTCACGCTTAGGGAAGCTCCTGAAGAGTTTTCTGCATTTATTTTTTATTTGTTGTTTTCAGGCAGGGCTGATTGACACCAGACTGCCTGCTTCGTGGAACTTAGGGGGGAGAACGGTCCAACTTCCTGAAGAGTTAATGGTCCCATTTCTCAGCTGACAGGACACTGAGCTCCTGAGGGGGTTATTCGCAAACCACAGCGCAGCGTACCCTCCGGCAACACGCCGCCACCCCTAACAGAGCCAGAAGAGAGAAGAGTGGTGAGTACAGCGCCGGCGTCCCGGTTAGTGGGTCCCTGGCAGGAATGGCTGCACAAGGGTAGGAGCGCAGCGCTGAGTGCAGGCTGCGCTCCAGGGGGCTCAGGAGGACATGCAGTTGCGTGTGTCCCACTGTGAGTGGCGCGCTGAGCCACCAATGACCACCCACACTGGCACCCATATCTAACAGGGGTCTTAACCCTCTGTTAGACAGAAAAATACCTCAGGCCAGTATAAAAAAAGCGGGAAGCCGAGCGCCATTAAGGGGGCGGGGCTTCACTAAGAGCGGATCCAGCAGCTCACCTGCACCATTTTCCCTCTGCAGCTTGCACGAACAGGAATTGCAGGGAAGCACATCTTCTCCACAAAGGCTCCAAGTCTCCTCAGCGGTACCAGGGGTCTTAGAAGGGGGCTGGGGAGTAGTGTAAAATACTAAGCCCTATTAAGGAACTTAGTGTGGTGACCCAGCTAATATTTTCTTGGCTACAGTGGCGCTGTGTGTGGCTGGCTCCGATTTCTGTGTCTCCCTGAGGGCTCTGTGTGGGTTAAAACTGTGTTTTCACATTCTGTGTGTGGGTGTGTGTATGTCCCTTCACATTACCATGTCCTGGGACTGTGTTTCCTGCGTGGCTGAGTGCCTTTCTTCCCCTGGAGACTCACTACCCTGTACCCAGGATAGTGCTCATTCAGTCTTAGGCTAGTGGGGCAGAACCCCCATGGTTAGCTTCCATTAAAGGGATGATATTGAATATTTCAACTGAATTATCCAATAATGAGAAAAAGATGCAAATTTTAAGACAGTCTATGGATGACTTGATGAATAGAGATTTAGTTCCCATACCAGTGTCTTAAACCCCCGTCATTTGCCTACAAAAGCATTCTCTGGGCTAGCTCATGCAGGATGACACTGATGACGATACATCAGATCCAGAGGAGGGTGAGGTGGGTGTGAGCACGGGAATGCTGTCTTCTCACAGGGCATACAGGCCCTGATAGAGGCTATCAGAAATGTCCTGCACATTCCTGACAAGACGGCAGAGGTGGAGGAAGAATCATTTTTTAATTTAAAAAAAAAATCCTCGGCTACTTTTTCTGCATCAAAGGAATTGAATGTTTGAAGAAACCTGGCCTAACCCTGACAAAAAAATTCAGATCCCTAAAAGATTGATTACATCTTTTCCCTTTCTCCTGGAAGATAGAAAGAAATGGGAAAACCTGCCGATTGTCGACGCACCAGTATTTAGATTGTCACATAAGATTGTCTTACCTGTGCCTGAGGCTGCATCCTCAAAGGACACAGCTGACCGCAAAATTGAGAACACTCAAATCGCTCTACATGTCGGCGGGGGTGGCCCAGAGGCCCACTATTGCTTGTGCATGGATCACTAGAGCCATCGCAAAATGGTCAGGTAACCTAATTGACAATTTGGATACCTTACCCAGGAGGGAGATAGTTTTACTCCTGCAGCTTATCCAAGATTCTGCTAATTTTATGGTGGAGGCCTTAAATGAAATTGGTTTGCTCAATGCACGCACCACTGCCATGACAGTGTCAGCTCGCAGGGAGAGGCTATTGGACAGCATTGCCCTCTCAACATGATTACTTCAGGATCACGGATGTATTCTGAACCTTCCAAAATCTCACCTGGAACCAACATGGCGGCTTCGGTTCCTGGGGATGGTACTGGATACGGAGGAACAGAAGGTATTCCTTCCATTGGAAAAGGCATTGATAATCCAGTCGATGGTGCGGGATGTTCTAAAACCAGCCCGGATATCGGTGCATCTATGCATTCGCCTTCTGGGGAAGATGGTCGCCTCTTACGAGGCTCTGCAGTATGGAAGGTTTCATGCAAGGCCCTTCCAGCTGGATCTGCTGGACAAAGGGTCCGGATCGCATCTTCACATGCACCCCTCTGTCGCCAAAAGCCAGGATTTCTCTTCTGTGGTGGCTTAAGACTTCTCACCTGACTGAGGGTCGAAGGTTCGGGATTCAAAGGATTCTGCTAACCACAGACGCAAGACTCAGAGGTTGGGGAGCGGTCACCCAGGGGGAACAGTTCCAAGGAAAATGATCAAGTCAGGATTCGGAAGCCATTCTTCCAATCAACATTCCAGTACTAAGGGCCATATATAACAACCTTCTATAGGCATCACATCTTCTTCATGATCAAGCCATTCAGGTTCAGTCGGACAATGTGATGGCAGTAACGTACATAAACCGACAGGGTGGAACGAAGAGCAGAGCAGCAATATCAGAGGTAACAAAAATTCTCCTCTGGGCAGAAAGACATGTAGTGGTGCTGTCTGCAATCTTCATTCTGGGAGTAGACAGCTGGGAAGTGGACTTGCTCAGAAGACACAACCTCCACCCAGGAGAGTGGGGCCTTCACCCGCAGGTGTTCAAGTCCTTAACATGGCGGTGGGGAATTCCACAAATAGACATGATGGCCTCTCGTCTCAACAAGAAGCTAAAGCGGTATTGTTCCAGGTCGAGGGACCTGCAAGCAGTGGTGGTGGACGCTCTGGTGACTCCTTGGGTCTACCAGAGGGTTTACTTGTTTCCACCTCTTCCACTGATCCCAAGAATTCTTAAAAGAATAAAAAAGGGAAAAGGTTCAAGCAATTGTCATTGCTCTGGATTGGCCAAGATGGGCCTGGTACGCGGATCTACTGGAGATGCTCCTAGAGGACCCGTGATCTCTACCTCTTCAAAAGGATCTTCTACAACAGGGGCTGTTCATCTATCAAGACTTACCACGGCTACGTTTGACGGCATAGAAGTTGAGCATCAAATTTTAGCCCAGAATGGCATTCCGGACAAGGTTATACCAACCCTGATCCAAGCCAGGAAAGGGGTAATGTCTAAACATTACCACCGTATTTGGAAAAAATATATCTTGTGGTATGAAAACAGGAAATTTCCTGCAGTGAAATTTCAACTGGGATGTTTTCTCCTTTTTCCACAGTCAGGTGTGGATGTGGGCCTACGTTTGGGCTCTTCGAAGGTCCAGATTTTGGCCTTATCCATTTTCTTCCAGAAACAATTGGCTTCCCTCCCTGAGGTTGGGTTCTGCCCATCCAACTGCCCTTTGTGCCTCCCACGGCACCTTGAGATCTTAACATGGTGTTGCAGTTCTTTGAAGATCTATGTGAAGCAGACAGCTCGTCACAGGAAACCTGACTTGCTTTTTGTTCTCTATGATCCCAAGAAAATTGTGTGTCCTGCTTCAAAGCAGTCTATTGCTTGCTGGATCTGGCTTACTATCTAGCATGCTTATTCATCAGCAGGATTGCCGGTTTCTAAAGAACAGGCCCACTCTACTAGGTCGGTGGGTTCTTCCTGGATGGCTGCCTGGGGTGTCTCAGCTTTACAGCTCTGCCGAGCAGCTACTTGGTCAGGTTCGAACACGTTTGCTAAGTTCTACAAGTTCGACACTTTGGCCTCTGAGGACCTTCAGTTTGGTCAATCTGTTCTGCAGGAACCTCAGCACTCCCCCACACGGTGAGTACCAGCTTTGGTATATCCCCCTGGTACTAATGTGAACCCCAGTATCCTCTAGGACATAAAAGAAAATAGAATTTTAATTACCTACTGGTAAATCCTTTTCTCGTAGTCCATAGAGCATACTGGGTGCCCGCCCAATGCTTTGTTTTTCCTGCACTGTTACTTTGTTATGTAATGTTATTGGTTCAGCTGTTGCTGTTCCTGTTCAAGTTTGGTTAGCATGGCTTTCCTCTTGTTTGTGTGTGCTGGTTCGAATCTCACCACTGTTCTGTTACATCCTTCCTTAGGCTATATCCGTCTCCTCAAGCACAGTTTCTGGACTGAGTCTGGTAGGAGGGGCATAGAGGGAAGAGCCAGTGCACACTATTTATTTCTTAAATTGCCCAAGGCTCCTAGTGAACCCATCTATAACCCATGGTACTTTTGTGGACCCCAGTATCCTCTAAGGACTACAAGAAAAGGGGTTTACCGGTAAGTAATTAAAATCCTATTTTTTCCTCTTCTAATATGCTGCAGAATATGCTACAGCTCTTGATCTAAGCCTCACATATGTTGATTTTAATCAATCAGTCAATCAATCAATCAATCAATCAATCAATCATTTTGTATTCTTTTATGGTCTTTCCTGTCCTACTTTGGTGCACAACAGGCTACAGCTCTTGAGCTAGGCCTCACATATGTTCATTTCAATCAATCACTCTTGTATTTTATGTTTTTTTTTATCTTCTGTTTCTAGGATACAGCTCTTGATCTAGGCCTCACACATGTTAATTTTCGTTAATCAATCAATCAATCAATCAATCAATCAATCATTTTGTATTCTTTTATGGCCTTTTCCCTCCTAATTTGCTGCATAACAGGATACATCTCTTGAGCGTGTTAATTTCAATCAATCATTCTTGTTATTTATGGCTTTTGTACTCATCTATTTTACAGCAGAACAGGTAGAGTTGTTGATATAGTCCTCACACATGTTACTTTTCATTAATTAATCAATAAATCAATAATTGTTTTATAGTTTTATGGCCTTTTCTCTTCTAATTTGCTGCATAATTGGCTACAGCTCTTCAGCATGTTAATTTCATTCATCAATCAATCTTTCTTGTATTTTATAGCCTTTTTTCTTTTTACTGCAGAACAGGTACAGCTCTTGATCTAGGCCTCACACATTTATATATATTTTTTCAAATATGTTTTTATTGAGCTTTCAATAGTCAGTAAGCATCAGTTAATATGTGTAGACACAAATTATAGAAGAGACATAGATGTGGAGCATATAACTGGATAAATAGCCTGGAACAGAATACCCACATCATGAACAAGGTTAAGCATCTTCCAAGAAGTGTGGTACATAGTAACAAGTACAGTCCAAAGAAAACAAAGGAATAAATTGGGGTAGGATGGAGGGGAGGGGAATGGAGAATATAACTCCATTCCCCTGCATAACTACCCATCCACATTTCACTTAGGATTACCTATGCAGCGGGAAGCTTTAATGAAATAATTGGTGAGAAAGAAGGCGTTCATGGAGTTGGGACTATACCAAGGGGTGAAGTTAAGGTCTGAAGCAACCTTAACTGTTTTCTCATATACTTGGTAAGCTGTCCACAAACAGGCTTTATATTGTAAAACACATGTTCATTTTAATCAATTGATAATTTTTGTATTTTATGGCAGTTTATTTTCTAATTTGATGCAGAACATGCTACAGCTCTTAATTTAGGCCTCACACGTGTTAGTTTTAATGAATCTATCATTCTTATATGTTATGGTCTTTATTTCTCTTCTATTTTGTGCAGAACAGGATTTTGATCTAGGCCTCATACATGTTAATTTTAATCATTCGATCATTATTGTATTTTTATGGGCTTTTCTTTTCTAATTTACTGCAAAATAGATGTTGATATAGCCTATGTCTTCATTTAAAAAAAAAAAAATCAATTTGATCAATCATTCTTTTACCTGCTTTCCACTATATACTCCACTTCTATTTCTCTGTACGTCCTTCAGGTCTCTGAGCTAGTTCTTGATTAATGAAAACATTCTTGTTACCTACCTATGGGGTTCAATAGTTTATTAAACTGCCATCCTCCTGTCTGCCACTACTACTGTACAGTATGTGTCCATGTTTCATACCTGTTCTATAAACTTCCGTGTGTTTGTGCTCTGTTGCTTAGTTGAGCAAGGCAGTTTTTGGCCACTTTTGGTGAAGACAAAACTGTGAGCTGTGATGTGTTCAAAATTAACTGTAAAATGGATGTTATTGAGGTTATTAATGTAGGAACAAAAACAGGCCCAAATTGCATGATTTTAGCGGTTTTCCGCATGTGAGGGTTGTTTTGCAATACCGGAACATGAATGGTGCCTGCAGAATTGTACTAGCCCATGTAACACTGTTTCTGTACATTATACTTACTCCCCCATCAGCTCATATAACATGCAGGCATAATAATAATAATAATTGGCTGGCAGCATAAACCAACATGTAATAGGAAAAAGTTTCTCTGGGCCGGTTCACTCCTGCTCATTATACATTGCATACAGTGATCTTACTTTTTTAAATTAGTTATCAATTAGTGTAAAAAAAAAAAAAAAAGATCTGTTCCTGGTCTGTGATCATAACTATCCTCTCCATATCACTCAGGGACTCTAATTAGTGAATTGGTTGGAAAATCCATTGATGGCATCAATCTGAATCACCTGATCTCAGCTCCTGGGGGATGCGGGGAGCAGAACATGATGCGCATGACTCCTACAGTGATTGCTACACATTACCTGGATGCTACTGGTCAGTGGGACAGAGTAGGAGTGGATCGCAGAGCGAAGGCCCTCGAGTACATCCAAAGAGGTAAGAAAGACCATATATACCAAAACATATTATTCCATTCATTGGGGAGTACAGGTGAGACAACAGGTGGCATCTTATTTCCTCTACTCTTAAAAGTAAAAGCCTTGACCATGTTCCCTTGTTTCTCTATATGATGATTATTACAGAAGGATATACCGTATTGCAAAATTGACACGAGCCAGTTAAAACTGGTGTCTTCAATTGGATACACACTAGGCGATATATCAGCCGTTCACGCAAACGGCCGTTACATCGCGGTGTACCACAAATACTGTATGTCAGTGAATGATGTTGTTCACAGACATTTTGTGCAGCTCTGCTGATGGCTGATATATTTTCAGATACTGTATATTGGTGGATCTGGCTGTGTGTACAAGTGGTCAAATGATTACCCATATACTTGCAAGCAAATTTAAATGGCCTTCCAGCTGGGTGTCCTGACTGACATGTGGAGTGAACAATCAGTGAATGTGTATACTTACCTGTGTCCGCCGACGTGTCGGTAAAGTGTGTATCCAGCCTTAGTAAGTTCTAAAAAAAAACTTTTTTTTCTCTTCTTGAATTGGAATGGAGATAGACTGTATCAAGCTTTTAAGAGAGAAAGTGTAGAAGTTTCCCAATGAAACCAATCAGCTTCTATCTGTCATTTATCTAGCTCAGGCTTTGAAGTGACAGTTACATGCTGATTGGTTTCATTGGGCAACTACTCCACTTTAACTCTTTCTAACGCTCGATACATTACTCCTTACTTACTCCTCGTAAGTGCTCTAATGAATGCTATAAAAATGGGAGAGGTATACAAGGTTGATATTCGTCATTTGGAATCAGTTGAAATGTGAACATGATTGAATGTTGACAAACCATTCCTAGTGGCACAGCAGTCACTTACCTGCTCCCGGCAGCAACAATATCTTCATTGAGGTGCATCATGGTTCCTGGCAGTCACCTGCAGTGCAGAGAGGAGGGAAGTGGGTAATAATTACCCAGTCCTGGGCCTGATGGATAGATCCGGATTCACTGCCACCCCCCTCTTACCTGGCAACGGCAGCAGAAGCTCTACTCCTAAACCCAGCACATGCTGCAGTGTGGCCTGGGAGGATGCTGCCACTGAGCAGCAGTCGCCTGTGCGGGTGGGAGAAGTGACCACACTATTCATGCACCCCCCTCCTGGATTTGCTCCTGGCTGACAAGCTTAATGCAGCCCCCTGTCCAGAACTAAGTACCACTTTGTGGTGCTAAAAGTACTTTTTTTTTCTATAAGGGGGCATGGTCACGCCTCCTGTGATTAGGCCACACCCCACAAAAAGTAGCTGGTCCTGGCCTTGCTGTCTACTGTCATGGTGGTCACATGTGGATCAGTTCCAGTACAGGCATCCGACTGAGCGGCATTATGGGGAGTATTCTTCCCCCTATCCCATACCCTAATTCCTACCCCAAACACCCTAATCCTAACCTCTCTTTAGCGCCAGAATCTTGATGGATCCCTCAGGTAGGTACTGGCCTTGGGGTTAGTCACTAGGGAGAGGAGTAGGTTGTGGGGGAAGGGTGGGGGGGAGATTAGGGTTAGGATGCAGAATGGATTAGGACTAGTGGTAGGATTAAGGGGAGGGTAAAAAATGCCGCGATCCGTCGGGTTTCTGACCAACAGGATCCCACTGTCAGTATTCTGTTGGGATTCTGAATGCTGGGATTTCACACCCAACCCAAGATTAGATACAGTATGTTGAATTTGGTGCAGCTGTAATTTTTGAATACAAATTAGAATGAGTCTGTAAGAATCCTATTTCTGTGTTAGAGATGAGCAAAATCTTCAGAACTGTTCCACTGAATATTAAACGGACTCCAGAATTTTGTGCAAACTGAAAGATACAGTATCTCATGCAAAATGTGGCCTTTAGTTTTCTAGGTGGAAATGCCAATATGATTTTTGTTCCACTCAGAGTCCACCTATCATTTTTGTTTTTGTAAAAGTCTTCTACTGTACAGTATGTTATACCACATTGTAGAGCAGTAGAAATTAACTACTAACATACAATGTCAAAGCAAATGAAAGAACCGTATATTGCTGAAACTTTGCAAATGTGAAAAGGAAATTTCAGTTGATTCAGAATTCCACCAGAACACTGGCCCTCATTCCGAGTTGTTCGCTCGATAGCTGCTTTTAGCAGCATTGCACACGCTAAGCCGCCACTCTCTGGGAGTGTATCTTAACATAGCAGAATTGCAAACAAAAGATTAGCAGAATTGTGAATAGAAATTTCTTAGCAGTTTCTGAGTAGCTCGACACTTACTCCTACATTGGGATCAGTTCAGTCAGTTTCGTTCCTGGTTTGACGTCACAAACACACTCCCCCATTTCTCCAGCCACTCCCACGTTTTCCCCGGAAACGCCTGCATTTTTCTGTACACTCCCAGAAAACGTCCAGTTTCCGCCCAGAAACACCCACTTCCTGTCAATCACACTACGATCAGCAGAACGATTAAAAAAATTTGTTACGCCATGAGTAAAATACCTAACTTTTGTGCTAATTTACTTGGCGCAGGCGCACTGCGAACATTGCGCATGCGCAGTTTGTGACTAAGCGCTCCGTAGCGAAAAAATAATAATGAGCGAACAACTCGGAATGACCCCCATTGTGTAACTCCAATTGAGGGTTAATATGTTTAAAGTAAGCAAAAGCACCAGGAATGACTGCAACAACTGTTTCCAAATGGCCCTTCTACCGAGGGCCATTTGGATATTTATAAAATCCTTCAGGGGCCATACAAAAATTCTCAACTTAAAAAATTACCCTGCCCCCCAGTAGGTCTGCCCCTTAGAGGTACTGTGTGTGCGCGCACGTGCCCAAAAAATGGGTGTGGCCAGTTAAAATGGGACGTGATACACATATGCCCCCAATAGTGCGGTGCCAGATCCACAATTGCCCCCACAGTGCCAGGTATACAAATGCCCCCACAGTGCCAGGTATACAAATGCCCCCCACAGTGCCAGGTATACAGATGCCCTCACAGTGCCAGTTATACAAATGCCCCCACAGTGCCAGGTATACAGATGCCCCCACAGTGCCAGGTATACAGATGCCCCCCACAGTGCCAGGTATACAGATGCCCCCACAGTGCCAGGTATACAGATGCCCCCACAGTGCCAGGTATACAGATGCCCCTCACAGTGCCAGTTATACAGATGCCCCCACAGTGCCAGGTATACAGATGCCCCCACAGTGCCAGGTATACAGATGCCCCTCACAGTGCCAGTTATACAGATGCCCCTCACAGTGCCAGGTATACAGATGCCCCCCACAGTGCCAGGTATACAAATGCCCCCCACAGTGCCGGGTATACAAATGCCCCCCACAGTGCCGGGTATACAGATGCCCGCCCTCCCCCCTTCCCTCTCCCCTCCGTGCTGCGTACCGTGGATGGAGGAGAGCGCGGCTGTCGGGTGGGACTGGAGCGGCGGCATGTAGTACTTCAAACCAGCTGCTGGTTCGAGAGCCAATCAGAGCTCGCGGACCGGCAGCCGCGGCTCCTGATTGGCTGCCGGTCCGCAAGCTCTGATTGGCTCACAGACCGGCGGCTGGTTTGAAGTATACACGCCGCCGCTCCCACTCGACAGCCGCGCTCTCCTCAGTCTCCCTGTTCTGACAGCTGAGACACGCTGCCGCCGGACTGAGCGGCAGCGTGTTTCACTGACACAAGCTGGTGGGCCGGACCAAACGGCTTCGCGGGCCGTATACGGCTCGCGGGCCGGAGGTTCCCCACCCCTGGTTTAACAGAAACTCAAAGTTTGATACAGGTTGAGTATCCCATATCCAAATATTCCGAAATACGGAATATTCCGAAATACGGACTTTTTTGAGTGAGACTGAGATAGTGAAACCTTTGTTTTTTGATGGCTCAATGTACACAAACTTTGTTTAATACACAAAGTTATTAATAATATTGTATTAAATGACCTTCAGGCTGTGTGTATAAGTTGTATATGAAACATAAATGAATTGTGTGAATGTAGACTAGGGATGTGCACTTGCAATTTTTCGGGTTTTGTGTTTTGGTTTTGGGTTCGGTTCCGCGGCCGTGTTTTGGGTTCGACCGCGTTTTGGCAAAACCTCACCGAATTTTTTTTGTCGGATTCGGGTGTGTTTTGGATTCGGGTGTTTTTTTCAAAAAACCCTAAAAAACAGCTTAAATCATAGAATTTGGGGGTCATTTTGATCCCAAAGTATTATTAACCTCAAAAACCATAATTTCCACTCATTTTCAGTCTATTCTGAATACCTCACACCTCACAATATTATTTTTAGTCCTAAAATTTGCACCGAGGTCGCTGGATGACTAAGCTAAGCGACCCTAGTGGCCGACACAAACACCTGGCCCATCTAGGAGTGTCACTGCAGTGTCACGCAGGATGGCCCTTCCAAAAAACACTCCCCAAACAGCACATGACGCAAAGAAGAAAAAAAGAGGCGCAATGAGGTAGCTGTGTGAGTAAGCTAAGCGACCCTAGTGGCCGACACAAACACCTGGCCCATCTAGGAGTGGCACTGCAGTGTCACGCAGGATGGCCCTTCCAAAAAACACTCCCCAAACAGCACATGACGCAAAGAAGAAAAAAAGAGGTGCAATGAGGTAGCTGTGTGAGTAAGCTAAGCGACCCTAGTGGCCGACACAAACACCTGGCCCATCTAGGAGTGGCACTGCAGTGTCACGCAGGATGGCCCTTCCAAAAAACACTCCCCAAACAGCACATGGCGCAAAGAAGAAAAAAAGAGGCGCAATGAGGTAGCTGTGTGAGTAAGATAAGCGACCCTAGTGGCCGACACAAACACCTGGCCCATCTAGGAGTGGCACTGCAGTGTCACGCAGGATGGCCCTTCCAAAAAACACTCCCCAAACAGCACATGACGCAAATAAAAATGAAAGAAAAAAGAGGTGCAAGATGGAATTGTCCTTGGGCCCTCCCACCCACCCTTATGTTGTATAAACAGGACATGCACACTTTAACCAACCCATCATTTCAGTGACAGGGTCTGCCACACGACTGTGACTGAAATGACGGGTTGGTTTGGACCCCCACCGAAAAAGAAGCAATTAATCTCTCCTTGCACAAACTGGCTCTACAGAGGCAAGATGTCCACCTCATCATCATCCTCCGATATATCACCGTGTACATCCCGCTCCTCACAGATTATCAATTCGTCCCCACTGGAATCCACCATCTCAGCTCCCTGTGTACTTTGTGGAGGCAATTGCTGCTGGTCAATGTCTCCACGGAGGAATTGATTATAATTCATTTTAATGAACATCATCTTCTCCACATTTTCTGGAAGTAACCTCGTACGCAGATTGCTGACAAGGTGAGCGGCGGCACTAAACACTCTTTCGGAGTACACACTTGTGGGAGGGCAACTTAGGTAGAATAAAGCCAGTTTGTGCAAGGGCCTCCAAATTGCCTCTTTTTCCTGCCAGTATAAGTACGGACTGTCTGACGTGCCTACTTGGATGCGGTCACTCATATAATCCTCCACCATTCTTTCAATGGTGAGAGAATCATATGCAGTGACAGTAGACGACATGTCCGTAATCGTTGTCAGGTCCTTCAGTCCGGACCAGATGTCAGCATCAGCACTCGCTCCAGACTGCCCTGCATCACCGCCAGCGGGTGGGCTCGGAATTCTGAGCCTTTTCCTCGCACCCCCAGTTGCGGGAGAATGTGAAGGAGGAGATGTTGACAGGTCGCGTTCCGCTTGACTTGACAATTTTGTCACCAGCAGGTCTTTGAACCCCAGTAGACTTGTGTCTGCCGGAAAGAGAGATCCAAGGAAGTTTTTAAATCTAGGATCGAGCACGGTGGCCAAAATGTAGTGCTCTGATTTCAACAGATTGACCACCCGTGAATCCTTGTTAAGCGAATTAAGGGCTCCATCCACAAGTCCCACATGCCTAGCGGAATCGCTCCCTTTTAGCTCCTCCTTCAATGCCTCCAGCTTCTGCTGCAGAAGCCTGATGAGGGGAATGACCTGACTCAGGCTGGCAGTGTCTGAACTGACTTCACGTGTGGCAAGTTCAAAATTTTGCAGAACCTTGCACAACGTTGAATTCATTCTCCACTGCGCTTGAGACAGGTACATTCCACCTCCTATATCGTGCTCAATTGTATAGGCTTGAATGGCCTTTTGCTGCTCCTCCAACCTCTGAAGCATATAGAGGGTTGAATTCCACCTCGTTACCACTTCTTGCTTCAGATGATGGCAGGGCAGGTTCAGGCGTTTTTGGTGGTGCTCCAGTCTTCTGTACGTGGTGCCTGTACGCCGAAAGTGTCCCGCAATTCTTCTGGCCACCGACAGCATCTCTTGCACGCTCCTGTCGTTTTTAAAAAAATTCTGCACCACCAAATTCAAGGTATGTGCAAAACATGGGACGTGCTGGAATTTGCCCATATTTAATGCACACACAATATTGCTGGCGTTGTCCGATGCCACAAATCCACAGGAGAGTCCAATTGGGGTAAGCCATTCCGCGATGATCTTCCTCAGTTGCCGTAAGAGGTTTTCAGCTGTGTGCGTATTCTGGAAACCGGTGATACAAAGCGTAGCCTGCCTAGGAAAGAGTTGGCGTTTGCGAGATGCTGCTACTGGTGCCGCCGCTGCTGTTCTTGCGGCGGGAGTCCATACATCTACCCAGTGGGATGTCACAGTCATATAGTCCTGACCCTGCCCTGCTCCACTTGTCCACATGTCCGTGGTTAAGTGGACATTGGGTACAACTGCATTTTTTAGGACACTGGTGAGTCTTTTTCTGACGTCCGTGTACATTCTCGGTATCGCCTGCCTAGAGAAGTGGAACCTAGATGGTATTTGGTAACGGGGGCACACTGCCTCAATAAATTGTCTAGTTCCCTGTGAACTAACGGCGGATACCGGACGCACGTCTAACACCAACATAGTTGTCAAGGCCTCAGTTATCCGCTTTGCAACAGGATGACTGCTGTGATATTTCATCTTCCTCGCAAAGGACTGTTGGACAGTCAATTGCTTGGTGGAAGTAGTAAAAGTGGGCTTACGACTTCCCCTCTGGGATGACCATCGACTCCCAGCAGCAACAACAGCAGCGCCAGCAGCAGTAGGCGTTACACGCAAGGATGCATCGGAGGAATCCCAGGCAGGAGAGGACTCGTCAGAATTGCCAGTGACATGGCATGCAGGACTATTGGCATTCCTGGGGAAGGAGGAAATTAACACTGAGGGAGTTGGTGGGGTGGTTTGCGTGAGCTTGGTTACAAGAGGAAGGGATTTACTGGTCAGTGGACTGCTTCCGCTGTCGCCCAAAGTTTTTGAACTTGTCACTGACTTATTATGAATGCGCTGCAGGTGACGTATAAGGGAGGATGTTCCGAGGTGGTTAACGTCCTTACCCCTACTTATTACAGCTTGACAAAGGCAACACACGGCTTGACAAATGTTGTCCGCATTTCTGGTGAAATACTTCCACACCGAAGAGCTGATTTTTTTGGTATTTTCACCAGGCATGTCAACGGCCCTATTCCTCCCACGGACAACAGGTGTCTCCCCGGGTGCCTGACTTAAACAAACCACCTCACCATCAGAATCCTCCTTGTCAATTTCCTCCCCAGCGCCAGCAACACCCATAGCCTCCTCATCCTGGTGTACTTCAACACTGACATCTTCAATCTGACTATCAGGAACTGGACTGCGGGTGCTCCTTCCAGCACTTGCAGGGGGCGTGAAAATGGTGGAAGGCGCATGCTCTTCACGTCCAGTGTTGGGAAGGTCAGGCATCGCAACCGACACAATTGGACTCTCCTTGTGGATTTGGGATTTCGAAGAATGCACAGTTCTTTGCGGTGCTTTTGCCAGCTTGAGTCTTTTCAGTTTTCTAGCGAGAGGCTGAGTGCTTCCATCCTCATGTGAAGCTGAACCACTAGCCATGAACATAGGCCAGGGCCTCAGCCGTTCCTTGCCACTCCGTGTGGTAAATGGCATATTGGCAAGTTTACGCTTCTCCTCCGACAATTTTATTTTAGATTTTGGAGTCCTTTTTTTACTGATATTTGGTGTTTTGGATTTTACATGCTCTGTACTATGACATTGGGCATCGGCCTTGGCAGACGACGTTGCTGGCATTTCATCGTCTCGGCCATGACTAGTGGCAGCAGCTTCAGCACGAGGTGGAAGTGGATCTTGATCTTTCCCTAATTTTGGAACCTCAACATTTTTGTTCTCCATATTTTAATAGGCACAACTAAAAGGCACCTCAGGTAAACAATGGATATGGATGGATACTAGTATACTTATGGATGGACGAGCGACTGCCGACACAGAGGTAGCTACAGCCGTGGACTACCGTACTGTGTCTGCTGCTAATATAGACTGGATGATAATGAGATGAAATCAATATATATATATATAATATCACTAGTACTGCAGCCGGACAGGTATATATATTTATTATGTAATGACTGATGACGGACCTGCTGGACACTGTCAGCTCAGCAGCACCGCAGACTGCTACAGTAAGCTACTATAGTAGTATGTATAAAGAAGAAGAAAGAAAAAAAAAAAAACACGGGTAGGTGGTATACAATTATGGATGGACCAGCGACTGCCGACACAGAGGTAGCTACAGCCGTGGACTACCGTACTGTGTCTGCTGCTAATATAGACTGGATGATAATGAGATGAAATCAATATATATATATATATAATATCACTAGTACTGCAGCCGGACAGGTATATATATTTATTATGTAATGACTGATGACGGACCTGCTGGACACTGTCAGCTCAGCAGCACCGCAGACTGCTACAGTAAGCTACTATAGTAGTATGTATAAAGAAGAAGAAAGAAAAAAAAAACCACGAGTAGGTGGTATACAATTATGGATGGACCAGCGACTGCCGACACAGAGGTAGCTACAGCCGTGGACTACCGTACTGTGTCTGCTGCTAATATAGACTGGATGATAATGAGATGAAATCAATATATATATATATAATATCACTAGTACTGCAGCCGGACAGGTATATATATTTATTATGTAATGACTGATGATGGACCTGCTGGACACTGTCAGCTCAGCAGCACCGCAGACTGCTACAGTAAGCTACTACAGTAGTATGTATAAAGAAGAAGAAAGAAAAAAAAAAACCACGGGTAGGTGGTATACAATTATGGATGGACCAGCGACTGCCGACACAGAGGTAGCTACAGCCGTGGACTACCGTACTGTGTCTGCTGCTAATATAGACTGGATGATAATGAGATGAAATCAATATATATATATATAATATCACTAGTACTGCAGCCGGACAGGTATATATATTTATTATGTAATGACTGATGACGGACCTGCTGGACACTGTCAGCTCAGCAGCACCGCAGACTGCTACAGTAAGCTACTATAGTAGTATGTATAAAGAAGAAGAAAGAAAAAAAAAAAACCACGGGTAGGTGGTATACAATTATGGATGGACCAGCGACTGCCGACACAGAGGTAGCTACAGCCGTGGACTACCGTACTGTGTCTGCTGCTAATATAGACTGGATGATAATGAGATGAAATCAATATATATATATATAATATCACTAGTACTGCAGCCGGACAGGTATATATATTTATTATGTAATGACTGATGACGGACCTGCTGGACACAGTCAGCTCAGCAGCACCGCAGACTGCTACAGTAAGCTACTATAGTAGTATGTATAAAGAAGAAAGAAAGAAAAAAAAAACCACGGGTAGGTGGTATACAATTATGGATGGACCAGCGACTGCCGACACAGAGGTAGCTACAGCCGTGGACTACCGTACTGTGTCTGCTGCTAATATAGACTGGATGATAATGAGATGAAATCAATATATATATATATATATATATAATATCACTAGTACTGCAGCCGGACAGGTATATATATTTATTATGTAATGACTGATGACGGACCTGCTGGACACAGTCAGCTCAGCAGCACCGCAGACTGCTACAGTAAGCTACTATAGTAGTATGTATAAAGAAGAAAGAAAAAAAAAACCACGGGTAGGTGGTATACAATATTATATATATATTATATACAATTATATATATATATATATATATATTAAACTGGTGGTGACTGGTGGTCAGGTCACTGGTCACACTATCAGCAACTTGCAAGTAGTACTCCTAAGCAGACAATCACAATATATATTATACTGGTGGTCAGTGTGGTCACAATGGCAGTGTGGCACTCTGGCAGCAAAAGTGTGCACTGTACGTTATATGTACTCCTGAGTCCTGCTCTCAGACTCTAACTGCTCCCCACTGTCAGTGTCTCCCCCACAAGTCAGATAATATACAGTCACACTATCTATCACTTCAGCAAGTAACTAGTACTCCTCCTAATGCTCCCCAAAATTACTACTGTGTCTCTCTCTACTGTCTCACTCTCTTCTCTATAAACGGACAGGACGCCAGCCACGTCCTCTCCCTATGAATCTCAATGCACGTGTGAAAATGGCGGCGACGCGCGGCTCCTTATATAGAATCCGAGTCTCGCGATAGAATCCGAGCCTCGCGAGAATCCGACAGCGGGATGATGACGTTCGGGCGCGCTCGGGTTAACCGAGCAAGGCGGGAAGATCCGAGTCGCTCGGCCCCGTGTAAAAAAACATGAAGTTCGGGCGGGTTCGGATTCCGAGGAACCGAACCCGCTCATCCCTAATGTAGACACACTTTGTTTAATGCACAAAGTTATAAAAAATATTGGCTAAAATTATTTTCAGGCTGTGTGTATAAGGTGTATGTGTAACATAAATGCATTCTGTGCTTAGACTTAGGTCCCATCACCATGATATCTCATTATGGTATGCAATTATTCCAAAATACGGAAAAATCCGATATCCAAAATACTTCTGGTCCCAAGCATTTTGGATAAGGGATACTCAACCTGTATCACTTTTTAGTATAACTTAGCAACTGCCAAATCCATTAAAACACAAACATCACAGTAACACTTTCCTTCTCCTACACACATTTGTAAGATACCATTATAACATAATCAGTACAGGTCCCACCTATCATTTTATTGTAGCCCAAGACTTGGAGTTTTAATTTAAGACTTATTTTTTTGGACCTGGCATATCCGTGGTCACATCAGTCTCCGTCCCCATCTCCTGACCTCACCTCCATACTGCTCCACTCCCCCATCTCATGCCCTCCACTACATACTGCTCTACTCCTCCATCTCCTGCCCTCCACTCCATACTGCTCCACTCCCCCATCTCCTGCCCTCCACTCCATACTGCTCCACTCCCCCATCTCCTGCCCTCCACTACATGCTGCTCCACTCCTCCATCTCCTGCCCTCCACTCCATACTCCTCCATCTCCTGCCCTCCACTCCATACTGCTCCACTCCCCCATCTCCTGCCCTCCACTACATACTGCTCCACACCCCCATCTCCTGCCCTCCACTACATACTGCTCCACTCCCCCATCTCCTGCCCTCCACTCCATACTGCTCCACTCCCCCATCTCCTGCCCTCCACTACATGCTGCTCCACTCCCCCATCTCCTGCCCTCCACTACATGCTGCTCCACTCCCCCATCTCCTGCCCTCCACTCCATACTGCTCCACTCCTCCATCTCCTGCCCTCCACTCCATACTGCTCCACTCCTCCATCTCCTGCCCTCCACTCCATACTGCTCCACTCCCCCATCTCCTGCCCTCCACTCCATACTGCTCCACTCCCCCATCTCCTGCCCTCCACTACATGCTGCTCCACTCCCCCATCTCCTGCCCTCCACTCCATACTGCTCCACACCCCCATCTCCTGCCCTCCACTCCATACTGCTCCACACCCCCATCTCCTGCCCTCCACTACATACTGCTCCACTCCTCCATCTCCTGCCCTCCACTACATACTGCTCCACTCCTCCATCTCCTGCCCTCCACTACATACTGTTCCACTCCCCCATCTCCTGTCGTCCACTACATACTGCTCCACTCCTCCATCTCCTGCCCTCCACTACATACTGTTCCACTCCCCCATCTCCTGTCGTCCACTACATACTGCTCCACTCCTCCATCTCCTGCCCTCCACTACATACTGCTCCACTCCCCTATCTCCTGCCATCTACTCCTTAATGCTCCACTCCCCCATCTCCTGCTCTCCACTGCATACTGCTCCACTCCTCCATCTCCTGCCCTCTACTCCATACTGCTAAACTCCCCCATCTCCTGCCCTCCACTACATACTAGTGTTGTGCACCGGAAATTTTTCGGGTTTTGGTTTTGGGTTCGGTTCCATGCCCGTGTTTTGGGTTCGAACACGTTTTGGCAAAACCTCACCAAATTTTTTTTGTCGGATTCGGGTGTGTTTTGGATTCGGGTGTTTTTTTTAAAAAACCCTAAAAAACAGCTTAAGTCATAGAATTTGGGGGTAATTTTGATCCCATAGTATTATTAACCTCAGTAGATAAAGTCAACCTTTCTGTCAAACTTGACAGTTGTTAACGCCCCCTTGCCCTAGGACCCGCCCCCTTTTAATATTAAATGATAGTGTTTTATATCGCTTAATATAAAATTAATATAAAATTTATAGTGTTCGATATTAAACCGTATTAAAAATTGTCGCGTAACACCAGTCGCAGAGTGTCGCGCAACACCCCGTCGCAGTATGTCACGCAACGCGGCGCGTCAAATCAGGCGGATGAAAGATGCATATTACACAGTGTTAAAACCAGGTAGTTTTAGCGGTATTGATAAATATTATGGGTCGGTTAAAAATAAATTTAAAAGATCCGACGTAAGAAAGTGGTTACAAGAACAAGACGCCTACACGCTGCACAAGCCAGCAAGAAAAAACTATAAAAGGAACATGATTTGTGTATCGGGTATAAACCAACAGTGGCAATGCGATTTGGTCTCGCTGATAGATTTGTCAAAATACAACGATGGCGTTAAATACATATTAACAATCATCGATATATTCAGTAAGAGGGTGTGGGGTGAAAGTCTGGCCGCTAAGAATGCAGCAACAGTCGCTAATGCTTTTGAAAAAATATTCCAGCGCGGTGATGTGCCGATGAAGCTACAAACCGATAATGGTAAAGAGTTTCTAAACAGAAGCCTAAAAAAGGTGTTAGAAAAATACGGTATAAAACATTTCACGACCAATAACGATGTGAAAGCGGCTGTTATAGAGCGCTTCAATAGGACTTTAAAAACACGCATGTGGCGCTATTTCACGGCAAAGAATACCTACAGATATATAGACGTTTTACAAGACTTCATACGCAGCTATAATAACACATACCATAGAACGATTAAGTGCGCTCCAAACGATGTGAATGACTCTAACGCGTTGAGTGTCTTCAAAACGACCTACGGTGATTACTTTAGAAGTAAGAAAGCCCCAGTTTGTTTAGGAATCGGTGACCACGTCCGTATTTCTAAATATAAGGACATATTTCAGAAAGGTTACGAACAGAGCTTTTCTGAGGAGATTTTTGTTGTACATAGTGTGAACACTAAAGGGATTAAACCGCTTTATAAGTTGGCAGATCTGTACGGTGAAGTTATAACAGGTAGTTTTTACCCCGAAGAGCTTCAAAGCATACCAAAAAACTATAACAGAGTTTACAAAGTGGAAAAGATTTTAAAAAATAAGACGGTCAGAGGCCGTAAATACGCTTTAGTCAAGTGGCGCGGTTACCCCGCAAAATTTAACAGTTGGGTCGCAGCATCGGTGATAAAAGACATATAAAGATCATCAGTATCTAACAAGACGAGCGATGGATGACAAGTCGTTCTACATAACCTTACCCAGCAACGCATCGGCTGTTACCTTCCCGCAAAATAAGATTTCTAACTATACGACAAAGTTGGCTAAACCGATAGACTTAAATGGCGAATGGGAAGTGGCACTTACTGAGATACAATACCCGCATACGTGGAATACATTGGATTTACAAGATTGTAGACTGCAATTATCATGGGATGGAACGGCGGAACAGCCGGTGGCGAGAGTCGCGAGTTTGTGCATTAAACCCGGTTTTTATGAGACAATCGAAGCGTTACTGAACGTAATCAACGCTGAAATTGTACAACTGAAACTGGACGTTGGATTAAGACTAACGTATGATCCATTTGCACGCGTTGTAACATGTGACAGTAAACTGTTGTATCAAATCCACGCCGGTTCTAAGCTGACATGGATACTGGGTTTACAACCTAAAACTAATATTTCTAAACCATGCGCCGACATCAAAGGCGGCCAATATACGATGTACGTGTACACAGACATTATCGAACACCAACGGGTCGGGGATAGTTATGTACCGCTACTTCGCACTGTTGAAATGAAGGGTTATAACAATGAGGTTGTCACAATACGATACGAGAAACCCGATTACGTACCATTGTGCAAAACACATTTTGACACGATAGCCATAGAGATAAAGAACGACCAAAACGAGAACATGGCATTTAAGTTTGGGAAAGCGATCGTGAAGCTACACTTCAGGCGCCGCAAAACTGAATTTTATTAACTAAGCAGAATGGTCGCTGTAAAAAATTATGGCGATCCGGGACTCTATGCGCAATATTATAAAACTCAAGCCGGTAATGGATTACCAGGTTTTCACGGCAGCGCATACATGTACGGCTGCGGTTTAGGCGGTATTTTTCGAAGTCTTTTCAGAAAAGCTGTTCCTCTTTTCCGGAGAGGTTTAGAGTTGGCTAAACCGCATATGAAGACAGCGGTTCGTAATATAGCGAAAGATGTTATCGGGCAAGCCACAACGGCCGTTGTGAATAAGATACACGAGGCGAACCAGGCAAAGCAAGACGGTTCAGGACTAATATATACAAGAAAAGGCGTGTCTAAAAGAAAACGGAAGCGTATGATAACGCTTCCGCCTTGGGACATACCCTTTTTAAATAAAAAACAGAGACGACGCAACTCAAAGAAGAAGAGAAAGCCGAAGAGTGCCGTTGGTGATATTTTTTAAACATGTCTTTCATACACCACGAATCCGTTGAATGTGCAAAAACAGAGCTGGATCTTTTTGACGTGCCCCCGACACAAACTAGCATAGAAAAAAGTCTATACGTCGAAGTTCAACCTTTAGCGGCGTTATCCGACACAGCACCGCTTGAATTTTATATAGCAGCCAGCGGTGAACACTACTACGATCTGAACAATACGCTGTTGTACGTGACATGCAAGATCGTACGAACCGATAACACGCCGATACCGCAAGGTGCGCGGGTCGCGCTTATTAATTACCCAATAGCGACCTTATTCAACCAAGTGGATGTAACTCTGGGCGACAGGCTCATATCACAATCCAACAATCTTTACGCATACCGCGCGTACATTGAGACTATATTAAATTACAGCTCGGACGCGTTGTCAACAAAACACACAACAGGACTATTTTACAAAGATGTGGATGGTGAATTTAACAACACGGCGCTGGACGGCCCGAATACGGGATTCAAAAAACGAGCAGGCGCAACAACGCAGAGTCGCACTGTTGAACTGCTAGGCCCGCTTCACTGCGACCTTTTCCATCAACATAAACTAATTTTAAACGCCGTTGATCTGAAGATTAAACTAACCAGAAACAAAGACGCATTCTGCTTAATGTCATCTGAGGCGGATGCCTTTAAAATACAGATCACAGCTGCATCCCTGTTCGTGAAAAGAGTTCAGGTCTCACCGGCCGTGCGGATTGGGCACGCGCAGGCTCTGTTAAACGGTAACGCGAAATACGCGATTGACCGCGTTGGGATGAAAATCTACAGCGTACCAGCAGGCAGTAGAGTATTTAATCTAGAAAATTTATTTTTAGGACAAGTGCCGAAAACAGTTATAGCCGGTTTCGTGGATAACGAATCATTTTCAGGAATACATAACAGGAACCCCCTGTGCTTTGAACACAAAAATGTAAGTTTTGCGTCCCTTTATCTGGATGGAACGCCGCACCCCGCCAAGCCATTTCAACCCGACTTTGAAAGCGGTAATGCTGTAAGAGAGTATATGTCACTCATACAGATCACAAATAAGCAGAAATCTGACAATGGTATACTGATTGACCGCGAAGAGTACATCAGGGGCTACACGCTATTTGCTTTTGACCTTTCACCAGAACAGGAGTGTGGAGAACACCTTTCCCTGATAAGAACAGGCAATCTACGTGCCGAATTCCGCTTTGCAGAAGCGTTGGACCGGACAGTCAATGTGATAATATATGCTCTATTTGATAACATCATCGAGATTAATCAAAGGCGCGATGTGCTGTACGATTATCTATAAATGAAATAAACTAACACTATGCTGCTGAAAAAATGAACACATTACAGATAAACTGTATTCTGTACGCCGTGCAAAGCACAAGGCATATTTTTAAAGGAACGTATCCGTGCGATATGTTGCCGGTCAGTAAACTGTCGCAATACCCCTGCGCGTTTGTAATCAATACGCATAGCAGCGGGCAGCCGGGTGAGCACTGGCTGGCCGCTTATTTTAACGAACAGCGTGAATGTTACTTTTTTGATTCTTACGGGTTAGCCCCTGACAGCCCCCTATTCCCAAAAGCGATAATAAATTTTTTAAACTTGAATTCAAAAAGTGTTTATCACCAAAATAAGCAGTTGCAAAATTTTAACAGCACCGTTTGCGGTCAATATTGCATATACTTTATATTTTACATGTGTAAAAAATACAAATATGTGGATGTACTGGCCCGTTTTAGTGATGACACAAAACGTAATGATTGTTTTGTTTCAAATTTTGTAAGACGACTCCCAAGAAGCCATTGTCTGAGTCATTATGAATATAGATATATACAGAATTGTGTAACTTGTAACCAACGCTGTGCGTGAAGCGTTTTATGTACAACGTGTCATAACTATGACACGTTGTACATAAAACGCTTCACGCACAACGCTGTGTGTGAAGCGTGTTACGCACAACGTTGTATTGTTTGTGTAACTTGTAATCAACATTCTGTTTGATACGTTTTATGTACAACGCATCATATCTATGATGTTTTTCTAATAAACAACGTTGTTTATTAAACTTTATATCGTGTGCTTGAAATTTCTTCCGTTTACAGCAATAGAAACAAAGAACAAAACGTTGTTTTATAAAGCATAAGCATATTTTATTGATATATGTATATATATATATATAACACGGTAAAGATGCATTTAAAACATTACATAAAATATTATTGACATAAGTTAAACATTGTGGCGCAAAATACCAACACAAAATACAGTGTATAAAAATAATATAAATTAGTTATATGTTATAGTTTCAGCCACTGTGAATCCTGAAATAGATTTACGGATCTTTTCCTAGGCAGTAAGTAACCGTGCGGTGTTGTTAAACCTGGGGGACTTAAAACATTTATTCGCCCTTTGTTAAGGGTTTGTAACGACATGGGCGATGTCACAGCGCCATCAGAGTCATCCTGCATCTCAGCTTTTAATCGTTCTAAACACATTCTATTCCCCGCATTGGCTATGACGGTTGAGGGAATATTCAATTCAGACATAGCCCGCATAAATTCAGGCCAACCATTCGGTATATTACGGATCGACACACCGTTACTTTGCGTGATGCTTCTTATTAAATCTAACATGTTGGAACCAGGCACAGTGACACCTTTGTACAGAAACTCCCCTTTACTGTTCCAGTCTGTGATGTGTTTAGAGCGTGTCATTTTACTCAATAGTATTTCACAGTTTTTCTTATACCGGTCATTAACACCGCTCAAAAGCTCATGATAAACAGCATCGGGGGCAATAGGCTGTGTCGTATTATTTGATTCATCAACAGATTTTGCAACGGGTGATAAAAGAGCTAAAGTTGACATTTCACTATCAGCCTGCTTACTCAACACCAGGTATCTCTGCAACAACATTGTATATCGCTTTGCTTTTTCATATTCTGATAAATCATTATTCTGTAGTATTTTCACGATCTCTACATCTAGACCGTGCGTTGCTGTTTTACGTATGTCGTCGCTGTTCGTTTTATTATGTAAACGTTCTATCTGATTCTGAGGCACCAGATACATTTTCTCAGCGTACTCCATCAGCGATTAGACAATAGTCCTGTAATTAGCGGTATAGCAAAACCAAGCAGCGAGCCGATAAAACCACCCGACTGTTTAACCAGAATCTTCTTTTTTCCAATGGCACATTTCTTATTACAAAGTGATTTTATAAGCGCACGCTTCTTTTTAAGGTAGTTCAGCTGCCGCTGAGACAGCGGTATTTTGCCTTTAAGCGTGTTGAGCGCTATCTCACAAATGGCCGTGACTAAATCGTTTGAAGCGTTGGATAAAATAGCATTTCTTTGGATTGGTGTTGCTTTAATTAACGTTTTTAAAAGCACCCAATTACGTCTTATCCGCCCCGACATGTTCACCGTTGTTAGAATGGCAACAAGTGACTAAAGGTTGTACTGTTATAGCTTTATAGAACCACGCTTCTTAATGACAAAAGCGACAGGCTTGTCTGGTGGGAATAAGCCGCTTCGTAAACGATAATCGTCAAGAGCGTTGTTTCTTAAATCAACCAGCAAATACCCATAAGGGGCAGCCGTCGCGGATTCATAGGATTCGAGAAAAAAACGATGTTTCGATGGGTACATTTGTCTAGCCAGAATGCCCACCTGCATTTTATCCCTGGGGTTTTTGAACAGGACCATATATTTTGTGTTTAAATGTATAGTTCTGCTCTTTTTACCTTGACAAAATATGTTTTGGACAAGGTACAGGATACTGAGATTACGATGATGTACATACTTTGTGAAAGCCTTCTCAACCTCAGAATTATTACTTGCCGCGTCCATCAAATCATCAATCACTGTTAAATTAACCTTATCAGGGGGAAAAAGTTGATCATCGCTAAAAGACTCTGGTAACCCCTCTATAAAGCGCGTACCGGGGTAATCACGCAGAAGTTGGTCGTATATAGGTTGCCAACAGGTGTAAAACCAAACAACATTATCAGGTACATGAGTCATATGTGTTGCAGCGTGTTGCAACAGCGTTTTGACAAAATAACTTTTACCCGAATTGGACGGCCCCGCTAAAATACATGAGAAAGGGTGTTGAAATCTGGTGTCCATCTTAATAGCCGAACGGCAGTGTTGTGAAGTTGTCCGTAAGAGACCGTTTAGTATAAACACACCTTTGCGTCTTCTGCAAAGTACGCGTCTCTATCTGCCAGCACTTTTTCACACGTACTATACCGGGTTGACGGATCACAACCTTTTTCTGGTCATCGCCTTCGGGGTTTAAAGGATAATCTAAGACCAGTTCTTTCAGGCTGTCAA
The DNA here is from genome assembly GCF_028390025.1 of Pseudophryne corroboree. NCBI lineage: Eukaryota > Metazoa > Chordata > Amphibia > Anura > Myobatrachidae > Pseudophryne > Pseudophryne corroboree. The sequence continues at coordinate 60,462,059 of NC_086449.1, forward strand.
AGTTAACGTGCTGCGCATTATCAACATTGAGCGTTATACCTTTAACTTTTAAACAGGTCTTTCCGTTGTTTAGTCGATAGCCGTATGACTTGGGACCGGCTGAGACAAATTCTGTTATATGTGTGCCTGTGGGCAGTTCGCTGGTCAACTCACCTAAATAATCACCCAATGGCGGGCTCCAGTCACCGGGTCTACTGACAAAAATTACAGAATCGGTGTCGTGATAAAGACATCTATCTTGTAATCTATACAGTAGTTTGTACAGTTCAACACGTGCATAAGCCGTTGTAAAGATGGCTATAGTTACATTTGAAATTGCACCCCTGGTGTAATGATCTTTGGAATACTTCCAATTTACCATAACTGTATCATCGTCAATAAAATCCAAAGCGGACACGTCATAGTACGGTAAGAACGCGTATTCAAAAAGTTTGTCGGGGTCAGTCACTAGACACGTATTGGGCATGTTGCTACGTTGACCAAATTTACCCCATAAGGAATTTAAAAACAATTTTGAAATTTGTCTTTTAGCGGGGTTGATTTCTATGTGTTCGGGTCGTAAAGACACGCCTTCATTTTTTTGATAGGCGTCTATATACTCTTGGCGTTTCTCGGCGTCTGTACACCATTCGGGATAACCAGAGGCCTCTTGTTTATCCCTGAGGTGCGTTTTAATGTAGCCTGAAAACAATTTGTCAGATCTCTCATCAAAATGCCACACCTCATAGATTTTACATACCTTGTAACCCATTTCTACAGCCAAGTTTAGTTCCACGGTACACCATGTACCGATGAGCGCACGTTTTTCTGAATCATGAACGCACGGCTCAGTCTGTCCAGACTCAGCGCATGTGCGACATAATGGAAACATTAACTTGCCGCCCATTTTAACCGGCAGAACCGGAAAGAATAGGCCACGAGGTGGGTAAACTTTAACCCTGGCAAAACCGAAATACTTTGTGACATCACCAAAGTCCTTATAAATAATGCGTGGGTGCTGTATAGGATACGTTTTGGTTTTATTAACATACGGATAGAGGCTGGTGAAATCAAAATAGTGTATTTTTTCATCACAGCCTGTTTTGTGATACAGCTTTATGGCGTTTGTGCGCCCGCCATAAAGAGCATCACGTGGCTCCAAGGGTTCGGGTAAATCTTTACCCTTCAGAAAAGCCTGTAGATCCGCATCAGAATCTAGCATAGACTTCCATTCACAACCCCAGATTTCACGTATCTGAAATCCACAACGTTTAAGGTAGTGCAACTTTACCTGCGTCTTGTGGTGTAATTGACCGTAGGTCGTTTTAGTCAGTTTGTTTTTATCATCGGCGTTGTAACAAGCACCACAGCCGTGGTAAAAACAACCTTGGAATTCAAATGCAGTGGGTGTTCCGTTAATCACGGCATAACCATCCAGGCTGTATTTACCAACTTTCTTCTCACCCCCTTGTAAAGCGTGTCTTATACTCACCCCTTCTTTGTGTTCTATGTACATTAACCACTGTATGGCGGGCGTTGAGTAACGCTTCTGCGTCTTGTGATAGTTATCACCCGGTACAAGCGCCAGTGTCTTTTCCTGTAAAAATTTACACCGGTACATGGCCATGCATACGCTCGCCAACGTGACTAATTGAAAAGCCTCGATGTGACGTTTAACCACAACCTTTTTTTTTTTCTTTGTTATTAGAAACTCCTGTTCTGTCATGGCTATAACAGCAGATCTGAAAGCATCACAAGCTTTTTGTAATATTTTCACATCGTCTTTACAATATCGCACGAGCTCTTTTTGAAAGTTAAACGGTTTGTGTACGCACTGTTTATACCAAGCTGTAAACTCAGATAATTCATCAGGCATCATGTATTGTGGACCAAAATACTCTATTGACGGCATAGTTCCTATGTAATTTTGGTTATCAGCTGTGTTAAAAAAATGTGGGAAATAACCTTTGGTACCGTCAAACCCCATCGCCTTTGGTAACTTGCTAAGCCGCATGGGTAAAAAATTTAAAGAGTCGATAAATCTTATCTTCAAATCTTTTACCGTGATGCACATTATGTTGCCGCCTCTAGATAATAATTCAATCTTTAATTTCTCCTTAATCAGCTGGCGCAGCACAAAATATGCATCATAGCGACCTGCATTATGGGCTATGAATGTGTAATGCTCAAATTTTGGTTTCATGAACGTCTTTACAAAGTCTTCGATACACGCAACACCCTTAAACTCCCAGTCTTTCTCACCCGTTAATGTTAAAGCGTAACAGTAGTTTGGTATGTGCACACCCGTCTCCTGCATACACTCAAAATCATAAAAGATGTATTTCTTTGTGGGCTCTTCCGGCTTGATGGTTTGTATATAGCACAAATGGTTCGAAAACCCATCAACGAACACCTTACAAATGGGGCACTTTAGGCCTCTGCAGTTATGATCTGTTCGCCTGTAGAGACAACACTTGTCACAATATACATGTTCAAGACAGGATATTTTGTGATCAAGAGCTAAAGCTTTGTGTAGCTCTAAACACTCGTTTGATCGACAAAATACCCTACACACCGAACACCTTAAAGCCGTCACACCGTCGTCAATACAAGCCGGCCTGTGACAAGCCTTACAAAAGAAAAGACAATCGTGATTATTTCTATGATGGTAAGCGCTATGACAACGGACGCAGTAATATCGGGCACCAAGAAACGCTTTGATATCGAGTATCCCATAAAAGTGACAATCGTGATATAGCACAAAGATCGTGTCTTTGTAACGACTGTCTGCACTGTAGTATTTCCAAGACCCTTGACTGTAATAGAGGAGATTGATGGATACTTTTAAATAATTTTCAAAAATTGCAACATCGCTAAAGCTGACCGCTTTATCAAGCGGCAGATTCAAAGCTTTATGTAGTTGGATCGCTCTCTCCTGTATTACATGATCATTGGCATTGTTACCTTTATCCAGAAGTTTACAGACGCTAGCGGCCAAACACAGGTTATTACCTACGCGTCTGAAGTCATAGAGATATCTCTTTCTTTTATCTATTATTAAACTTTGGGGCAGGCGCTGTAAACTACGCCCAGTCAAACCAGACCCTGCCCTGTTTTTAAAAATACTGATCACAAATCTTAAGCCTGTGGATAATAAGAATTCAGCGTTACTTTGAAGCGTGTTTGTAATCTGATTCAAAAAACTGGCAGCGTCTAATGTTTCTTGCGGCTTACGATGCGAATAGATGGCATTGTGTAACCCACCCCCCTCCAATCTAAGCTGAACGCGGTCGGCCGGATCCACGCCCGCAAGGACACCATCGAGCATGGCCTGTATAGCCGTATGAATGGCTCGAACCCCCTCTACAAATGATGTAACCCTGTCCAAATTAACAAACCGATAGTGATTGTGGTACTCAACGGCTCTGAAATTCGGTCGTTGTCGTTCATAACTGTTAATTGCCTCTAAGTATACATGTTGCCGACCTTCGTCATTACCGGGTGACTCAACACGGCCTGCATCATCATATATGGGGCTTGCATCGCGCTCAATATTGTCAGCCTGTGATTCGTCATTCGGTAATGCATGGGGTGGGGATTGATCTAAATCTACACGCCTCGCACTGTGCTGACCGCCTACCACATGTTCCCTGTGCCGCTTGCGTTTTCTCAATTGGCCACCTACCGCATGTTCCCTGTGCCGCTTGCGCTTTCTCGATCTGATTAATGTTGTTACAGCCTGTTTCACCTTTGCGCGTCGGAATAACTGTGAGATCTTGTATGTTAAACAAGGTTTAATTCGTGGTTTTTTTTTACAGTCATTTAAATTTAAAACACGTTTCAAACCATTGCCTAGCATGCCTAGTCACGGATCAGTTTCATTTATTTCTGCAAAATGATGTATGTTGGCTTTAATAAATTCAGTGGTCTTAACCGACCGATCTATGTATTTTGACATGACATTCATATACGTCTCAACAACTTCTTTAACAATGTCTTGTTTACATTTACTACCGTGGCACACACCTTTAATGTGTTTTAACAAGTATCCGGCTTTTACGCCCATGTTCTCAACATCTTCCCGTATCTTACCCAACAGCGCGTAAAATTGTATTTCAGCGTCTTGGCCTAATTGTTCTGAATTTTGACATTCATCAACTATGTCGGGCGCTAGCCCTCGCGCCGGTACACAAGCATCAGCCGATGCGTGTACCAGGGCTGTCGTTGTAAAAATATTGGGCATTGATGTTACACAATCAACCGTTGTAGTATCACCAGGTATTCCTGCAACGGCTGATAATACTTCATCAGAACTATTCTGCGGATCTTGTGTCGTTGACTCTACACAGTTTGTAATAAGCTCTTGCCCATTTATGTCATCAATATCTGATATCACAGGATTACCGGCTATGTGTCTTGTTTCTGTTTCAGAGCAATCCTGTGTATCGGTAATAGTGATGACATCGGATTGCGACAATTGCTTAACATTACTTCTTGAGTCAATATTTGATAACAAACCAATGCCTGCTATGTGTCTTGTTTCTGTTTCAGAACAAACCTGTGTATCTGGAATTGTGATTACAGCGGATTGCGACAATTGCTTAACATTACTTCTTGAGAGACGCGATGCCCTCTTAACCTTTACAGTCTTTGTATTACCAGCGACATCCCGGTCTGCAGTGTTAAACGCTGTGTGTTTTGATGTTACAGCAACATCATTACTTACGCATGATACAGTTTGTAACGCGATCCTTCTCCGTTGCGGCTTATCATTTTCGGAATATGACAATTTTCTTTTCAGATCTGTAAATGTTGAATTATGACTTCTCTCATTCGTTCTTGGTCGAGCTGGCTTTCGTTTGTTCGGGACGATACAGCCGTTATGCACAGCCATAACTGATGACCTAGCAACGTCCTTATGTACAATTGCCGGCGTTACGAATTGATGGTTCTCCGCTTCAGCGGCGGTTGTGCGTTTTGATATTTTCCCGCTTGTACTAGGTCTGTGTATCTGCGCGCATGTATCACTGACTGTTGGTATCAAAGGAGCATAGCGTCTTGCTACAGCATCATCTGTAATACATATATTATAAAATAAATATAAACGACTCTGCATGTAAATCAGTATTTAAATCACCGCATAACAATATACCATATAACAGTGTTTGATTACACACCTGCTGCTGCGAATTGATGGCTTTCCGTTTCAGCGGCGGTTGTGCGTTTTGATATTTTCCCGCTTGTACTAAGACGGGGTATTTGCGCTACTGTATCACATCCTGATGGTATCGTCGGCGCATAACGCATTGCTACAGCGTCATCTGTAATACATATATTATAAAATAAATATAAACAACGCTGCCTGAAAATCAGCATTTAAATCAACGCATAACAATATACCATATAACAGTGCTTGATTACACACCTGCTTTATATTCGAATGTTTTAGCACGACCCCCTGTCGCGTGTGGGAAAAACGGTTGCTCATCAACAACATTGCTGTTCTGTATAGATGTGTTGTGACAATAATCAGGTTTGTTCAATATATCCCGTAGAATAACATCAGCCGTCGCATCATCCATTTTTGTGGCATCTTTAGCCGGTGAAAAATGAAAAATAAAAATAAAAAAAATAAAAAATATTACATACGGTATAAAATTAGAATAACATGAAAAAGCGATTCATTACTGAGAATATAAAGTGTGTACAGTTGACAACAAATCAGCACAACTGTACAAGGTTTATTTTTAATTCTTTAGCCGTGGAAAAATAAAAAATAAAATGAAAAATAAATAAAGATATCATGTTACTCACAATCTGGCGCCAATTCCAAAATATTATTAAAATCCGGTATAGCGCTGAAGTCTAAGCCAAAGGGACTATCAACAGACAAATCGAGATTCTCTGTATTTGTGATTACTGTCAAATCGTGGGAAATAAAAATGAGAAAATAATAATTATTTAATAATTACTATTTAATAATTACTTATCAATGTATCCAGACTGTTGTACGTTCATACTATTTAAACTTTTAAAAATGAACAAATTGTAGACCTTGACTATAATTTCATACTATTTAAACTTGAAATATAAATAAAAACGCGTCAATGTCCTTTATAGACATAGCTTACTTTGAGAGGTTTGATAACTTGGCAAAGCATCATCATCATCAGAAGAAGAAGATCTGTTTCTAACCATGAAAGTGTTTTTGTTGTTGATGTTCTGCATTGTCTGTCTCTGAAAATGAGAGACGGTTAATTTTAGTTGAAATATTGTGTTGGCGCATTCCCAAAATGAACCACTAGATGTCGCTATTACCACATATTTAAATAACATTCAGACAGCCACATTATTAAAACTATATGTTCTATGTGTTACAATGCATCGCTAAACAACTACATCAATGTTCACATTATTAAAACTATATGTTCTATGTGTTACAATGCATCGCTAAACAACTACATCAATGTGGTATACCCACATTGATGTTGCTGTTTAGCGATGCATTTCACATATGAGTGCATAATGCGCTTTGTACAATAGGTTTGAAATATTAACATATTATACATGTATGCCTAAAAACAAAGGATGCAATGGCAGGACAGAATCGTGTAACAGTGTGTATATCGTGGCATAGAAACAACATATTTAAACAGCATTCAGAGCCATATTTGTAAAATAAATAAAAAAAATAAAATAAATGCAATATGTATAAATATAATAATAATAATAATAATAATTATGATAATAATAATAATAATAATAATAACAACAACACTTACCATTATAACTTCAAGTGTGTATAGCTGTGCGGCTTCAGTTGAAATTTCTTCTCAGTGCACTTCAGTGATGTGGTCTGTTCTTATAACACTGGCTGTGAGCCATATGGCCCCCACCAACCTGTGGTACGCCGTCCCACATTTCCAAGATGCTTGGGCGGGACTTTTAAATATATAAATTCTAGTCTATAATTTAGTAAATGTGATAAATATTTTCAGTTACAATAAAGATATAATCTTTTAGCTGTTTCTTAAATGTCATACACAGTGCATCAAACGCATACCAAATACATTTATATTATATATACAGAAGAAAAAAAATAAATAAATAAATAAAAAAAAAAAAAAATCCTGAGTGGTCTAAACTACTTGTATAGATTGAATGGAAGTCATTCCAAATGGGTATATCTTATACTGTAGAATATGAGGCTCATAAAAAGCGCATAAATTATTTAATAATAAAATGAATTTATAAAAAGCATTATACAGAAGTTCTTATGAACTAATGTGCATGAATACAAAATTATTTTATGATTCCATAAATATACACTGGCTTACTGATTTGTAGCTAAAATTACAAAAAATATTGTCTTTGTACATGAATACAAAATTATTTTATGATTCCATAAATATACACGGGCTTACTGATTTGATTAGGACCCATCACCATGATATCTCATTATGGTATGTAATGAATCCAAAAGTTGGAAAAATCCGATTTGAGTTAACACATAAACCTGTAGGTGGTGCTAATGTTCCTCTACAGAGATAACAATCGAAAATGGTCATGGTCAAATTATAAGCAATGGTCATGGTCAAATTTGCACATCGTGCTTCTGAGGGGTTTCTGTGACATTTAAAATGACCTTTGTGACATTTTAAAATGATCTTTTAATTAGTGCCATGTGTGATGAACCCTTTCTTCTAAGAATGGTCATGGTTAAATTGTACATCGTGGCTTCTGAGGGGTTTCTGTGACATTTAAAATGACCTTTGTGACATTTTAAAATGATCTTTTAAATTAGTGCCATGTGTGATGAACCCTTGCTTCTAAGAATTGTCATGGTTAAATTGTACATCGTGGCTTCTGAGGGGTTTCTGTGACATTTAAAATGACCTTTGTGACATTTTAAAATGACCTTTTAAATTAGTGCCATGTGTGATGAACCCTTGCTTCTAAGAATGGTCATGGTCATTAGTGATTATCCTTTTTAAAACTGTAACATGTGTGACTCATGAAGTTTCAGCTGCTGGAATGTAAGAACATTTTGTGTTACAAAAAAAAAAAAAAAAAAGATGTATTTTAAAGTGTGTGTCATGTGACATTCTGCGACGGGGTGTTGCGCGACACTCTGCGACTGGTGTTACGCGACAATTTTTAATACGGTTTAATATCGAACACTATAAATTTTATATTAATTTTATATTAAGCGATATAAAACACTATCATTTAATATTAAAAGGGGGCGGGTCCTAGGGCAAGGGGGCGTTAACAACGGTCAAGTTTGACAGAAAGGTTGACTTTATCTACTAACCTCAATAACCATAATTTCCACTCATTTCCAGTCTATTCTGAACACCTCACACCTCACAATATTATTTTTAGTCCTAAATTTTGCACCGAGGTCGCTGGATGACTAAGATAAGCAACCCAAGTGGCCGACACAAACACCTGGCCCATCTAGGAGTGGCACTGCAGTGTCACGCAGGATGGCCCATCCAAAAAGTACTCCCCAAACAGCACATGACGTAAAGAAAAAAAGAGGCGAAATGAGGTAGCTGTGTGACTAAGCTCAGCGACCCAAGTGGCCGACACAAACACCTGGCCCATCTAGGAGTGGCACTGCAGTGTCATGCAGGATGGCCCTTCCAAAAAGTACTCCCCAAACAGCACATGACGCAAAGAAAAAGAGGCGAAATGAGGTAGCTGTGTGACTAAGCTCAGCGACCCAAGTGGCCGACACAAACACCTGGCCCATCTAGGAGTGGCACTGCAGTGTCACGCAGGATGGCCCTTCCAAAAAGTACTCCCCAAACAGCACATGACGCAAAGAAAAAAAGAGGCGAAATGAGGTAGCTGTGTGACTAAGCTCAGCGACCCAAGTGGCCGACACAAACACCTGGCCCATCTAGGAGTGGCACTGCAGTGTCACGCAGGATGGCCCTTCCAAAAAGTACTCCCCAAACAGCACATGACGCAAAGAAAAAAAGAGGCGAAATGAGGTAGCTGTGTGACTAAGCTCAGCGACCCAAGTGGCCGACACAAACACCTGGCCCATCTAGGAGTGGCACTGCAGTGTCACGCAGGATGGCCCTTCCAAAAAGTACTCCCCAAACAGCACATGACGCAAATAAAAAAAGAGGCGAAATGAGGTAGCTGTGTGACTAAGCTCAGCGACCCAAGTGGCTGACACAAACACCTGGCCCATCTAGGAGTGGCACTGCAGTGTCACGCAGGATGGCCCTTCCAAAAAACACTCCCCAAACAGCACATGATGCAAAGAAAAAAAAGAGGTGCAATGAGGTAGCTGTGTGACTAAGATAAGCGACCCAAGTGGCCGACACAAACACCTGGCCCATCTAGGAGTGGCACTGCAGTGTCACGCAGGATGGCCCTTCCAAAAAGTACTCCCCAAACAGCACATGACGCAAAGAAAAAAAGAGGCGAAATGAGGTAGCTGTATGACTAAGCTCAGCGACCCAAGTGGCCGACACAAACACCTGGCCCATCTAGGAGTGGCACTGCAGTGTCACGCAGGATGGCACTTCCAAAAAGTACTCCCCAAACAGCACATGACGCAAATAAAAAAAGAGGCGAAATGAGGTAGCTGTGTGACTAAGCTCAGCGACCCAAGTGGCCGACACAAACACCTGGCCCATCTAGGAGTGGCACTGCAGTGTCACGCAGGATGGCCCTTCCAAAAAACACTCCCCAAACAGCACATGACACAAAGAAAAAAAGAGGCGCAATGAGGTAGCTGTGTGACTAAGATAAGCGACCCAAGTGGCCGACACAAACATCTGGCCCATCTAGGAGTGGCACTTCAGTGTCACGCAGGATGGCCCTTCCAAAAAGTACTCCCCAAACAGCTCATGACGCAAAGAAAAAAAGAGGCAAAATGAGGTAGCTGTGTGACTAAGCTCAGCGACCCAAGTGGCCGACACAAACACCTGGCCCATCTAGGAGTGGCACTGCAGTGTCATACAGGATGGCTCTTCCAAAAAACACTCCCCAAACAGCACATGACGCAAAGAAAAAAAGATGCGCAATGAGGTAGCTGTGTGACTAAGATAAGCGACCCAAGTGGCCGACACAAACACCTGGCCCATCTAGGAGTGGCACTGCAGTGTCACGCAGGATGGCACTTCCAAAAAGTACTCCCCAAACAGCACATGACGCAAAGAAAAAAAGAGGCGAAATGAGGTAGCTGTGTGACTAAGCTCAGCGACCCAAGTGGCCGACACAAACACCTGGCCCATCTAGGAGTGGCACTGCAGTGTCACGCAGGATGGCCCTTCCAAAAAACACTCCCCAAACAGCACATGACACAAAGAAAAAAAGAGGCGCAATGAGGTAGCTGTGTGACTAAGATAAGCGACCCAAGTGGCCGACACAAACACCTGGCCCATCTAGGAGTGGCACTGCAGTGTCACGCAGGATGGCCCTTCCAAAAAGTACTCCCCAAACAGCACATGACGCAAAGAAAAAAAGAGGCGAAATGAGGTAGCTGTGTGACTAAGCTCAGCGACCCAAGTGGCCGACACAAACACCTGGCCCATCTAGGAGTGGCACTGCAGTGTCATACAGGATGGCTCTTCCAAAAAACACTCCCCAAACAGCACATGACGCAAAGAAAAAAAGATGCGCAATGAGGTAGCTGTGTGACTAAGATAAGCGACCCAAGTGGCCGACACAAACACCTGGCCCATCTAGGAGTGGCACTGCAGTGTCACGCAGGATGACCCTTCCAAAAAGTACTCCCCAAACAGCACATGACGCAAAGAAAAATTAAAGAAAAAAGAGGTGCAAGATGGAATTGTCCTTGGGCCCTCCCACTCACCCTTATGTTGTATAAACAGGACATGCACACTTTAACAAACCCATCATTTCAGTGACAGGGTCTGCCACACGACTGACTGAAATGACGGGTTGGTTTGGACCCCCACCAAAAAAGAAGCAATCAATCTCTCCTTGCACAAACTGGCTCTACAGAGGCAAGATGTCCACCTCATCATCATCCTCCGATTCATCACCCCTTTCACTGTGTACATCCCCCTCCTCACAGATTATCAATTCGTCCCCACTGGAATCCACCATCTCAGGTCCCTGTGTACTTTCTGGAGGCAATTGCTGCTGGTGAATGTCTCCACGGAGGAATTGATTATAATTCATTTTAATGAACATCATCTTCTCCACATTTTCTGGAAGTAACCTCGTACGCCGATTGCTGACAAGGTGAGCGGCGGCACTAAACACTCTTTCGGAGTACACACTGGAGGGAGGGCAACTTAGGTAGAATAAAGCCAGTTTGTGCAAGGGCCTCCAAATTGCCTCTTTTTCCTGCCAGTATACGTACGGACTGTCTGACGTGCCTACTTGGATGCGGTCACTCATATAATCCTCCACCATTCTTTCAATGGTGAGAGAATCATATGCAGTGACAGTAGACGACATGTCAGTAATCGTTGGCAGGTCCTTCAGTCCGGACCAGATGTCAGCATCAGACTGCCCTGCATCACCGCCAGCGGGTGGGCTCGGAATTCGTAGCCTTTTCCTCGCACCCCCAATTGCGGGAGAATGTGAAGGAGGAGCTGTTGTCCGGTCACGTTCCACTTGACTTGATAATTTTCTCACCAGCAGGTCTTTGAACCCCTGCAGACTTGTGTCTGCCGGAAAGAGAGATACAACGTAGGTTTTAAATCTAGGGCCCTCATTCCGAGTTGTTCGCTCGCAAGGCGATTTTAGCAGAGTTGCACACGCTAAGCCGCCGCCTACTGGGAGTGAATCTTAGCTTCTTAAAATTGCGAACGATGTATTCGCAATATTGCGATTACAAACTTCTTAGCAGTTTCAGAGTAGCTTCAGACTTACTCGGCATCTGCGATCAGTTCAGTGCTTGTCGTTCCTGGTTTGACGTCACAAACACACCCAGCGTTCGCCCAGACACTCCCCCGTTTCTCCGGCCACTCCTGCGTTTTTTCCGGAAACGGTAGCGTTTTTTCCACACGCCCATAAAACGCAGTGTTTCCGCCCAGAAACACCGATTTCCTGTCAATCACACTACGATCGCCGGAGCGAAGAAAAAGCCGTGAGTAAAAATACTATCTTCATAGCAAAATTACTTGGCGCAGTCGCAGTGCGGATATTGCGCATGCGCACTAAGCGGAAATTCACTGCGATGCGAAGAAATTTACAGAGCGAACGACTCGGAATGAGGGCCAAGGATCGACCACGGTGGCCAAAATGTAGTGTTCTGATTTCAACAGATTTACCACCCGTGAATCCTGGTTATGCGAATGAAGGGCTCCATCCACAAGTCCCACATGCCTAGCGGAATTGCTCTGTTTTAGCTCCTCCTTCAATGTCTCCAGCTTCTTCTGCAAAAGCCTGATGAGGGGAATGACCTGACTCAGGCTGGCAGTGTCTGAACTGACTTCACGTGTGGCAAGTTCAAAAGGTTGCAGAACCTTGCACAACGTTAAAATCATTCTCCACTGCGCTTGAGACAGGTACATTCCACCTACTTTGCCTATATCGTGGGCTTGAATAGCCTTTTGCTGCTCCTCCATCCTCTGAAGCATATAGAGAGTTGAATTCCACCTCGTTACCACTTCTTGCTTCAGATGATGGCAGGGCAGGTTCAGGCGTTTTTGGTGTTGCTCCAGTCTTCTGTACGCGGTGCCTGTACGCCGAAAGTGTCCCGCAATTCCTCTGGCCACCGACAGCATCTCTTGCACGCCCCTGTCGTTTTTTAAATAATTCTGCACCACCAAATTCAAGGTATGTGCAAAACATGGGACGTGCTGGAATTTGCCCAGATGTAATGCACGCACAATATTGCTGGCGTTGTCCGATGCCACAAATCCACAGGAGAGTCCAATTGGGGTAAGCCATTCTGCGATGATCTTCCTCAGTTGCCGTAAGAGGTTTTCAGCTGTGTGCGTATTCTGGAAAGCGGTGATACAAAGCGTAGCCTGCCTATGAACGAGTTGGCGTTTGCGAGATGCTGCTACTGGTGCCGCCGCTGCTGTTCTTGCGGCGGGAGTCGATACATCTACCCAGTGGGCTGTCACAGTCATATAGTCCTGAGTCTGCCCTGCTCCACTTGTCCACATGTCCGTGGTTAAGTGGACATTGGGTACACCTGCATTTTTTAGGACACTGAGGACTCTTTTTCTAAGGTCTGTGTAAATTTTCGGTATCGCCTGCCTAGAGAAATGGAACCTAGATAGTATTTGGTACCGGGGACACAGTACCTCAATCAAGTCTATAGTTGGCTCTGAAGTAATGATGGATACCGGAACCACGTTTCTCACCGCCCAGGATGCCAAGGCCTCAGTTATCCGCTTTGCAGCAGGATGACTGCTGTGATATTTCATCTTCCTCGCAAAGGACTGTTGGACAGTCAATTGCTTGGTGGAAGTAGTAAAAGTGGTCTTACGACTTCTCCTCTGGGATGACCATCGACTCCCAGCAGCAACAACAGCAGCGCCAGCAGTAGTAGGCGTTACACTCAAGGATGCATCGGAGGAATCCCAGGCAGGAGAGGACTCGTCAGAATTGCCAGTGACATGGCCTGCAGGGCTATTGGCATTCCTGGGGAAGGAGGAAATTGACACTGAGGGAGTTGGTGGGGTGGTTTGCGTGAGCTTGGTTACAAGAGGAAGGGATTTACTGGTCAGTGGACTGCTTCCGCTGACGCCCAAAGTTTTTGAACTTGTCACTGACTTATGATGAATGCGCTGCAGGTGACGTATAAGGGAGGATGTTACGAGGTGGTTAACGTCCTTGCCCCTACTTATTACAGCTTGACAAAGGCAACACACGGCTTGACACCTGTTGTCCGCATTTGTGATGAAATAATTCCAAACCGAAGAGCTGATTTTTTTTGTATTTTGACCAGGCATGTCAATGGCCATATTCCTCCAACGGACAACAGGTGACTCACCGGGTGCCTGACTTAAACAAACCACCTCACCATCAGAATCCTCCTTGTCAATTTCCTCCCCAGCGCCAGCAACACCCATATCCTCCTCATCCTGGTGTACTTCAACACTGACATCTTCAATCTGACTATCAGGAACTGGACTGCGGGTGCTCCTTCCAGCACTTGCAGGGGGCGTGCAAATGGTGGAAGGCGCATGCTCTTCACGTCCAGTGTTGGGAAGGTCAGGCATTGCAACCGACACAATTGGACTCTCCTTGTGCATTTGTTATTTCGAAGAACGCACAGTTCTTTGCTGTGCTTTTGCCAGCTTAAGTCTTTTCATTTTTCTAGCGAGAGGCTGAGTGCTTCCATCCTCATGTGAAGCTGAACCACTAGCCATGAACATAGGCCAGGGCCTCAGCCGTTCCTTGCCACTCCGTGTGGTAAATGGCATATTAGCAAGTTTACGCTTCTCCGACGATTTTAATTTTGATTTTTGAGTCATTTTTTTACTGATATATTGTGTTTTGGATTTTACATGCTCTGTACTATGACATTGGGCATCGGCCTTGGCAGACGACGTTGATGGCATTTCATCGTCTCGGCCATGACTAGTGGCAGCAGATTCAGCAAGAGGTGGAAGTGGATCTTGATCTTTCCCTATTTTTTGAACCTCAACATTTTTGTTCTCCATATTTTAATGCGCACAACTAAAAGGCACCTCAGGTATACAATGGAGATGGATGGATAGTATACTTATGGATGACGAGTGACTGACGACACAGAGGTAGCTACAGCCGTGGACTACCGTACTGTGTCTGCTAGTATAGAGATGATAAAGATATAATGAAAAAAAATATGATACTACTGTCTACTGTAGGTATATATATATGATATAATGACGGACCTGCTGGACACTGTCAGCAGACTGCTAAACTAACTAGTACTAGACTAGTATGAATGAAGATAGAAAAAAGAAAACACCACACAGGTAGAGGTATATTATTTACAATATTGGGCGAGCACTAGTAGTCACGACACAGAGGTAGCACTAGCTACAGCCGTGGACTACCGTACTGCGTCTGCTAGTATAGAGATGATAAAAAATTATAATTAAAAAAAATATGACACTACTGTCTACTGTAGGTATATATATATATATAATATAATGACGGACCTGCTGGACACTGTCAGCAGACTGCTAAACTAACTAGTACTAGACTAGTATGAATGAAGATAGAAAAAAAAAACACCACACAGGTAGAGGTATATTATTTACAATATTGGCCGAGCACTAGTAGTCACGACACAGAGGTAGCACTAGCTACAGCCGTGGACTACCGTACTGCGTCTGCTAGTATAGAGATGATAAAGAATTATAATTAAAAAAAATATGATACTACTGTCTACTGTAGGTATATATAATATAATGACGGACCTGCTGGACACTGTCAGCAGACTGCTAAACTAACTAGTACTAGACTAGTATGAATGAAGATAGAAAAAAGAAAACACCACACAGGTAGAGGTATATTATTTACAATATTGGCCAAGCACTAGTAGTCACGACACAGAGGTAGCACTAGCTACAGCCGTGGACTACCATACTGTGTCTGCTAGTATAGAGATGATAAAGAATAATAATAAAAAAAAATATGATACTACTGTCTACTGTAGGTATATATATATAATATAATGACGGACCTGCTGGACACTGTCAGCAGACTGCTAAACTAACTAGTACTAGACTAGTATGAATGAAGATAGAAAAAAGAAAACACCACACAGGTAGAGATATATTATTTACAATATTGGCCGAGCACTAGTAGTCACGACACAGAGGTAGCACTAGCTACAGCCGTGGACTACCGTACTGCGTCTGCTAGTATAGAGATGATAAAGAATTATAATTAAAAAAAATATGATACTACTGTCTACTGTAGGTATATATATATATAATATAATGACGGACCTGCTGGACACTGTCAGCAGACTGCTAAACTAACTAGTACTAGACTAGTATGAATGAAGATAGAAAGATGAAAACACCACACAGGTAGAGGTATATTATTTACAATATTGGCCGAGCACTAGTAGTCACGACACAGAGGTAGCACTAGCTACAGCCGTGGACTACCGTATTGCGTCTGCTAGTATAGAGATGTTAAAGAATTATAATTAAAAAAAATATGATACTACTGTCTACTGTATATATATATATATATATAATATAATGACGGACCTGCTGGACACTGTCAGCAGACTGCTAAACTAACTAGTACTAGACTAGTATGAATGAAGATAGAAAAAAGAAAACACCACACAGGTAGAGGTATATTATTTACAATATTGGCCGAGTACTAGTAGTCACGACACAGAGGTAGCACTAGCTACAGCCGTGGACTACCGTACTGCGTATGCTAGTATAGAGATGATAAAGAATTATAATAAAAAAAATATGATTCTACTGTCTACTGTAGGTATATATATATAATATAATGACGGACCTGCTGGACACTGTCAGCAGACTGCTAAACTAACTAGTACTAGACTAGTATGAATGAAGATAGAAAAAAGAAAACACCACACAGGTAGAGGTATATTATTTGCAATATTGGCCGAGCACTAGTAGTCACGACACAGAGGTAGCACTAGCTACAGCCGTGGACTACCGTACTGTGTATGCTAGTATAGAGATGATAAAGAATTATAATAAAAAAAAATATGATACTACTGTCTACTGTAGGTATATATATATATATATATATATATATATATATAATGACGGACCTGCTGGACACTGTCAGCAGACTGCTAAACTAACTAGTACTAGACTAGTATGAATGAAGATAGAAAAAAGAAAACACCACACAGGTAGAGGTATATTATTTACAATATTAGCCAAGCACTAGTAGTCACGACACAGAGGTAGCACTAGCTACAGCCGTGGACTACCGTACTGCGTCTGCTAGTATAGAGATGATAAAGAATAATAATAAAAAAAAATATGATACTACTGTCTACTGTAGGTATATATATATAATATAATGATGGACCTGCTGGACACTGTCAGCAGACTGCTAAACTAACTAGTACTAGACTAGTATGAATGAAGATAGAAAGATGAAAACACCACACAGGTAGAGGTATATTATTTACAATATTGGCCGAGCACTAGTAGTCACGACACAGAGGTAGCACTAGCTACAGCCGTGGACTACCGTACTGCGTCTGCTAGTATAGAGATGATAAAAAATTATAATTAAAAAAAATATGATACTACTGTCTACTGTAGGTATATATATATATATATATAATATAATGACGGACCTGCTGGACACTGTCAGCAGACTGCTAAACTAACTAGTACTAGACTAGTATGAATGAAGATAGAAAAAAGAAAACACCACACAGGTAGAGGTATATTATTTACAATATTGGCCGAGCACTAGTAGTCACGACACAGAGGTAGCACTAGCTACAGCCGTGGACTACCGTACTGCGTCTGCTAGTATAGAGATGATAAAGAATTATAATAAAAAAAAATATGATACTACTGTCTACTGTAGGTATATATATATATAATATAATGACGGACCTGCTGGACACTGTCAGCAGACTGCTAAACTAACTAGTACTAGACTAGTATGAATGAAGATAGAAAAAAGAAAACACCACACAGGTAGAGGTATATTATTTACAATATTGGCCAAGCACTAGTAGTTACGACACAGAGGTAGCACTAGCTACAGCCGTGGACTACCGTACTGCGTCTGCTAGTATAGAGATGATAAAGAATTATAATAAAAAAAAATATGATACTACTGTCTACTGTAGGTATATATATATAATATATAATGACGGACCTGCTGGACACTGTCAGCAGACTGCTAAACTAACTAGTACTAGACTAGTATGAATGAAGATAGAAAGATGAAAACACCACACAGGTAGAGGTATATTATTTACAATATTGGCCGAGCACTAGTAGTCACGACACAGAGGTAGCACTAGCTACAGCCTTGGACTACCGTATTGCGTCTGCTAGTATAGAGATGTTAAAGAATTATAATTAAAAAAAATATGATACTACTGTCTACTGTATATATATATATATATAAAATATAATGACGGACCTGCTGGACACTGTCAGCAGACTGCTAAACTAACTAGTACTAGACTAGTATGAATGAAGATAGAAAAAAGAAAACACCACACAGGTAGAGGTATATTATTTACAATATTGGCCGAGCACTAGTAGTCACGACACAGAGGTAGCACTAGCTACAGCCGTGGACTACCGTACTGCGTCTGCTAGTATAGAGATGATAAAGAATTATAATAAAAAAAATATGATACTACTGTCTACTGTAGGTATATATATATATATATAATATAATGACGGACCTGCTGGACACTGTCAGCAGACTGCTAAACTAACTAGTACTAGACTAGTATGAATGAAGATAGAAAAAAGAAAACACCACACAGGTAGAGGTATATTATTTGCAATATTGGCCGAGCACTAGTAGTCACGACACAGAGGTAGCACTAGCTACAGCCGTGGACTACCGTACTGCGTCTGCTAGTATAGAGATGATAAAGAATTATAATTTAAAAAAAAATGATACTACTGTCTACTGTAGGTATATATATATAATATAATGACGGACCAGCTGGACACTGTCAGCAGACTGCTAAACTAACTAGTACTAGACTAGTATGAATGAAGATAGAAAAAAGAAAACACCACACAGGTAGAGGTATATTATTTACAATATTGGCCAAGCACTAGTAGTCACGACACAGAGGTAGCACTAGCTACAGCCGTGGACTACCGTACTGCGTCTGCTAGTATAGAGATGATAAAGAATAATAATTAAAAAAATATGATACTACTGTCTACTGTAGGTATATATATATAATATAATGACGGACCTGCTGGACACTGTCAGCAGACTGCTAAACTAACTAGTACTAGACTAGTATGAATGAAGATAGAAAAAAGAAAACACCACACAGGTAGAGGTATATTATTTACAATATTGGCCGAGCACTAGTAGTCACGACACAGAGGTAGCACTAGCTACAGCCGTGGACTACCGTACTGCGTCTGCTAGTATAGAGATGATAAAGAATTATAATTAAAAAAAATATGATACTACTGTCTACTGTAGGTATATATATATATAATATAATGACGGACCTGCTGGACACTGTCAGCAGACTGCTAAACTAACTAGTACTGGACTAGTATGAATGAAGATAGAAAAAAGAAAACACCACACAGGTAGAGGTATATTATTTGCAATATTGGCCGAGCACTAGTAGTCACGACACAGAGGTAGCACTAGCTACAGCCGTGGACTACCGTACTGCGTCTGCTAGTATATAGATGATAAAGAATTATAATTTTAAAAAAAATGATACTACTGTCTACTATAGGTATATATATATAATACAATGACGGACCTGCTGGACACTGTCAGCAGACTGCTAAACTAACTAGTACTAGACTAGTATGAATGAAGATAGAAAAAAGAAAACACCACACAGGTAGAGGTATATTATTTACAATATTGGCCGAGCACTAGTAGTCACGACACAGAGGTAGCACTAGCTACAGCCATGGACTACCGTATTGCGTCTGCTAGTATAGAGATGTTAAAGAATTATAATTAAAAAAAAATATGATACTACTGTCTACTGTAGGTATATGTATATATAATATAATGACGGACCTGCTGGACACTGTCAGCAGACTGCTAAACTAACTAGTACTAGACTAGTATGAATGAAGATAGAAAAAAGAAAACACCACACAGGTAGAGGTATATTATTTACAATATTGGCCGAGCACTAGTAGTCACGACACAGAGGTAGCACTAGCTACAGCCGTGGACTACCGTACTGCGTCTGCTAGTATAGAGATGATAAAGAATTATAATAAAAAAAATATGATACTACTGTCTACTGTAGGTATATATATAATATAATGACGGACCTGCTGGACACTGTCAGCAGACTGCTAAACTAACTAGTACTAGACTAGTATGAATGAAGATAGAAAAAAGAAAACACCACACAGGTAGAGGTATATTATTTACAATATTGGCCGAGCACTAGTAGTCACGACACAGAGGTAGCACTAGCTACAGCCGTGGACTACCGTACTGCGTCTGCTAGTATAGAGATGATAAAGAATTATAATAAAAAAAAATATGATACTACTGTCTACTGTAGGTATATATATATATAATATAATGACGGACCTGCTGGACACTGTCAGCAGACTGCTAAACTAACTAGTACTAGACTAGTATGAATGAAGATAGAAAAAAGAAAACACCACACAGGTAGAGGTATATTATTTACAATATTGGCCAAGCACTAGTAGTTACGACACAGAGGTAGCACTAGCTACAGCCGTGGACTACCGTACTGCGTCTGCTAGTATAGAGATGATAAAGAATTATAATAAAAAAAAATATGATACTACTGTCTACTGTAGGTATATATATATAATATATAATGACGGACCTGCTGGACACTGTCAGCAGACTGCTAAACTAACTAGTACTAGACTAGTATGAATGAAGATAGAAAGATGAAAACACCACACAGGTAGAGGTATATTATTTACAATATTGGCCGAGCACTAGTAGTCACGACACAGAGGTAGCACTAGCTACAGCCTTGGACTACCGTATTGCGTCTGCTAGTATAGAGATGTTAAAGAATTATAATTAAAAAAAATATGATACTACTGTCTACTGTATATATATATATATATAAAATATAATGACGGACCTGCTGGACACTGTCAGCAGACTGCTAAACTAACTAGTACTAGACTAGTATGAATGAAGATAGAAAAAAGAAAACACCACACAGGTAGAGGTATATTATTTACAATATTGGCCGAGCACTAGTAGTCACGACACAGAGGTAGCACTAGCTACAGCCGTGGACTACCGTACTGCGTCTGCTAGTATAGAGATGATAAAGAATTATAATAAAAAAAATATGATACTACTGTCTACTGTAGGTATATATATATATATATAATATAATGACGGACCTGCTGGACACTGTCAGCAGACTGCTAAACTAACTAGTACTAGACTAGTATGAATGAAGATAGAAAAAAGAAAACACCACACAGGTAGAGGTATATTATTTGCAATATTGGCCGAGCACTAGTAGTCACGACACAGAGGTAGCACTAGCTACAGCCGTGGACTACCGTACTGCGTCTGCTAGTATAGAGATGATAAAGAATTATAATTTAAAAAAAAATGATACTACTGTCTACTGTAGGTATATATATATAATATAATGACGGACCAGCTGGACACTGTCAGCAGACTGCTAAACTAACTAGTACTAGACTAGTATGAATGAAGATAGAAAAAAGAAAACACCACACAGGTAGAGGTATATTATTTACAATATTGGCCAAGCACTAGTAGTCACGACACAGAGGTAGCACTAGCTACAGCCGTGGACTACCGTACTGCGTCTGCTAGTATAGAGATGATAAAGAATAATAATTAAAAAAATATGATACTACTGTCTACTGTAGGTATATATATATAATATAATGACGGACCTGCTGGACACTGTCAGCAGACTGCTAAACTAACTAGTACTAGACTAGTATGAATGAAGATAGAAAAAAGAAAACACCACACAGGTAGAGGTATATTATTTACAATATTGGCCGAGCACTAGTAGTCACGACACAGAGGTAGCACTAGCTACAGCCGTGGACTACCGTACTGCGTCTGCTAGTATAGAGATGATAAAGAATTATAATTAAAAAAAATATGATACTACTGTCTACTGTAGGTATATATATATATAATATAATGACGGACCTGCTGGACACTGTCAGCAGACTGCTAAACTAACTAGTACTGGACTAGTATGAATGAAGATAGAAAAAAGAAAACACCACACAGGTAGAGGTATATTATTTGCAATATTGGCCGAGCACTAGTAGTCACGACACAGAGGTAGCACTAGCTACAGCCGTGGACTACCGTACTGCGTCTGCTAGTATATAGATGATAAAGAATTATAATTTTAAAAAAAATGATACTACTGTCTACTATAGGTATATATATATAATACAATGACGGACCTGCTGGACACTGTCAGCAGACTGCTAAACTAACTAGTACTAGACTAGTATGAATGAAGATAGAAAAAAGAAAACACCACACAGGTAGAGGTATATTATTTACAATATTGGCCGAGCACTAGTAGTCACGACACAGAGGTAGCACTAGCTACAGCCATGGACTACCGTATTGCGTCTGCTAGTATAGAGATGTTAAAGAATTATAATTAAAAAAAAATATGATACTACTGTCTACTGTAGGTATATGTATATATAATATAATGACGGACCTGCTGGACACTGTCAGCAGACTGCTAAACTAACTAGTACTAGACTAGTATGAATGAAGATAGAAAAAAGAAAACACCACACAGGTAGAGGTATATTATTTACAATATTGGCCGAGCACTAGTAGTCACGACACAGAGGTAGCACTAGCTACAGCCGTGGACTACCGTACTGCGTCTGCTAGTATAGAGATGATAAAGAATTATAATAAAAAAAATATGATACTACTGTCTACTGTAGGTATATATATAATATAATGACGGACCTGCTGGACACTGTCAGCAGACTGCTAAACTAACTAGTACTAGACTAGTATGAATGAAGATAGAAAAAAGAAAACACCACACAGGTAGAGGTATATTATTTGCAATATTGGCCGAGCACTAGTAGTCACGACACTGAGGTAGCACTAGCTACAGCCGTGGACTACCGTACTGCGTCTGCTAGTATAGAGATGATAAAGAATTATAATTTTAAAAAAAATGATACTACTGTCTACTGTAGGTATATATATATAATATAATGACGGACCTGCTGGACACTGTCAGCAGACTGCTAAACTAACTAGTACTAGACTAGTATGAATGAAGATAGAAAAAAGAAAACACCACACAGGTAGAGGTATATTATTTACAATATTGGCCAAGCACTAGTAGTCACGACACAGAGGTAGCACTAGCTACAGCCGTGGACTACCGTACTGCGTCTGCTAGTATAGAGATGATAAAGAATAATAATTAAAAAAATATGATACTACTGTCTACTGTAGGTATATATATATAATGACGGACCTGCTGGACACTGTCAGCAGACTGCTAAACTAACTAGTACTAGACTAGTATGAATGAAGATAGAAAAAAGAAAACACCACACAGGTAGAGGTATATTATTTACAATATTGGCCGAGCACTAGTAGTCACGACACAGAGGTAGCACTAGCTACAGCCGTGGACTACCGTACTGCGTCTGCTAGTATAGAGATGATAAAGAATTATAATTAAAAAAAATATGATACTACTGTCTACTGTAGGTATATATATATATAATATAATGACGGACCTGCTGGACACTGTCAGCAGACTGCTAAACTAACTAGTACTGGACTAGTATGAATGAAGATAGAAAAAAGAAAACACCACACAGGTAGAGGTATATTATTTGCAATATTGGCCGAGCACTAGTAGTCACGACACAGAGGTAGCACTAGCTACAGCCGTGGACTACCGTACTGCGTCTGCTAGTATATAGATGATAAAGAATTATAATTAAAAAAAAAATGATACTACTGTCTACTATAGGTATATATATATAATACAATGACGGACCTGCTGGACACTGTCAGCAGACTGCTAAACTAACTAGTACTAGACTAGTATGAATGAAGATAGAAAAAAGAAAACACCACACAGGTAGAGGTATATTATTTACAATATTGGCCGAGCACTAGTAGTCACGACACAGAGGTAGCACTAGCTACAGCCGTGGACTACCGTACTGCGTCTGCTAGTATAGAGATGATAAAGATGATAGAGATGGAAAAAAAAATATAACACTACTGTAGGTAAATATTTATATAATATAATGAATGACGGACCTGCTGGACACTGTCAGCAGAATGCGTTTATAGAATTAAAAAAAAGACACCACAGGAGTGTTTAACTTTTTCAGGCAGACAAACGTATACTGGTGGTCACTGGCAGCAAAAGTGTGCACTGTACTCCTGCTATAACTGCTCCCCAGTCTCCCCCACAATTAAGCAGTGTGAGCAGTGAGCACTCAGCACAGTCAGATATACATATATCATGCAGCACACTGAGGCTGAGCACAGATAGTATGGAGCATTTTTGTTCAGGCAGAGAACGGATAAAAAAAAAATAGCAAAACCTCCCCAATCCTCCCAACACTAAGCTAAGCAGTAGCACTAGCAAATCAATTAGATCAAGTGTAATACGTAATAATAACAAACTACTAGTACATAAAGTAAACGGAGAGGACGCCAGCCACGTCCTCTCCCTATCAATCTCAATGCACGTGTGAAAATGGCGGCGACGCGCGGCTCCTTATATTGAATCCGAGTCTCGCGAGAATCCGACAGCGGGATGATGACGTTCGGCCTTGCTCGGGTTAACCAAGCCGCACGGGAGAATCCGAGCACGGCTCGGACCCGGCCAAAAAGGCTGAAGTTCGGGCGGGTTCGGTTTCTTGGAAACCGAACCCGCTCATCACTACTACATACTGCTCCACTCCTCCATCTCCTGCCCTCCACTACATACTGCTCCACTCCTCCATCTCCTGCCCTCCACTCCATACTCCTCCATCTCCTGCCCTCCACTCCATACTGCTCCACTCCTCCATCTCCTGCCCTCCACTCCATACTGCTCCACTCCCCCATCTCCTGCTCTCCACTCCATACTGCTCCACTCCTCCATCTCCTGCCCTCCACTCCGTACTGCTCCACCTCCTCTGTTCTATTCCATCCTCCACTCCTCTACCGTTCTGTTCTGCCCCCAATCCACGCCCAGTTCTCTCATTCCTGGCAACAGTTGCTTTATCCTGTCCACCCTCCTGTCACACCAACCTACCTACCAGTTTTCCACCGTGGCTCCCAAACTGCTGGTGGCCAGTCCTCCTCTTCTACAGTAAGTCTGTACTTTCTTCCTTGCAATAGGAGCCAAATGCTCTAGGAACTTAATAGCTGGCAGCCAAGTTAATGCTGTTGGTTAATGGCCTGTATAGACACCAATGTTATTGCACCAAAATGATACTTTAATGATACTTTAATTGCGCTAGTGCTCGCTTCACAGCTCCAAAGCGACTATGATAAGAAAAAGGTACAACAAAAGAAGGTTTCTGATAACCCAGTCCTCTTGCCAGGCAGTGGCTGACCAAGAACCCTCCAGATACGTGTCACATCCAGATGCACCCACCACATCAATGAATCCCCACTGTAAAACCTCTCAACAAAAATTGTGCTACGCTCGGCAGTGGGCTTCTAACCAATTACTAAGGCAGCCACTTATACCAAAGAAGGAACTTTACTTAGAACCCACAGCACTGGTGTTCAAAGGACCGGGCACTGCAATGGGCAATTCAGGACAATCTCACACTGGGTGGAGACAAAGGTGACTGTCCATCATTTTAAGCTGCTAGAGCGATTGTAACTGAGTACACATTTAAGCAGTCAATGGCCAAGCCATACCCCCCCCCCCCCCCCCCCTTCCACAGCAGTCACGACACACCCTGCGTTTGACTCAAACCCCTCATTACCTCCCAGTAATGCTCACTGGCTATCACATCTGAAAGTTGCATATCAAAGGATATGCAGCATGTCTATATTCTCTGTGCATATTCAGCTGTAACTGAATACGAAATGCTATGTTACAGTGTTTTCTAGGAAACACTGTAATGTCCCATTTCATATGCATATACAGCCGCAGACGCACACAGAATATAGGCATGCCGCGTATCATTTTTATTTTTTAGCAGAGTCTGTTTGTGCATCCTTTTCTCACCATTTGCAAATAAGATGCACTTTAATGGAAAAAGTTGCACATACAGATGCTCTGCGTTACCCAGGCACGGCACGGCATGGCGTGACGAGAAGGACTGTTTAACCGGGGAGGCTAGATGTACAGTAAGTGGACACATCTGTAACTACTGCATGTGTAATAGTATGTGCTGCACACCTCCATTTACTTTCAGTTTGAAATTGTTTAATGTATAAAGTTTCTAATTATTCTACATTGTAAATAGATAACTTTTGACTTTTAAACAGGTGTAGATGGCCAAATGGTATATCGTAAACAAGACTCTTCATATGGCATTTGGATAGGCACACCATCCAGCACATGGTAATATAGACCTCTACCGTCACTGTATAATGTTCATTACTGTAATATCTGTCTTTAACATTAAACTCAGCTTGCATTAGTCTGTATCATTCATTCCCTTTTATCCTGGTTGGACCCATTCCCAGCTCTTTCATACAACTCTGAGTAAAGATGTGATACATGAAGGCGCTAACCTGTTGCTACAGATGGAGCCAGGCTCATCTAGGATTCTCTGCTGTGCCAAGGTGCACCAAGGTTTATTAGCATAAGCTTTTCATCTATTGTTCTCAGCTGCAATACAATACAGAGAACAATACAGCAGGGGATTAAGTCCGATCGCATTGGCTCAATTAATCCTATAAAAGGCAAAGATGAGGAGGGCTCCATTTGTATATCAGAGATGTACAAAAACTGATATACAGTATTCCATATGAGGGTAAATACATATATTTTATGAATATTAAATGATTAGCCTACTGAAATCGAAATCTGGAAGCTATTGATTTAATATTCATTAAATATATGTATTTACCCTCATATGGCATATATCCGTTTTCTTCATCTCTGATATAGCAACAGGTTAGCGACTTCATGTATCACACCTCTACACATATTTTGAGCTACTCATGGGATAATCCTATTGATACAGTCAGGCCTGCACTTACCTGAATTGTGCCCAGGAGGTATATCATTGTGCCCAGGAGATATATCATTGTGCCCAGGAGATATATCATTGTGCCCAGGAGATATATCATTGTGCCCAGGAGGTATATCATTGTGCCCAGGAGATATATCATTGTGCCCAGGAGATATATCATTGTGCCCAGGAGATATATCATTGTGCCCAGGAGGTATATCATTGTGCCCAGGAGGTATATCATTGTGCCCAGGAGGTATATCATTGTGCCCAGGAGGTATATCATTGTGCCCAGGAGGTATATCATATTAGCATCTTTCATACACCTGTCTGCTTTATTTGCTACTTTCTTATATTCAGCTCATACCCTGCTCATGCTGAGTTTTCTCTGTGGCTTGTAGGGGCATTTATCCACAGAAATGGCATGTCGTTCTGGTGATAATAAATTATGATATTTGCCGTGTATGATTTATTGTGGCCATCTGTTTTCCCATGCGTTTCCCTATTTGTTTTACCATCTGTTTATCCTAACTCCCATTTCTCCTCAAATGGTCTTCTCCTTTGCTCATTGTAATTCTTCCTATTCCTCCTTACACTATCACTTTTCTCTGTGTGCTTTGATCTATCCAGCCCTCACTAACATTCTACCATCCATGGTTTGTGGTATTGTACCATTGGAAAGAAACCCTTGATGGATGAGCCATTGATGGCTTGGACAATTGGCACTGTTGGGCTCAGCCATCAATATATTGCCATCAGTTGCTAAACCATTGATTGTTGATGGCCAACTCTGGTTCCTTCACTTCCTGTTGCATGTTCTCCCTAGGCTCACTGCTTATGTTGTGAAAGTGTTTGCCTTGGCTTCAAAAGTAATCTACATTGGAAGAGATGTTCTGTGCGATTCGGTAAAGTGGTTGATACTGAATAAACAAAAGCCAGATGGGTTATTCCAGGAGGATGCACCAGTCCATGGCCAGAAGATGGTGGTATGTACCAGAAAGTTGTAGCTGAGACATTTTTAAAGAAAATAGGTTGAGTTTAGGAATTTTTGTTTTCTCTAACGTCCTAAGTGGATGCTGGGGACTCCGTAAGGACCATGGGGAATAGACGGGCTCCGCAGGAGATAGGGCACTCTAAAAAAGAATTAGGATACTAGTGTGCACTGGCTCCTCCCTCTATGTCCCTCCTCCAGACCTCAGTTAGAATCTGTGCCCGAACGAGATGGGTGCACCTTAGTGAGCTCTACAGAGCTTGCTGAGAAAGAAAGTATTTTGTTAGGTTTTTTATTTTCAGAGAGCTTCTGCTGGCAACAGACTCTCTGCTACGTGGGACTGAGGGTAGAGAAGCAAACCTTACCAACTGCGGGATAGGTTGCACTTCTTAGGCTACTGGACACCATTAGCTTTAGAGGGATCGAACACAGGAACGCACCCTTGGTCGTCCGATCCCAGAGCCGCGCCCCCGTCCCCCTCGTAGAGCCAGAAGCAAGAAGCACGGCGTGGATGAAGAAAAGCGGCGGCTGAAGACTCCGGTCTTCTGATAAGGTAGCGCACAGCACTGCAGCTGTGCGCCATTGCTCCCACATTACACCCACACGCTCCGGTCACTGTAGGGTGTAGAGCGCAGGGGGGGGGGGGCACCCTGGGCAGCAATATTATACCTTTTTGGCAAAAGTTAAGCAGACATACAGTTGGGCACTGTATGTCTGCATGAGCCCCCGCCATAAATTTACAAAAAATCGCGGGACAGAAGCCCGCCGCGGAAAGGGCGGGGCTTTTTCCTCAGCACTCACCAGTGCCATTTTCTCTTCACAGCTCCGCTGGAAGGAAGCTCCCCAGACTCTCCCCTGCTGAAGTAGAGGGGTGAAAAAGTAGGGGGGGGGGGGGGGGGCACATAAATTTAAGCGCAAAAACATATAATATCAGCAGCTACTGGGTAAACACTGAGTTACTGTGTTTTTTCCTGGGTCATATAGCGCTGGAGTGTGTGCTGGCATACTCTCTCTCTGTCTCTCCAAAGGGCCTTGTGGGGGAATTGTCTTCAGATGAGCATTCCCTGAGTGTGTGGTGTGTCGGTACGTGTGTGTCGACATGTCTGATGTAGAAGGCTCTCATAAGGAGGAGATGGAGCAAATATGTGTGTAAGAAGGTGTCGCCGTCGACAACGCCGACACCGGTTTGGATATGTGTAATTTAGTGCTAAGGTAAAGTTATTGCACAAAGGAGGTTAGGAAACAGACAGGAAATCTACCATGTCTGTCCCTATGTCGCAGGGACCGTCAGAGTCTCTCAATGTTCACTATCCAAGATAATAGACACTGATATCGACACGGAGTTTGACTCCAGTGTCGACTATGATAATGCAAAATTACAGCCAGATTGGCAGAAAAGTATTCAATATATGTTTATTGTAATAAAAGATGATTTGCATATCACTGATGACTCATCTGTCCCTGACACGAGGGTACACAGGTGTAAGGGGAAGAAAGCTGAGGTAATTTTCCCTCCTCTCATGAGGAAAAAGGGCGGGAATCTCCAGACAAGAGACTGCAGCTTCCCACAAAGAATTCTCAGGCAATATCCTTTACCCACTAGGGCCAGGATAAGATGGAAATCTTCCCCTAGGGTGTCACAAAAGGCAGCCCTGATGTTACAGCTATTCTCAGGGATCCTGCAGATAGCGTGCACATTCTGGTACACTACTCAGACCGGCGATGGGGTCGGCATGGGTTTATAGCGCTGTGGCAGCGTGCACAGGTACCTTATCAGCAGAGATAGAGATCCTAGTATGTATAGAGATATATATATATATATATATATATATAGGAATATATATATTTATATTAATGATGCTGTCTTAAGAGATATGTATATATATATATATATATATATATATATAAACATGCCCATAGAGACATGAATATACTGGGTCCTAGTGTCAAAGCTATGTCAATTTCTGCTTGACGTGTCCTGTACAATGGACAGACGATGCCGCCTTAAGAGGCATATGGAAGGCTGAGGATTGGGTGGAGAAGGGTTCTCAGATCGGGTCTCCACGGCTATATCTGGTAATTCTGATATTTGGCCTTGTATCCCTGCACTGCCTAGGAAAGCACAACATTATCAAATGTAGCCTTTCGAATAAAGAAACAAGAAAGTCCGAGATGCGTCCTTTCTTGCCAGAGGCGGGGGCAGAGAAAAGTCCTCCCCGGCCTCTACATAATCCACCGCATGTCGCTGGGGCTCCACAGGCGGAGCTAGGCCCGGTGGGGGCACGCTTTCAGAAGTGCAGCCACAAGTGGGTTCACTCCCTGTTAGATCCCTGGGAAATAGATATTGTGTCTCAGGGATACAAGCGGGTCTTTGAGAAAAAATGCCCCCTCACCGACGGCCCTCACGGCTTCCCCTCACGAGAGGGAAACAGTGTGGACTGCATATCACAAATTGTATATTCAACAGGTGGTGGTCAAGTTTCCCCTCATTCAACTAGGAGGGGATTATTATTTGACCATGTTGTGGTCCCAAAACCAAAAGGTTTGGTCATACCCATATTGAATTTAAAATCCCGGTACATATACCTGAAAAGGGGCAAGTTCAAGATGGCATCGCTAAGAGCGGTCGTTGTAAGCCTAAAAGGGGGCTCGGGACATAAAGGATGAATACCTTCAGGTCCCCATTTATCCACCTCATCAGGCGTACCTCAGAATTGCGGTACAGGATTGTCATTACCAGTTTAGACCAAGGTAATGGCGGAAGTGATGGTGATCCTGTGGAAGCAAGGTGTCACTATTATCACGTATTTAGAAGATCTCTGCATAAAAGCGAGATCAAAAGAGCAGTTGCTGAACAGCGTATCACTTTCTCTGGAAGTGTAACGGCAACACGACTGGATTCTATATATTCCAAAGTCGCAGTTGGTTCCTACAGCTCATCTGCCTCTCCTAGGCATGATCCTAGACACAGACCAGAAAGGGGTTTATCTCCCGATAGAGAGAGCTCAGGAGCTTGTGACACTGGTCAGGAATCTATTATACCAAAACAGGTGTTAGTGCATCACTGCACTCGAGTCCTGGGTAGGATGGTGGCATCATAAGAGGCCATTCCCTTTGGCAGGTTCCATGCGAGGACCTTCCAGTGGGACTTACTGGACAAGTGCTCCGGATCACATCTTCAGAAGCATCGGTTAATCACCCTATCCCCCAGGGCCAGGGTGTCTCTCCTGTGGTGGCTGCAGAGTGCTTACCTTCTCGAGGGCCGCAGATTCGGCATTCAGGACTGGGTCCTGGTGACCACGGATGCAAACCTCCGAGGGTGGGGGGGTAGTCACACAGGGATGAAATTTCCAAGGTCTATGGTCAAGTCAGGAGACTTGCCTTGATATTAACATCCTGGACCTAAGGGCCATATACAACGCCCTACGTCAAGCGGAGACCCTGCTTCGCGACCAACCGGTCCTGATTCACTCAGACAACATCACCACAGTGGCTTATGTAAACCGCCAAGGCGGCACAAGGAGCAGGGTGGCGAGGATGGAAGCCACCAGATTTCTTCGCTGGGCGGAGAATCACGTAAGCGCACTGTCAGCAGTGTTCATTCTGGGAGTGGACAACTGGGAAGCAGACTTCCTCAGCAGGCACGACCTCCACCCGGGAGAGTGGGGACTTCATCAAGAAGTTTTCACGCTGATTGCAAGTCGGTGGGAACTGCCACAGGTGGACATGATAGCATCCCGCCTCAACAAAAAGCTACAGCGGTATTGCGCCAGGTCAAGAGACCCTCAGGCGATAGCTGTGGATACGCTAATGACACCGTGGGTGTTCCAGTCGATGTATGTATTTTCCCCTCTTCATCTCATACCCAAGGTGCTGAGAATCATAAGGAAAAGAGGAGTGAGAACAATACTCATTGTTCCGGATTGGCCAAGAAGAACTTGGTATCCAGATCTGCAAGAGATGCTCACAGAGGACCCATGGTCTCTGCCTCTAAGACAGGCTTGGTTGCAACAGGGGCCCTGTTTGTTCCAAGAAGATGAAGCAAACGTGTGTGAGAGGGTGTCTCCGTTGACAACGCCGACACCTGTTTGGATATGTGTAATTTAGTGCTAAGGTGAATTTATTGCACCAAAGTTTGGAGAACGGACAGGAAATCTACCCATGTCTGTCCTTATGTCTCAGAGACCTTTAGAGTCTCTCAATGTTCACTATCCAAAATAATGGGCGCTGAGATCGACACGGCGTTTGACTCCAGTGTCGACTACTATAATGTAAAGTATTCAATGTGACAGCTGAACATTATCACCGTATATGGCAAAAATATGTTGCTCGGTGTGAGGCCAGGAATGCTCCTACTGAGGAATTCCAGCTGGGCCGTTTTCTTTCACTTCCTACAGTCGGGAGTGTCTTTGGGCCTAAAATTGGGATCCATTAAGGTCCAGATATCGGGCTTATCCATTTTCTTTCAAAAAGAACTGACTTCGCTTCCTGAAGTTCAGACCTTTGTGAAGGGAGTGCTGCATATACAGCCCCCGTTTGTGCCTCCAGTGGCACCTTGGGATCTTGACATGGTGTTGAGTTTCTTGAAATCACATTGGTTTGAACCACTAAAATCAGTGGAGTTAAAATATCTCACGTGGAAGGTGGTCATGCTGTTAGCCTTAGCTTCAGTTAGGCGTGTGACGGAATTGGCGGCTTTGTCACATAAAAGCCCCTATCTGGTTTTTCATATGGACAGGGCAGAATTGCGGATTCGTCAGCAATTTCTGCCGAAGGTAGTGTCATCTTTTCATATTAGCCAACCTATTGTGGTGCCTGTAGCTACCAGTGGCTTAGAGGATTCCGAGTTACTAGATGTAGTGCGGGCTTTGAAGAGTTATGTGGCCAGAACGGCTAAGGTCAGGAAAACGGAGTCGCTGTTTATCCTGTATGCATCCAACAAGCTGGGTGCTCCTGCTTCAAAGCAAACTATTGCTCGCTGGATCTGTAACACGATTCAGCAGGCTCATTCTGCGGCTGGGTTGCCGCATCCAAAATCAGTAAAGGCCCATTTCACAAGGAAGTTGGGCTCTTCTTGGGCGGCTGCCCGAGGGGTCTCGGCATTACAGCTTTGCCGAGCAACTACTTGGTCGGGTTCAAACACATTTGCAAAGGTTTGATACCCTAGCTGAGAAGGACCTTGAGTTTGCTCATTCGGTGCTGCAGAGTCATCCGCACTCTCCCGCCCGTTTGGGTGCTTTGGTATAATCCCCATGGTCCTTACGGAGTCCCCAGCATCCACTTAGGACTTTAGAGAAAATAAGATTTTACTCACCGGTAAATCTATTTCTCGTAGTCCGTAGTGGATGCTGGGCGCCCGTCCCAAGTGCGGACTTCTTCTGCAATACTTGTATATAGTTATTGCTTAACAAAGAGTTATGTTATGTTTGCATCAGGTTGTCTGATGCTCTGTATTTGTTCATACTGTTAACTGGGTTTGGTTATCACGAGTTATACGGTGTGATTGGTGTGGCTGGTATGAGTCTTACCCGGGATTCCAAAATCCTTTCCTTGTAATGTTAGCTCGTCTGGGCACAGTTTCCTTAACTGAGGTCTGGAGGAGGGGCATAGAGGGAGGAGCCAGTGCACACCAGTAGACCTAATTCTTTTTTAGAGTGCCCTATCTCCTGCGGAGCCCGTCTATTCCCCATGGTCCTTACGGAGTCCCCAGCATCCACTACGGACTACGAGAAATAGATTTACCGGTGAGTAAAATCTTATTTTTTTGTCAAAATATCTTTATTGAAGCATCATATGTAATGTAATCAGAAGATAACATAATAAAGCAAATCTTGTAGAGAATGTCATGAAACATTCACCCATGTGATTTAGAGACCATTGCATTAGCTGGTAACACAGCCACATGTATATGGATATGTATAACTGCAGGTTAAGTAACAAACACAAAAAAATGTTGTAAAGCGGACTACAGGGTTAATATGCAAGTACGTCTTTGAATAAGTAAGCAAGATCAATGATTACAAAATCAAATCAGTTAATAAGGAACAAAAGAACTACAATCAAAAATAGAAATAAAGAGCAAATTCTCTCTCTCTGACCAATTTGGAATTTTGGATTTATTTCTTCCAAGAATGGGAGAAATAAGTATTTCTAAAGGCCACATACACATTAGACGATGTCGCTCTGTGAGCGACATCGTCTAACTTTTCCCCCTCCTGGGCCGGCCGGTCGGTGGCCGCCTGACCGCTCATATCTCTCAGTGACGTCACGCCCCCGCCAGCCCTGCATGAAAGTCGTGGATGACAGTCCACATCTTTCATGCATGCCCTACCGACAGCGACGATTGTTACCGACCTTCATTTTATCGTTAAGTGTGTACGGACCTTAAGAGTTTAGACTGTTTTATGCCGGATCTTGTACAACGTTTCCCGGTGTTCCACAATAGGGGAAGAAGGCACATAAGTCTTGGTAAGATAATTTTAGTGACCGTAAATTAAACCATCCTAAATAGAACAAGGGAAGGTCCTATGGCTCTCCAGCTGTTTTGAAACTACAAGTTCCAGCATGCCCTGCCACAATTTCACTACTAGGGAATGCTTAAACTGTGAGCGATTAGCACTAGATGGACGAATTACGTCCTTATTCAGAGTGGCTCGGATTGGCCAGCATGAATTTTAACGGACATACACACCCCTATATAAACCCGGCGGACCCCATAGTCGGGTCGGCTCCATGATTAAGCCACGGGCGAAATGCGCATTGGAGTAAGGCGCTGACGGCCCGAGATATGCTCCTAATGATATTGTGTTTACTGTATATGTTAGTTGTGTGTTCATGTCAAAAATTATTACCTATAATAACTTTGTGGCGAGTGAAGTGGAGCGAGACATCAAGCCCAAAGTGTAGAGGGTGGAGCGAGCCCGCGAATGGACGTATTTTTACAAATGGTGGTCCCAGATGAACAAACTAACCACACTAACCGCAAAAGTGTACAAAAAAGTGTCAACCATTTTTGTGTCGATCATCGTCATGTCAACATTTTGACCCTGTAAACCTTTTGTACCTGTCGACCTTTTCCAGTTTCGACCTTTCATATGGCTACATTTTGCCTATGTCGAGCATTTTTCCATGTCGACCTTGTGTCTATCTACCATATGGTGTCAACCTAATGACTGTAGACCTAATTAGAGATGAGCGCCTGAAATTTTTCGGGTTTTGTGTTTTGGTTTTGGGTTCGGTTCCGCGGCCGTGTTTTGGGTTCGAACGCGTTTTGGCAAAACCTCACCGAATTTTTTTTGTCGGATTCGGGTGTGTTTTGGATTCGGGTGTTTTTTTCAAAAAACACTAAAAAACAGCTTAAATCATAGAATTTGGGGGTCATTTTGATCCCAAAGTATTATTAACCTCAAAAACCATAATTTACACTCATTTTCAGTCTATTCTGAATACCTCACACCTCACAATATTATTTTTAGTCCTAAAATTTGCACCGAGGTCGCTGTGTGAGTAAGATAAGCGACCCTAGTGGCCGACACAAACACCGGGCCCATCTAGGAGTGGCACTGCAGTGTCACGCAGGATGTCCCTTCCAAAAAACCCTCCCCAAACAGCACATGACGCAAAGAAAAAAAGAGGCGCAATGAGGTAGCTGTGTGAGTAAGATTAGCGACCCTAGTGGCCGACACAAACACCGGGCCCATCTAGGAGTGGCACTGCAGTGTCACGCAGGATGGCCCTTCCAAAAAACCCTCCCCAAACAGCACATGACGCAAAGAAAAAAAGAGGCGCAATGAGGTAGCTGTGTGAGTAAGATTAGCGACCCTAGTGGCCGACACAAACACCGGGCCCATCTAGGAGTGGCACTGCAGTGTCACGCAGGATGTCCCTTCCAAAAAACCCTCCCCAAACAGCACATGACGCAAAGAAAAAAAGAGGCGCAATGAGGTAGCTGACTGTGTGAGTAAGATTAGCGACCCTAGTGGCCGACACAAACACCGGGCCCATCTAGGAGTGGCACTGCAGTGTCACGCAGGATGTCCCTTCCAAAAAACCCTCCCCAATCAGCACATGATGCAAAGAAAAAGAAAAGAAAAAAGAGGTGCAAGATGGAATTGTCCTTGGGCCCTCCCACCCACCCTTATGTTGTATAAACAAAACAGGACATGCACACTTTAACCAACCCATCATTTCAGTGACAGGGTCTGCCACACGACTGTGACTGATATGACGGGTTGGTTTGGACCCCCCCCAAAAAAGAAGCAATTAATCTCTCCTTGCACAAACTGGCTCTACAGAGGCAAGATGTCCACCTCATCTTCACCCTCCGATATATCACTGTGTACATCCCCCTCCTCACAGATTATCAATTTGTCCCCACTGGAATCCACCATCTCAGCTCCCTGTGTACTTTGTGGAGGCAATTGCTGCTGGTCAATGTCTCCGCGGAGGAATTGATTATAATTCATTTTAATGAACATCATCTTCTCCACATTTTCTGGATGTAACCTCGTACGCCGATTGCTGACAAGGTGAGCGGCGGCACTAAACACTCTTTCGGAGTACACACTTGTGGGAGGGCAACTTAGGTAGAATAAAGCCAGTTTGTGCAAGGGCCTCCAAATTGCCTCTTTTTCCTGCCAGTATAAGTACGGACTGTGTGACGTGCCTACTTGGATGCGGTCACTCATATAATCCTCCACCATTCTATCAATGTTGAGAGAATCATATGCAGTGACAGTAGACGACATGTCCGTAATCGTTGTCAGGTCCTTCAGTCCGGACCAGATGTCAGCATCAGCAGTCGCTCCAGACTGCCCTGCATCACCGCCAGCGGGTGGGCTCGGAATTCTGAGCCTTTTCCTCGCACCCCCAGTTGCGGGAGAATGTGAAGGAGGAGATGTTGACAGGTCGCGTTCCGCTTGACTTGACAATTTTGTCACCAGCAGGTCTTTCAACCCCAGCAGACTTGTGTCTGCCGGAAAGAGAGATCCAAGGTAGGCTTTAAATCTAGGATCGAGCACGGTGGCCAAAATGTAGTGCTCTGATTTCAACAGATTGACCACCCGTGAATCCTTGTTAAGCGAATTAAGGGCTGCATCCACAAGTCCCACATGCCTAGCGGAATCGCTCCCTTTTAGCTCCTTCTTCAATGCCTCCAGCTTCTTCTGCAAAAGCCTGATGAGGGGAATGACCTGACTCAGGCTGGCAGTGTCTGAACTGACTTCACGTGTGGCAAGTTCAAAGGGCATCAGAACCTTGCACAACGTTGAAATCATTCTCCACTGCACTTGAGACAGGTGCATTCCACCTCCTATATCGTGCTCAATTGTATAGGCTTGAATGGCCTTTTGCTGCTCCTCCAACCTCTGAAGCATATAGAGGGTTGAATTCCACCTCGTTACCACTTCTTGCTTCAGATGATGGCAGGGCAGGTTCAGTAGTTTTTGGTGGTGCTCCAGTCTTCTGTACGTGGTGCCTGTACGCCGAAAGTGTCCCGCAATTTTTCTGGCCACCGACAGCATCTCTTGCACGCCCCTGTCGTTTTTTAAAAAATTCTGCACCACCAAATTCAAGGTATGTGCAAAACATGGGACGTGCTGGAATTTGCCCATATTTAATGCACACACAATATTGCTGGCGTTGTCCGATGCCACAAATCCACAGGAGAGTCCAATTGGGGTAAGCCATTCCGCGATGATCTTCCTCAGTTGCCGTAAGAGGTTTTCAGCTGTGTGCGTATTCTGGAAACCGGTGATACAAAGCGTAGCCTGCCTAGGAAAGAGTTGGCGTTTGCGAGATGCTGCTACTGGTGCCGCCGCTGCTGTTCTTGCGGCGGGAGTCCATACATCTACCCAGTGGGCTGTCACAGTCATATAGTCCTGACCCTGCCCTGCTCCACTTGTCCACATGTCCGTGGTTAAGTGGATATTGGGTACAGCTGCATTTTTTAGGACACTGGTGACTCTTTTTCTGAGGTCTGTGTACATTTTCGGTATCGCCTGCCTAGAGAAATGGAACCTAGATGGTATTTGGTACCGGGGACACAGTACCTCCAACAAGTCTCTAGTTGGCTCTGCAGTAATGATGGATACCGGAACCACGTTTCTCACCACCCAGGATGCCAAGGCCTCAGTTATCCGCTTTGCAGTAGGATGACTGCTGTGATATTTCATCTTCCTCGCAAAGGACTGTTGAACAGTCAATTGCTTACTGGAAGTAGTACAAGTGGGCTTACGACTTCCCCTCTGGGATGACCATCGACTCCCAGCGGCAACAACAGCAGCGCCAGCAGCAGTAGGCGTTACACGCAAGGATGCATCGGAGGAATCCCAGGCAGGAGAGGACTCGTCAGAATTGCCAGTGACATGGCCTGCAGGACTATTGGCATTCCTGGGGAAGGAGGAAATTGACACTGAGGGAGTTGGTGGGGTGGTTTGCGTGAGCTTGGTTACAAGAGGAAGGGATTTACTGGTCAGTGGACTGCTTCCGCTGTCACCCAAAGTTTTTGAACTTGTCACTGACTTATTATGAATGCGCTGCAGGTGACGTATAAGGGAGGATGTTCCGAGGTGGTTAACGTCCTTACCCCTACTTATTACAGCTTGACAAAGGGAACACACGGCTTGACACCTGTTGTCCGCATTTCTGGTGAAATACCTCCACACCGAAGAGCTGATTTTTTTGGTATTTTCACCAGGCATGTCAACGGCCATATTCCTCCCACGGACAACAGGTGTCTCCCCGGGTGCCTGACTTAAACAAACCACCTCACCATCAGAATCCTCCTGGTCAATTTCCTCCCCAGCGCCAGCAACACCCATATCCTCCTCATCCTGGTGTACTTCAACACTGACATCTTCAATCTGACTATCAGGAACTGGACTGCGGGTGCTCCTTCCAGCACTTGCAGGGGGCGTGCAAATGGTGGAAGGCGCATGCTCTTCACGTCCAGTGTTGGGAAGGTCAGGCATCGCAACCGACACAATTGGACTCTCCTTGTGGATTTGGGATTTCGAAGAATGCACAGTTCTTTGCTGTGCTGCTTTTGCCAGCTTGAGTCTTTTCATTTTTCTAGCGAGAGGCTGAGTGCTTCCATCCTCATGTGAAGCTGAACCACTAGCCATGAACATAGGCCAGGGCCTCAGCCGTTCCTTGCCACTCCGTGTGGTAAATGGCATATTGGCAAGTTTACGCTTCTCCTCCGACAATTTTATTTTAGGTTTTGGAGTCCTTTTTTTTCTGATATTTGGTGTTTTGGATTTGACATGCTCTGTACTATGACATTGGGCATCGGCCTTGGCAGACGACGTTGCTGGCATTTCATCGTCTCGGCCATGACTAGTGGCAGCAGCTTCAGCACGAGGTGGAAGTGGATCTTGATCTTTCCCTAATTTTGGAACCTCAACATTTTTGTTCTCCATATTTTAATAGGCACAACTAAAAGGCACCTCAGGTAAACAATGGAGATGGATACTAGTATACAATTATGGACTGCCTGCCGACTGCAGACACAGAGGTAGCCACAGCCGTGAACTACCGTACTGTACTGTGTCTGCAGCTAATATAGACTGGTTGATAAAGAGAAGATGTCTATGTAACTATGTATGTATAAAGAAGACTGAAAAAAATCCACGGTTAGGTGGTATACAATTATGGACGGACTGCCTGCCGAGTGCAGACACAGAGGTAGCCACAGCCGTGAACTACCGTACTGTACTGTGTCTGCAGCTAATATAGACTGGTTGATAAAGAGAAGATGTCTATGTAACTATGTATGTATAAAGAAGAATGAAAAAAAACCACGGTTAGGTGGTATACAATTATGGACGGACTGCCTGCCGAGTGCAGACACAGAGGTAGCCACAGCCGTGAACTACTGTACTGTGTCTGCAGCTAATATAGACTGGTTGATAAAGAGAAGATGTCTATGTAACTATGTATGTATAAAGAAGAATGAAAAAAATCCACGGTTAGGTGGTATTACAATTATGGACGGACTGCCTGCCGAGTGCAGAGACACAGAGGTAGCCACAGCCGTGAACTACCGTACTGTGTCTGCTGCGACTGGATGATAAATGATATAAAAAATATATATATATCACTACTGCAGCCGGACAGGTATATATTATATATTATATAATGACGGACCTGCTGGACACTGTCTGTCAGCAGAATGAGTTTTATTTTTATAGAATAAAAAAAAAAAAAACACACAAGTGAAGTCACACGACGAGTGTTTAACTTTTTCAGGCAATCACAATATAAGTATACTACTAACTATACTGGTGGTCAGTGTGGTCAGGTCACTGGTCAGTCACACTGGCAGTGGCACTCCTGCAGCAAAAGTGTGCACTGTTTAATTTTAATATAATATGTACTCCTGGCTCCTGCTATAACCTATAACTGGCACTGCAGTAGTGCTCCCCAGTCTCCCCCACAATTATAAGCTGTGTGAGCTGAGCAGTCAGACAGATATATAATATATATAGATGATGCAGCACACTGGCCTGAGCCTGAGCAGTGCACACAGATATGGTATGTGACTGACTGAGTCACTGTGTGTATCGCTTTTTTCAGGCAGAGAACGGATATATTAAATAAACTGCACTGTGTGTCTGGTGGTCACTCACTATATAATATATTATGTACTCCTGGCTCCTGCTATAACCTATAACTGGCACTGCAGTAGTGCTCCCCAGTCTCCCCCACAATTATAAGCTGTGTGAGCTGAGCAGTCAGACAGATATATATAATATTATATATAGATAATAGATGATGCAGCACACTGGCCTGAGCCTGAGCAGTGCACACAGATATGGTATGTGACTGACTGAGTCACTGTGTGTATCGCTTTTTTCAGGCAGAGAACGGATATATTAAATAAACTGCACTGTGTGTCTGGTGGTCACTCACTATATAATATATTATGTACTCCTGGCTCCTGCTATAACCTATAACTGGCACTGCAGTAGTGCTCCCCAGTCTCCCCCACAATTATAAGCTGTGTGAGCTGAGCAGTCAGACAGATATATATAATATTATATATAGATAATAGATGATGCAGCACACTGGCCTGAGCCTGAGCAGTGCACACAGATATGGTATGTGACTGACTGAGTCACTGTGTGTATCGCTTTTTTCAGGCAGAGAACGGATATATTAAATAAACTGCACTGTGTGTCTGGTGGTCACTCACTATATAATATATTATGTACTCCTGGCTCCTGCTATAACCTATAACTGGCACTGCAGTAGTGCTCCCCAGTCTCCCCCACAATTATAAGCTGTGTGAGCTGAGCAGTCAGACAGATATATATAATATTATATATAGATAATAGATGATGCAGCACACTGGCCTGAGCCTGAGCAGTGCACACAGATATGGTATGTGACTGAGTCACTGTGTGCTGTGTATCGCTTTTTTCAGGCAGAGAACGGATTATAAAGTAAACTGCACTGTCCTCACTAGTAAACTCTCTCCACTCAGTCTCTACACTTCTACAGTAACAGTACTCCTCCTAGTCAGCTCCAGTAAATCTCTCTCAGTCTCTTATAATCTAAATGGAGAGGACGCCAGCCACGTCCTCTCCCTATCAATCTCAATGCACGTGTGAAAATGGCGGCGACGCGCGGCTCCTTATATAGAATCCGAGTCTCGCGATAGAATCCGAGCCTCGCGAGAATCCGACAGCGTCATGATGACGTTCGGGCGCGCTCGGGTTAACCGAGCAAGGCGGGAAGATCCGAGTCGCTCGGACCCGTGAAAAAAAACATGAAGTTCTGGCGGGTTCGGATTCAGAGAAACCGAACCCGCTCATCTCTAGACCTAATGAATGTAGATCTTCTATATCACACCCGACAGTTCTTTGTGAAGAGTGTCGGCAACTGATGGGAGAAAAAGAGAAAAGAGAAAGCTGAGGGATGGAAATATTTTGGGAATTGAGCTAAGAGAAGGATAGGGGAAGGGAAAAGAGTTGGGAAAAGAAAGCCACACAAGGAGGGTAAGGGACAAAGGCCCTCATTCCGAGTTGATCGCACCAAGCAACTTTTTGCTGCTGGTGCAATCAACTATTCTCCTCCTATGGGGGAATGTATTTTAGCATAGCAGGGCTGCGAATGCTTGTGCAGCCCTGCTATGCTAAAAAAGTTTCACTCAAAACAAGACTAGCCCTGCAACTACTCACCCAGTGCGACGGATCCAGTGATGAAGTTCCCGCTCCTGACGTCAGACATCCACCCACCGTTCGCCTGGACATGCCTGCGTTCTTCTTACCACTCCCCGAAAATGGCTGGAAACGGTGAGTATCTTTCCTGGAACGCCTCCCGTCTGTACATCTCCTTGCGATCACCGCTGAAATCACATTTGTTGCTGGCGGCGGCGGCCGCCGCACATGTGCATTTCCGACCCATTCGCACCACAGCGACAAACCGCTGCGTGCGGATGGGTTGGAATGACCCCCAAAGATAGGGAACAACGAAGAGGAGACAGTGGTGTTAATAGAAAAAAAAGGATATCACAAACAAAGGTTAGTAAGGAG
This sequence comes from Pseudophryne corroboree, assembly GCF_028390025.1. Taxonomy (NCBI): domain Eukaryota; kingdom Metazoa; phylum Chordata; class Amphibia; order Anura; family Myobatrachidae; genus Pseudophryne; species Pseudophryne corroboree. The sequence continues at coordinate 60,504,373 of NC_086449.1, forward strand.
AGGGGAGGCCACTGAGGATGAGCCAGAAGAACAGGTCACACATCGTCCACAGCAACCAGACAGCTCTACGATGTTCCAATGAAGGATGAAGTGCGGTGGATCGAAAAGTGCACACTTGGAAGAGATGCAGACCCAGACTCCTGTAGCATATATGACAGCAACCACTTGCAACAGCCCCCACGAGAACAGCGATCACCCAGCAGCAACACCAGCTCAGCAGCAACAGGTCCCAAGTCCTCAACTGAAGCAGCAATGCACAGGTCCATAGAGCCCCACGATGACAACGGAAACCCCTGCATGTGCACCGTACCTCACATGAGTCCCAGGGCACAGCTTATACAGATGCCAGTCCACTCACCTGCAGGGAAGGAGCAGCCTGGTAAGATGCCCACCGGGAGAGCAGCACCCGCACACAACTACGGACACAATAGGACTGCAAATGGCTAAGGCCAGGTGGAAGCATCAGACTGGCATCAGCTGCCAACCCACCACTCCGCCATGGCAGTCTGCAGGAAGGGGGAACAGCTCAGGTTGATGGAACAACAACGGCTTCTGGGGGCATCACCACAGCCACCAAACTGGTCACCAGGCAACAGCAAATAGCCCCTCACAGTCCACAAATGGAAGAAGAGAGCAACATTATTACTTTATCAGTCCTCTGATTTCCTGTTAATATGACCATATCGGATTATCTAATCTGATCTACAGGTCATCTTTTTTCAACCCATTTATATACTTAGATTGCGGTTGGAAAGCCCACTCAGACTGATGGTGATTAAACAGAGCACAGCTTGTGTTTTTGTTTTTTGACTTAAAATCCCTAGTTATGTTTTTTTCCCCCTGGTTTCTTTGTTCAACCAATTAAAGATCTGTTGTGGTGGAGTTGGGCTTCAGGAGTCTATATTAAGTTGGTTTATGATGGGTTTGTCCCTCCCTCGTTGATTTTCTTTCTTCTTGCAGTGGTGGTTAATTGGGTACGGCAGATCACAAACATCTTGATGGCATAGTAGGCATGGTTTTTTGTACGATTAAACGGAAAGATACTAACTGCGCTTGGGGATACAACAAATAAAAATTAGATTTTATTACAGTCAATACTGCTAAATACAGTATCAATATAGGATCCTAAAAGAAGATACTGTGCACAGTAATAGAACTAGTCAAGATTATTATCAATTAAAAATTATATGGACACAATGTAGCAATGTAAATCAGCTGTGTTTTAAATGAATGAAAAATCGAATACAAAATAATTGATCCCGTATGAGCTCAAGGTATTTTGTGTGTCTGAATAGCTATTTAAAGACCTTTGTGCAAAAGAGTAGAGATGTGCAGCAGGCATTTTTTTGTGTTTTGTGTTTTGGTTTTGGATTCGGTTCCACAGTCGTGTTTTGGATTCGGACGCGTTTTGGCAAAACCTCCCTTAAGAATTTTTGTCGGATTCGGATGTGTTTTGGATTCGGGTGGTTTTTTTCAAAAACCCGTCAAAAACAGCTTAAATCATAGAATTTGGGGGTAATTTTGATCCTATAGTATTATTAACCTCAATAACCATAATTTCCACTCATTTCCAGTCTATTCTGAACACCTCACACCACACAATATTATTTTTAGTCCTAAAATTTGCACCAATGTCGCAGGATGACTAAGCTAAGCGACCCAAGTGGGCGGCACAAACACCTGGCCCATCTAGGAGTGGCACTGCAGTGTCAGACAGGATGGCACTTAACAAAATAGTCCCCAAACAGCACATGATGCAAAGATAAATAAAAAAAATAAAAAAGAGGTGCGGGATGGAATTGTCCTTGGGCCCTCCCACCCTCCCTTATGTTGTATAAACAGGACATGCACACTTTAACAAACCCATCATTTCAGTGACAGGGTCTGCCACAAGACTGTGGCTGAAATGACTGGTTGGTTTAGGCCCCCACCAAAAAAGGAGCAATCAATCTCTCCCTGCACAAATCTGGCTCTACAGAGGCAGGATGTCCACCTCCTCCTTATCATCTGATTCCTCACCCCTTTCACTGTGTATATCCCCCTCCTCACAGAGTATTAATTTGTCCCCACTGGAATCCACCATCACAGGTCCCTGTGTACTTTCTGGAGGCAATTGCTGGTAAATGTCTCCACGGAGGAATTGATTATAATTCATTTTGATGAACATCATCTTCTCCACATTTTCTGGAAGTAACCTCCTACGCCGATCGCTGACAAGGTGAGCGGCTGCACTAAACACTCTTTCGGAGTACACACTGGAGGGGGGGCAACTTAGGTACAATAAAGCCAGTTTGTGCAAGGGCCTCCAAATTGCCTCTTTTTCCTGCCAATATACGTACGGACTGTCTGGCATGCCTACTTGGATGCTGTCACTCATATAATCCTCCACCATTCTTTCAATGGTGACAGAATCATAAGCAGTGACAGTAGACGACATGTCAGTAATCGTTGGCAGGTCCTACAGTCCGGACCAGATGTCAGCTATCGCTCCTGACTGCCCTGCATCACCGCCAGCGGTTGGTTTTGGAAATTTATCCTTTTCCTGGCAGCCCCAGTGGTGGGAGAAAATGAAGGAGGAGCTGTTGGCGGGTCACGTTCCCGTTGATTTGACAATTGTCTCACCAGCAGGTCTTTGAACATCTGCAGACTAGTGTCTGCCGGAGAGAGAGATACAATGTAGGCTTTAAACCTAGGATCGAGCACGGTGACCAAAATGTAGTGCTCTGATTTCAGCAGATTGACCACCCGTGAATCCTGGTTAAGCGAATGAAGGGCTCAATCCACAAGTCCCACATGCCTAGCGGAATCGCTCTGTTTTAGCTCCTCCTTCAATCTCTCCAGTTGCTTTTGCAAAAGCCTGATGTGGGATTGACCTGACTCAGGCTGGCAGTGTCTGAACTGACTTCACGTGTGGCAAGTTCAAAGGGTTCCAGAACCTTGCACAACGTTGAAATCATTCTCCACTGCACTTGAGTCAGGTGCATTCGCCCTCCTTTACCTATATTGTAGGCAGATGTATAGGCTTGAATGGCCTTTTGCTGCTCCTCCATCCTCTGAAGCATACCGTAGTTACCACCTTTTGCTTCAGCTGATGGCAGGGCATGTTCAGGAGTGTTTGCTGGTACTCCAGTCTTCGGTATGTGGTGGCTGAATGCCGAAAGTGGCCCGCAATTCTTCGGGCCACCGACAGCATCTCTTGCACGCCCCTGTCATTTTAAAAAAAATTCTGCACCACCAAATTAATTGTATGTGCAAAACATGGGACGTGCTGGAATTTGCCCACATGTAATGCACGCACAATATTGGTGGCATTGTCCGATGTCACAAATCCCCAGGAGAGTCCAATTGGGGTAAGCCAATCTGCGATGATGTTCCTCAGTTTTCGTAAGAGGTTGTCAGCTGTGTGCCTCTTATGGAAAGCGGCGATACAAAGCGTAGCCTGCCTAGGAACGAGTTGGCGTTTGCGAGATGCTGCTACTGGTGCCACCGCTGCTGTTGTTGCTTCCGGAGGCAATTCATCTACCCAGTGTGCTTTCACAGTCATATAGTCCTTATTTTGCCCTGCTCCACTTGTCCACATGTCCGTGGTTAAGTGGACAGTGGGTACAACTGCATTTTTTAGGACACTGGTGACTCTTTTTCTGACGTCTGTGTACATTCTCTGTATTGCCTGCCTAGAGAAGTGGAGCCTAGATAGTATTTGGTAACAGGTACACACTACCTGAAGCAATTCTCTAAGTCCCTGTGAACTAACGGCGGCTACCAGACGCACGTCTAACACCAACATAGTTGTCAAGGCCTGAGTTATCCGCTTTGCAACAGGATGACTGCTGTGATATTTAATCTTCTCGCAAAGGACTGTTGGACAGTCAATTGCTTACTGGAAGTAGTACAAGTGGTCTTCCGACTTCCCCTCTGGGATGACGATCGACTCCCAGCAGCAACAACAGCAGCAGAAGGCGTTACACTCAAGGATCCATCTGAGGAATCCCAGTTAGGAGAGGACTCGTCAAACTTGCCAGTGACATGGCCTGAGGGAGTTTGTGGGGTGGTTTGCAGGAACTTGGGTATAAGAGGAAGAAGGGATTTAGTTGTCAGTAGACTGCTTCCGCTGTCACCCAAAGTTTTTGAACTTGTCAATGACTTCTGATTTATGCGCTCCAGGTGACGTATAAGGGAGGATGTTCCTAGGTGGTTAACGTCCTTTCCCCTTATTATTACGGCTTGACAAAGGCAACACACAGCTTGACACCAGTTGTCTACATTTCTGTTGAAATAATTCCACACCGAAGAGCTGATTTTTTTTTGTATTTTGACCAGGCATGTCAATGGCCATATTCGTCCCACGGACAACAGGTGTCTCCCCGGGTGCCTGACTTAAACAAACCACCTCACCATCAGAATCCTCCTTGTCAATTTCCTCCTCAGCATCAGCAACACCCATATCCTCATCCTGGTGTACTTCAACAGTGACATCTTCAATTTGACTATCAGGAACTGGACTGTGGGTGCTCCTTCCAGCACTTGCAGGGGGCGTGCAAATGGTGGAAGGAGCCACCTCTTCCCCTCCAGTGTTGGGAAGGCCAGGCATCGCAACCGACACAATTGGACTCTCCTTGGGGATTTGTGATTTAGAAGAACGCACAGTTCTTTGCTGTGCTTTTGCCAGCTTAACTTTTTTCATTTTTCTAGCAGGAGTGCTTCCATCCTCATGTGAAGTTGAACCACTAGTCATGAACATAGGCCAGGGCCTCAGCCGTTCCTTGCCACTTCATGTTGTAAATGGCATATTGGCAAGTTTACGCTTCTCCTCAGACGCTTTTAATTTAGATTTTACTGAACTTTTGTTTTTTGGATTTTACATGCTCTGTACTATGACATTGGGCATCGGCCTTGGCAGACGACATTGATGGCATTGAATTGTCTCTGCCATGACTAGTGGCAGCAGCTTCAGCACTAGGTGGAAGTGGATCTTGATCTTTCCCTATTTTGCCCTCCACATTTTTGTTCTCCATTTTTTAATGTGTGGAATTATATGCCAGTAATATATCTGGAATTAGACGGCAGTAATGTCTGGAATTAGATACCACTAGATAGATTCCAGATACCACTGTTACTGGAATGATGATGACCTATGTACAGTGACAGGACACTACCACAGCACCCTACAGCAGCAAGATGCAGCACAAGACACTGGACTTTTAGTCACCACAATGCAGCACAAGACAATGAGTAGTGATACTGAGCACTAATAAGGATACTAGAACTGACACGGAGCAGCAAGATGCAGCAATTGACTATTGTACTGTAGTACTATATACTGGTCACCACAATGCAGCACTGATACTGAGCACAGATATTGAGCACTGTTGAGGATACTAGAACTGACATGGAGCAGCAAGATACAGCAATGGACTAGTGTACTGCAGTATTATATACTGGTCACCACAATGCAGCACTGATATTAAGCAGAGATATTGAGCACTGTTGAGGATAATAGAATGGACATGGAGCAGCAAGATACAGCAATGGACTATTGTACTGCAGTATTATATACTGGTCACCACAATGCAGCACTGATACTGAGCACAGATATTGAGCACTGTTGGGGATAATAGAACTGACACAGAGCAACAAGATACAGCAATGAACTATTGTACTGCAGTATACTCGTCACCACAATGCAGCACTCAACACTGAGCACAGATATTGAGCACTGTTGAGGATACTAGAACTGACACAGAGCAGCAAGATACAGCAGTGGACTACTCTACTGTAGTACTATATACTGGTCACCACAATGCAGCACTGATACTGAGCACAGATATTGAGCACTGTTGAGGATACTAGAACTGACACGGAGCAGCAAGATACAACAATGAACTATTGTACTGCAGTATACTAGTCACCACAATGCAGCACTCAAAACTGAGCACAGATATTGAGCACTGTTGAGGATACTAGAACTGACACAGAGCAGCAAGATACAGCAATGGACTATTGTACTGTAGTATACTGGTCACCACAATGCAGCACTTATACTGAGCACAGATATTGAGCTGATATTAGCTGATAATGGGCTTTTCAGGCAGAGAACGTAGCCACGTCCTCTCCGCTCAATCTACAATGCACAAGTGAAAATGGCGGCGACGCACGGCTCTTTATATGAAATCCGTATCTCATGAGAATCCGACAGCGGGATGATGATGTTTTCCCCCATTCGGGTTTTGCGAGTAAGGCGGGAAGAACCGAGGCTGCCTCGGACCCGTGTAAACCACGTGAAGTTCGGGGGGGGGTTCGTTTCTCGGTGAACCGAACCCGCTCTTCTCTTCAAAAGAGTAACATTTCCAATTGTGATAAAATATGGTCAATATGGTGACAGGTATGGTTATTGATTAAAGTCAGCAGTAGACTATCCCAGTGTGAGAAAGGATTAAGGTATAAACCACAGCAGTTCACAATTACCGTGTTGGAAGTATTGCATACCATTTCAATGTAAGTGTCCATGAATGTGGCTCAGGGTACTTGTGACGTCCTACACTGTTGCCCGGCAACAGTAAGAGAGCGCAGGGAGGCAGGAGCAAGGCTATGCTCACCTCCGATGCAATGATTCCTCACTTCTGAGTGGCTCGTAGCGGCCGCCGGAGCTTTGTTCACCTCCGCTGCTGTTATCCCTCACTAATCCTGGCCACCGGTGTTTGTAGCTGCTGCGTTCAGTATGCTGTCCTGTCACTTCACAATATGGTGACCCGGAGGAAAGTATGTGTGATCCTTGTGCTGGATGCAGGTGAAAAATAGGAGGAGCTAACGTGTTTCGTCACGCACCCGTGACTTTCTCAAAGGCATGACTCCTATTCCTGGGGACGGGATTATATTAGGATTTTTCTCTTACGTCCTAGAGGATGTGGGGTTCCATTTAGTACCATGGGGTATAGACGGTTCCTTTGGGAGCCACTGGCACTTTAAGAGTTTAATAGTGTGGGCTGGCTCCTCCCTCTATGCCTCTCCTACCAGGCTCAGTTTAGAAAATGTGCCCGGAGGAGACGGTCACAGCTAGGGGAGCTCCTAGGAGTTTTCTTATTTTTTTGTTTTCTCGAGTAAGATAGGTTACAGGCAGACTGCTGGCAACAGCCTTCCTGCTTTGTGGGACTTAGGGGGGAGGAGAAATCAACTCTTGAAGTTAATGGTTCTCTACTCCGCTGACAGGACACTGAGATCCTGAGGGTGCTGATCGCAAGCCAAAGAGATGACCGCCCACTCCCGCAGCACGGCCACCACCCACTAACAGAGCCAGAAGAAAGAAGAGTGGTGAGTACAGCGCCAATGGCCCGATTAGCGGGTCACCGGTGGGAATGGCGGCACAAGGGTGGGAGCACAGCTCTGACAGGCTGTACTCCAGGAAGGCTCAGCAACACACTGTGTAGGCGCTTTGAGGGGCGTCCTGGGCCAGCACGAATACCCTACACTGGTCACACAGCTAACAGGGGCTGATCCCTGCTGTTAGCACCAAATCCTCAAGCCAGTATAAACAATTTGTGCGGGAAGCCGCACGCCATTACAGGGGGCGGGGCTTCTCCTCAGAGCAGAGCCATCACTCACCAGCTCCATTTTCTCCCTGCAGAACATAGAACAGAATGCTGACAGGGAGCGCTGCCCTCCACATAACTCCATCAATACCTCTGCGGTACCAGGATGTTATAGACAAAAGGGGAAAGGGGGCAGTGTGATTATAGTACTAGTTACCCCATTAAGGTTAATTATTCAGCGCCAGGCTTTTATCATAATAACTTCCTACTGGGGCGCTGTGTGGGGCTCCTTATACTCTGTGACTCTATGAAGGTACTCTGGGGGAAACTGTGTCTGACATTTTGCTGTGTGTGTAAGTGTGTGTATCCACTTTACCATGTCTAAGGACTCTGTGTCCTGTGCTGCAGAGTGTGTATCTTCTCCTGAGGAGTCTATTCCATGTACTCAGGACTGCAATGTGCTTTCCCAGTCTTCTGAAGCCGAACCTCCATGGGTGGATTCTTTAAGGGGGATGATATCCCAGATTTCAACAAGGATGTCACATGCTGAGAAAGAGTCTCAGTTTTTGAGAGACTCTGTAGAGGGTTTTAAGTATTCCACTCCCGCAACTTCCTCATAAACCCCACCTACATACTCAAAAAACGTACACTTGCACAGATAATGTAAGTTGACACTGATACCGACTCTGATACAGGGGACGGTGATGGGGATATGCAGGGGGGAGATGCATCCCTTGCTAAAGGGGTGCAGCTAATGATTGAAGCCATAAGGGATGTTTTACATTTTTCTGAGAAGGTACCTGAGCAGGCAGAGGAATCTTATTTTACCAAACATAAGAAATCCTCGCTTACCTTCCCTGCTTCTAAATAATTAAACTCTTTATATGAAAAATCCTGGGAAAATCCAGAGAAGAAATTCCAGATCCCTAAAAGAATTCTCATTGCTATCCCTTTCCCTGAAGAGGATAGAAAGAAGTGAGAAAACCCACCTATAGTAGACGCTTCTGTATCTAGATTGTCTAAAAAAAGTGGTTTTACCTGTCCCTGGTTCAACCGCCTTAAAATAGCTGGCTGACAGCAAGATTGAGACTACGCTCAAATCACTATACACAGCTACTGGCGTAGCTTTAAGGCCCACTATTGCTTGTGCGTGGATTTTTAAAGCCATAGTAAAGTGGTCAGGCACATTACTAGAGGACTTCAATACTATGGATAGGAGTGCCATTGAATTATTTTTGCGTCACATACAGGATTCTGCAGGTTTCATGGTGGAGGCCATGAAGGGCCTTGGCATGCTGAACGCAAGGGCTACTTCCATGGTGGTCTCGACGCGCAGAGGACTCTGGCTACACCAATGGACTGTGGATGCGGAATCGAAGAAAAGTGTGGAGAATCTACCCTTCACAGGTCAGGCACCGTTTGGGGAAACACTGGATGCGTGGATCTCCACGGCAACTGCAAGTAAGTCAACCTTTCTTCCCTCAGCGACACCACCAACTAGGAAATCTTATCCTACGTCTACACTGCAGTCCTTTCGGACTGCAAAAGTTAAGAAGTCCAAATACCTTTCCACTTTATTTAGGGTTGGTCGGGGAAAATTCAGAAAACTTGCACCAACAGGTTCTCAGGAACAGAAACCAGGTTCTGCTTCCTCAAAATCTTCAGCATGATGGTGGACTTCCCAGCCTGGAGATCGGACAGGTGGGAGCGAGACTAAAGAATTTCAGTCACATCTGGGCGTCATTATGCCCGGACCCCTGGGTAAGAGATATTGTTACCCAAGGGTACAGACTGGAGTTTCAAGAACACCCACCTCACAGATTCTTCAAATCAGGCTTACCAGCTTCGCTGACAGAAAGTGCTATCCTACTGCAAGCCATTCAAAAATTGGCTCAAAAACAAATGTTATTGTTCCAGTTTCACCTCACCTAAAACACAAGGGTTGTTACTCAAACCAGTTTGTGGTACCGAAACCGGATGGTTCGGTAAGGCCGATATTAAACCTAAAGACTTTAAACCCCTACTTGAGGGAATTCAAATTCAAGATGGAGTCTCTGAGAGCGGTGATCTCGGGTCTGGAGGAAGGGGAATTACTAGTATCCCTGGATATCAAGGATGTGTACCTTCACTTTTCAATCTGGCTGCCTCACCAGGCTTATCTCAGATTTGCGCTACTGGACTGTCACTATCAGTTCCAGGCACTGCCATTTGGCCTCTCCATAGCACCAAGGGCGTTCACCAAGGTCATGGCAGAGATGATGCTAGTCCTTAATAGGAAGGTAGTGAACATAATTCCAAATCTGGACGATCTGCTGATAAAAGCATCTTCCAGGGAGAGGTTGTTGCAGAGTATTGCTCTCTCAACTCGACTACTCCGGTATCATGGGTGGATCTTGAACCTTCCAAAGTCACATTTGGAGCTGACAAGGAGACTGCCCTTCCTGGGGATGATACTTGACACGGAAGTGCAGCGGGTGTTTCTATCGGTGGAGAAAGCTTTGGTGATCCAATCAATGGTAAGGGATATCCTGAAGCCTACCCGGGTATCGGTCCATCAGTGCATTCACCTTCTGGTGAAGATGGTTGCCCCCTATGAGGCTCTACAGTACGGAAGATTCCATGCGAGGTCCTTCCACCTGGATCTCCTAGACAAATGGTCGGGATCACATCTTTACATGCACCAGCGGATACGCTTGTCGCGGAAACCCAGAATTTCACTCCTCTGGTGTCTGCAAACTTCTTGCCTACTCGAGGGCCGCAGGTTCGGGATTCAGAATTGGATCATTCTACCATGGATGCAAGTCTCAGAGGTTGGGGAGCAGTCACCCAAAGAGAAAACTTACAAGGAAAGTGGTCAAGTCTGGAATCCATCCTTCTGATAAACATTCTGGAACTAAGGGCCATATACAATGGCCTTCTACAAGCGGCACATCTTCTGCAAGATCGGGCCATTCAGGTTCCGTCGGACAATGTAACAGCAGTGTCCTACATAAACCGACAGGGCTGCAATGTCAGAGGTAACAAGAATCCTTCTCTGCGCAGAAAAGCATGCGGTGGTACTGTCAGCAATCTTCATTCCGGGAGTGGACAACTGGGAAGCGGACTTCCTCAGCAGACACGATCTCCATCCAAGAGAATGGGTCCTCCACCTGGAGGTGTTCGCAGAGGTGACAAACCGATGGGGTGTACCTCTGGTAGACATGATGGCCTCTTGCCTCAACAAGAAGTTTCGAAGGTACTATTCCAGGTCGAGAGACCCACAGGCAGTGGTGGTGGACGCACTGGTAACTCCGTGGGTGTTCCAGTCGGTGTATGTGTTCCCTCCACTTCCACTCATCCCAAGGATTCTCAAACTAATAAAAAGAACAAGAGTTCAGGCGATCCTCATTGCTCCGGACTGGCCAAGAAGGGCTTGGTACGCGGATCTTCTGGAATCACTGCTGGAGGATCCGAGGCCTCTTCCTCTTTGCGAGGACCTTCTACAACTGGGGCCATTCACCTATCAAGACTTACCGCAGCTACGTTTGATGGCATGGAGGTTGAACGCCAGATCTTAGCTCGGAAGGGCATTTCGAAAAAGGTCATTCCTACCCTGATACAGGCTAGGAAGGGAGTAGCGTCTAAACATTACCATCGGATTTGGAAAAAGTATGTGTCTTGGTGTGAATCCAAGAAATTTCCTACGGTGGAGTTTCAACTGGGACGGTTTCTCCTCTTTCTGCAAGCAGGTGTGGATGTGGGCCTACGCTTGGGCTCCATAAAAGTCCAAATTTCGGACTTGTCCATTTTCTTTCAGAAACAATTGGCTGCCCTCCCTGAGGTTCAGACATTCTTGAAAGGGGTTCTGCACATCCACCACCCTTTGTGCCTCTTATGGCACCTTGGGATCTTAATGTGGTGCTGAATTTCCTGCAATCGGATTGGTTCGAACCTTTACAGTAGGTGGACGTCAAGTTTCTTACTTGGAAGGCGGTCACACTGTTGGCATTGGCATCTGCTAGATGTGTGTCAGAATTGGGGGCATTGTCATGCAAGAGCCCCTACTTGATTTTCCATGAGGATAGAGCTGAGCTCAGAACGTGTCAGCACTTTCTTCCATAATGTTGTGTTAGCTTTTCATATCAACCAACCTATTGTGGCGCCAGTGGCTACTGACACTTCAATTACCTCAAAGTCCTTGGATGTTGTGAGGGCTCTGAAGATATATAAGTGAAGAGAACTTCTCGTCACAGGAAGTCAGACACTCTGTTTGTCCTTTATGATCCCAACAAGGTTGGGTGTCCTTTTTCTAAGCAGACAATTTCTCGCTGGATCAGGTTTACTATCCAGCATGCTTATTCCACGGCAGGCTTGCTGTGTCCGAAATCTGTTAAGGCCCACTCTACTCGTAAGGTGGGTTCTTCCTGGGCGGCTGCCCGGGGTGTCTCGGCTTTGCCAAGCAGCTACTTGGTCAGGGTCGAACACATTTGCTATGTTCTACAAGTTCGATCTTTTGCCCTTTAAGGACCTTAAGTTTGGTCAATCTGTTCTGCAGGAACTCAGCACTCTCCCTCCCGTACTGGGATCTTTGGTACATCCCCATGTTACTAAATGGAACCCTAGTATCCTCTAGGGCATAAGAGAAAATAGGATTTTAATTACCCACCGGTAAATCCTTTTCTCGTAGTCCGTAGAGGATGCTGGGTCCCACCCAGTGCTTCGTTTTCCTGCATTGTTACTTGTTGTTGTTGGTTCAGTCGTTGCTGAATCGTTTCAAGTTGGTTAGCTTGGCTTTCCTTTTGTTATTTGTAAGCTGGTGTGAATCTCACCACTATCTGTGTATTTCCTTCTCTCGAAGTATGTCTGTCTCCTCGGGCACAGTTTCTAGACTGAGTCTGATAGGAGGGGCATAGAGGGAGAAGCCAGCCCACAATGTTAAATCTTAAAGTGCCAGTGGCTCCCAAAGGACCATCGATACATGGTACTAAATGAAACCCCAGCATCCTCTACGGACTAAGAGAAAAGGATTTACCGGTAGGTAATTAAAATCCTATTTTTGTTCCTCCCTCTTTGAATTTCTTTCTTCTTGCAGTTGTGGTTAATTGGGTATGGCTAATCACAAACCTCTTGATGGCATTGCAGGTATGTTTTTTTGTACAGTGGTGTTCTGCCGTTTCTGGAGGCCAGCGACTCCATTTTCCCATATGGGTCTCCTTTTAGGCATGGTATGGAAGACCCGTGGATCCCTCTGAGCTATGCATGCAGGTTGCAGCCCACTGAACCCATTTTTTTACACCATTGACGCCACTGTGTGGCAGAGCTTTAATGGTATATTATGATCTGCCTTCCTCCTTCTGCCTCTGCCACCATTTAGTTTAACTTGTTATAAATAAATGATGACCACATTTTGGTCTGTGGCATTATTTATTTAGAATTAAGTTATATGTTGGGTTTTGAAGTATGGGGACAAGCCGGCATGTGCTGTACATAGTTTAACCTCAAGCAAGTAGGATGTGATGGTTGAAAATTGGTGCTCAACCACTAATCACCAATAGTAGGGTGTGGTACAGTATGTTAGGTCAACAGTTCTCATGACCATGTGCATAAAGTAAACATGAGAATGACGATATGGTTGAAATGTTGACATGCAGCATGTCAGCATGTCAACAGTGACCATGTTGACATTCATCATGTGTACATAGATGACATGTTGACATGGCAAAAGGATGACCTAATGTCACTAATAGCCCAGCAGTCACTTACCTGCTGCCAGCGGCTGCAGAATCTCCAGCTCAGCATCAGAGTCCCAGTGGTCATGAGACCAGTAGTTTTGGTTCCTCCTAACCATAATCCCTAGACTTAACTCTAACCTTCGCCCTAGTGCCTAACCCTAACCTCCTCCTAGTGACTATATCTAATCCTAATGGCAGCACCTAAGCTTAGCCTTCAACTTTCTGAGAATGTTGACATTTCACATGGGGACATTTTAGATGTCGACAGTTGTGAACATGTTGACATTCTGAGGATGTCGACATGGGGATATATGCAATTGCAGTCGAATTCCCGAAAAAGTCGAAAAATTGGACTTTTTCGCCAAAAAAAATTGTCAATGCAATTCAGTACTTTTCATCAAAAAAACGGACTTTCAAAATTTAAAATTCGACATTTGACAAATTCGACTTTTCTGCAATGGTACAAATGCGGCAATTCGACAAAAGTATATTCAATTAAAGTTTTGTCAAGTACCAGCTTGCGGGGGAGGCTTGCTGGGACTTGTAGTACTACTGGAAAAAACAATATTCTTTCAATTTTCTCAAGGCTATCAGCCCCCCATCCGCAGCCCTTTGATGGGGGGGACAGCTTCGGGCTTCACCCCTGGCCCTTGGGTGGCTGGGGGGGGCCTTGATTGAAGAGGTCCCCACTCCCCCAGGGTACCCCGGCCAGGGGTGACTAGTTGGATATTTAATGCCATGGCTGCAGGGCGCTGTATAAAAGTGACACCCGGCTGTGGCATTATCTGTCCAGCTAGTGGAGCCCGATGCTGGTGTAAAAAATACGGGGGACCCCTACTCTTTTTGTCCCCCGTATTTTTTGCACCAGCACCAGGCGCAGAGCCCGGTGCTGGTTTTAAAAATACGGGGGATCCCCTGTCTGTTTTTCCCCCGGATTTTTAGAACCAGGACCGGCTCGAAGAGCCCAAGGCTGGTTATGCTTTGGAGGGGGACCCCACGCAATTTTTTTTCTGTTTTTTTCCTGTTTTTCCCCATTTTTTAAAAATCGGATCAAAATCCGTCAAATCGGCCGTTTTTCGACAGCGGGACTGTCGAATCCGTTTTTATTGAATATGTTGAATTTCGGCACCCACCTGCCGGAATTCAACTGGCGAATTGTGTCAAATTAAAAAACGGGCGAAAAATTGCCGCGATTCGCCGCTAATTGCATATACCCCATGGTATCTATCAACATGTTCAACCATGTCTACATTGTAGTGTCTACACTGTGATGTTGCCATATGAATAGCTACATGGTAACTGTCCCCGTGTGACTAGATACCTCAAAACTTAAAAGGAAAATGAAGGATAAAAAGGGGCATTTTCAGTGGCGCAGAGAGGCGGAAGCAGACCTCTACCCACTCTTGTTGAGGGGGCCCAGTCCCGCTGCTCTCCCCTCCGCCCCTCCTACACACACACACACACACACACACACACACACACACACACACACACACGCACAGTCTTCCCGGTTGTAGACAGTGGAAGTAATATTCTGTTACTTTTAAATACTCAGATTGTCTGATTGCAGCTTCAGTGTAAGTAGATATTTTGAATTACTATTTTTCACAGATGGTAACTGGGAGTCTGTATGTGAAAAGTGATAACAGCAGCTGTACATATAATATGTGTGGTAAACTGGTAATTATTTTATTTCAGACAGGAGACTTGTGAAAACTAAACCTTGGTGCCGTTTATGTTACACAGTCATGGCAATTTCATGTCTCCATTATAAAGCTACATGTTTGTCACAGTGTGTGCTTATCTGTCTTACACAGGGAGGGATAACAAAGGAAGCTAAGGAGTTGGAGTCTACACTCACAGCCTTCGTCCTCATCGCTATGCTGGAAAGTGAGAATACCTGTAATCAGTACGTTGGTGTAAGTGGATGAAACATTGTTACTTGACGTTATTTATTAACAGTTTTTTATATAGCGTGCACATATTCCGCAGCGCTTTACAGAGAATATTTTAGCCTGCTCTACCACCGTTGCCCCTATTGGACCACCTATTAGATATTTATCTTGTGTTTATTCTCTTTTTGTAACCAGAGAACACACCTATACAATTATGTGCCAAATCATGAGCCACAATTTTTTATTGAGATATTGTGAGAGTGTGTACACACCCAAAATCATGTTTTTTATAGTGCTAAAGTTTCTGGAGACGGGTCACCTTAATCTCCGACTCCCTGTTGGGCCCTGTCCCTTTTATGGCTGGCCCCGTATCTGTGCTGCTCTTCATCACCCACCTCCATTGCAGCTCCACCTCCCTCAGCACGGCTCCGACAAACACCCTAGGTGTGGCATAAACACCCCAGTTACTTTATCCTGCCTCTACTTCTATATTTACTCTGACAGTCAGTCCTCCTCTTTCAGGCCTATCTCCCCTCTCTCACAATGGCAGCTGTTGGGGCGTGTACCTAGGCTTCCACTGAGTGTACAGGATAACCTTATATGTTCACAAACACATACACACACATACCAGTATAAATACGTAGATAGACCTGTACCAACTATATATATTATTAAAATATACGCCAATCAAAATGATTCTACAAATGGCCCAGGGACAAGAAGTTCTGCTTTTACTTGAAGCTCTGAGATATGAAATATGCAATACATTGTGTTTGTCTAATTAGTATGTGGTAGAAAATACAAATCCTAAAATACTTTATACATTATACTCTGAATATTCACAGTATCTCTTACATAAACACATACAATGAAATAACAAAATATAATCTCTTTTATACAGTATTGTAATGCAAAATACCATAAATATCCCATACACATGAGCCATTTACTTTTATTTAGTGATCACAGTGTCCTTTTATTAAAGTACTTTTGCTAGCTGGTGACTTTCCTATTATATGCATGTATGTGTACTCAACAATAAGGCAAAAGTAAGCATCAAATGCTATTTTCCCTACACACGTAAAATTAAATCTTCAGCTTTCTAGAAATTATATATCCCAGTCCTGAGGGTACAAGTATCTTCAGCACTCTAGCAGTTATATATCAGTCCTGAGTATACTATTCTCTCCATCAGTGCCGTAACTAGACATTTTAGCCCTGTGTGCAAGAAATAGCACCCCCCCCCCCCCCAATATTTAAAACAGGGCCAGTGCGCATCGTAGGCGCGTGCCAAAACTGTAGGGGAAGGGGTGTGACCGCAAAATAATATCAATTCATATTACACTGCACTGTAGTCTCCAGTACTCAAATTACACCGCACAGTAGCACCACTTACACACTTTACACCAGGTAGAGTCCCATTTTACACATTACTCCACGTAGAGAAATATAAAATAACATTCTTGTTTCACACATCACTCACCACCCCAATCTCTGTGACTGACGGCAGGTGGGGAAAGGGTCACCGGAGGTCTGACTCCGGACTCGCTGGGCTCCTGCTGCACTGTGAGCTGGAATGCCTCCTCCATAAACCCCAATGTCATCATGTCTCTCCCTAGAGACACTGCAGAGGGAGAGGAGCATCAGATCCAGGGGAAAGGTGGCGCTGTTATACAGGGGGAGCGAGAAGGAATGAGAGAGTGTTATACAGAGGGAGAGACAAGGAAGAGAGTGTTATACCGAGGGAGCGTGGAGGAAGGAGAGAGTTTTATACAGAGGGAGAGAGGAGGAAGAAGAGGGTGTTATACAGAGGGAGAGACGAGGAAGGAGAGAGTGTTATACAGAGAAGGAGACGAGAAAGGAGAGAGTGTTATACAGAGAAGGAGACGAGAAAGGAGAGAGTGTTATACAAAGGGAGTGTGGAGGAAGGAGAGAGTGTTATACAGAGAGAGAGGAGGAAGAAGAGTGTTATACAGAGGGAGAGAAGAGGAAAAAGAAAGTGTTATAAAGAGGGAGAGAAGACGAAGGAGAGTGTTATACAGAGGAAGAGACGAGGAAGAGAGTGTTATACGGAGGAAGCGCGGAGGAAGGAGAGAGTGTTTTACGGAGGGAGCACGGAGAGGGTGTCATACAGAGGGAGAGAAGAGGAAGGAGAGAATGTTATACAGAGGTAGAAAGAAGGAAGGGCAGGGTGTTATACAGAGGGAGCGAGGAGGAAGGAGAGTGTATTATACAGAGGTAGAGAGAAGGAAGGAGAGGGTGTTATACAGATGGAACGAGGAGGAAGGAGAGGGTGTTATACAGGGGGAGAGAAGATAGGGGAAATTGTTATACAGGGTAAGAGATAAAGTAGGGGAGAGATAAGGTGGGGGAGAGTGTTATATGGCGGGAGAGATTTTATGGGGAGAGTGTTATACAGGCGGAGAGATACGATAGGGGAGATTATACAGGAGGGAGATAAGATAGCAGAGAGTGTTATACAAGAAGGTGAGAGATAAGGTAGGGGATAGTGTTATATAGGATGAGAGATAAGGTAGGGGAGCGTGTTATACAGGGGGAGAGATAAGGTAGGGGAGAGTTACACAGGGGGAGAGATAAGGTAGGGGAGAGTTACACAGGGGGAGAGATAAGGTAGGGGAGAGTTACACAGAGGGAGAGATCAAATAGGGGGAGAAATATAAGAGTGAGAGATAAGATAAGGGGGAGAGTTACACGGGTAGAGATAAGGTAGGGGGGAGAATTACACAGGGGGGGAGATAAGGTGGGGGGGTTACACATGGGGAGATAAGGTAGGGGAAGTGTTACACAGGGGGAGACATAAGATAGGGGGAGAGTTACACAAGTAGAGAGATAAGGTAGGGGGGAGAGCTACACAGGGGGAGAGATAAGGTAGGGGGGAGAGTTACACAGGGGGAGAGATAAGGTAGGGGGAGAGCTACACAGGGGGAGAGATAAGGTAGGGGGGAGAGTTACACAGGGGGAGAGATAAGGTAGAGGAGAGAGTGTTACACAGGGGGAGAGATAAGGTAGAGGGGAGAGTGTTACACAGGGGGAGAGATAAGGTAGAGGAGAGAGTGTTACACAGGGGGAGAGATAAGGTAGAGGGGAGAGTGTTACACAGGGGGAGAGATAAGGTAGAGGGGAGAGTGTTACACACGGGGAGAGATAAGGTAGAGGGGAGAGTGTTACACAGGGGGAGAGATAAGGTAGAGGGGAGAGTGTTACACAGGGGGAGAGATAAGAAAGATAAGAGAGAGGAGAGAGTGTTAATCAGAGGTAGAGATGAAGGAGAGAGCTGGAAGAGAGTGACAGACTTACACACTTACTGTCACCTCTGCTCCTCCGGAGTGTGGGCCTTCTGACTGTAACGTCTGCCTGAGCTTGGCTCCGCCCCCTGACAGCCAGAGAGCTCCGCTCCCAGCAGTGAGGGCTGTACCTCTGTCTCCTCTCCTGCAGTGCTGCGCTGTGGGTCCGGTAACAGTAAGAGCGCGGGGGCAGCATCACATGCCGGAACCACGCTGACTGAGTGATGAAACAGGAAATAAACTACAGATTCCTGCAGCAAGGGCTGCTGGGAGCTGTAGTTTATTTCCTGTTTCTTCACTCGTGCTAAGCTGCGGTGCGGTGGGCGCCTCCTGGGTCCTGGTAGATTTATTCTTATTGAGCGGCCGTGCGGGTGGTGATGCCAGATGGTGCGCCTACAGTGCATATGCGCTGTGGGCAAGGCACCATTGGCACACACCTAGTTACGGCCCTGCTCTCCATCACTTAA
This sequence comes from Pseudophryne corroboree, assembly GCF_028390025.1. NCBI lineage: Eukaryota > Metazoa > Chordata > Amphibia > Anura > Myobatrachidae > Pseudophryne > Pseudophryne corroboree. The sequence goes on from NC_086449.1 coordinate 60,523,277, forward strand.
CATTATATATGTTCCTTGCACCAGTCTCTCTTGTAGACCTCAGGAACTCCACTAATCACCCACTCCCCAGCTCTGCTCATCAGCATCCCCTGACTCCAACTGTGCACGTCACACCATCAATGCTTAATTATATTCCCAGAATGTCTCTCTTGTGCACCACAGCACTGCCACTGGTAGCCCCCCAGTACTACAGAGCCCGTAGACTTCAATAGCAAGCTGTACTCAGGAGTATCACAGAAGAAATGAGCAAAAATCACTCCTAAACAGTGTGCAAACCTGGTTGAAAGTTACCCCAATATACTTAAAACTGTTATTGCAACAAAATGGGGATTTGCCAAGTATTAGTCTGCAGGGAGTAAATGCCTATGAAAATGGTATTTGTAACATTTTATTTAATAAAATTATCTGAATCAATCTATGTCAATTGTTATACAGACCAACCTGACATTTTACCTCTATATTATTATCCAGATTTATAGAGGTTATACTTTATGTATGCTTTTCCAATGAGAAAACTATATGGGAGACACAGACGTGTGTGGGTGACCCTGTCGGCACCAACTAATCTGGCTGGGTAAAAATTGACATGATAATGTGATGCATTTCAGAAAGCTATACCTGTATGTATATATATAGTATGGTACGATTGCATAGATCTGTGGCTCGAACACAGACGTGGTAATTTTTGTGGAGGGCGTATTATTAATAATTTATTTCCCTCAGACCCCTCGGGGTCGTAAAAATGTTATTTTGCCCACTTACTACTCACTGATATCGATACAAATACTATTTCTTATGTCGACCAAGATGTTTCCTGATTAGATCCACAACATTGGCATTCAGTACATGTTTCATACACATTAAGAACGTATTAACGTCAATAGGGACCTGCTGTTCCTGACAAAAATATATAAAATATATATATATATACAGATATATGTGTGTATATGTGTACTTAAATGTGTATATTCATATTAAAAATCACAAAGAATGCTGAAGTAAAGTTATTCCTTCTCATGTGCTGGTCGCACTGTTGAAAAGCACTAGGTCAGCCATGACAAGATGGTTTCAAATCCTCATGAGGAGTCCGAGTGTTTATTCTTTTCCCGCCGTGGATAGAATAAAGTGAGAGTCAACCCCTGTTCTGCACGGGGCCCTGTCACAAAGGATCATATACAGGAAGCTAAGTGATATTTTAATTATATGCTCTGATTATATTTGCATTACATGCGCATGAGGGAGTGCTTGTATTCAGAAATGGTCGGTTACCTTGTCATCCGATATAATTACCCTGGGGAAAGATGGGATACTCCTTAAGTTGGGTCATATCTAAAACATTGCAGCATACTGCCGTGCGACTCCAAGAGGTATGGGACTCTTGGGTTCGCGGGCCAGTTCCATGGCGGTCTCAGCTGGGAGAACGTTGTGGATTCACCAATGGAATGCTGAGGGTGACTCCGAGAAGTACTTCCCTATGAAGGTGAAACCTGGTTTGGGGATGGCTTTGTTATGTTGATCTCGGCAGATACCACTGGTAAGTCTACCTTCTTGAGCTATGTTCCCTCACAACGGTTGGTGACGCATTTTTGTAGGATACAGTCATTTCGACTGGATGGATATGGTTTTTTCCCTTTCTTTGCAGGTAGAGGAAGGTGAAAAGCTAAAAGGTCAGCGGCCTTTTCAAGTTCGCAGAAGCAGAAATCATCCTCTGTTTCTACCACATCCACCGCATGTCGCTGGTTCTATCTTGCGGGAGCCCACAATGGTGGGACCACGTCTAATACTCTTCAGTCAGTCCTGGAATGGACATGGACCAGTGAGTTAAGAATAGAGTCCCAAGGGGGACGTACTGGGGTGTCCAGATAATTCCCCTCACTGATTTTTCAAATAGATCTTACCGATTCTCCTCTGGACGGGGAGGTAGTATGTGACGCCATACAAGAGTTGGGTCAGGATCATGACATTAGCCTGCTGTCCCTGTCACACACACACACACAGACACACACAAAAAAAAGCTGTTATTCAAGCTTTTTGGTGCTTCTGATCCCAGTCAGCTCGGTCAGAACATTTACAAAAATTTCTATTTAAGAAGTTGAACTACAAGATGGAATCTCTCAGGGCAGGGATCTCCAATCGGTTAAAGGAGAAAGAGGTTTTAAGTGCGGTTTCTTCCACGTTAGGCTTACCTGGGTTTGCTATTCACGATTGTCATTGCATGGCAGTATGATGGTTTTCCTTCAATAGTAAAAGCCATTATTATTCTGTACTGGATGCTCTCCTGACTACGGCGAGGTCAAAAAACAAGTGGTGCAAATCGTTGTTTCTCTCTGACAGTTCTTCAACATAGTGGTTGGCTCCTGAACTGGCCAGAATCACTGTTGATCCCAACAACGTGGATGTCGAATAAGGTTAGATACAGACCTGTTGAGAATTTGTTTTTTCCAGTGGAAAGAGATCTGAGGATCCAGAGTCGGATCAGATTTGCAACAGTGTAAACCCATCAATACGTTCCATTGATGAAGAAGATGGTTGCGGCCTACGAGGCCATTCGGTGAGCAGGTTGATGCCAAAGTGGTTTTAGCGGGACCAGTTGAACATGTGGTCCGGGTCTCACCTACACATGCACCGGAAAATAATCCTATTTTCCAGGACCAGGATATCTCTCCTGTGGTGGCTTCACAGTTCTCACCGCCTAGAGGGACGAAGGTTCGGGATCCAGGTTTGGATCCTGGTGTCCATGGATACAAGTCTCAGAGGCTGGGGAGCAGTCTTTCCAGGGGAAGAATTTCCTGGGAAAAAGGTCAAGCCGGGAAGCTTGTCTGCAATAAGCATTCTGGAATTAAGAGCTATTTACAACGGAACATCTTCTTCGCGATCTGCCCGTGTTAATTCAGTCGGACAACTTAACAGCAGTAGCGTAAGTAAACCGCAATGGCGGAACGAAGAGCAAAGCGGCAATGGCAGAAGCCACGTATGTTTTCCGCTGGGCAGAAAGGCATGTAAACGTTCGGTTAGCTGTCTTCATTCCGGGTGTAGACAACTGAGAAACAGACTTCCTCAGCAGACACGATCTCCATCCAGGAGAGTGGGGTCTTCATCAAGAGGTTTTCACAGAAGTGACAAGTCTTTGGGGAATTCCTCAAATAGACATGATGGCGTCTCGCCTCAACAAGAAACTTCAGAGATAGTGTTCCAGGTCGAGGGACCCTTAAGCAATAGCGGTGGACGCCCTGGTGACACCGTGGGTGTTTCAGTTGGTCTATGTGTTCCCTCCACTTTCACGAAGGTGATAAAGAGCATAAGAAGAACAAAGGTTCAGGCGATCCTCTGTTATGCACACCAGTGCCTGCAGGAATGTACTGGTGTCTGAACTGTTATGCACACCAGTGCCTGCAGGAATGTACTGGTGTCTGAACTGTTATGCACACCAGTGCCTGCAGGAATGTACTGGTGTCTGAACTGTTATGCACACCAGTGCCTGCAGGAATGTACTGGTGTCTGAACGGATAGGGATGCAAAACAAATGAACTCACAGACAGACTGGGTAATATGACATTACGTACACAGAAGGTGATAGGGTAACAAAATAAACACAAAGTGAACAGAGAAGCCCAGAGGCTAAGAAACTGGGTGTCTCCCTAGTATTAGGAATGCTCAGATGGGAAAAGCAAGATGTTGTGTTTTAATACGTAGAGAACCCGAAATGCTGTTGCTAAGGGCAACAGCAAAACCCTAAAGGGTTACCAACGGGTGTGGCAGTAAACTCCTTGGTCAGAGATGGAATGATAGACACAAGGAGAGTCTCCACAATCCTAATCCTCACTTGCAGTGCACAGGTTCAGCTTACTGCCACTAAACTGACACCTGAACTCCTTGCACAGTGAGAATGGATTTAGGCAGGCAAGTCTGAGAATACAGCCGCAAACTTGCTAAGTTCACAGAGTAGCAAAAGAACCCCAGCAAGTTAAACGACTGACTCCAGTCTTACTGCTAGGTCTGGATTGGCAGAGTGTAATACCAAATCCCCAGGCCTATTTGCAGTAAGCAACAACAAATACAAAGCTACACAGTACTGGCTAACTTTCAGGAACTAACTAACCAACAAAGATTCAGCAGCATCTGCTTAACCTGAGAAGAGGGTTTATAAAGCAGGTGCTGTCCACGTCCCACTCAGACCTCACAGACTGTGAGCACAAAAACCAGCACCGGATCCCCTGCCGTGCACAGAGCCTGTAACCACTGCACAGCAAAAGACCCGAACCGGAGTATCAGCTGCACTCAGGTTACTCCGCTAGCACTTGTCTCCCAGTTGCCATGACGACGTGGCAGCACAGAGCAGGAGACCCTAACAGTACCCCTCCTCTGACGAGGGGTCAAAGAACCCCTACCACCGGGTTTATCGGGGAACTGCGAGAAGAAAGAGCGTATCAGCCTGGGGGCATGAAGAGCACAACTGCGCACCCACGACCGCTCCTCCGGGCCATACCCCTTCCAGTGCACCAAAAATGACAGCCGACCCCGAAGCATCTTGGAGTCAAGAATCCTTTCAACAACAAACTCCCTCTGGCCACGTATCAGAAGAGGGGAAGGTCTTCCACTGGAAGAAGGATTACTAATCGCCCGTTTTAAAAGGGAACAATGAAATGTTTTATTGATACCCAAAGAACGGGGCAGATCTAACTGAAATGCCACCGGATTGATAACCCTGGTGATCTTATAAGGGCCGATGAACCGGGGGCCTAACTTATGAGATGGCTGTCTCAACTTCAAATTCTTGGTAGACAACCAGACGAAGTCTCCTAATTTGAAGCTGCAGGGTCTTTTCCGCTTATCAAAAACCCTTTTGGTCACTAATGACACAGACACAAGGGCTTTCTTCACTTTCCTCCAAATACCTCTAAGGACCGAAACCACAGAGGAACCACCAGGCGTGGAGTCCAGGGGGTCAAAAGAATTGGCCTTAGGATGATGCCCATACACACAAAGGAAGGGAGAGATCCCTGTAGCAGAGTGTGCCGCGTTGTTATAGGCAAACTCTGCCATGGACAGATGAGCAACCCAGTCAGTCTGACACTTGGAGACATAACACCTGAGGAACTGCTCCAAGGACTGGTTCACCCTTTCAGTCTGCCCATTAGACTGCGGATGGTAGCCTGACGACAAGCTGACAGAAATCTGGAGATCGGAACAAAATGCCCTCCAGAATTTGGCCACAAACTGGGATCCGCGGTCAGGGACCACATCAAGTGGCAACCCGTGGAGACGCACAACATGCAGCATAAATAATTCAGACAGGCGTCTGGCCGATGGCAGCCCAACCAGTGGAACGAAGTGCGCCATCTTCGAAAACCTGTCAACGACAACCCAGATGGCTGTCATCCCCGAGGATTTGGGCAAGTCCACCACAAAATCCATTGAAATGTGGGTCCATGGCTTAGATGGAATAGATAGTGGATGTAATGGGCCAACAGGAACCCCTCTAGGAGTCTTATTTCGGGCACAGATGTCATATGCCCGAACCCACTGATCCACATCCTTAGCCACCGAGGGCCACCACACCGCCCTAGATAGCAACTCCCGAGTTCTGGCAATACCCGGGTGACCTGCCGACTTCTTGGCATGGAATTCCAGGAACACTCGCTGTCTTAACCTAGGAGGCACAAACAAAAGACCTACCGGAAGGTCTGGAGGAGCCTGCTCCTGTGCTCTAAGGACTAATGACAAGAGGTCCTGGGTAATGCCCACTTTAATACATGATGGGGACACAATGGGCAACGGCTCCTCTGTGGTCTCCTGGATTGGAGCAAAACTCTGCGAGAGCGCATCAGCCTTAATGTTTTTTTGACCCAGGGCGATATGTTATCAAAAAACTAAAGTGAGCAAAAAACAAAGCCCATCGTGCCTGCCTGGCATTGAGACGCTTCGCTGACTCTAAATATGCCAGATTCTTATGGTCGGTGAGAATTGAGACCACAAACTTAGCCCCCTCAAGCCAGTGTCTCCACTCCTCGAGTGCATCCTTAATAGCCAACAATTCCCAGTTACCCACGTCATAATTCATCTCAGCAGGCGAAAATTTACGGGAAAAGTAAGCACAGGGATGAAGGCGATTATCAGACACTCCCATCTGAGAGAGCACTGCCCCAATACCCATCTCAGAGGCATCCACCTCCACCACAAAAGGACGCTCTGGATCTGGGTGTCGCAGCACCTTGGCCGAGACAAATGCCCTTTTGAGACGGGCAAAAGCCGCTTTAGCCTCACAAGACCAGTGAGCAACATCCGCCCCTTTCTTAGTGAGTGCCACCAAGGGCGCCACTATAGACGAAAATCCAGCGATAAATCATCTATAAAAATTCGCAAAGCCCAGGAAACGCTGAAGCGCCTTCAAACTAGTGGGCTGCACCCAATCCAGGACTGCCTGTACCTTGGAACCCTCCATTTGGAAACCTTCTGGGGAGATAATATATCCTAGAAATGCGATTTGCTGAACTTCAAATTCGCACTTCTCCAGCTTCGCCCCAAGCCGGTGGTCTCTGAGTTTCTGGAGGACTAAGCGTACATGCTTCCGATGTTCCTCCAGGGAATGGGAGAAGATTAGGATGTCATCTAAGTATACAACTAAGAATCTATCCAAATATTCCCTGAGTACATCGTTCATGAAATCCTGGAAGACTGCCGGGGCATTACAGAGCCCAAAAGGCATCACCAAATATTCATAATGCCCTGAGTGGGTATTACAGGCAGTCTTCCATTCATCCCCCTCTCTTATTCGGATTAGATTGTACGACCCGCGTAGGTCAATCTTAGAAAAAATGGTGGCAGTACGAAGCTGGTCAAACAAGACCGAAATGAGAGGCAGTGGGTATGAGTTTTTAATCGTGATACGGTTCAATTCCCTGAAGTCGATGCAGGGTCGCAACGAACCGTCCTTTTTACCCACGAAGAAGAACCCCAACCCAACTGGAGACTGTGAAGGTCTGATAAATCCCTTAGCCAAGTTCTCCTGAATGTACTCTGCCATAGCCTGAGTCTCAGGACGTGACAGGGAGTACAACCTGCTCTTGGGAAGCTTAGCATTCGGCAACAAATCAATGGCACAGTCATAGGGGCGATGGGGAGGTAGTACCTCTGCAACTTTTTTGGAGAACACGTCCGCAAAATCTGCATAACACCCTGGCAATCCTGGCAAACTTAGCTGCGAGAGCCTGACTGGAAGGCTCAAGCAACTCCTGAAACAATCAGTACCCCAACTAAGAATCTCCCCAGAGACCCAGTCAAATTGAGGATTGTGGGCCCTTAACCAGGGTAACCCCAACACCAATGGGGCAAAAGTACAGACAGTCACATAAAAGGACAATTTTTCAGAGTGTGTGGCTCCAATAAACAAAGAAATCTGGCTAGTGCAAGAGGTAATTTTACCTTGGGATAATGGTTCCCCGTTTAACCCACAAATCTCAATTTCCAATGCCAAGGGTACTAAGGGAACAGAGTGTTTCAGGGCGAATTGGCGGTCCATAAAAACCCCGTCGGCCCCACTGTCCACAAAGGCCTCAGTCTTGACAGTTTGACCGAGGATCTTCAAGGTCACCGGAATGATAAAAATCTTCTTGGCGAATTCTGACTTCTGGCCTGACAGGATATTTCCCATCACCCTCAGGCCCTGAAGTTTTCCGGCTTTTCTGGGCATGATACTACCACATGACCTTTATTCCCACAGTACAAACACAACCCCTGCTGTCTCCTCCGCGTCTTCTCACGCGAGGAGAGGCGGGTAGCCCCAATCTGCATAGGCTCCTCGGAAAATTCCTCAGAGTCTGAGGTTCCCTTGGGAAAGAAGGAAACCTCGGTCTCCCTTTCAAGCCTACGCTCTCTCAGCCGTCTATCCACCCGGATGGATAACTGCATGAGCTGATCCAAGCTATCAGGCAAGGGATATTGTACCAGTTGGTCTTTTATCTGGTTAGAAAGACCTCTTCGGTACTGGTGTCTCAGGGCTGGGTCATTCCACTGGGTATCATGGGCCAACCTCCGAAACTCCGTACAGTAAACCTCAACTGGCCTTCGCCCTTGCTTAAGGATCGAAATCTGAGCCTCGGCTGAGGCCGTCTTGTCAGGGTCATCATACAACATGCCCAGTGCCATAAAAAAAGCATCAACACTTTTAAGCGAGGGACAGTCAGGCTGCAACCCATATGCCCAGACCTGTGGGTCTCCTTGTAGCAAGGAAATCACTATGCCCACCCGCTGAATCTCCGACCCAGAAGACTGAGGCCTAAGCCGGAAGTATAGCTTGCAGCTCTCCTTGAAACAAAAGAACTGCGAGCGATCTCCAGAAAAACGATCCGGGAGATTTACTTTCGGCTCCTTAACCCCTGAAGGTGCTGCTGCTGCGGGAGCTCCGCCAGCGGCCTGGGAGGTGTGCATTTTAATGGACAAATCATTAAATTGTCGAGTCAGGACCTGCACCTGATCGACCACCTGTTGCAACGTATTTTGAGGGATATGCTCTATATTCCCACAAAATTTCAACAGGAGTATTTGGCTGCTGAATATGTTATGCACACCAGTGCCTGCAGGAATGTACTGGTGTCTGAACTGTTATGCACACCAGTGCCTGTAGGAATGTACTGGTGTCTGAACTGTTATGCACACCAGTGCCTGCAGGAATGTACTGGTGTCTGAACGGATAGGGAACCAAAACAAATGAACTCACAGACAGACTGGGGAATATGACATTATGTACACAGAAGGTGATAGGGTAACAAAATAAACACAAAGTGAACAGAGAAGCCCAGAGGCTAAGAAACTGGGTGCCTCCCTAGTATTAGGAATGCTCAGATGGGAAAAGCAAGATGTTGTGTTTTAATACGTAGAGAACTCGAAATGCTGTTGCTAAGGGCAACAGCAAAACCCTAAAGGGTTACCAACGGGTGTGGCAGTAAACTCCTTGGTCAGAGATGGAATGATAGACACAAGGAGAGTCTCCACAATCCTAATCCTCACTTGCAGTGCACAGGTTCAGCTTACTGCCACTAAACTGACACCTGAACTCCTTGCACAGTGAGAATGGATTTAGGCAGGCAAGTCTGAGAATACAACCGCAAACTTGCTAAGTTCACAGAGTAGCAAAAGAACCCCAGCAAGTTAAACGACTGACTCCAGTCTTACTGCTAGGTCTGGATTGGCAGAGTGTAGTACCAAATCCCCAGGCCTATTTGCAGTAAGCAACAACAAATACAAAGCTACACAGTACTGGCTAACTTTCAGGAACTAACTAACCAACAAAGATTCAGCAGCATCTGCTTAACCTGAGAAGAGGGTTTATAAAGCAGGTGCTGTCCACGCCCCACTCAGACCTCACAGACTGTGAGCACAAAAACCAGCACCGGATCCCCTGCCGTGCACAGAACCTGTAACCACTGCACAGCAAAAGACCCGAACCGGAGTATCAGCTGCGCTCAGGTTACTCCGCTAGCACTTGTCTCCCGGTTGCCATGACGACGTGGCAGCACAGAGCAGGAGACCCTAACATCCTCATTGTTCCGGTCTAGCCAAGTAGGGCTTGGTATCCAGATCTTCAAAAATTACTCATAGAAGATCCCTGGCCTCTTCCTCTATGAGAGGACCTGTTACAGCAAGGACTGTGCGTGTATCAAGACTTACCGTGGCTGCATTTGACAGCATGGCGGTTGAACGCCATATCCTAGCCCGAAATGGTATTCCCAGTGAAGTCATTCCCACACTGCTTCAGGCTAGGAAAGAAGTAACGGCGAAGGTTTACCACCGTATTTGGAGGAAGTATGTGTCTTGGTGTGAATCCAAGAAGGCTCCTACAGAAGAATTTCTGCTGGGGCGTTTGCTCCATTTTTAGCAAGCAGGTGGGGATGCGGGATCCATTAAAGTACAAATTTCGGCCTTATCTATTTTCTTTCAGAAAGAATTGGCCTCCCTTCCAGAAGTTCAGACCTTCGTGAAGGGCGTGCTGCACATCCAACCTCCCTTTGTGCCCACAGTGGCACCATGGGATCTTAAAGTGGCGTTGCAGTTCCTGCAATTCTCATTGGTTCGAACCTTTACGTAAGGTTGAATTGAAATTCCTTACTTGGAAAGTGATCATGCTGTTGGCCTTGGCATCCGCAAGGCGGGTGTCTGAAGTGGCAGCTTTGTCTCACAAAAGCCCTATTTAATCTTCCATACAGATAGAGCGGAGTTGAAAACTCGTCAGCAATTTCTGCCAAAAGTGGTTTCATCCTTTCACGTAAACCAGCCTGTTGTGGTGCCAGTGGCTAACTGACGCCTTTGCGGAATCAAATTCTCTTGAGGTGGTCAGAGCTTTGAAAATCCATGTCGCCAGAACGGCTCAGATTGGGAAAACAGAGGCTCTGTTTGTCCTGTGGGCTCCCAACAAGATTGGGGCTCCTGCTTCCAAGCAGACTATTGCATATTGGATCTGTAATACGATTCAGCAGGCTCATTCTATGGCAGGTTTGCCGTTGCCTAAATCGGTGAAGGCCCATTCTACCAGAAAGGTGGGCTCATCCTGGGCGGTTGCCTTGGGGGTCTCGGCATTACAACTCTGCCGAGTAGCTACTTGGCTGGGTTCAAACACCTTTACGAAGTTTTACAAGTTTGATACCCTGGCTGATGAGAACCTCTTGTTGGGTCAATCGGTGCTGCAGAGTCATCCGCACTCTCCCGCCCGTTCTAGAGCTTTGGTATAAACCCCATGGTTCTTGAAGCATCCCCAGCATCCTCTAGGACGTATGAAAAAATAGGATTTTAATACCTACCGGTAAATCCTTTTCTCTCAGTCCGTAGAGGATGCTGGGCGCCCGTCCCAGTGCGTACTGTATCTGCAGTCATTGGGTATGTTTACACACATGGTGTGTTGTGGTTGAGTCAGCCTGTTGCTGATGTTATTCAGGCCGTAACATGCGTTATGCTGTTACTGTTTGTGTTTACACATATAGATTGTGTTACGTTTTATGTCAGCGTATTGCTGCATATTCTTCATGCCGTTGGCTGGTGTTCTATTGAATGCCAAGTTCTGCGGCATACTGGAGGTGTAAGCTGGTAAAATGCTCACCGTGGTTTAACAATAAATTATTTCCTCGAAATGTACATCTCCCTGGGCACAGTTCCTATAACTGGAGTCTGGAGGAGGGGCATAGAGGGAGGAGCCAGTTCACACCCCTTTTAAAGTCTTAAAGTGCTCATGTCTACTGCAGATCCCATCTATACTCCATGGTACTTGAAGCATCCCCAGCATCCTCTACGGACTAAGAGAAAAGGATTTACCGGTAGGTATTAAAATCCTATTATTATCGTAAGTATTGGCAAAAATTATGACTGCCTGGGTATGGGAATACGTACATTGCAAATGGTGATAAACTGACTATAATTTGAGGATTAAATCACTTGCAATAATATTTTATACTTATACTAGTGTCCACTTAACATACAAACACATGGAGACTTGCATTTGGCGACATTTGTTGCATTAAGAAAGGTTGTCTGGAGGGATCTCAGGATAGGAGAATAAGGGGACATCTTTATGAGTTGGTGTTTACAAAATCGATCCCATTCTTCACTTCAATGATAAATTAATTGGATGTCGTCTATAGATCATATCCAGTTCACTAGGGTCATTACATCTGTTTTAAGTGATAAAATAATGCCTGATTCTTTGGTGACCCAACATTTGCCCAAATATTGTCTCCTGCTTTCTAAAGAACATTATTGAATTATTCACAAATTGTGCTTATTCTAATAATACTTACAGTATTTCAGCATTAATTATTTCTTTGCAACCCAGAATTTGCGTGGAAGCATTAATCAAGCAACAACATTCATAAAAGAGCAATATCCTTCCCTGGTGAAACCATATTCAATTGCAATTACTTCATATGCATTAGCCAGAGCCGGAAATCTGACGGACACAAGGAAGCTGATGTCTGCATCTACAGGTATAGTAATGACACCTGCAGTACTGTAATCGCACATAGGACACAGGGAGGCTGATGTCTGCATGTACAGGTATAGTAATGGCACCTGCAGTACTGTACATCACATATAGGACACAGGGAGGCTGATGTCTGCATCTACAGGTATAGTAATGTTACCTGCAGTACTGTACATCACACATGGGACACAGGGAAGCTGATGTCTGCATGTACAGGAATAGTAATGGCACCTGCAGTACTGTACATCACACATAGGACACAGGGAAGCTGATGTCTGCATGTACAGGTATAGTAATGGCACCTGCAGTACTGTACATCACACATAGGGTACAGGGAGGCTGATGTCTGCATGTACTGGTATAGTAATGGCACCTGCAGTACTGTACATCACACATAGGACACAGGCAGGCTGCTGTCTGCATGTGCAGGTATAGTAATGACACCTGCAGTACTGTAATCACACATAGGACACAGGGAGGCTGATGTCTGCATGTACAGGTATAGTAATGGCACCTGCAGTACTGTACATCACATATAGGACACAGGGAGGCTGATGTCTGCATCTACAGGTATAGTAATGTCACCTGCAGTACTGTACATCACACACAGGACACAGGGAAGCTGATGTCTGCATGTACAGGAATAGTAATGGCACCTGCAGTACTGTACATCACACATAGAACACAGGGAAGCTGATGTCTGCATGTACAGGTATAGTAATGGCACCTGCAGTACTGTACATCACACATAGGGTACAGGGAGGCTGATGTCTGCATGTACAGGTATAGTAATGGCACCTGCAGTACTGTACATCACACATAGGACACAGGGAAATTGATGTCTGCATGTACAGGTATAGTAATGGCACCTGCAGTACTGTACATCACACATAGGGTACAGGGAGGCTGATGTCTGCATGTACAGGTATAGTAATGGCACCTGCAGTACTGTACATCACACATAGGACACAGGGAAGCTGATATCTGCATGTACAGGTATAGTAATGGCACCTGCAGTACTGTACATCACACATAGGGCACAGGGAAGTTGATGTCTGCTTGTACAGGAATAGTAATGGCACCTGCAGTGCTGTACATCACAATAGGACACAGGGAGGCTGATGTCTGCATGTACAGGTATAGTAATGGCACCTGCAGTACTGTACATCACACATATGACACAGGGAAGCTGATGTCTGCATGTACAGGTATAGTAATGGCACCTGTAGTACTGTACATCACACATAGGGCACAGGGAGGCTGATGTATGCATGTACAGGTATAGTAATGGCACCTGCAGTACTGTACATCACACATAGGACACAGGGAAGCTGATGTCTGCATGTACAGGTATAGTAATAGCACCTGCAGTACTGTACATCACACATAGGGCACAGGGAGGCTGATGTCTGCATGTATAGGTATAGTAATGGCACCTGCAGTACTGTACATCACACATAGGGTACAGGGAAGCTGATGTCTGCATGTACAGGTATAGTAATGGCACGTGCAGTACTGTCCATCACACATAGGACACAGGGAGGCTGATGTCTGCATGTACAGGTATAGTAATGGCACCTGCAGTGCTGTACATCACACATAGGGCACAGGAAGGCTGATATCTGCATGTACAGGTATAGTAATAGCACCTGCAGTACTGTACATCACACATAGGGCACAGGGAGGCTGATGTCTGCATGTACAGGTATAGTAATGGCACCTGCAGTACTGTAATCACACATAGGGCGCAGGGAAGCTGATGTCTGCATGTACAGGTATAGTAATGTCACCTACAGTACTGTACATCACACATAGGACACAGGTAAGCTGATGTCTGCATGTAAAGGTATAGTAATGGCACCTGCAGTACTGTACATCACACATAGGACACATGGAAGCTGATGTTTGCATGTACAGGTATAGTAATGGCACCTGCAGTACTGTACATCACACATAGGACACAGGGAAGCTGATGTCTGCATGTACAGGTATAGTAATTGCACCTGCAGTACTGTATATCACACATAGGACACAGGGAGGCTGATGTCTGCATGTACAGGTATAGTAATGTCACCTGCAGTACTGTACATCACACATAGGACACAGGGAGGCTGATGTCTGCATGTACAGGTATAGTAATGACACCTGCAGTACTGTACATCACACATAGGACACAGGGAGGCTGATGTCTGCATGTACAGGTATAGTAATGTCACCTGCAGTACTGTACATCACACATAGGACACAGGGAGGCTGATGTCTGCATGTACAGGTATAGTAATGACACCTGCAGTACTGTACATCACACATAGGACACAGGGAGGCTGATGTCTGCATGTACAGGTATAGTAATGTCACCTGCAGTACTGTACATTACACATAGGACACAGGGAAGCTGATGTCTGCATGTACAGGTATAGTAATGGCACCTGCAGTACTGTACATCACACATAGGGTACAGGGAGGCTGATGTCTGCATGTACAGGTATAGTAATGGCACCTGCAGTGCTGTACATCACACATAGGGCACAGGAAGGCTGATATCTGCATGTACAGGTATAGTAATAGCACCTGCAGTACTGTACATCACACATAGGGCACAGGGAGGCTGATGTCTGCATGTATAGGTATAGTAATGGCACCTGCAGTACTGTACATCACACATAGGGTACAGGAAGGCTGATGTCTGCATGTACAGGTATAGTAATGGCACCTGCAGTACTGTACATCACACATAGGACACAGGGAGGCTGATGTCTGCATGTACAGGTATAGTAATGGCACCTGCAGTGCTGTGCATCACACATAGGACACAGGGAAGCTGATGTCTGCATGTACAGGTATAGTAATGGCACCTGCAGTACTGTACATCACACATAGGGCACAGGGAAGCTGATGTCTGCATGTACAGGTGTAGTAATGGCACCTGCAGTGCTGTACATCACACATACGACACAGGGAAGCTGATGTCTGCATGTACAGGTATAGTAATGACACCTGCAGTACTGTACATCACACATAGGACACAGGGAGGCTGATGTCTGCATGTACAGGTATAGTAATGGCACCTGCAGTACTGTACATCACACATAGGACACAGGGAAGCCTGATGTCTGCATGTACAGGTATAGTAATAACACCCGCAGTACTGTACATCACACATAGGACACAGGGAGGCTGATATCTGCATGTACAGGTATAGTAATGTCACCTGCAGTACTGTACATCACACATAGGACACAGGGAGGCTGATGTCTGCATGTACAGGTATAGTAATGGCACCTGCAGTACTGTACATCACACATAGGACACAGGGAGGTTGATGTCTGCATGTATAGGTATAGTAATGTCACCTGCAGTACTGTACATCACACATAGGACACAGGGAGGCTGATGTCTGCATCTACAGGTATAGTAATGGCACCTGCAGTACTGTACATCACACATAGGACACAGGGAGGCTGATGTCTGCATGTACAGGTATAGTAATGGCACCTGCAGTACTGTACATCACACACAGGACACAGGGAAGCTGATGTCTGCATGTACAGGTATAGTAATGTCACCTGCAGTACTGTACATCGCACATAGGACACAGGGAGGCTGATGTCTGCATGTACAGGTATAGTAATGGCACCTGCAGTACTGTACATCACACATAGGACACAGGGAGGCTGATGTCTGCATGTACAGGTATAGTAATGGCACCTGCAGTACTGTACATCACACATAGGACACAGGGAGGTTGATGTCTGCATGTATAGGTATAGTAATGTCACCTGCAGTACTGTACATCACACATAGGACACAGGGAGGCTGATGTCTGCATCTACAGGTATAGTAATGGCACCTGCAGTACTGTACATCACACATAGGACACAGGGAGGCTGATGTCTGCATGTACAGGTATAGTAATGGCACCTGCAGTACTGTACATCACACATAGGACACAGGGAGGCTGATATCTGCATGTACAGGTATAGTAATAGCACCTGCAGTACTGTACATCACACATAGGGCACAGGGAGGCTGATGTCTGCATCTACAGGTATAGTAATGACTTCTGCAGTACTGTACATCACACATAGGACACAGGGAGGCTGATATCTGCATGTACAGGTATGGTAATGGCACCTGCAGTACTGTACATCACACATAGGACACAGGGAAGCTGATGTCTGCATGTACAGGTATAGTAATGTCACCTGCAGTACTGTACATCACACATAGGAGACAGGGAAGCTGATGTTTACATGTACAGGTATAGTAATGACACCTGCAGTACTGTACATCACACATAGGGCACAGGGAGGCTGATGTCTGCATGTACAGGTATAGTAATGTCACCTGCAGTACTGTACATCACACATAGGACACAGGTAGGCTGATGTCTGCATGTACAGGTATAGTAATGGCACCTGCAGTACTGTACATCACACATAGGACACAGGGAGGCTGATGTCTGCATGTACAGGTATAGTAATGTCACCTGCAGTACTGTACATCACACATAGGACACAGGTAGGCTGATGTCTGCATGTACAGGTATAGTAATGTCACCTGCAGTACTGTAATCACACATAGGACACAGGGAGGCTGATGTCTGCATGTACAGGTATAGTAATGTCACCTGCAGTACTATACATCACACATAGGAGACAGGGAAGCTGATGTCTGCATGTACAGGTATAGTAATGTCACCTGCAGTACTGTAATCACACATAGGACACAGGGAGGCTGATGTCTGCATGTACAGGTATAGTAATGTCACCTGCAGTACTGTACATCACACACAGGACACAGGGAAGCTGATGTATGAATGTACAGGTATAGTAATGGCAGTTTATTGTTTATACATAAAAAGAAATTGTAAGCTTGCGAGCAGGGCCTTGCTACCTCTATGTATGTCTGTTTTTACCCAGTTTTGTTCTATTACTGTTCTAATTGTAAAGCGCAACGGAATATGCTGCGCTATATAAGAAACTGTTAAATAAAATAAATAAATAATAGTAATTAAAATCACTGTCCCTGAAGCATACCAGACACATACTTGCATCTTAGACAAGTGTCACACAAGTATGTTTGCATCTGTACGTGTGTCTGAGATTATAAATTATGCAACAGCCCCCCTTTGGGGTTGTTAGTGTACGGATCCCAACCAACCTGCGCTGACATCTCAGATGTCCGGACAGTAATTGGCAGTTGACACCTGTACTACCAGTAAAAAGAAAATGTTTTAAAGAATATAGGACTCAAACACTGAGTGATTAAATCCTTTATTACACACTTATGCGCACGAACACTACTTTACTGTACATACTTACCTAGTCCTTGCCGGTGCTCGGTACCCTTTCCTTGTTAAGTACAGTAGTATCCGGTCTTCAGAAAACAACTTACCGCAGCTCTCAATTCATGACTTACAGGCTGTACTATATAACACAGAAAAAGCTTTGGCTATTTCATGCATGCACAGTACAGTTTAGGAAAAGTGACATCTGGTGGACAAAAGTAGTATTACACTACTGTGCATTATGTTATGACTCAGTACACCATGCTGAGACTTATTAAACCAAGCCGTGACATGTCAAAGTGCAAGTAGCAGGGGTGTATCTAGAGAGGAGGTGACCCGTGTGTAGTCTCTGGGTGTGGGCCCCCACCTCTCCTGTCACGTAGCCGGCAGCAGCACTGTAGGTGCTCATTATGAGCACAAGAGACTCTGGCACAGTGCCAGAGTCTACAGCGCATGCGCAAGTCTCAGAAAAAATGACGCGTTGGCCATTTTTCCGGAGACCTGCGCATGCGCTGTAGACTCTGGCACTGTGCCAGAGTCTCTAGTGCTCAGACAGAGCGCTAACAGCGCTGCTGCGGCTGCCGGCTACGTGACTCCGGAGAGGAGGGGACCCACACCTGGACACCAAAAAGGGAAGTATATAGAAGAAATGGGTGCAGTGTGTGCGGTGTAGGCCCCTTCTGGACCCAGCGGCCTGTGTGCTGCATCCATTTATCCATCTATGCCCACACCATGAATGGAGGTAGCTATGGAAGCCAAGAGTAACCAATAATCAATTCTGGAAAATTATTTCTGTGCAGAAAAAAAAGTGTGTGTGTGTGTGTATATATATATATATATATATATATATATACTTTGAATGAAGGGTTATGTAGTCTCCAATCATCACTTAATTTCAGATGTTCATCTGTTGGCAAATGTGCAATATACCCAATATATGGTTGGGTATAGAGTGGGATACCTTGGTTTTCTGTCTATCATAGTTGATGAGACAATATTGAAACCTCTCCCCAGTAGGATGTGAGCATCTGATTAAGGGTATCATTTATTAATGAATTGTAAGCATAAGGCTTTACTATACAAATTATGGGCATAAACATTTGAAATAATGTATCTGTGCGAATCAATAGTTACATCAACAAGAATATACCTAAAGTACCATAAGATAAGGTGTGATGAATTAGTACATTCAGATGACTTCGAATGGTCACACCAAAACCTTATGGCCTAACATATTAATTTTAGCATGTTCTACTTCAGTTAAATGAGTTTCTTAAAGCAGGGAGATGTCAGCGTGAGCATTGTATACTTTTAACTAGAGATGAGCGCCTGAAATTTTTCGGGTTTTGTGTTTTGGTTTTGGGTTCGGTTCCGCGGCCGTGTTTTGGGTTCGAACGCGTTTTGGCAAAACCTCACCGAATTTTTTTTGTCGGATTCGGGTGTGTTTTGGATTCGGGTGTTTTTTTCCAAAAACACTAAAAAACAGCTTAAATCATAGAATTTGGGGGTCATTTTGATCCCAAAGTATTATTAACCTCAAAAACCATAATTTACACTCATTTTCAGTCTATTCTGAATACCTCACACCTCACAATATTATTTTTAGTCCTAAAATTTGCACCGAGGTCGCTGTGTGAGTAAGATAAGCGACCCTAGTGGCCGACACAAACACCGGGCCCATCTAGGAGTGGCACTGCAGTGTCACGCAGGATGTCCCTTCCAAAAAACCCTCCCCAAACAGCACATGACGCAAAGAAAAAAAGAGGCGCAATGAGGTAGCTGTGTGAGTAAGATTAGCGACCCTAGTGGCCGACACAAACACCGGGCCCATCTAGGAGTGGCACTGCAGTGTCACGCAGGATGGCCCTTCCAAAAAACCCTCCCCAAACAGCACATGACGCAAAGAAAAAAAGAGGCGCAATGAGGTAGCTGTGTGAGTAAGATTAGCGACCCTAGTGGCCGACACAAACACCGGGCCCATCTAGGAGTGGCACTGCAGTGTCACGCAGGATGGCCCTTCCAAAAAACCCTCCCCAAACAGCACATGACGCAAAGAAAAAAAGAGGCGCAATGAGGTAGCTGACTGTGTGAGTAAGATTAGCGACCCTAGTGGCCGACACAAACACCGGGCCCATCTAGGAGTGGCACTGCAGTGTCACGCAGGATGTCCCTTCCAAAAAACCCTCCCCAAACAGCACATGACGCAAAGAAAAAAAGAGGCGCAATGAGGTAGCTGTGTGAGTAAGATTAGCGACCCTAGTGGCCGACACAAACACCGGGCCCATCTAGGAGTGGCACTGCAGTGTCACGCAGGATGTCCCTTCCAAAAAACCCTCCCCAAACAGCACATGACGCAAAGAAAAAAAGAGGCGCAATGAGGTAGCTGACTGTGTGAGTAAGATTAGCGACCCTAGTGGCCGACACAAACACCGGGCCCATCTAGGAGTGGCACTGCAGTGTCACGCAGGATGTCCCTTCCAAAAAACCCTCCCCAAACAGCACATGACGCAAAGAAAAAAAGAGGCGCAATGAGGTAGCTGACTGTGTGAGTAAGATTAGCGACCCTTGTGGCCGACACAAACACCGGGCCCATCTAGGAGTGGCACTGCAGTGTCACGCAGGATGTCCCTTCCAAAAAACCCTCCCCAATCAGCACATGATGCAAAGAAAAAGAAAAGAAAAAAGAGGTGCAAGATGGAATTGTCCTTGGGCCCTCCCACCCACCCTTATGTTGTATAAACAAAACAGGACATGCACACTTTAACCAACCCATCATTTCAGTGACAGGGTCTGCCACACGACTGTGACTGATATGACGGGTTGGTTTGGACCCCCCCCAAAAAAGAAGCAATTAATCTCTCCTTGCACAAACTGGCTCTACAGAGGCAAGATGTCCACCTCATCTTCACCCTCCGATATATCACCGTGTACATCCCCCTCCTCACAGATTATCAATTCGTCCCCACTGGAATCCACCATCTCAGCTCCCTGTGTACTTTGTGGAGGCAATTGCTGCTGGTCAATGTCTCCGCGGAGGAATTGATTATAATTCATTTTAATGAACATCATCTTCTCCACATTTTCTGGATGTAACCTCGTACGCCGATTGCTGACAAGGTGAGCGGCGGCACTAAACACTCTTTCGGAGTACACACTTGTGGGAGGGCAACTTAGGTAGAATAAAGCCAGTTTGTGCAAGGGCCTCCAAATTGCCTCTTTTTCCTGCCAGTATAAGTACGGACTGTGTGACGTGCCTGCTTGGATGCGGTCACTCATATAATCCTCCACCATTCTATCAATGTTGAGAGAATCATATGCAGTGACAGTAGACGACATGTCCGTAATCGTTGTCAGGTCCTTCAGTCCGGACCAGATGTCAGCATCAGCAGTCGCTCCAGACTGCCCTGCATCACCGCCAGCGGGTGGGCTCGGAATTCTGAGCCTTTTCCTCGCACCCCCAGTTGCGGGAGAATGTGAAGGAGGAGATGTTGACAGGTCGCGTTCCGCTTGACTTGACAATTTTGTCACCAGCAGGTCTTTCAACCCCAGCAGACCTGTGTCTGCCGGAAAGAGAGATCCAAGGTAGGCTTTAAATCTAGGATCGAGCACGGTGGCCAAAATGTAGTGCTCTGATTTCAACAGATTGACCACCCATGAATCCTTGTTAAGCGAATTAAGGGCTGCATCCACAAGTCCCACATGCCTAGCGGAATCGCTCCGTGTTAGCTCCTCCTTCAATGCCTCCAGCTTCTTCTGCAAAAGCCTGATGAGGGGAATGACCTGACTCAGGCTGGCAGTGTCTGAACTGACTTCACGTGTGGCAAGTTCAAAGGGCATCAGAACCTTGCACAACGTTGAAATCATTCTCCACTGCACTTGAGACAGGTGCATTCCACCTACTATATCGTGCTCAATTGTATAGGCTTGAATGGCCTTTTGCTGCTCCTCCAACCTCTGAAGCATATAGAGGGTTGAATTCCACCTCGTTACCACTTCTTGCTTCAGATGATGGCAGGGCAGGTTCAGTAGTTTTTGGTGGTGCTCCAGTTTTCTGTACGTGGTGCCTGTACGCCGAAAGTGTCCCGCAATTCTTCTGGCCACCGACAGCATCTCTTGCACGCCCCTGTCGTTTTTTAAAAAATTCTGCACCACCAAATTCAAGGTATGTGCAAAACATGGGACGTGCTGGAATTGGCCCAGATTTAATGCACACACAATATTGCTGGCGTTGTCCGATGCCACAAATCCACAGGAGAGTCCAATTGGGGTAAGCCATTCCGCGATGATCTTCCTCAGTTGCCGTAAGAGGTTTTCAGCTGTGTGCGTATTCTGGAAAGCGGTGATACAAAGCGTAGCCTGCCTAGGAAAGAGTTGGCGTTTGCGAGATGCTGCTACTGGTGCCGCCGCTGCTGTTCTTGCGGCGGGAGTCCATACATCTACCCAGTGGGCTGTCACAGTCATATAGTCCTGACCCTGCCCTGCTCCACTTGTCCACATGTCCGTGGTTAAGTGGACATTGGGTACAGCTGCATTTTTTAGGACACTGGTGACTCTTTTTCTGAGGTCTGTGTACATTTTCGGTATCGCCTGCCTAGAGAAATGGAACCTAGATGGTATTTGGTACCGGGGACACAGTACCTCCAACAAGTCTCTAGTTGGCTCTGCAGTAATGATGGATACCGGAACCACGTTTCTCACCACCCAGGATGCCAAGGCCTCAGTTATCCGCTTTGCAGTAGGATGACTGCTGTGATATTTCATCTTCCTCGCAAAGGACTGTTGAACAGTCAATTGCTTACTGGAAGTAGTACAAGTGGGCTTACGACTTCCCCTCTGGGATGACCATCGACTCCCAGCGGCAACAACAGCAGCGCCAGCAGCAGTAGGCGTTACACGCAAGGATGCATCGGAGGAATCCCAGGCAGGAGAGGACTCGTCAGAATTGCCAGTGACATGGCCTGCAGGACTATTGGCATTCCTGGGGAAGGAGGAAATTGACACTGAGGGAGTTGGTGGGGTGGTTTGCGTGAGCTTGGTTACAAGAGGAAGGGATTTACTGGTCAGTGGACTGCTTCCGCTGTCACCCAAAGTTTTTGAACTTGTCACTGACTTATTATGAATGCGCTGCAGGTGACGTATAAGGGAGGATGTTCCGAGGTGGTTAACGTCCTTACCCCTACTTATTACAGCTTGACAAAGGGAACACACGGCTTGACACCTGTTGTCCGCATTTCTGGTGAAATACCTCCACACCGAAGAGCTGATTTTTTTGGTATTTTCACCTGGCATGTCAACGGCCATATTCCTCCCACGGACAACAGGTGTCTCCCCGGGTGCCTGACTTAAACAAACCACCTCGCCATCAGAATCCTCCTGGTCAATTTCCTCCCCAGCGCCAGCAACACCCATATCCTCCTCATCCTGGTGTACTTCAACACTGACATCTTCAATCTGACTATCAGGAACTGGACTGCGGGTGCTCCTTCCAGCACTTGCAGGGGGCGTGCAAATGGTGGAAGGCGCATGCTCTTCACGTCCAGTGTTGGGAAGGTCAGGCATCGCAACCGACACAATTGGACTCTCCTTGTGGATTTGGGATTTCAAAGAACGCACAGTTCTTTGCGGTGCTTTGCCTTTTGCCAGCTTGAGTCTTTTCAGTTTTCTAGCGAGAGGCTGAGTGCTTCCATCCTCATGTGAAGCTGAACCACTAGCCATGAACATAGGCCAGGGCCTCAGCCGTTCCTTGCCACTCCGTGTGGTAAATGGCATATTGGCAAGTTTACGCTTCTCCTCCGACAATTTTATTTTAGGTTTTGGAGTCCTTTTTTTACTGATATTTGGTGTTTTGGTTTTGACATGCTCTGTACTATGCCATTGGGCATCGGCCTTGGCAGACGACGTTGCTGGCATTTCATCGTCTCGGCCATGACTAGTGGCAGCAGCTTCAGCACGAGGTGGAAGTGGATCTTGATCTTTCCCTAATTTTGGAACCTCAACATTTTTGTTCTCCATATTTTAATAGGCACAACTAAAAGGCACCTCAGGTAAACAATGGAGATGGATGGATTGGATACTAGTATACAATTATGGACGGGCTGCCGAGTGCCGACACAGAGGTAGCCACAGCCGTGAACTACCGCACTGTACTGTGTCTGCTGCTAATATAGACTGGTTGATAAAGAGATAGTATACTCGTAACTAGTATGTATGTATAAAGAAAGAAAAAAAAACCACGGTTAGGTGGTATATACAATTATGGACGGGCTGCCGAGTGCCGACACAGAGGTAGCCACAGCCGTGAACAACCGCACTGTACTGTGTCTGCTGCTAATATATAGACTGGTTGATAAAGAGATAGTATACTCGTAACTAGTATGTATGTATAAAGAAAGAAAAAAAAACCACGGTTAGGTGGTATATACAATTATGGACGGGCTGCCGAGTGCCGACACAGAGGTAGCCACAGCCGTGAACTACCGCACTGTACTGTGTCTGCTGCTAATATATAGACTGGTTGATAAAGAGATAGTATACTCGTAACTAGTATGTATGTATAAAGAAAGAAAAAAAGACCACGGTTAGGTGGTATATACAATTATGGACGGGCTGCCGAGTGCCGACACAGAGGTAGCCACAGCCGTGAACTACCGCACTGTACTGTGTCTGCTGCTAATATAGACTGGTTGATAAAGAGATAGTATACTACTAATATTATATACTGGTGGTCAGGTCACTGGTCACTAGTCACACTGGCAGTGGCACTCCTGCAGCAAAAGTGTGCACTGTTTAATTTTAATATAATATTATGTACTCCTGGCTCCTGCTATAACCTATAACTGGCACTGCAGTAGTGCTCCCCAGTCTCCCCCACAATTATAAGCTGTGTGAGCTGAGCAGTCAGACAGATATATAATATATATAGATGATGCAGCACACTGGCCTGAGCCTGAGCAGTGCACACAGATATGGTATGTGACTGACTGAGTCACTGTGTGTATCGCTTTTTTCAGGCAGAGAACGGATATATTAAATAAACTGCACTGTGTGTCTGGTGGTCACTCACTATATAATATATTATGTACTCCTGGCTCCTGCTATAACCTATAACTGGCACTGCAGTAGTGCTCCCCAGTCTCCCCCACAATTATAAGCTGTGTGAGCTGAGCAGTCAGACAGATATATATAATATTATATATAGATAATAGATGATGCAGCACACTGGCCTGAGCCTGAGCAGTGCACACAGATATGGTATGTGACTGAGTCACTGTGTGCTGTGTATCGCTTTTTTCAGGCAGAGAACGGATTATATTATGTACTCCTGGCTCCTGCTATAACCTATAACTGGCACTGCAGTAGTGCTCCCCAGTCTCCCCCACAATTATAAGCTGTGTGAGCTGAGCAGTCAGACAGATATATATAATATTATATATAGATAATAGATGATGCAGCACACTGGCCTGAGCCTGAGCAGTGCACACAGATATGGTATGTGACTGAGTCACTGTGTGCTGTGTATCGCTTTTTTCAGGCAGAGAACGGATTATAAATAAAAGTGGTGGTCACTGGTCACTATCAGCAAAACTCTGCACTGTACACTACTGAGTACTCCTAATGCTCCCCAAAATTAGTAAATCAAGTGTCTCTCTAATCTATTCTAATTCTAAACGGAGAGGACGCCAGCCACGTCCTCTCCCTATCAATCTCAATGCACGTGTGAAAATGGCGGCGACGCGCGGCTCCTTATATAGAATCCGAGTCTCGCGATAGAATCCGAGCCTCGCGAGAATCCGACAGCGTCATGATGACGTTCGGGCGCGCTCGGGTTAACCGAGCAAGGCGGGAAGATCCGAGTCGCTCGGACCCGTGAAAAAAAACATGAAGTTCTGGCGGGTTCGGATTCAGAGAAACCGAACCCGCTCATCTCTACTTTTAACGTTCCATGAATACAATTTAGTAGGTTCATACCAAATAGGATACATTAAGCATTAGACCAACTAGTAATATTATAAAGGATGCATCAAAGAGGGAGAGGATAAGACCAGGGAAATTGGAGAAAGGAGGCAAGGAAATCCCATAGCATACAATTTCAAACTGAACAGAAGTTGCAATATAGGCAGCTTTAGTAACATGAAAAAAGGGATCATGAGCTTGAGCAGCAACATATAACTTAACATACTGTATAAGCTACTAAAGCACATCAAATATTCATTGGGGCGAATGCAAGAGGGTATAGAGTGCACCCTCAACTAGTAGGGTAATAAACACGGTGCATGAATTATTAAAAAACTAGCAAGATTCACTACTATCTGTGTATAGGGGACATAAGCGAAATATGTAACACTAGCATCCACTGCAAGGACGAAGCTGAGGGTTATTCCAGAGCACATATGAATGCAGGAGCTGTAAGTGAGCCATATACCATAAGAGGAAATCCTGTCAATATATAAATGACATGCACATTAATTAAACCACAGCAGAAAAACATACTACTAATGAAAACACGGAACACTCAAAAGAAAAATAATTGTGTGGCATATACAGTAAATGCTCAGCCACGTTAACTCAGCAGAGGGCCCCTATTTGTGGAGCTGAACATTTGAGATCTTCTTCTTTTAGTATCTCTTGAGCATCATCAGGAGATGTGAAGCTCTTAAATTATTTTCCATCGAAGATACGGAGACACACAGGGTACAATACTGGCACCTTAGTACCGTGGCCCCCACTGGCACTATCTATGTAGCCGCTGCTCCCTGTTCCTGGCCGCCGCTGGCACCTTAGTATCGGGGCTGTCTGGCTGCAGAGATCGCTCTGCAACGGCACCACTCCACCTCCTCTGCACAAGCTGCTGTGTAAACATCAGCTTGTGCTGATCAAGGGGCTGTTAGCCATCTCAGGATGATGAACAGTTTCATGATCAAGCCCTGGAAAAAATAAGAATTTACTCACCGGTAATTCAATTTCTCGTAGTCCGTAGTGGATGCTGGGGACTCCGTAAGGACCATGGGGAATAGACGGGCTCCGCAGGAGACTGGGCACTCTAAAGAAAGATTCAGGACTATCTGGTGTGCACTGGCTCCTCCCCCTATGACCCTCCTCCAAGCCTCAGTCAGGAACTGTGCCCGGAAGAGCTGACACAATAAGGAAGGATTTTGAATCCCGGGTAAGACTCATACCAGCCACACCAATCACACCATATAACTCGTGATAGGAACCCCGGTTAACAGTATGATAACAATGGAGCCTCTGAACAGATGGCTCGCAATAACAACCCAATTTGTATAACAATAACTATTTACAAGTATTGCAGACAATCCGCACTTGGGATGGGCGCCCAGCATCCACTACGGACTACGAGAAATAGAATTACCGGTGAGTAAATTCTTATTTTCTCTGACGTCCTAGTGGATGCTGGGGACTCCGTAAGGACCATGGGGATTATACCAAAGCTCCCAAACGGGCAGGAGAGTGCGGATGACTCTGCAGCACCGAATGAGAGAACTCCAGGTCCTCCTCAGCTAGGGTATCAAATTTGTAG
This sequence comes from Pseudophryne corroboree, assembly GCF_028390025.1. Lineage (NCBI taxonomy): Eukaryota > Metazoa > Chordata > Amphibia > Anura > Myobatrachidae > Pseudophryne > Pseudophryne corroboree. The sequence continues at coordinate 60,550,070 of NC_086449.1, forward strand.
AATTTTGCAAACGTGTTTGCCCCTGACCAAGTAGCAGCTCGGCAAAGTTGTAAAGCCGAGACCCCTCGGGCAGCCACCCAAGATGAGCCCACCTTCCTTGTGGAATGGGCTTTTACTGATTTAGGCTGCGGTAATCCCACCGCAGAATGCGCCAGCTGAATAGTGCTACAAATCCAGCGCGCGATAGACTGCTTAGAAGCAGGAGCACCCAGCTTGTTGGGTGCATACAGGATAAACAGCGAGTCAGTTTTTCTGACTCCAGCCGTCCTGGAAACATAAATTTTCAGGGCCCTGACTACGTCCAGTAACTTGGAATCCTCCAAGTCCCTAGTAGCCGCAGGCGTGAATAGGTTGGTTCAAGTGAAAAGCTGAGACCACCTTCGGGAGAAACTGAGGACGAGTCCTCAATTCTGCCCTATCCATATGGAAAATCAGATAAGGGCTTTTACAAGACAAAGCCGCCAATTATGATACCCGCCTGGCCGAAGCCAGGGCCAACAGCATGACCTCTTTCCACGTGAGATAATTCAAATCCACAGTCTTAAGTGGCTCGAGCCAATGTGATTTCAGGAATTCCAAAACCACATTGAGATCCCAAGGTGCCACTGGGGGCACAAAAGGAGGCTGAATATGCAGAACTCCTTTGACAAAAGTCTGAACTTCAGGCAGTGAAGCCAGTTCTTTCTGGAAGAAAATCGACAGAGCCGAAATCTGGACCTTAATGGACCCCAATTTGAGGCCCAACGTCACCCCTGCTTGCAGGAAATGCAGGAATCGACCCAGTTGAAATTCCTCCGTCGGGGCCTTCTTGGCCTCACACCAAGCAACATATTTTCGCCAAATGCGGTGATAATGTTTTGCGGTGACATACTTCCTGGCTTTGATCAGGGTAGGGATGACTTCCTCCGGAATGCCCTTTTCCTTTAGGATCCGGTGTTCAACCGTCATGCCGTCAAACGTAGCCGCGGTAAGTCTTGGAACAGACAAGGTCCCTGCTGCAGCAGGTCTTGTCTGAGCGGCAGAGGCCAAGGGTCCTCTGCAAGCATCTCTTGAAGTTCCGGGTACCAAGCTCTTCTTTGCCAATCCGGAACCACGAGTATAGTTTTCACTCCTCGCCTTCTAATTATTCTCAGTACCTTGGGAATGAGAGGCAGAGGAGGAAACACATATACCGACTGGTACACCCACTGTGTCACTAGAGCGTCCACAGCGATCGCCTGAGGGTCCCTTGGCCTGGCACAGTATCTTTTTAGCTTTTTGTTGAGGCGGGATGCCATCATGTCCACCTGTGGTCTTTCCCAACTGTTTACCAGCATTTGGAAGACTTCTGGATGAAGTCCCCACTCTCCCGGGTGGAGGTCATGCCTGCTGAGGAAGTCTGCTTCCCAGTTGTCCACTCCCGGAATGAACACTGCTGTCAGTGCTAACACATGAGTCTCTGCCCATCGGAGAATCCTTGTGGCTTCTGCCATCGCCATCCTGCTTCTTGTGCCGCCCTGTCTGTTTACATGGGCGACCGCCGTGATGTTGTCTGATTGGATCAGTACTGGCTGGTTCTGAAGCAGGGGCCTTGCCTGGCTCAGGGCATTGTAAATGGCCCTTAGCTCCAGGATATTTATGTGAAGCGAAATCTCCTGATTTGACCACAGTCCTTGGAAATTTCTTCCCTTTGTGACTGCACCCCAGCCCCGAAGGCTGGCATCCGTGGTCACCAGGACCCAGTCCTGTATTCCGAATCTGCGTCCCTCTAGTAGATGAGCCCTCTGCAGCCACCACAGCAGCAACACCCTGGTTCTTGTTGACAGGGTTATCCGCTGTTGCATCTGGAGATGGGACCCGGACCATTTGTCCAACAGGTCCCACTGGAACGTCCTTGCGTGGAACCTTCTGAATGGAATTGCTTCGTACGAAGCTACCATTTTTCCCAGGACTCGTGTGCATTGATGTACCGACACCTGTCCTGGTTTTAGGATGTCTCTGACTAGAGATGACAACTCCTCGGCTTTTTCCACTGGAAGAAACACTCTTTTCTGGTCTGTGTCCAGAATCATTCCCAGGAACAGAAGACGTGTCGTCGGGACCAGCTGTGACTTTGGAATATTGAGAATCCAGCCGTGCTGTTGTAGCACTTCCCGAGAAAGTGCTACCCCCACTACCAACTGTTCTTTGGACCTCGCCTTTATCAGGAGATCGTCCAAGTACGGGATAATTAAAACTCCCTTCTTGCGAAGGAGTATCATCATTTCGGCCATTACCTTGGTAAAGACCCTCGGTGCCGTTGATAACCCAAACGGCAGCGTCTGGAACTGATAGTGACAGTCCTGTACCACAAATCTGAGGTACTCCTGGTGCGGAGGGTAAATGGGGACATGCAGGTACGCATCATTGATGTCCAGGGAGACCATGTAATCCCCCTCGTCCAGGCTCGCAATAACCGCCCTGAGCGATTCCATCTTGAACTTGAACCTTTTGATATAAGTGTTCAAGGCTTTTAAATTTAAGATGGGTCTCACCGAACCGTCCGGTTTCGGTACCACAAACATTGTGGAATAGTAACCCTTTCCTTGTTGAAGGAGGGGTACTTTGACAATCACTTGCTGTGAATATAGTTTTTGAATAGCCACCAACACTGCCTCCCTGGCAGAGGGAGTTGCCGGTAAGGCAGATTTTAGGAAACGGCGGGGGGGAGACGTCTCGAATTCCAGCCTGTACCCCTGAGATACTACTTGAAGGACCCAGGGATCCACCTGTGAGAGAGCCCACTGTGTGCTGAAATTCCTGAGACGGGCCCCCACCGTACCCGAGTCCGCCTGAGCAGCCCTAGCGTCATGCTGTGGACTTACCGGACGCAGGGGAGGACTTCTGCTCTTGGGAACTAGCTGTGTGCTGCAGCTTTTTCCCCCTACCTCTGCCTCTCGGCAGAAAGGATGAGCCTCTAGCCCTCTTATTTTTCTGGGGCCGAAAGGACTGTACCTGATAATACGGTGCTTTCTTTTGCTGTGGGGTAGCCTGTGGCAAAAAAGTTGATTTCCCAGCAGTAGCTGTGGAAACGAGGTCTGAAAGACCATCCCCAAAAAGTTCCACCCCTTTATAGGGCAAAACTTCCATGTGCCGCTTTGAGTCGGCATCGCCTGACCATTGCCGAGTCCATAACCCCCTTCTGGCGGCAATGGACATAGCGCTTATTTTTTATGCCAGCCGGCAAATATCCCTCTGTGCATCACGCATGTATAAGACGGCGTCTTTTATATGCTCTATCGTCAGCAAAATATTGTCCCTATCCATGGTATCAATGTTATCCGACAGGGAATCTGACCACGCAGCTGCAGCACTGCACATCCAAGCCGATGCAATAGCGGGTCTCAATATAATGCCGGTGTGTGTGTATATAGCTTTAAGGGTATTTTCCTGCTTTCTATCAGCAGGTTCCTTTAGGGCGGCCGTATCCGGAGACGGTAGTGCCACCTTTTTTGATAAGCGTGTCAGCGCTTTATCTACCCTAGGGGGTGTTTCCCAATGTGACCTATCCTCTGGCAGGAAAGGGTACGCTGCCAATAACCGTTTAGAAATTATTAATTTCTTATCTGGGGAAGTCCACGCTTCCTCACACACCTCATTTAATTCCTCAGATGCAGGAAAAACTACTGGTAGTTTTTTCTTACCAAACATAATACCCTTTTTTGTGGTACCTGGGGTATCATCAGAAATGTGTAATACATTTTTCATTGCCTCAATCATGTAACGGGTGGACCTATTGGAGGGTACACTAGTCTCATCGTTGTCGACACTGGAGTCGGTATCCGTGTCGACATCAGTATCTGTCATCTGAGGTAGCGGGCGTTTTACAGCCCCTGATGACATTTGAGACGCTTGGACAGGCACAAGCTGAGTAGCCGGCTGTCCTATGTCGTCAAACCTTTTATGTAAGGAGCTGACACTGTCACGTAATTCCTTCCATAAGTCCATCCACACAGGTGTCGACCCCGCAGGGGGTGACATCACATTCACAGGCATTTGCTCCGCCTCCACATCATTATCCTCATCATACATGCCGACACAGCAGTACCGACACACAGCGCACACACAGGGAATGCTCTGACAGGGGACAGGACCCCACAAAGCTCTTTGGGGAGACAGAGGGAGAGTATGCCAGCACACACCAGAGCGCTATATATCACAGGGATATCACCTTATAAAAGTGTTTTCCCTTATAGCTGCATATGTATCTATAATTCTATACTGCGCCTAGATTGTGCCCCCCCTCTCTTTTTTACCCTTTCTGTAGTGCAGGACTGCAGGGGAGAGCCAGGGAGCGATCCTTCCAGCGGAGCTGTGAGGGAAAATGGCGCCAGTGTGCTGAGGGAGATGGCTCCGCCCCTTTTTCGGCAGGCTTTCTCCCGCTATTTCAAAACGTCTGGCAGGGATTAATTTACACCTATATAGCCCCTGGGGCTATATATGGTGTTATTTTGCCAGCCAAGGTGTATATTATTGCTGCTCAGGGCGCCCCCCCCCCAGCGCCCTGCACCCATCAGTGACCGCAGTGTGTGGTGTGCATGAGGAGCAATGGCGCACAGCTGCAGTGCTGTGCGCTACCTTGGAGAAGACAGAAGTCTTCAGCCGCCGATTTTCCGGACCTTCTTGCTTCTGGCTCTGTAAGGGGGACGGCGGCGCGGCTCCGGGAACGGACGATGAGGTCGTGTCCTGTGTTCGATCCCTCTGGAGCTAATGGTGTCCAGTAGCCTAAGAAGCCCAAGCTACCACCAGTTAGGTAGGTTCGCTTCTTCTCCCCTTAGTCCCTCGCTGCAGTGAGCCTGTTGCCAGCAGGTCTCACTGTAAAATAAAAAACCTAAACTATACTTTCTTTCTAGGAGCTCAGGAGAGCCCCTAGTGTGCATCCAGCTCGGCCGGGCACAGAAATCTAACTGAGGCTTGGAGGAGGGTCATAGGGGGAGGAGCCAGTGCACACCAGATAGTCCTGAATCTTTCTTTAGAGTGCCCAGTCTCCTGCGGAGCCCGTCTATTCCCCATGGTCCTTACGGAGTCCCCAACATCCACTAGGACGTCAGAGAAAATGCTTTTTCGGAGTTTGATGAATGTCACAATTTCTACATTCCCCGGAGAGTGTAGAAATTTTAAAATTTTGGGGATGATGAATATGCCCCTAGGTACTTCAGAGTTGCTGAAAATATTTGCTGGTGAGAGGCTGTGGCCAACTTATCTTTAAGTTCTGCAACCTTTTCTGCATGAGCCGCCATAAGAGGTACCATGGTTTCTTTAATGGCCCTGAAGAAGTATCTAAAGAAGCAGGTGTCAGATATCAGGAGGTGAAGTAAATGAAGGGGATTGCCAAAAGGTTAGGGAATCCTCCGATGGCGAGAGAGAAGCAATATTATCTGTTATTCAGTGTGTGGAATGAGTTTGAGGTGGATGAACACTTATTATCAGAAGCCCTCTTCATGCCAAGTGTAATTCAGTCCATAGAATGAGTATGAGGTGGATGAGCACTTATTATCAGTAGCTCTCTTCATGCCAAGTGTAATTCAGTCCATAGACTGCAGATGTCCCAGTAAAAGCTATTGTAAATGCAAAGTGAAGAACAGCACGTAATGTAGATCAAACTAATGAAGTAGAGAGATCACAGTATGAATAGGTCAGAGATGAGGTCATGCAGAGGTGAGCCCAGTATGGAGATATACAACATAATCTCTCATCATGAGAGTGGATAGAAATTGAAAGTTAACTGCAAAAAATCTTGGGGATCGAGGGGAAGCAGGAAAGAATTAAACCAGTATGGTGAACAGGGATTCAGCTAGCGTAATCCCTGAGTAGACAGGTGAAAGCGGGTATAATACACTTGTCCACAGGAGTTGGTTGTATAGATGGAATATAGTGGTTTGCATAAACCGGTAGTCACTGACAGTGTAAGTAGTAGATAGGTGGGTGTAATGATGGGACCACCTAATACACTTTCACTCACACATCCCTTAGGCTGGTAATAGTGTCTGTCCACAGCTGATGAAGCAATGTGGAAGAGAGCTGATGAGAGATCTTAAAATGGAGTGCGCTTGCCCAAGATGGTCTCCGGGAATGTACTCTACATTACACAGGGAGTCCTAAGCAGCAAACTGACTGTGAAGGGTGGCCTGGGTTGTAAAGGCCTTGACGATGGTCCGAAGTCTGCCTACACACACGCCAACACTGGGTCTAGTTGTGATGTCCACATGCAGCAGCTCCAGAATCAGTGGAATTGATTGGCCCTGACTGAAGAGTCCCGTGTCATTTAGGCGCACTGACGGATGTCCACACAGCCACCCATGATGGTTCTGAATCACTCCGTGTCCCCTTCCCCCCAATACTAAATGTATTTAATTAATTAGGGTGATCATCATATCCAGTAGCTCAGATTTATTCCTATTACTCAATATATTTTCACTAGTAAATAGACCTTGCATATGCCATCCTCATCTCCTCTTTCAACAATTCCGTTTCCTGGTCTGACGACAGCCCCCCTTCCCACTCTGCTCTGTCCAATCCCAATGCCCCCCCCCCTCCCCCATCACCACCGCTGTGCTCTGTCCCAGCCCTAGCTCCCCTACTCATTCCAGGTGACTGGTCAAGTCCTGAAGTTCTAGGTCATTCCCATCTCTCCCTCACTGAGAGAACAGTTGGGGCGTGCACTCCGGTTTCCACTACGTGCACATTCCAGATACAGGTCAGACCTTGTGAAATGATTTTATAGATTTGGACTACTGCAGGAAATATGATTCCAATTTTGTTTTTAAAGGGTTTAAACAACAGTAGCTAAATGTAATAGCCTGCGAGCTGCCGGAGATGCGGGACTTTGTGCGAGTGTGCCCGTATTCTTAAAGCGGCATTCATTTACAAGGCAAAACCAGATTGTTTTTGTCCTGTAAATGATTGCAACTTTAAAAATATGGGCAGACTCGCACAAAGTCCCGCACCTCCGTCAGCTCGCAGGCTATTACATTGAGCCCAAGTTGTTGATTTTACCAGAAAATGAGACTTTTGCGTTAATTAATATCTGTCAACAAAATATTCTGTCTTGTGTATAAGGCCGTTCATTACACTGATACTGTGTACAAATGGGTTCATTCAACTTTACCATTTACTACTAAGTGGTCTATTTACTAAACCTTGGATGGAGATAAAGTCAACGAAGATAAAGTACCAGCCAATCAGCTCCTGTCATTTTTCAAACCCAGCCTGTGACATGGTAGTTAGGAGATGATTGGCTGGTACTTTATCTGCGTGAACTTTATCTCCATCTAAGGCTTAGTAAATCCACATATATATTATCGAGAAAAAAAATGCTTACTCCCTTGCAGGTCTAACATACTGTACATTTGTTTTTGCAAATGCTACTGTTTTTTTTAACACATCAACTAAACATATTACTCTCCTTGTATGCATATATTTCAATGTACATTCGGTAAGCAAATATCACAGTAAGCCCATAAATGTACATTTACTATAGCAAAATTGTTCATCTTAAATATTAAAAGATTTTAATGTAAAGCTCTTACAGTACATTTCTGTTTGTAAGTTTTGCTCTATACTGTCCTGCTTACACATATTTTATTCGGAATACATACTGCTTACCGGTGGGCGGGATGCCGGCTGTCAAGATCCTGACAGCAGCTTCCAGCCCGTTAAAGTGCTGGCAGTTGGGCGAGAGCGCTAAGATTCCCCTTGAGGACTCACTGCTGGGCCGTCAAATTGATTGCATCCCCTTTATTCAAATCATTGTAAAAAAGTTTAGTTTTTTTCTGCAGTTCTATGTACCGATTCCCTGCCAGTGGCTCATTGATTATCTATGTTATTATGCATGATTTGTCCTGACATCTCTTCCTACATTATATTTCTTTATCAAGAGAATAATCATTGGGAGGAGCCAGACTCCCACCACTTATCCCTGGAGGCTACATCCTATGCGCTCCTCACACTTCTGACGTTAAAGCAGTTAAAGCAGGCTGGACCATTAGCCCAATGGCTAACAGAGCAGAGATTCCATGGAGAGGTTTATGGATCAACACAAGTACGTAACTCTTTCATTAACTTGCATTACAGAAACTCTCCCTCCTTGGCCATGCGTAGTTCCCCACATAAGTTTAATTAAAAATGTATGAACATGTTACAGATGACCTACAGTACCTTGAAAAAATGTTGGCCCTTATTTAATAGCTGCCAGTTGCAGGTAGGGGCGAAAGTCTAGCAGGACATGGCGCTACAGGAAAAAATCCAAATACAGCCAGCCTGAATGTATAAAACACAGGAAATACATGAGAATCTTATAATCCAGCAATTAAATGCTTATTCTACTAACCAGATCAAGTTGAGTATACAGATTTTAAAAGGTTTCTGTGATTTTGATTTTGATTTGTTGCAGGGGTAGTGTTGGCAGCAGGGCCGGCAACAGAAATCTAGGGGCCCGTTACACTGATATCTCTGGGGCCCCCCTCCCCTCCGTCCCACTCCCTAAATATCCCTAACCTGCATGTGCCAATACAGGCATCACCAAATACAAGGCACTAGATTTGTGCATATACTGAAACACTACAATACATAGATGGAAAACACACAACAAAAGTGCACTCCGTCCGTTACTGGAGCACAAAAACACTCATACACATACCTACATACATATACTGTAACTGTATACACACACATACACACTGTGAAGCAGACATAGACTGTCCAGGAAGGACTCACTGTCACCACAGCTAGGGTGTCTCTATCGTGTGTAGCACCGCGGGGGGGGCTGCTGCAATCTTCTCCCTCCGAGTGTCGCACACCAGTGGACAGGCCAGCAGCGGGAGGTTGTGCACAGCTTCTGGACAGCTCCTCAGCGGAGGCAGGAGACAGGGAAGTGCCGGCGGGCCAGCGTCATGACGTCACGACGTTGGTGCCACGGTATGGGACCATACCAAGGGACAGGGTAAGGAGGGGGGGGGCGCGGAAGGAGGTATTGCGGCTTCTGATTGGACACTTAATTAATTTTTTAGGTGACTGGCAGCTGGGCAGGCATTTACTTCAAATAGGCAGTGCGTCCTATATTTTATTTCCCTGATTCATGGGGCCCCTGCAACCCTCGGGGCCCGGTACAGGTGTCCCCTTTGACCCCCCCTGTCGCCGGGCCTGGTTGGCAGGGTTCCAGCCTTCTGCTAGTGTGCTTAAAAGTCCCCTTACATTGCATTAAACACTACTTTTACACACAAAATGAATGCCTCCTCCTCTTCTTCTTTTCACCTTCTTCTCATTTATTTCTTCTTCTCATACTTCTCCCATTCAGTCTTCTCATCCTCATTCTTCTTTTTTCCTTGTCTGTAAATTGGTAATTAAAGTTGCAATTTGTTCCAGGAAAATATATTACTATAATGTACATCTTGCTTTTTCACATAACTGAGCCTAAACATGCCACAACACTTCTATTCTAGGCTACTATCATGTTATTCCAAGCTCTTGCCCAGTATCAGATAGACGTTCCATCTGTCAAAGATTTGGATATGGATGTCCGTTTCAAGCTGCCAGGTAGAACGCTTACTACGCCTTTTCGCATCAATCTTAACAACGCCATGCTGGAACGCTCGGATCAGGTGAGATCCTAGGTAGTGTGATGCTGTGAGAGAGATGTAGCCATTGCTCCTGTCATGCAGATATTGGAATGAGGTGGAATATCTAAAAGAAACTCATAGAGGAGAGTGTGACACTGAGCACTTGCTGGAAATGTTCAGCTGTAATTATGTAATTAAAGAAATATTTCTCATGGCTTTGATAAATAATATACATATTAGAGATGAGCAGTTTGGATTACCTGTAAGCCGAGCCCCCCTCCCGAACTTCCTGTTTCCAAGTCATATGGGCTCGGGTTTTCCCACCAGGCTCGCATTCCAAATCGAGGCAAAATGTTATCCTCCTGGCGTCAGATTCTCATGGGTTCTGGATTCTATATAAAGACATGGTGGCGGTAACTCTGTGCCATTTTGCATGCTGTGTTCTGTGCTGTACTGTGCTGTGTCCATCTACAAGTGGCCGTTCTGTGTCCATCTACACAAGCTATGTCTAGTCCCCTTAGTCTAATTCTGTCATACAGCAGTGCCCCGACTCCACATGCCATAACCCACCCACTGTGTTCACTTATATGCAGTGTGACTTTGTAGTGTATGTTGCGAAAAAAGTAAACAACTTAAATAAAAGAAGTTAAAATGTAAAAAAATAAATGTAAAAGTGAAAAAAAAGTGTGCCCTGTACCCTACATATAAAAGCCCTGTGCCAAGCTGCCAGTTAAAAAAAGAATAAGAAAATATATTGTTGTATAAATTGTTTGTACTGTTCAGGGAACTCTACCCTAGTATGCTCTGTACCCCAGTGCGCTTTGTTCACTTCAAGTACATATAAAAGCAGTCTGTCTCCATGCAATGTGAACCGAGTTGCCATTTAAAAATAATAATAAAAAAAATATTGTTGTATAATTTGTTTAGTGAAGAGCAGGAGCAGCAACCCAATACTACTGTATTGGTCAGGGCATCGTAAATAAAATAAAAAAAACACAATATTTTATAGTGGCAAAGAAAAATACCTCTATAAAAGGTCAAGGGCAGAAAACTATAAAATTGTCAACATGCCATGCCATTCACCACACGGAAAGGCTCAGGCATTGCCTTTTATTTATGAGTTGTGGTTCTGCCTTTTATGATGATACCAGACCTTTTAACTCAGTCTAGAAGAGGTGTCGAAATAATGTAAACCACGACGGCAGTAGAACAAACTGTGTGTTCAGAACCGTCACATTTGCCTGAGGAGAGTCTAGGAGTCTCCATGTTAGCTATGTGTGAGTCTGACATTTCTCACACTTTCATCAAAGAGAAGCCTCTTTCACCTCCTTCCACCATTTCTGATCTATCTGCACTTTATGGAGCAGTACAAGTAAAGATAGTGATGAGGACATAATAGAAATTGAGGATGCTTGTTTGGAAGTGAAACAGGATCAGGGGATATGTGTGTACTGCTACTTTCTCTGACGTCCTAGTGGATGCTGGGAACTCCGTAAGGACCATGGGAATAGCGGCTCCGCAAGAGACTGGGCACAACTACAGAAAGCTTTAGGACTACCTGGTGTGCACTGGCTCCTCCCACTATGACCCTCCTCCAGACCTCAGTTAGAATCTTGTGCCCGGCTGAGCTGGATGCACACTAGGGGCTCTCCTAAACTCTTAGAAAAGAAAGTTATATTTAGGTTTTTTATTTTCAGTGAGATCTGCTGGCAACAGACTCACTGCTACGAGGGACCTAGGGGAGAGAAGCGAACCTACCTGCTTGCAGCTAGCTTGGGCTTCTTAGGCTACTGGACACCATTAGCTCCAGAGGGATCAAACACAGGCCCAGCCTCGGTCGTCCGGTCCCGGAGCCGCGCCGCCATCCCCCTTGCAGAGCCAGAAGCAAGAAGATGTGTCTGGAAATCGGCGGCAGAAGACTTCGGTCTTCATTAAGGTAGCACACAGCACTGCAGCTGTGCGCCATTGCTTCCCATGCACACCACACTCCGGTCACTGGGTGCAGGGCGCTGGGGGGGCACCCTGGGCTGCAATTAGAGTACCTTAAACTGGCTAAAAACACATAATATAGTCAAATAAGGCTATATATGTGTAAAATCCCCTGCCAAAATATCCATATAAAAGCGGGAGAAGTCCGCCGAAAAAAGGGGCGGGGCTATCTCCCTCAGCACACTGGCGCCATTTTCTCTTCGCAGTGCAGCTGAAAGACAGCTCCCCAGGCTCTCCCCTGCAGTTGCCAGGCTCAAGGGTTAAAAAGAGAGGGGGGGCACTAAATGTAGGCGCAAAACTATGTATATAGATATATAAAAAGCAGCTATAGGGAAAAATCACTTCCTGTTAGTGTAAATCCCTGATTAAATAGCGCTGTGGTGTGTGCTGGCATACTCTCTCTCTGTCTCCCCAAAGGACTTTGTGGGGTCCTGTCCTCAGTCAGAGCATTCCCTGTGTGTGTGCGGTGTATCGGTACGGCTGTGTCGACATGGTTGATGAGGAGCTTTAGGTGGAGGCTGAGCAGGTGCCGATAAATGTGATGTCACCCCCTGCGGGGTCGACACCAGAGTGGGTGGATATGTGGAAGGTATTAACCGACAGTGTCAACTACTTACATAAAAGGCTGGATGATGTGACAGCTGTGGGACAGCCGGCATCTCAGGCCGCGCCTGCCCAGGCGTCTTAAAGGCCATCAGGGGCTCAAAAACGCCCGCTACCTCAGATGGCAGACACAGATGTCGACACGGAGTCTGACTCCAGTGTCGACGAGATTGAGATATATACACAATCCACTAGGAGCATCCGTTGCATGATCTCGGCAATGAAAAATGTGTTACACATTTCTGACATTAACCCAAATACCACTAAAAAGGGGTTTTATGTTTGGGGAGAAAAAGCAGCCAGTGTTTTGTTCCCCCATCAGATGAGTGAATGAAGTGTGTGAAGAAGCGTGGGTTCCCCCATTAAGAAACTGATAATTTCTAAAAAGTTACTGATGGCGTACCTTTTCCCGCCAGAGGATAGGTCACGTGGGAGATATCCCCTAGGGTGGATAAGGCGCTCTAACGTTTGTCAAAAAAGGTGGCACTGCCGTCTTAGGATACGGCCACCTTGAAGGAGCCTGCTGATAGAAAGCAGGAGGATATCCTGAAGTCTGTATATACTGTCAAAGTCAGAAAAATATCACGCTACACGTTGCCATATATGCACCTCATGCGCTTGCCCGCTGCACATGCACTTTCTCTGGCGTGCGTGCACATATTCGCAGTTGCGTGACGGCGCCCCTACGGGCGTGCGCTTGAACTCATGGTATGTGCATTTACGGTAGAGTTTGTGTGCGTCTAGCGAGCGACTCAATCGCTGCTTAATAAATCCATATAGCAGGTTTTATAGGTAATGTTCCCCTTAGTGATAACTGTAAGTTTGTTTAATGTGACTTGTTCAGGGACATAGGAATCCCTCTTTACGTAATACAAAGGGTCTGTTTAAGGTTGGACAGTGGTGTCTGGTACCTAACCGAAGAGTATTTTAATAGCAACAATCCGGTGTTGGTTAGGTATAGATTAATCACTCCTGCGTATAGTTATGGCCATTAGTAATTTCTGGACATATCCTATATTTGCATTTCATTATCCATGCGGCGGGAATCCGAAGATTCCCTCCCACCTGAGCTGTTTGAAATAGCCACAGTCCACCTGTTCAAACTAACCTATGACCTTTTGTTATGATGCGAGGAGACATTCCTGTGTCCAATGAACAATGAGATTATAGGTCCCTTTGTAGTGTACTGTATGCAGTGTATATAAGATCAGCCAGCCTGGACAGCTCAATGTCTCTCACTCCACAAACGGTTTTCATATTGACTAACTTGGAGCTGGTACCAGGACTAGCGCAGCGATCGTTCCCAGTGTTTGTAAGTAATTCTCTGTGATCATTTTGCTCTCTGTTTGTGTTGGCCATTCCCTCTCTCTCTCCGTTATTGTATAAGATTGTGACGCTATTGTATATTTCTGTCTAGATATTCTGTTAGAATTATATGTTAGCTTGTAGTGTATGACTTGTAAACTGTTTTTACCTTTTTCGATATAACTTAAAAGCTTGTTAGTAAAGGTGTTGGATCCTTAACACGGTATTGTGTGTTCATTACATTGCAGAGGGTAATAGGAGCATCTCGATCGCTCAAACAGCTTTAGTATTAACAAGGTTAAGCAGCGTTATATCGCTACAGTGTTTCAGTACAAGGTTTACAGCATAAGAGTATCCTTTCTGTGTGTTACATTCAAGGTTTACTGATTGTCATCTTGTGAGCGTCTGCGCCGCTCGTGATCTCCTCGTGGTCTCGAGCGTCCGCTACGCTGGTAGCGTAGCATTACGGTAGTCGCCCGCCTATAGCGTGCTCGACACCACGCATTAAGCTGTGAGCGAGCGTGCCGCATGTGCGTCTCGATCACGGCCGAGCATAGGCTACGCTAAGTGTTTTACCCTTACGGTACCCCATACGCCAATTGCATATTGAGTCTCTTACCCAAATATAGTGAAGGTTATAAGGTAATCAAATCAGCATTATCAATTGGCGGCTCGTCCGTCCTCCACATATCCGCACCAGCGAAATACATACTTTATCTGCCAGCAAGGGCGGGAAGGCAGTAGTGCTGGCTAGATAAGCGTCTGTTTCGCTACGTTGTAGGAGTGCTGGGGGAATCCGGAACCGGAGGTAAGAACAATACGCTATTGTCTTTTTAAAACTGTTTATTTCTGTCTTGCGTACGCACGCACGCATACATCTGCATTTCCTTTCATTTGTGTATTTTCACATCACTCTCCTGATTGCCATTTCATAATTGATAACGTGCTGAGAAAGACTTGTTGCTATTGGTAGTTAAAGAGTAAAAATAATACATTAAGAGGTCATTTGTAAAACACGCGCATAGCTTTGCCTAAAGATACAAGGAAAGGCCTGTGTGGTGCTCGGTAGATGATTACAGTTAAAAATCATCTACATTGATATAGACGTGTTAATTGTATTTCTGTGGACATATCTGGCTGGCGTACACGTGTCTCTAACAAAAGGGTGAGACTCGCGTACGCGACGCAAGGGCCGGAGCATGGAGCGTATATTACGCAACGGAGCGTCTGGGTACGCACACATAATACAAATCACACGATAGTTTTTTTTTAGATAGGCGAAAAGGAGGCAACGCGATAAATAGCGCAAGTCAATTTCAGTGTCCAAAATTTTAAGCTACTAGATCCTTCTCTAATTTGCGACTCATCTGGACTAGACTGTGTTACTGAATGAAAGGGATTTCTGCGCAGAAACGAAAGTAAAGAGTATATGAGGTGAAAGAGTGTGTATACATATATATAAGTTTCTAAAATTTTTGGGGTTGAACCACAGGAAATCATCGAGTTCTCGTGAGGTACATACGTGTAAGTGACTGCATGGTGGCTTGGGAGGCATCCCTTGTTAAACATTTAAAAAGAGCATTAGAGTATAGCAGACCAGGAGGTCTACTGTAGCACAGACCAGGAGGTCCAGACAGACCAGGAGGTCTAGGTACAGCAGACTAAGAAGTCCGCTATAGATAAAAGGAGCACAACACCAGAAAGGGTTGGTGCGATACCCATATAGGCCATTAAGCTCAGGCTGAAGGAATTCGCAGCCGTAATTTTCGATTCCGTTGGTCGTTCCGCACATAAGATTAGTTGCTTATGTGCAGAACGATTGTACCGCACGTAATTGTGTGCATTAATTAGTAACTTGACCCAGTACCATTTACGTATGCTAGAGGGGTCACAAACGCTATTTGTACATTCTAACGTGATTTGTGTAATTTTTTTTATTTTAAGGGAAGTTCGCTGGTCACTTGGGAACTATCCAACAACCAATAGTTACTGGAAAGGGTTAAGTGCTCTGCGGATTACACCCACATGTTCCAGTAAATAGAGGTTCAGGTCGCAGGGGCCCTAGGTTGAGTACGCCAGTGCTAAGGCAGTGTGTGGGCGTATTGGTCGACGTGGGCGAGTGAGTGGAGTACTCGGTAAACTTCCGCCGCCGGCATACCCCGGACATCTTGGTTTTTGTAAGGGTTCGCTGAAGACCCTGATTTGAAGGTCAGAGGTAGTGAAAGCAACACCTGCAAAGATGGGGGCCAGTTGTTCAGGTAGGGGGCGATCAACCTCGGTTCGGGTTGACTTAGTAAATCGACCAATCGGATCGGCAAGGTATGTAATGTGTGAGAAATACGGTTCACACACAGAGGTTTTGTGCGATGAATGGGAAAGAATGACTGTACATGATGGGGAAAAGTTCCACGGGTAGGCAGTTTTAGCCCAGATGTGTTACAAAATCTAAGGAGAAGGATATGTCTCATTAAATCTGCAAAGAGACGGATCAAACATTATGACTATTTACAGTTATGGCAACAGGAGGGTGAAATACAGAGAGGATTGGCTCAAGCGGCTGGATCTAACCCTATCAGGAAACTGATAGCCACTGCGCCACCGCCACCATACATAACGGGAGAGAAAGTGGTTAAAGAGAATGACACACTGGTGTATGATAAACATGCACTTAGTAACTGTATAAATGTTAAGAATAATGTGACTAAGATTATTGATGCAATTACTAATCCGTGCAAGCTGTACCCTGTTTTAAACTTTCCCCAGAAGTGTGACCAAGAGGATGAACCAACAACAATATCGGCACTCTCTCTAGCAGCCACCATAGCAGAAACAACAGTGGGCACGGCCCAGCCAGTAAGAGCAGTATCAAAGGCCCCTAGTGGAGGGACAGGTGAGGTCGTATCAACTGGTAAGTACGGCACCACACACTATGCTGAAACCATTTCACCACATATTGTAGAATCTACTCAGAATGATGTTATTGAACTTAATCCCGTTAGGGTAATTGCAGTGCCAAATGGGAAAACTGACACTTCAGGAGTCACTCCTCTCAGACACATCGCCATGCACTGCCCCTTTTCCCGAATGGAATTAAGATCAATGGTGTCTGAATTCCCGGATCCTAGGAAAGATCTAGTTGCAAGCCAGAAATACATTAGAGAACTAGGAAATACTGTGGAGCCCAATAACAAAGACTGGCAGATATTGCTGAGGGCATGTTTACCCTCCAATGTCGACTCGGCGAGATTTTTAGCTGACTGTAAATTAGATGAAGACGTACCCCTTACGGATAAGTACAACCAAGATAATGTAAAGAGAATAAATTTACAGTTAAAAGAGTATTTTCCAACTGTTGCCAAATGGAACAAAATTTTCTCCATCAAACAGAAAGAGGGAGAAACAGCTGCTGAGTATTTTCATCGGGCACTACAGGAAATGGCTAAGTATACAGGCATAGAAGACATTAAGACAAATGTGAATCATAGAGAAGTAGCAGTATCTGTGTTAATGGATGGTTTAAAGGAAGTATTAAGGACAAGGGTACAGACCACCCAACCATGTTGGCGAGGTCTGTCGGTGGCTACTTTGAGAGAGGCCGCTATTGATCATGATCGGAATATCACCAGACACAGGGAGTCACAAAGTGATAAGTTAATGGCCGTAAGTATACAGGCCCCGACCACAAGGCCACCTCTGTATAAATCTCCGACCCCTGTGGGTAAGTCAAATGTTGTAACTTGTTATTACTGTCATAAAGAGGGACATTTTGCACGAGACTGTAGATCGAAAAATGCACAAAAATCATATCAACCCCCTAGACAACGACATGACACACGAAATTGGGATCAAGGACCGCAGAAACGGAGTTATGAGCCACACGCAGGGGAAACAAGAAGGTATCCCCCGAAAAGAGACTGGCAAGTCTCTGATAATACCTATTTACCCCCTTCACAGGTAATAGCTGCCACTGCAATGCAGGGAGGTCACCACACACCATAGGGGTTGGGCCACACCTGTAATCTGCAGCCAGTGAAATTGATTGCGAGCCTTGGAAGTAAACCCGAGGTCACAATTGATGTAGCTGGAAAATCTCTAAATTTCCTTGTAGATACGGGGGCGGCCAAGTCAGTGATAAATTCGACCGTGGGCATGAGAACCACTGGTAAAACAATTCCAGCCATGGGAGTTACAGGAGTAGTACGACAATACCCTTTAAGCAAACCAACAGAGGTTACGATAGGGCCTTTGCATACCAAGCATTCTTTTCTGCTTGCTGCATCGGCTCCGACTAATCTCTTAGGGAGAGATTTACTGTGCAAAATGGGATGCGTCATATATTGTACTCCTGAAGGTGTGTTCTTGGACATACCCGAAAACCACGCTCAGGAAGCACAAGATATGTTAGACTCCCCAACAAGATTAATGTCACACACTGTTATTGTAAATAGGTGTCCGTCCAAGATAGAAGAAATGACTTCCCAGATACCGGAGTCACTTTGGACCAAGGACGGACAAGACACTGGATTGATGGCAAATGTAGCCCCAGTAGTTGTGCAAGTAAAAGATGGTAGGATAGCTCCAAAAATCCCACAGTACCCTCTGAAGCCAGAGGTGGAGTTAGGAGTTTACCCTGTAATAGAGCGCTTGCTACAACAGGGCATTCTGGTAAGGACGTCCAGCACTGCAAATAGTCCCATCTTCCCTGTTAAAAAGAGTGGGGGGGGAGGGGTTACAGATTAGTACAGGATCTAAGAGGGGTCAACAAAATAGTTGAGAGTCAATTCCCCGTAGTGCCAAATCCAGCTGTTATCCTAATGCAAATCCCTCCCACTGCCAAATTTTTCACTGTGATTGACCTCTGCTCCGCTTTCTTCTCGGTACCTCTGCACCCTGACAGTCAATACTTATTCGCATTTACATACAGAGGGGTTCAATATACATGGACTCGCTTACCACAAGGTTTCATAGACAGTCCAAGTATTTTCTCACAGGCTCTACATGATTGTTTACAGTCTTTCCAACCAGAGAGTGGATCAATATTGATACAGTATGTGGATGATTTACGACTGTGTTCAGATTCACTGGAAGCGTCCCTGAAAGATACGAAACAACTCCTGTTTCATCTTTCAGACACAGGACACAAAGTTTCCAAAGACAAGTTACAATTATGCCAGGACCGGGTGAAGTATTTGGGACACTGTCTGACACAAGGACTGAGACACCTCACCGCTGATAGAATTCAAGCAATTCGTGACATGACCCTGCCACAAACCCAGCAACAAATTAGAACGTTTTTAGGAATGTGTCGGTATTGACGTAACTGGATCCCAGGTTTTTCCATACTGGCCTTACCATTGCAGGAGATGGTTTCATCAAATAAACCTGATCGGATTTCGCACACAGACGAATCTGAGATGGCATTTGAGAGACTTAAACAGTGCCTAACGCAGGCACCGGCATTGGGTATGCCAGACTATGGGAAACCCTTTGAGCTGTACGGAACAGAGAGTGCTGGGTGCGCAGCAGGTGTCCTAACCCAGAAGCATGGTGATGCCAGCAGGCCGGTAGCCTACTACAGCGCTCAGCTAGATACGGTAGCGCGATCCCTCCCCACATGCTTGCAAAGCGTGCTAGCATTGCTAGTCACAAAAAGCGAAGATGTAGTGCTAGGACACAACCTCACAATTCATACACCACATGCAGTGTCAGCCTTACTGAATTCTGCCCAAACCAGACACGTCTCATCAGCGCGGTTTACAAGATGGGAATTGGCATTGATGGCCCCCGTAAACATTACCATAAGGAGATGCAGCGCATTAAATCCTGCAACGTATCTCCCAGGTGTGCCTGGACAGGCACAAAGGGTGGAGGATGAGAGTGATGGTGAAGGAGGATTTAATACAGGGGATGACACGCATGATTGTATGGAATATTTGACCCAAAATTTCACGGCAAGGCCTGACATCAGTGACAACCCACTGGAAGATGTAGATTTTACTTTCTACACTGACGGTAGTTGTCACAGACAGACGGACTCGGAAGACTTGTGTACTGGATACGCAGTCGTAGATGACCAAGGTACCATAGAAGCAGAACCGCTAGGCCCACCTCACTCAGCACAAGTTGCTGAACTGGTTGCCCTAACCAGAGCATGTGAAATGGCTAAGGGCAAGTCAGCCAATATTTACACAGATTCTAGGTACGCCTTCGGAGTAGTCCATGATTTCGGAGCCCTATGGCGCCTCAGAAATTTCATGACAGCAGCTGGCACACCCGTAGCGCATGCAGCCCACATCAAAAGACTTCTAACAGCGATACAGGTACCCGACAGAGTGGCTGTTATCAAGTGTAAAGCTCACACATATAGCCAAGACCCAGTATCACTTGGTAACAGCCGAGCAGACGAAGCTGCTAAATTAGCAGCCGGCACCCCCAGACAGACTGACACCACACAGCTGATGGTATTTAATACTGTAAACACACAGAAATTGTGTGAAATGCAAAATTTGTGTTCTCCACAGGAAAAGGCAGTTTGGAGGTCAAAAGGATATGGCCAGGAGTCCTCAGGACTCTGGACAGATGGACAAGGTAAACCAGTGGCACCCAGAGCATACCTTCCAAGTCTAGCGGAAGCAGCACATGGGCTGACTCATCTAGGCAAAGAAGGAATGTGTAAGCTAGTAAGAGCTTATTGGTGCGCCCCAGGATTTTCTTCCCATGCGGGTAAAAGAGCGATGACATGCCTCACCTGCTTGAGGAAGAATATCGGAAAGGCAATACCGACAGAGCCATCCCATATCCCTCCGACAGATGGCCCTTTCCAGGTAATACAAATTGATTTCATACAATTGCCACCTTGTAGAAATTTAAAGTATGTTTTGTTCTGTATTGATGTATTCTCTAATTGGGTCGAAGCATTTCCTGCGGCCACAAATACCGCTGTATTTACTGCAAAGAAAATTGTGCAGGAATTTGTGTGTAGGTACGGTATCCCTAGAATAATTGAAAGTGATAGGGGTACCCATTTTACAGGTGAAGTCTTTCAAACAATGTGTAAGTTGATGGGAATTAATAGTAAGCTGCACACTCCGTACTGCCCCCAGGCGAGTGCGAAGGTGGAAAGAGTAAACAGCACTATTAAAAATAAATTGAGCAAGGTAATGACTGAAACAGGATTGTTGTGGCCTGAAGCTTTGCCAATTGTATTATACAGCATCAGAACCACTCCCAGGTCCCCTCTTAATCTGTCTCCTTTTGAAATTCTGTTTGGTCGACAACCCCATGTTATGTTTAACCCCCAGGATGATTTGAAATGTAACAATGAAGTAACCGTAAAGTACTTGGTTAAGATGAGTAAGCAATTGAGGAATCAGACTGATAATCTAAAGTTGGTGATTCCTGATTTGCCAGACAGTAATTGTCATGACATTGAACCTGGGGATTATGTAATGATACAGAATTTTCTACGCTCAGGTTGCCTTATTGACAGATGGGAAGGACCATATCAAGTCTTATTGACCAGCACAACTGCTTTGAAGGTTGCCGAGAGAGAGACTTGGGTCCATACGTCTCATTGTAAGAAGGTTGCGGATCCAGAGAGGTCCCGTGGCAAAGAACAGACGGTAGAGGTTGTATCACTAGAGTGTCTGTTCAGGGAAGAGTGAGACGACACCTGAGCGTTGAGGATAATAAGACCAGAAACTTGTCGAGCCAGATTTCTTTTTCCCATTTGTTATTTTCTCCAGTTCCCACCTCCCTCCTATTTCCCTTCCCCCTTCTTATTTTCTCCCTTTACTCCTCTAAGATGGACTTGCCACAAGAGACTGTGATACGGATTTTCCTGTTAACCATGATGTTGACCAGAGCAGTCTGTTTCGGTGAGAGTACCATGGAGGTCGAGGAAGGATCTGGAATGGGTTCTGATGACCAGGATGGAGGCGTAGATTTCTAAGAACAACATAATCACCGAGTAAAGGCGAGTATCAGAAAACGATCTGGTAGCATCGACAATAGAAGAAATTGTGAAGGATTGTTAGCTGAAGAGAACTGCATCTGTAGACACTGTGACAGTATAGTCGAGGATGGGTGCATCAAGAAATGTCAGTCCAGTTTTAATATCCACATGGACCGGCATCCATTAAGTGACTATCACTCCTTAGTGGGTAAAGTGTTAAATCAGACAGATTGTTGGGTATGCTCTCAAGTACCTCAAGGCCATAGCAAATCAGGACTAGTACCATTCCCTTTAACGGTAGGAGAGGTACTTAAGCTAAGTGGTGGGAGGCCGGTGGACAGGAGGTTTAATATCTCTAGTCCTCCTAGTTTGAAGCTCCACCAATATCATGTGGACAGATCCCTAGTGTGCTTTAACATTTCCAATCCCCGAAAGCCGGGAAATTGGGAAGTGTCATGGAGTAATCAAACCATGACATTTTCACACAGAGCCTACAGATTGCCCATAGACACAGAACTTATACGCCAGATAGCCGACCATGGGAAATTTTTCCGGTATAGGTACACCTTAGGAAGTAGGATCATGCGAGTTGGAGAAGTATCACCAGGATACTGTGCACAGATCGTACAAACTGATACGTGTACTAAACAGATGGGAGAATTAGGGTTAGGGTAGTTCACATGGAAAATTTGTAACATGGTAATGTCATACTCCGTCCCATATGTTCTCCCCGATGATGCATATTTCATATGCGGGAGGAAGGCGTATAAGTGGCTTGCCCCAAACTCAGAAGGGTTATGTTATATTGGAAAAGTACTGCCTGAGGTAATGACTGTATCCCACACTAAAATGAAAGATATTCACCGTGGTGCCCAAGCTCCTTATACTCACACCCATTACGAGCACATCGTTAAACGGCACCTGATAGAAAGAACAGAGCATCCGGCCTCTGACCTGATCCATGAATCCACCGGGATTCAAGTCCTACTCGCGTTAGATATCACTCGTACCGCCAGAGGAGTGTTGAATTATAGATATATATCTGCGCTTGCTAATTTATTAGACAATATCACCGAAATGTATGACGACACATTCAGGTATACTGGAAGAGAGTTACAAGCCTACAAAACAGAACTGGTTCAGCATAGGATGTGTTCTCAATTATCTCACAGCAGTGACAGGCGGGTATTGTGTCACCTTGGCTACTCAATATGGAGTAAAGTGCTGCACGTACATTACAAACAGCACTGAGGACCCGGTCGAGGTCATAGACCAAAAGATGGATGACATTTTACAATTAAAATGGGAGTTCCGAAGGAAACACAATCTCACCTTTGCTGCTGTGGGTAATGAGCTGACCAGTTGGGTGTCATGGTTGAACCCACGAAATTGGTTCTCTGGTTTAGGAGAATGGGCCCAAGGTATTATTATGGATGTAGGGAAATTTCTTTTGTGTATTCTGGGTATCATCATATTGGTCGGTTTGATATTTAGATGCGTTCAGAGTTTGACAAAGTGTAAAGGTAAAGCCAGAGTGATGAGTCTAAGGAGTGAGGACACTGTAATAACAACAAATTTGATTTATGACCCAACGATAGAGACAATGTTGTGATGAAAATGTGATTCCACGGTCCGTTTCTTTCACCCGTTTCTCCTTTGTTTTCCTCCAAGGTACAAAGACATCCGCTTAGAAGAAGAATTTGACAACCTTTTATACAGACCACTGATGGACAATGCCATAGACCCCCCAATATCCCTAGTGACTTTAACTTTTACAATAGCCCAATACTTTAAAGATTGTAAGTCTATGGACATTGAGAAAGCTTTTTGCTCAGCAATTATAGCAAAAGCATCGGGAGACTACAGTCAACATGTACATCGAGACAAGACACAAGACAAGACCTCAATCAACAAATGTATATTAACCTCACATAGATGATGACTGCATTTGCCATAATTGCTTCTTATCTTCATTTCTACAACCTTCAGGTAATGACACACATAGTCGATAGGGAATATAGACACAGATATCAGCACTCACATACCCCCCCATTCATGTATCATCAACTAAAATGTGCTCCCCCATTTTGTTACAACCAAAAGCCGAAAAGAGCTCGGTAAAGTTTGACAGCCCATCCACAGACCCTTAATACGGGATAAGACGGAATTCAAATGTATACTTCGCAATACCTCGAAGCTTGATTTAAAACATGTACGGCACGATGATACATGACCCCTCAAACATGGACTCATACACACATGCTTCTACTATCTCACTAGGTCATACCTTTTTCCCACCTTCTTCTCTCCTCCCTTACCCAATCATAGAAATGTATTTACATATGACATATATTTTTCTCTTTTTGAACTGTTTTAGGAAGTGGCAGTTATTGGTGACTGCCAAAGGGTGGACTGTCAAAGTCAGAAAAATATCACGCTACACGTTGCCGTATATGCACCTCATGCGCTTGCCCGCTGCACATGCACTTTCTCTGGCGTGCGTGCACATATTCGCAGTTGCGTGACGGCGCCCCTACGGGCGTGCGCTTGAACTCATGGTATGTGCATTTACGGTAGAGTTTGTGTGCGTCTAGCGAGCGACTCAATCGCTGCTTAATAAATCCATATAGCAGGTTTTATAGGTAATGTTCCCCTTAGTGATAACTGTAAGTTTGTTTAATGTGACTTGTTCAGGGACATAGGAATCCCTCTTTACATAATACAAAGGGTCTGTTTAAGGTTGGACAGTGGTGTCTGGTACCTAACCGAAGAGTATTTTAATAGCAACAATCCGGTGTTGGTTAGGTATAGATTAATCGCTCCTGCGTATAGTTATGGCCATTAGTAATTTCTGGACATATCCTATATTTGCAGTTCATTATCCATGCGGCGGGAATCCGAAGATTCCCTCCCACCTGAGCTGTTTGAAATAGCCACAGCCCACCTGTTCAAACTAACCTATGACCTTTTGTTATGATGCGAGGAGACATTCCTGTGTCCAATGAACAATGAGATTATAGGTCCCTTTGTAGTGTACTGTATGCAGTGTATATAAGATCAGCCAGCCTGGACAGCTCAATGTCTCTCACTCCACAAACGGTTTTCATATTGACTAACTTGGAGCTGGTACCAGGACTAGCGCAGCGATCGTTCCCAGTGTTTGTAAGTAATTCTCTGTGATCATTTTGCTCTCTGTTTGTGTTGGCCATTCCCTCTCTCTCTCCGTTATTGTATAAGATTGTGACGCTATTGTATATTTCTGTCTAGATATTCTGTTAGAATTATATGTTAGCTTGTAGTGTATGACTTGTAAACTGTTTTTACCTTTTTCGATATAACTTAAAAGCTTGTTAGTAAAGGTGTTGGATCCTTAGCACGGTATTGTGTGTTCATTACATTACATTACATCGATCGCTCAAACAGCTTTAGTATTAACAAGGTTAAGCAGCGTTATATCGCTACAGTGTTTCAGTACAAGGTTTACAGCATAAGAGTATCCTTTCTGTGTGTTACATTCAAGGTTTACTGATTGTCATCTTGTGAGCGTCTGCGCCGCTCGTGATCTCCTCGCGGTCTCGAGCGTCCGCTACGCTGGTAGCGTAGCATTACGGTAGTCGCCCGCCTATAGCGTGCTCGACACCACGCATTAAGCTGTGAGCGAGCGTGCCGCATGTGCGTCTCGATCAGGGCCGAGCGTAGGCTACGCTAAGTGCGTACCCTTACGGTACCCCATACGCCAATTGCGTATTGAGTCTCTTACCCAAATATAGTGAAGGTTATAAGGTAATCAAATCAGCATTATCAATACACACTCAGGTACTATACTGAGACCTGCGATTGCCTCAGCATGGATAGTGCTGCTACAGCGTGGTCTGATACCCTGTCAGATTGTTACCTCGACAGGGGTACTATTTTGCTAATCATAGAGCATATTAAAGACGTCGTCTTATATATGAGGGATGCACAGACGGATATTTGCCGGCTGGCATCCAGTATTACTGCAATGTCCATTCTGCCAGAAGGGTATTAGGGACCCGGCAGTGGACAGGTGATGCTGATTTTAAAAGGTACATGGATATTCTGCCTTATAAGGGTGAGGAATTGTTTGGGGATGGTCTCTGGGACCTCGTATCCACAGCAACAGCTGGGAAGGAAAATTTTTACCTCAGGTTTCCTCACAGCCTAAGTAAGCACCGTATTATCAGGTACAGTCCTTTCGGCTTCAGAAAAGCAAGCGGGTCAAAGGCGCTTCCTTTCTGCACAGAGACAAGGGAAGAGGGAAAAAGCTGCACCAGACAGCCAGTTCCCAGGATCAAAATTCTTCCCCCGCTTCCTCTGAGTCCACCGCATGATGCTGGGGCTCCACAGGTGGAGCCAGGTGCGGTGGGGGCGCATCTTGGGAACTTCAGCGACCAGTGGGCTCGCTCACAGGTGGATCCCTAGGTTCTGCACACAGGGATACAAGCTGGAGTTTGAAGCGACTCCCCCTCGCCGTTACCTCACATCAGCCTTGCCTGCTGCCCTCGGAAGGTAGTACTGGCGGCAATTCACAAGCTGTACTTCCAGCAGGTGATAATCAAGGTACCCCTCCTTCAACAAGGCCAGGGTTACTATTCCACAATGTTTGGGTACCGAAACCAGACGGTTCGGTGAGACCCATTCTAAAATTGAAATTCTTGAACACTTATATACGAAGGTTCGAGTTCAAAATGGAATCGCTCAGGGCGGTTATTGCAAGCCTGGACGAAGGGGATTACATGGTATCACTGGACATCAAGGATGCTTCCTGCATGTCCCCATTTACCCTCCTCACCAGGCGTACCTCAGAATTGTGGTACAGGACTGTCATTACCAATTCCAGACGTTGCTGTGGTCTGTCCCCGGCACCGAGGGTATTTACCAAGGTAATGGCCGAAATTATGATACTCCTTAGAAAAAAGGGAGTTATATTTATCCCGTACTTGGATGATCTCCTTATAAAGGCGAGGTCCAGGGAGCAGTTGTTGGTCAGAGTAGCACTATCTCGGGAAGTGCTACAACAGCACGGCTGGATTCTGAATATTCCAAAGTCGCAGCTGGTTCCTACGACGCGTCTACTGTTCCTGGGTATGGTTCTGGACACAGAACAGAAAAAAGTGTTTCTCCCGAAGGAGAAGGCCAAGGAGTTGTCATCTCTAGTCAGAGACCTCCTAAAACAAATACAGGTGTCGGTGCATCAATGCACGCGAGTCCTGGGAAAGTTGGTAGCTTCTTACGAAGAAATTCCATTCGGCAGGTTCCATGCAAGGATCTTTCAGTGGGATCTGTTGGACAAGTGGTCCGGGTCGCATCTTCAGATGCATCGGCTGATAACCCTGTCTTCAAGGGCCAGGGTGTCGCTGTTGTGGTGGCTGCAGTGTGCTCATCTTCTAGAGGGCCGCAGATTCGGCATACAGGACTGGATCCTGGTGACCACGGATGCCAGCCTTCGAGGCTGGGGGGCAGTCACACAGGGAAGGAGACTTCTCTACACATAAATATTCTGGAACTAAGGGCCATTTACAATGCCCTAAGTCAGGCAAGACCCCTGCTTCAACACCAGCCGGTGCTGATCCAGTCAGACAACATCACGGCGGTCGCCCATGTAAACCGACAGGGCG
Organism: Pseudophryne corroboree; assembly: GCF_028390025.1. Classification (NCBI taxonomy): domain Eukaryota; kingdom Metazoa; phylum Chordata; class Amphibia; order Anura; family Myobatrachidae; genus Pseudophryne; species Pseudophryne corroboree. The sequence goes on from NC_086449.1 coordinate 60,577,135, forward strand.
GCACAAGAAGCAGGATGGCGATGGCAGAAGCCACAAGGATTCTCCGATGGGCGGAAAATCATGTGTTAGCACTGTCAGCAGTGTTCATTCCCGGAGTGGACAACTGGGAAGCAGACTTTCTCAGCAGACATTACCTCCATCCGGGAGAGTGGGGACAGGTGGACATCATGGCATTCTGCCTCAACAAAAAGCTAAAAAGATATTGCGCCAGGTCAAGGGACCCTTAGGCGATAGCTGTGGACACTCTGGTAACACCGGGGGTGTACCAGTCGGTGTATGTGTTCCCTCCTCTGCCTCTCATACCCAAGGTACTGAGAATAATAAGATGGAGAGGAGTAAGTACTATGCTCGTGGTTCCGGATTGGCCAAGAAGAGCTTGGTACCCAGAACTTCAAGAAATGATCTCAGAGGACTCATGGCCTCTGCCGCTCAGACAGAACCTGCTGCAGCAGGGGCCCTGTCTGTTCCAAGACTTACCGCGGCTGCGTTTGACGGCATGGCGGTTGAAAACCGGATCCTAAAGGAAAAAGGCATTCCGGAGGAAGTCATTCCTACGCTGCTTAAGGCTAGGAAAGAGGTGACAGCAAAACATTATCACCGCATATGGCAAAAATATGTTGCTTGGTGTGAGGCCAGGAAGGCCACAATGGCGGAATTTCAACTGGGTCGATTTCTGCACTTCCTACAGTCAGGAGTGACTATGGGCCTAAAATTGGTTCCATTAAGGTCCAGATTTCGGCTCTGTACATTTTCTTACAGAGAGAACTGGCTTCACTGCCTGAAGTTCAGACTTTTGTCAAGGTAGTGCTGCATATTCAGCCCCGTTTGTGCCTCCAGTGGCACCGGGGGATCTCAACGTGGTGTTGGATTTCCTGTAGTCGCATTGGTTTGAGCCACTTAAATCCGGGGAGCTAAAATACCTCACGTGGAAAGTGGTCATGCTATGGGCCTTGGCGTCGGCAAGGCGTGTATCAGAATTGGCGGCTTTGTCTTACAAAAGCCCTTATCTGATTTCTCATATGGATTGGGCGGAATTGAGGACTCGTTCCCAATTCCTTCCTAAGGTGGTATCAGCTTTTCATGTGAACCAACCTATTGTGGTGCCTGCGGCTACTTGGGACTTGGAGGACTCCAAGTTGCTGGACGTAGTCAGGGCACTGAAAATATTTGTTCCAGGACGGCTAGAGTCAGGAAAACTGACTTGCTATTTATCCTGTATGCACCCAACAAGCTGGGTGCTCCTGCTTCTAAGCAGACTATTGCTCGCTGGATCTGTAGCACGATTGAACTTGCACATTCTGCGGCTGGACTGCCGCACCCTAAATCTGTAAAAGCCCATTCCACGAGGAAAGTGGGCTCTTCTTGGGCGACTGCCCGAGGGGTCTCGGCTTTACAACTTTGCCGAGCTGCTACTTGGTCGGGTTCAAACACTTTTGCAAGAGTCTACAAGTTTGATACCCTGGCTGAGGAGGACCTTGAGTTTGCTCATTCGGTGCTGCAGAGTCATCCGCACTCTCCCGCCCGTTTGGGAGCTTTGGTATAATCCCCATGGTCCTTACGGAGTTCCCAGCATCCACTAGGACGTCAGAGAAAATAAGATTTTACTCGCCGGTAAATCTATTTCTCGTAGTCCGTAGTGGATGCTGGGCGCCCGTCCCAAGTGCGGATTGTCTGCAATACTTTTATATAGTTATTGTTTAACTAAAGGGTTATTGTTGAGCCATCTGTTGAGAGGCTCAGTTACATTTCATACTGTTAACTTGGTATAGTATCACGAGTTATACGGTGTGATTGGTGTGGCTGGTATGAGTCTTACCCGGGATTCCAAATCCTCTCCTTATTGTGTCAGCTCTTCCGGGCACAGTATCCTAACTGAGGTCTGGAGGAGAGTCATAGTGGGAGGAGCCAGTGCACACCAGGTAGTCCTAAAGCTTTCTTTAGTTGTGCCCAGTCTCCTGCGGAGCCGCTATTCCCATGGTCCTTACGGAGTTCCCAGCATCCACTACGGACTACGAGAAATAGATTTACCGGTGAGTAAAATCTTATTATCAGACACTGAGGATAAGGAGGATGTTGATGATGTTGTTTGTGTAAGTCAGTCACCAGTGGCTGCAGTTCTTGCCCGTGATAATAAGAAAGCCATTGTGGGTTGAGCCTGGGCAGACGTGTTGTGTTGGAGCTCCTGCCTGGGATACCTATTTAGCCCTGCTAACTGGAGGCTCCGGGGTCCCTTTTTTTTTTTTTTATCCCCCTGTCCCTCTGTTCCCCTGGGCGCAGTGGTCTGCGGAGCCGGTGGGGGCCTCCTGCTCCCGTGCGGGTTGCGGCCTACCTGCACACCAAAAGCCGGGACCTCAATTCTACACAGATCCGGACCGGAAGTGGCCTCTCGGAGCCGCGCCGGAGTGGGGTGACGATTCCCCCATCCCTCTTTCACCTCTATAGTGCTACCCCCCGGCCGGGGAGCTCCGTCTTCACTGTGCGGCCAGAGGTGAGGAGTCGCTGATTGACGGCGGGGCGCAGGAGCGCGTCGGACCCCGCCGGACCCCGCCGCCTTGCTCGGCCTCCAGACCGCCTTGATGGCTGGGGGATCCCCTCTTCAATACCACCAATGATACAATCTACTCCGAGGGCACAGTAAGCAGGCCCTGCTTTGGAAGCCGGCGCCGCCATCTTGGTTAAGGGCTACATGCCCTCTAAGCTCATTATACATGCTACCACTTCTGCTGGGCATTATTAACTTGCAGACGACAGGGGATTGGACGGGTGCCCTTGCGGTCCCCCCATCTACTAGCCTCTATAATTTTGGCACATCTCCACTCTCCGGCAGCCCCACCTGCTGAGGGACACACAGACAGTTTTATTTTTCTATATTCTGTGACATTGATGGGATTGGAGCTCCCTCTTGTGGCGACTCCTTGATTGGACGACTGGCAGCTGCTACACATTTATTCCTATAGTCCTGCCTATCCTCATGTCTCCTGTTTGGCAGCCGGAAAGGAGTCATTACGTGGCGCCTTGAGGCAGCAGATGTGATACCTCAACAATCTTGCCGCCATCTGCTGTGCCCTGGGGGTGCGGACTCACCGCTGTGGACGCTTAGTTCCTGCTACCTCACCTCGAGCCCTTTGACATATACATCACATTGTTGTGGTATTCTGGAGCATCACGCTGTGACACCTTTGACATGTTGTTTCTTACAAATTTGCCCTGCAACGCCCTGACATGCCTGCTATCTTCATAGCGATGTAACTTTGCAACCTCTCCCCTACGCTGATGTGACCCTCATTAAACTACTCTCTGCGCCTTACATTGTACCTACTCTACATATCTATTTCCAGCGACCTCATATGGAAAAGTTCCTGGTGTCCACCCCAATGTCCTCGGCTGGCCTTGCTTCAGGCGCACGTGAGGACACATCCCACAGAAATTCTTCTGATTCCGATTGCTCCACCACCCGGTCTCGATCCCAAAGAAAACATACTAACGCTACGGCTACTAAACAGCCTAAAATGAAACCCACTGACATTGCTGCGGTTCTTGGACATCTCCTAGACGAAAAACTGGCGGGCATTAAAGAAGCCATTGATTCCACCTTAGCCCAGCTGACTCAACATAGTAGCCGTTTAGATGAAGTCGAGCAGAGGGTTTCAACGTTGGAGGATGATCTACAAGCCGCACAGTCTACTATAAAGACCCAGACCACAGAAATTAAAGGCCTCACTGAAAAACTCGACGATTTAGAAAATCGGAGCCGTCGAAACAACCTGAGGGTGGTGGGCATCCCGGAGTCGGTGAGGGGCCACGCGCTGCTGGACCTTCTATCCACCTTGCTGCCTGAAAAGCTGAATATGGACCTTCAGGGCTCACCATTGGCCATTGAAAGGGCTCATAGGATCGGCCCTGAACGCAGAGACTCCGCTGGACGGCCTAGACCTGTCAGTCTACGGATTCTAAACTACGCGGATAAAGCCAAGCTCTTGGACCACTACCGAAAGTCGGAGAATCTCCTCTACAAGGGAGAAAGGTTGCTTATTTTCCAGGACTTCTCCACACATGTCGCCAACAAGCGCAGAGAGTTCGCTCCGATATGCAAACGGCTGTTTGAAGACAACGTCAGGTTCTCACTGTTATACCCTGCCCGTCTCCGAGTCTTGGTCAATGGAAAACCATGCTTCTTTGACGATCCGTTGGCAGCAATGACCCATTTTGCTCACCCTGACACTTGACTATCCACCCTTACTTAAAGTTTGCCTATCTTTACAATTGCTTTGATTAGTAGGTCACACAGTGTTCGGGATATGATGTAGACATGCTATTTGCGCATGCTGGAGGCTCCGCCTCCCATTGTTTCATGTTTGTTAGTTTGATGTTTTTGTCTGTTTGTTTGTCTGTTTGTTCTGCCTGCTGGGATAATGTGTCTCGATTCTCCATAGGTTGGCCCCTCCTTGCTCACTGGGACGGGGGGGGGCACCGTTTCACCTATACGATTTTGATATTCTATTCTCCATCTACGGGGGTGGGATAGCATGGCTGACCGTGCTATTTCTCAAACCTCAACCCCGGTGATAGCCCCACTTTTGGATTTTAATATAGTTTCTTGGAATGTGGAGGGTCTCAATAGCCCCATTAAACGCAAGAAGGTAGCTGCCCATCTCTCTCGCTTATCCCCTCAAGTAGTGTTCCTACAAGAAACACACTGGATGCATAATTCCCCTATGTCATTGAGAGCCCCTTGGCTTGGGGAATGCATATCTGCCCCTTACACCAATAAAACCAGAGGTGTTGCCATTCTCTTTCATAGGAATCTTCAATTCTCAATCCTTAAGAAGTATATCGACCCCGAGGCCAGATTTATCTTCCTAGATGTCTCTATTGACAATGTGGTATATACCTTTTTGAATTTACATGCACCTACTGGATCTAACAATCTCTTTTTTGCAGATATCCTTCAGAGAGTTTTGTCCTGGGGTGGCCAAAACGTAATCCTAGGGGGAGATTTCAACACGGTCGTTGATCCATCCATGCATAGGTCGGGGGTGAGTACCAAAAGACCCGGGCCCTCTTCTACTCTTCTTTCCTCTCTTTGCTCTCAACTTACCCTACTAGACCCTTGGCGTATATATCATCCCCTTCAACGAGATTACTCTTTTTACTCACACCCACACTCTACTCACTCTCGCATCGACTATCTACTTTTATCCAAACACCTTTTTTTTAAAGTCTCCCACACCTCAATTAAGGATATCATTATCTCGGACCACGCCCCCATAACCCTGTCCCTACATTTGGCCCTGCCCCAGAGTATATCCAAATGTTGGAGATTCCCAGCATATCTCATGCACTCAGAGGACTTCTTATTACATCTTAAACAAACCTGGCATAATTATATTACTGATAACCTAGATCAAGAATCTAACACTCCACTTTTTTGGGGGGCCTCTAAGGCAGTCCTTCGAGGCCATATTATTTCCTATGTTAATTCTAAGCGTAAAAAATTCAACACAAAATTGCAGGAACTTAGTGCAGCTCTTACACTTGCTTATCGCACTTACAAACAAAGCGATAGCCCTACTCATAGGGAAACGTACCTCATGGCAAAACAAATTTATGATACCTTTCTCACTGAACAGGCCCAGATCAGCTACGACTACGGCAGGAATAGGTTTCATAGATGGGGGAATAAGTCCGGTAAACTCTTGGCCAACTTGGTTAGGGGGCCCCGAAACAAAACATGGGTTGACTCGTTGCACAGCTCTGGAGATGTTCTTTCTGATCCCACTGACATCTGCTCGGCTTTTATGCGTTTCTATAAGTCCTTATATACTGCCGACATTGATAACGCGGCTGATGGTCAATTATTCCTGGATGAGGCGCAGTTGCCGAGGCTGGTGTTGGAGGAGAGGGACTCGTTGGATGCTCCCATAACGGATGATGAGGTGCGGGCCACCATTAAGTCCCTCCCCAGTGGAAAGAGCCCTGACGGCTTTAGTGCCGAATTTTATAAGATGCTAGACGCTGATGTCCTCCCTATATTAACATGATTATATAATCATATCCTAACAACAGGAGAGACTCCCCTTTGTTTTAACGAAGCCAAGCTTATAGTGCTTGCGAAACCTGGTAAAGATCCTACCCAGGTAGGGTCATACCGCCCCATTTCACTCCTCAATCAGGACTTTAAAATCTTAACTAAAATCATAGCTAATAGGCTGCAAGCCTACCTACCCCGTCTTATCTCACCCGCGCAGATGGGATTTGTCAAGGGTAGACAATCCACACGGGGAGTACGGGCGGCCCTAACTGCGATATCTCACACCCGCTTTAGTCAGGCCAAAAATAACATCATTATAAATTTAGACGCGGAGAAGGCATTCGATAAAATTGCCTGGCCCCACCTGTCTCGAGTACTCGCCCACCAAGGTTTCGGCGCAGCGTTTTGTAACTTGATACAGACCTTATATACTAACCCAGTGGCGCAGGTCTTAGTCAACAATGTGACATCTCCCTCCTTCACGTTGGAAGAGGCACTATGCAAGGATGCCCTTTATCTCCCCTCCTTTTTGATTTAGCACTGGAACCCCTTATACGCCATATCCTATTACATAGGAACTATAGAGGCATTGCTGTAGGTACACAGGAATTAAAAGTGGTGGCATTCGCGGATGACCTCCTCCTTTTTATGTCAGACCCTCACCGCATGATCCCGCAGTTAATTGCCATGATTGATCGCTTTTCCTCTTTCGCAGGGTTTTCCATCAATTATGGTAAGTCGGAGGCGCTGGCCATGTATGGACCGGCGAGACTGGGCTGGGGGACCACCTTTCCCTTTTAATGGGCGAATACACATATTGTTTATCTAGGTGTTGCACTCCCTGCTCATCCCTGCCACCTATATAGGCTTAATATCACTCCGGTCCTGCATAGGATTAGAACCGAACTTGACCTTTGGCAATCCCTTCCCCTTAATTAGGGAGATGCAACCTGTTTAAAATGGCCAGCTTTCCAAAGCTCCTCTGTGTTTTACAGATGACCCCTTTATTACTATCCAAGTCGGATTTATCTTCCCTGAATACCTCTATCTCCAGATTCATCTGGGCTGGCAAACGCCCAAGGATTAGCATGAAAAAATTATCCCAGACGGTGTCTGGAGGTGGAATTAACCTACCTGATATTAAACAGTACAATCTTGTATGCCTCCTCCGCATTGCTATGGATTGGCTTGGAGACAATAATTATTACACGTACTCCAGTCTAGATTCTCAACTTTGCGCTCCCCTGTCCCTCAGTTATCTTCTCCATGCCAGACCCTCCAAATTGGCCTTACATGTTACCACTAATTTGTTGCTACTTCCCATAATACAGGCGTGGAAAATGGCGAGGAAATCTCTCAAACTTCAATATCTCTATTCACTTTCACTGCCCTTTATCGGTAACCTAGAGTTTCAGGAAGGAGGGGCTCTATAGCCCTTCACTGCCTGGCATTCTCTTGGTATCCGCAACCTGCGCAGCTTGCTTAACTCCTCTCGCGTCCCACTGTCTTTCGCGGAGGCACGAGAGAAATACGGTCTGCCTCCTCACCACGAGTTTGCCTATTTCCAGGCAATGCACTATCTTAAAACTGTACTATCTAAATTGACAGGGGTCGACTTTCTTAACTCTCTAGACACACTACTCAAATCAACCTGCTACTCTATATCAACCATATATACACGTATTCGTCTTGAACTTATCCCAGATACGGACCTTCCAGAGCTGTCCCAATGGTCATCCCACATCTCAACGATCACCCCTGACTCCCTCTTAAGTCACTTTAAACTGACCCTTAAGCTTATTCCTGCAAGCTCCTACCAAGAAATGGCCTATAAAATGCTCCATAGGGCATACATCTCACCTAAACGCCGATTTTTAATGGGCATCTCGGAAGACGCTAAATGCACTAAATGCCTAATGGAAGGGGCCGATCTCTTCCAATGCTTCTGGGACTGCGCTTTGGTGTCACAGTTTTGGCATGAGGTACATCATTATGGAACTATGTCCTTAGGCATATCCTTTAGTTGCACTGTTTCCTGGGCATTGTTTGGATGTTTGACTGACCAGCCAGATATCCCTAGATCTAACAAAAAACTGCTTATGATCTTATCAGCGGCTGGCAGGAAAGCAATCTTACAGCAGTGGATCCACAACATACCTCCTAATCTTTCGATGGTGACCTCTAGACTATTTTTTTTATTCACCATGGACTGGCTGGAGGCCTCTATCCATAAGGAGAGGCTCACCCCTGCCTTGTTCCAATGTTGGGACACCTACATTTTGACACTCCCCTTACATACTAAACAAGCCATTGACAAATGCTTTCAATCTACCTCATGGTACCTCCTCCACACTATAGACCACCCTAACCCCTTGAACATCTGACTTACCCTCTCTCTTTTTCTCTGGACCCCTCCTCCACTCCCTTGTATATTCAATTATCTACCGGGTTGATTGGAAATATGGACCCCCGATTTTGGAGATTGTTCTGTGGATGGATCGACGGCTCGTGTCCCATGGCAGGCATTACATGTTAGTTTATTTTCTTATGTTTTAGGTATTATGTTTATGTTTAGGGATTTTTAAGAAACTATGCCTTTGCTGGCGGAGGACCGATATTTGATATTTGATCCATCCCTTTTCATCTTTAGTTTGCTCCGCTTTGGTAATTAAAACACATTATAAATTCCCTGATATCACTAGTTATACACCCGTTCCCTTTCTTGGAAGGGTATAAAGGTTTTATGTGAGGAAAAGATTGAAAATATGTTTTGATCTCTACCTGGTATTATATGAGACTGAATAATCTGTGACTTCCTATCTATCGTCAGGATGACTCTATATATTGCCTATTGTGTTATACAATGCTAACTATATATTCTATGTCTCAAAATGCTGCATATCTACTCTGTACGGTGTGAGATTATAATAAAAATAGTTTAAAAAAAAAAAAAAAAAAGAAAGCCATTGTGATGCCTGGGCATAAAAATTAAAAAAGCCTCCGCTTGGGTGTGGTATTATTTTTACCCAAATCCTGACAAACGTTTGTAAAGGCATCTGCTCCATTTGTGAGGTCAAATGGGGCTATTTACTAACCATTAGTTGGAGATAAAGTACCAGCCAGCCAGCCAGCCAACTCCTCACTGTAATTTTTCAAACACAGCCAGTTAGGAGCTGATTGGCTGTTACTTTATCTCCATCCACATTATGTCCATACAAGGCTTAGTAAATAGACCCCAAAGTTAGTAGAGATAGGGATGTTAGCCATCTAAGCACCTCCTCCATGTTACATCATATGCGATGAGTTCATGAAATGAATTTCACTGAATTATAATAATTTGTTGCAATTAATAGCCTTATCATCATCCTCCTCATTAGTGATCGAAGGTAGTCCTTCCAAAAAATTGTTTGTTTGTGGGGTCCCAAACAAACCAAGCACTTCAGCTACAAAAGTGGAAGTCCCTGTGACTGGCGTGCTTGGTTTGTTAAACTGCATGTCTTTTTAAATATCCAACATAAGGGTGGGTGGGATAGCTTTCCTGTCACTGCTGTGTGTTAATGTTTCATATATGTGCTATAAACTGCTGTGTGTTTGTGCTGCTGCTCTGTTACTTAGTAACCTGCCAGCTTGCTTCAGGTTTTGGCCTAAACTGGATGAAACCAATATTGTGAGCTGTGAGGTGGTCAGAATTGACTGGAAATGAATGTTATTGATGATTAAAAAAAAACTGTAGGCCCAAATTCAGAGATTTTAACTTTTTTTATACAGTTTTGAAAACAATATACAATCCAAAATTGAAAACCAGTGGGGCAGTTTTGGCAAAACTAAAACCCAAAGATGAATTTGAACCAGAGCTAGCAATAAATGGGCCACCGCTACAGGTTCTATTCTCATTTTGTGGGTGTCGTGAACACCCACGCGTGGAAATAGCCCGTTTTATTCTGTTGTAACTCTCATAATAGCAATGAATCAGTATGTTGATTATGTATTTTATTTATTTATGGTAATACTTGCATTATTACAGATAGACAAAGGCATCAGCTCCTCATGGCTGTTCTTCTTCCCCTTCCTTTCTCTCTGTATCGACTTCCTGATCACATGTCCTTTTGTGCTCCAGGATTCTTAAAGATACACTACCTCATCTTACTATTACAGTACTTGACAATGCCCATAAACTATCTATATACTGTACATAAGACACTACAGCCCCTGAGCGCCGGGATTCCGGCTACCGGCATTGTCTGCTGTCGGGATTCCGGCATCGGTATCCTGACCACCGGGATCTCAACCGCCGGCAAATTGATTGCATCCCAATGGATCATAGATAAAACCTGATGGCCACTCAGGCTGCAATATCTGCCATGTTGAATGTTTGTATTGTTACATGTTAAGTAACTCCTCTCTTTACAGACGTCAAGTATTGGAAACTTTATAGTTACTGCAGAAGGGAAAGGACAAGGAACCTTGACAGTAAGTTTAGTACCTGTATAGACTTTATAGACAATTTATTTTCTTTGTTCTGTTTTTTTTTTTTTTATTCAATAAATTTTTATTGGGTATTACATTGTGTTTTCATTTAAACATTGCCAATGGCAATACATAACAATCCTAACAATTACAAACTAAAATAATAAAACAATTAGAAAGCAATAAAATCAATTTAGTAATAGGCTTACGTTTGTGTATAGAGGGCATATCGGGGCGTGCGAACACGTATCCCAGTCAAAGTTATATATCAACAGAGCAGTGATGACCCAGTGTTCCTATAAGTTTTACACAAATCATATTCCACTTTGCCACGGTATGATCACACATTGGTATCCGGCCGGCCGCGGGCCATACATTCCAACGAACTCCCACAGAAGGCAACCCTAACTGCTAATTAAATAATTCTAGGGCTCAGCAGCACTTAACCGTGAACTAAAATAGCGAGAACTCATCCACCTTCCCCATACAGCAACAATTTTTTTTTCCCCATTCCTGGCTAGATATACAAATTTTTCATGCGTAACAGAGGTGTTTACCAGAGAGACCCAGGATTGTGGGGTTGGGGCTTCATTAGCCAACCACAGTCTGGCTATGCAGACCTTGGCCAAAGCACAGAGGTTCACAATATAGTGTCGACTGAGCGGATCCAGGACCTCCTCATCCATAGCCGCTAATATACAGGAGATAGGTGTAAGTACTGAGGAGGGGATACCTGTATCAACTATAGCACGCATAACTTCCTCCCAAAAAACCGTCACCAAGGGACATAGCCAGATCATATGCCAAAAGTCTGCTCCCAAACTACCACATTTGGGACATTTTGAGCCATGGGATCCCACCAAACGTGACAGCCTCACTGGGGGTCATATATACCCTATGTAGCACGTACAACTGAATTTGCTGATATCGGACAGATGAAATTGAAAGCCGGCACGATCCCAGAGCACCCTCCCATATGTCATCCGATAATAGACCCAGATCTGACTCCCACTTAGTCCTAAGGGAGATAAGGGGGTCTATATGGTGCATTTGAAGTAAACGGACGTATATTTTGGAAACTAAATGTCCGGGTCCCACCGTCTGCAACAGTAATTTGACCGGGGAATCAGTAAGCGCCGGAGGGCCATCAGGGAATTGGGCAGACATAGCATGTCGCAATTGAAGGAAGCGAAAAAAATATGCAGAGGGGACATTAAATTCATGTTGAAGCTGCTGAAAGGATCTATAGAATCCGTCAGTATATAAGTGTCCCAGTGAGACTACTCCCCATGGTTCCCACACCCCCCTGATTTGAAGCTGACACAGCTCAGGCAATCCATATTTATTGTCCAGTGGAGTGTCAGGGTCAATACCCTGGCCTTGCAGTATTAAGTGCACCAACTTCCAAATAGTAATATATTGTTTTATGAGTGGTAGTGCCGACATTTTGACACTTCCACAGAGAAGCAATCTCAATGGGGAACCTCCCGGGTATTCCTGCATTACCAACTGCGAATGCAGACTCGATATGTCAGAATCATTAACCCATTCCCAGAGGTGTGCTAATTGTGCTGCAAAGTAATAAAAACGAAAGTTGGGAAGAGCCAATCCCCCTGAAGTTTTTAACCTGGTCAAAGTATTAAGCTTCAACCGTGCCCGTTTGCTAGCCCAGACCAGGGAAGATAATAAACCATCAATTCGTTTGAAAGTCCTCTGAGGGATATATACAGGGGATTGTTGTAGAATGTACAGGAGTTTGGGCTGAAAGACCATTTTCACCATGTTAACCCTCCCTGTGACTGTCAGGGGCAATTTCCCCCAGACCTTCACTTTATTGCGAAGATAAGCTATTTGCGGTGCGACATTGAGGGAGGTAAATTTATGAGGGTCATTAGATACCCAAATGCCTAGATACTTAAAGGAGTTCACCCATCTTAACGGAAGAGCAAGCAATGGGGAGGTAGGAACCTCGCCCTGAAGCGGGATAATGGAGGATTTCTCCCAATTAATCAGGAGCCCAGAGTAACACCCGAATGTATTAATAATTTCCCAAATCCTAGGCATAGACTCAGCATAGCGATCCACAAATAGCAGAACATCATCGGCATATAGAGCTATCTTATCCTCCCTGGTGCCCACTTTAAAACCAAAAATCTCAGGGTTCGCCCGCAGTAGGCATGCAAGGGGTTCAATGGCCATAGCAAACAGGGTAGGGGACAGTGGGCACCCCTGACGCGTACCTCTAGACAAAGGGAAGGGGTGTGATACAAAACCATTTACCGCCACTCTGGCCATGGGAGACGAATACATCAACCGAACAAATTTAATAAAGTTAGGGCCTATACCAAACTTTCGCATGATGCTCCATAGGTATTCCCACTCCACAGAATCAAAGGCCTTAGCGGCGTCCAATGATACAACTATGGATGAGGATGCCTCACGGGGGATCTGTAGCTGGGTAAATAAACGTCTGAGATTAATGGATGTTGATTTGTTGGGCATGAACCCCGTCTGGTCGGGGTGTATAATGTGCGTGATGACCTGATTTAGTCTACATGCCAGGATTTTGGCCAGAATTTTAATGTCGGTCGGCAGAAGGGAAATAGGTCGATAGGAATCAACCTTCCTATGATCCTTGTCCGGCTTTGGAAGGACAATAATCAATGCCTCCGCCATAGATAATGGGAGAGATTCCTGTGTAAATATTTGGTTATATAACTCAAGTAATTGGGGGACAAAAAAATCTAAATGATGTTTATAGAGCTCAGACGGTATGCCGTCTAGTCCCGAAGCCTTCCCATTGGGAGCAGCATTGATAGCAGCCACAATCTCCTCTGGCGAAATAGGTGCCTCGAGGAAGTCATGTGCCTCACAAGTCAGCAAGGGGATCTGTATAGTCTGTAAATATTCATCTAATTGCAACGGGGTACAGTCTAATTTAGAGCTGTATAATCGCCTATAATAGGACACAAATTCCGATGCTATCTGTGGAGTCTGCAATATAGTGGTACCATCTGGGGCCTCCATTTCAACCACGGTGTTAGAGGATCTCTCACCCCGTGCTAAAGCGGCTAAGTACGACCCCGGTCTATCCCCAGAAGCATAAAAGGCATGAGAGGAGAACAGGAGTCTATGCTGAGTCTTTTCCATGAGATATTCCCTCCACTCCCCTTGGACTGACAACCATGCCGTCTTGGAACTATCCAAACAATCCTGTAGATATTGTGCTTCTGCAGCAACACTTAGGGTCTCCAGTTCGGACTCCCGGTGCCTAAAAAAGGATTTTAAATTAGCCACTCGTTTAATTAAGGTTCCCCGCAAAAAGGCCTTAAACGCATCCCATAAATTAGAGATAGACTGCCCAGCCTTATTTAACTCAAAAAATTCCCGCCATGCAGCCACCAAATTGGAGCCATCCCCCATATGTACAAGACAAAACGGATTAAACTTCCACACAGCCTGGCCTCTAGAGCAACTAAACTCCAAGACCAGCGTTAAAGGAGAATGATCCGATATACCTCTAGTCTCATATCTGCTATCCCGAACCTTAGGAATCAAATCGCTCGATAGAAGGGCCAGGTCAATCCTAGAGAACGAGGAATGGGAGTGTGAAAAACATGAATATTGTTTAACTGATGGATGTCTCAGTCTCCAGGGATCGACCAGGCCCAGCCCCGAGACAACTTCAGCAAAGCTGTTTCTGCCGGACTGAGGACCCGAGGGAGTAGCAGAGAATCTATCCATCGCTATATCTAACACATTATTGAAATCCCCCAGACACACCACAGGTGTTCCCGGTGACAGGGCCATAAATCCTGCAGCTTTTTTCAGGACTTCGGAGGAGTACGGGGGAGGCACATATACGGCTAATAAAAGCAGAGGGTTGCAATGAATTCTACACTTTAAAAACACATATCTCCCCCATGGGTCTGATTGTACTAAGTCCAGCACAAAGGGAACAGTCCTTTTTACAAGGACAGAGACCCCCCGAGAGGCAGAAGTGTGTGTAGAGTGGAATGCCCAACCTACCCAAGGTCTCTTAATGGCAAGGGTCTTACTGCCCACCAGGTGAGTTTCCATAAGACATACCACTTCAGCGGTGTACTGTTTGATTTGTCGAAGTACTAGAGATCGTTTAATCTTGTTGTTAAGTCCCCGCACATTCCATGACAGCACCCTAAGTCCAGCCATGAGGAGTCGCTACAATGAGAATAGGGGCCATAGCCCGCAGCCAGCCAGATCCACACTCGCGGTGCAGAATTACCAGGCACCACCGCTCAGTGAATCGATTCGTAAGCCACTCGTACACAAACTCCATACATCTATACAAAAAATAACCAAAGCCTTTAACGTCCCCTCTCCCCCCGCCCTGTACACTACTCCCAACCTGCAGCATACCTGGATCCCTAAACAGAACACTGACTCAAACCCAAAGCACACAACGAGCTATATTCTGGGTGGAGCCAAGAATCTAATGGCCCTGAGAAAAGAGAAAACCAAACACAAACAAAAACACTCTCAGCCATTAAACAAAATCACCCCTAAAAGACAGAAAAAAAGGGGCGAAATGTATATAGTCTCCCCCCGGGACTTAAAAAACAGAATACTATCGGATATTTGTGGACCATAGATACATCCCCCCCCAGCCCCCCCAACCCCCGCAACCCAGCAGTAGAAATATAATTGGCCTATATGAGACGAAAAATCAGGCAAAATATTATCCCCCTCCCTCCACCCCCACATCCCCAAAGAGCAACACTTAGATAATTAAACATTGCCTCATCCCGCAGCCCCCCAGCAAATATACACCGAAGCATATCCTGCAGAGAAGATCACATGCAACTAGAGTCACAGGAATAAATCAGGGATCAGCAAGAGCCCGTCTCGCCGGGAAGCGTCTATCCAGCCATATCGATGCCTCTCGAGGAGTCGCAAAAAAATTTGTTTCACCATCCGCCACCACTCGCAGTCTTGATGGAAAGAGCATAGCGTATGGCAAGTCGAGTTCACGGAGTCTTCTCTTAACAGGCAGAAATTGGGCCCTGTCTTTCTGCACCTCCACCGTGAAATCCGGGAAGACCGATATTGGCGACCCGTTCCATTTTAAAGGGCCTTTCGTGCGGGCAAGTTTCAGAATAGTGTCCCGGTCACGGAAGTGGAGGAACTTGGCGATGAAGGTACGGGGCGGAGCCCCCGGAGGTAATGGGCGCATCGGGACTCTATGAGCTCGTTCTATGGTGAAATGAGGCGAGAATTCTTCGGACCCGAATGCATTCCGAAGCCATTTTTCTAGAAATTCTTCTGGTAATGAGCCTTCCTCTTTCTCGGGCAGGCCAATGAAGCGGACGTTATTGCGCCGTAAGCGTCCCTCCATATCTGTCAGTTTTTTGCGTACATCAGTCATCTGAGACTCCAAAGCATCAGTACGCCGTCCCAACGGGGTGACAGTATCCTCGACATTGGAGATACGGGTTTCGGCCTCACCCACTCTCTCCCTCACCCGCTGAAGGTACTGATGGATGATGGAGAGGTCAGACTGCACCTGCCCAATTTTATCAGCCAAGCGGGCCTCGCTAGCAGTCACGGCATCTAACACTCTCTGTAATGCAGCATCGGCCGGTTCAGACGAAGCCGTGCTGTGTGTAGGAGATGGGGGCGACGCCTCAGATTGTGTAGTCTCCCTCCTCTGCTGTTGAGGACCGGGATTGCGGACAAATTTCTCCATTGCGCCCGCCGCCGCACTCTGTTGGCGGCCTTTCACCATTTTAGATAACACAATGCCGTCGCTCTCACCCAGTTATATATCAAAGCAATGTAGGCAAAGAGAGGAGGCGCATGCACCAGCACACTGTGAGAGGGCCAGGAGGTGCGGGAAGAATATATATATATATATATATAGACGGACCAGTGTTCTTAGTTGTGTCGCTGAATGTCGGCACAGCGGGTTTGGAGAGTGCTGCGGGTCGAAACAGAGGAAAGGCAACTTCCCCTTGAACGGTCGCTATCCCTTTAAGGCACAGTTAGGCAGGCCCTTTAACAATCCTGTGCTTGGTAGGGGAGCTCAGGTCCTGTAGCAAAATTTATACTGGCATGGCAGCCACTTTACTGCATCCAGGATAGGAGAGGGGGGAGAGAGGGTGACAATCCCAGCCCAAGTTCCCAGCAGGGGCACCCCCCACAGCAGGAGACAAATCCCCGTACCTCGTGGCGTGGTCAGCGTCAGAATATGCAGCAGCAGGGGCCCAGGGAGCGGTCCGGGGTCAGCGCAGTCAGGCACCACCAGGCGGGCAAAGTATCACTTAGAGGCCGCCCCAGGGGTCCGTAGCGCTGGACGGAGCGGTGCGCTGTAAGACCTCTCTCCACTTAGCCGTATGCAGCGGCCGCGTCAGCGGCGGACGGAGGTGACGGAGCCGAACTTCCGGGTGGAAGGGGAGCGCGGGCCCGCGGCGTCCCCAGCAGCTTCAGGCCTCGTCCGGCCACACTCAGGACGGCCCGCAAACGGTCGGGGAGAGCAGCAGCAGTAGACGGTCCGGGGCACTCCAGGGGGGGCACCAGTCATTCACCCGGCCCCTGTTCGCAGGTCAGTCCCAGGGGGATCCACAGGATGGTTATGCAGGATGTGTTGGCTGGAGAGCTGCACGATGTGTGTGCTACTCCATGCCCGTCCTGGCCACGCCCCCTTTGTTATGTTTTTGATGAGTGATATAAATGTAACGCCTCAAATGTAAAAACAGAAAGTGTGTTATCCTGGCCACACTCACTATGATATGTTCACGTAATTGAAGAATTTGACATAGCATGTTTTCCAAAATTATCAGTAGCCAGATGAAAATAATTAGAGCCCTATCTGACACGTTGGTATAAATAGTATGAAGATGACTAGAAATGACCTAATAGAGCTTGTCTGGTACACAGCCAAGATGACCACTTTCACCAATTTCAGTCTCATCCTATTCTATGTACTGTGTGTTCCATTAGTCTTGGCATATGGGGATCATTCAGACCTGATTGCTCGCTAGCTATTTTTGCAGCACTGTAATCAGATAGTCTCCGTCTATAAGGGAGTGTATTTTTGCTTTGCAAGTGTGCGATCGCATGTGCAGCCGAGCGGTACAAAAACAGCGTGTGCAGCCGAGCACTAAAAATAGTTTGTGCAGTTTCTGAGTTGCCCAGAACTTACTCAGCCGCTGCGATCACTTCAGCCTGTCAGGTCCCAGAATTGACGCCAGACACCCGCCCTGCAAACGCTTGGGAACGCCTGCGTTTTTCCAACCACTTCCAGAAAACGGTCAGTTGACACCCACAAACGCCCTCTTCCTGTCAATCTCCTTGCGATCGGCTGTGCGAATGGATTCTTTGTTAAATCCATCGCACAGCAACGATCCGCTTTGTACCCGTATGACATGCCTGCACATTGCGGTGCATACGCAAGCTCAGTTATGACCTGATCGCAGCGCAGCAAAAAAAATCTAGCGTGCGATCAGGTCTGAATGAACCCCATGGTTTGCTAAGGGTACAGGAAAATCAGTTTCAGTAGAACACCCAGGGACTGAGTTCTTTTTTGTGAAACAGATGTAAAAGATGAGGGGCAGGAATCTTTCCCCTGGGCCGTGAACCTTCCAGGAGATGGGAAACTGTAAATACCTACCTACACACACACACACACACACACACACACACACACACACACACACACACACACGCACACACGCACACACACGCACACACACGTACACACCTACTTAAGTATTCTCATTTTTAAAATTGTTCTTCCCAGTGGTGACGTAATCAAGAACAGAACCCTCTATGTAAATCGATATCATCAGACACTAAACATGTCTTCAGGCATCTTCTACATGCCAGATTCAATACAATGGTATGCCCCCAGTGCCAGATACACATGTCCCCCCACAGTGCCAGATATGCCCCCAGTGCAAATACACATGTCCCCACAGTGCCAGATGTGCCCCCAGTGCAGATACACATATCCCCAGAGTGCCAGATATGCTCCCAGTGCCAGATATGCCCACAGTGCCAGATATGCCCCCAGTGCAAATACACATGTCCCCACAGTGCCAGATATGGCCCCAGTGCAGATACACATATCCCCACAGTGCTAGATATGCCCCCAGTGCAGATACACATATCCCCACAGTGCCAGATATGCCCCCAGTGCAGATACACATATCCCCACAGTGCCAGATATGACCACAGTGCCAGATACACATATCCTCTCAGTGCCTCCCCCCCAAAGTGCTGATCACTGCGCTGCTGCTGTGAGGGTAGGAGAGTGCAGCGTGCGCCTCTCTTGCCCCTCAGTCTCCGGCGGCGGTGTCTATCTTCAATTCAGCAGCTCGCGGTCTGGCAGCCAATCAGGAGCCTTAGCTGCCGGTCCACGAGCTCTGATTGGCTCATGGGCCGGCATCGAATTGAAGATAGACACCGCCGCCGGAGACCTTAGAAATCTGTGCGGCGTGTGCCGGGCTGTGTGTGCACTTTGTCGGGCAGCGGTGGCCGGGAGCAGATCGAGCCGCATACGGAGAATGAAAGAGCTACATGGCCACCCCTGATCTAGCTCACTGTAATTATCATTAAACAGCCTCTCTAGGATTTCTATAATGCTATGTCTCCAATCGCAGCTAATGTACTTGATTAGTGTTCCCTAAATCTCTTAATCCTGATCTCCTGTATTATGATATACTGTAGAAGTAGCAATAACAATATATTGCTGTAGAATTAGAACATGGATAACGGCTACTGCTTGCCTACAGCTGTTTCACCATTAGGGCTTTCTCAAGGCATCACTAGCTGATCACTAAGATCACTGTCCCTGCATGCAATAATTATTTATGCAAAAAGTTATGTGTAAACAAAAGTTCTATGCCCAATGCACTGCTGCCAGCTTACATGAAGTCTTATGAGGTATCCTTTACCCCTCACCAACGTGACATAGTACAAGAAAAGAAATTAGAGTAAATGACTTCGCCGGCACTGTCAGAATGTAGTTCTCATCGTGATATAACCGTCAAACTTCCAAATAAATTCTGTCAATAATTCCACCATTAGATTCTGGTAACTCAAGAATGCGGGCTAATTCCCGGAAAACAATGGAACCGCGGCCAAACAGTTCCAAACTGAGCATGAATAGGTGATGGAAGCTGGAATAGATCCAATCAGTATCCACATCGGTCACCGTCAATGAACGCGCTCCCTGAGGTCCCAAAAAGCTCCCAACGCGTTTCCACTCCTAAGCTGGAGTCTTTTTCAAGGTATCCTGGTGTATATTGACTTCCTATCACATGTGAGTATTTAAATGATAATTTTCCAATCACAAGCCAAGGAGCACAGGTGGACCCTAAACATCAATTTCCTACTAAGTCCTGTGGTCTCTACTGTGCGCCTCCCTTTTGGCTGTGTAATAGGAATCAGTTACTATGGAGTTTAGTGTTTTTGTTTATGGACACAGCCAATAGGGAGGCGCACAGTAGAGACCACAGGACTTAGTAGGAAGTTGATGTTTAGGGTCCACCTGTGCTCCTTGAACAAGACTCCAGCTTAGGAGTGGAAATGCGTTGGAAGCTTTTTGGGTAATTAGCCCGCATTCTTGAGTTACCAGAAGCTAATGGTGAAATTATTGACAGAATTTATACACCTGATATTAATTCTTTGTTTTTGTATTGTTCTTTATTGCATTAAACAAACTTCACTATTGCAACTTTGTTTCGTTTTCCCTATGGTGAAACTGAATGTCATGCAAATGGAAGTTTGAAGGTTATATCACAATGAGAACTACATTCTGACAGCGCCGGCTAAGTCATTTACTCTAATTTCTTTTCTTGTAATAATTATTTATACATCCATGCAATGTAATCCATAACCGCATTGCGGATTGGGTCGATTTTATCACCTCACATCCCCATCCTCAGATGCAGATAGTGATAAATCGGCCCCTTAGAGAGGAGACATGAAGTGAGTCAGTGCCCTGATTGGGGGCTAGGGTGTTTTTGTTTTGTTTTGAGTGAGTATTCTGCCTAGTCACTACACCAAATACACCCCTCTACTGAGCCAATTACCCCACATCTTCACGAGCGGAACACCTTTTTATTATATACTTTAACAGCTGTGATATACATGTTTTTATATGAGAAGAAAAATATATGTCCTATATCTATATGCTTGTAGCATCGATTTTATTAGAATTCCATTTTACAGAATAGTCTGTAGAGGTTGTCTGGGATGGTGGTGTCCACAAGCTTGGGAAAACCTCCAGTTGAACAGACCTTAAGTAATCTCTTATTACAGATAAATACTATGAGGTATATGCTACTTCCAGTAAAGAAGTCTAGAAATGTCCTCACTGTGGGTGGGATGCAATGAAGTCCGAGTTTGGCGAACATTTTTAGAAAGGGGCAATCATATACGAGGCTAAACCATCCCTTGTAAATGATTGCCCCTTTAAAAAAAAAAACAGAGTTTGTCCAGCATCCAGCTTGGCTACTGAACCCGGACTTCATTACATCCCACCCTATGTATTCTGCCCCTATCAGGGCAGAATGAGAAGAGGCGAAATACTAGCTGTACAGTATGCAGCAACGTATATTTCATCAATCTGAAATAGTTATAGGAAAATAATTAATTGACAGTTACCACAAACCACATCATATCATTGATACTACTGACTGTTGTATATGGCATTATGTAATTGCTGCTGTCTTTATCTCTCCAGGTGTTTTCTGTGTATTACGGTATTGAGACAGAATCGGAGAAGGAATGTAATAACTTTGATCTATCAGTAACAATTAGGGATGAGCCTGGAGGTGAGTATAAGTGTGCTTATAATTGTTATTTTGCAACATGTGTCTGTATTGCTGGGAATACATACACTTTACCGGCGGCTGGGATCCCGGCTGTCACGATCCCGACAGCGGGATCCCGGCCACCAGCTAGAAAGCTGCACTCACCGCGGGTTATAGTCTCCCTCTACGGGTGTCGTGGACCCCAACAGAAGGAGAAAAGCCTGTGGTGCTGGTATTCTGGCGGCGGCATCTCACCCCCTGTCAGGATTCCGGCGTTGGCATTGTGACTACCGGGATCCTCACAGGTGGTCTCGTGATTGCCTCCCGTTGTGCTATACAGATGAGACATCAGTTATATCTGGAACCAGTGGTAGAATTTCCACTAGGCATGGGCCATGGGGTCCCACTTTCTGGAAGCGGCAGATCAGATCCCTTGCATCAGAACCACATAAGACCTGTACTATGGAGATTGGGTGATTCCTTTTTTATTACGATTTTTTTTATTTTGCAAGTAGCAGGAGATGTTTACGGGTAGTGAGTTGTGGTGCAGGAGGTGGGGGTAAGGTTGCACCTGCCTCGACTATCCAAAGGCGCTAGGATCAGCCCTGACATAAAAGGGGGCGGAGCTCTCAGCGGCATGATGTTAATGTTACAGGCAGTTACTGCTACCTTTTACTGCTGCTGAACTGTCCGCAGACCTTTCAGCGCAACACACAAAGATCTAGCATACAGGTAAGTACAGTACAGTGCAATATAACCCATACTTGTCTACATTGAAAAACTCCTCTCCAGGAGAAGCCCATAGATGGAATTCAGTAAGAAATCCTGACTGTTGAGATCCCGGCGGTTGAAATACTGATGCCGGAATCCCAACAGTTGGAATCCCGACATCAAGCTCAGCATGTCCCCTTGCAGGCTCACTGCGCTCGCCACGCTTTTGGCCGGATGGCGACCTTAGATCACCACACTAATCTATTCCCCCTCGGGTGGTGGTGTGGACCACCACCCAAGTGAGCATTCCGGTGGCGCTTAGGATTTCCACCGCCGGCATTTTAACAGGTGTCCTGATTCCGGCGTCGTAATTTCGACCACCGGGATACCTTCGGTCGGGAAATTAACTGCTTCCCAACCAGCTGTAACCTGCTGTGAGTTTTTGTTGAGCTTGGAATCATGGTCGCGATAGTTCCATTAACCCTGGGTGGTCAAAACTAGTGCTGGATATGTCAACTTGGGGGAACCCCAAGTCCTTTGTCCCCCCAATTTTTACAATACTAAGCAGAAGCACTAGTGCTGGTTATGTTTGGAGGAGGAGACCCTACACTTTTTTTAGTTTAGTTATTTATTTTTAACAACTTTTAAACATTTTCAGCTATCTCACTGGACTGACCATAGTTTGTGAAATTATTCTGTTGTGATTCCGGCGAGCTTCATACTTGCTATCACATACCATGGGCACTGGGAATTTCTCAGCAAGGGTGCAGGGGAAAAGAAAAGATTCCTTTGGGGGGCACGCGTAGTAAAACTATTTTTTCAAAAAGGAAAGAAAACAGATTCAAACGTAGTTTTTAATAATTTCAGTAAAATTCAGATCTAGCAACAGTCAGATCTAGGGGGAAGTGTAATAGGGTGTGAGAATCAGAAAGTGAGAGATTTTGGTCAAATTCTCCTGTTGTTTTTTTTTTAAAGTGGCAATCATGGGAAAATCAGCCTGGTTTTGCCATGTAAATGATTGCCACTTTAAAAAAAACAGGAGAATTTGACCAAAATCTCTTACTTTCTGATTCTCACACCCTATTGCATTTCTCCCCTCGTGTTAAAGAAATATATGATCACAATTCAATTTTAATAGAACTATTGATAGGAGCAATATTACTGATGTGATCCTTCAGGTATTGTGTTAGTTAAATCAGGGTGACAATATAAAATGGCACAATGAAACAAATTAGCATTTCATATCCAATTCTAAAGCATCATGGAATATACTGTTAATAAATAAATATTTGATATTTCATGAGAACATACTGAAAAAATGACTTTAAACATTTCTGACTCAGGTATACAGAATAGCAAAAGGAGGAAAAAAAGTTTCCAACTTTGAACAGCAGATATCAGCGTTGTTCCTGGTTTTAAGACGTTTTAACCACTTAATTTGCATGGTCAGATCACATGCGACCACACCGCCCCCCTGTGTCCCCCAGGTTTTTATGAGGCGATCCATTCTGCAGATGTGCATAATATAATTTTTTTAATATTTAGAAAAAAATACTTTTTAAAACGATATTTACATTTTTTTTAAAAAATACTGTACACAATGTTATGAATGGTTTTGAAGGGAAAAATTGTCAGGTAAGTGGTTAAGATCAGGTAGCAGTTTGCACTAATGCTATTTAAAGCAGATATACTGTAAGCTTTTTATATATAGCATGGCATTAGTGTTGTCTCTACCACACATATTCATACAGTAGTATCATCAATACTGTCTGCTTGCAAGTGTACAGAAAAGAATGATAGTCTATTGCAGGACATAGAACTGAGTACATCTACAGTATATTGGTACATAAGAAAGAGGTGACCTGTACTAGGATCTCTGTTATTTCTGCTTTCCAGTTGTTTGCCTCAAGGGCATTGGATGATGAATGAGAGAATACCTGATAGCTTTCCATGATAAAAAGTATAGAAAACATAAAACGCTTCTTCTTTCTGTATATTCGTTAACCCCTAGGGCTCCCTGTTGCCAAGCTCTTGTTATTTCCAATCCACCTGTAGAGGCATTTAATAATCCAATCCTGTAAAGAAGTCAAGTGATTGATGTGTCATGAGCCTATCACAGTGATAGTGTTAGTCATAAACATACCAAACACATATTTTATCTCCCAATTTAAAGGGATATGTGTTAAGCCAATCATATAGAAAATAAACTCCAGTGTTTTATGGTACAAGAGCCTATCACAGTAATCAGGCCAGTCATAATACATGTATTGTTTACCTATTAGGTATCTGTTAAAGGGATCTGGAGATCTGGGGATAAAGTCTCCAGATACATGTTATTACTGTCTCCCAGTCATTAGTATGCCGGTATTTGTAGATGTACATTAGGTGTCCTAGTGATGTGTGGTGGGAGTGTATGGATCATTAGGATGATTCCCTGATGTCACCACCAGATTACACTCTTCCGACGGTGATGTTGGCATGGACACTATGATCTGGAATATCAGCAAATGCATACCAGACAGTGGCAGAGCCTACTTGGCATTTGCACTAGTGAGAGGGGGCCAAATGTAGACTGTGCATGGACCCCCTCCTCTCTTAATCCACCACTACATGTGCACCACACATCCTGCAGCTGTAATGTATCTGCCAGTGGCTGCATTCTTTCCTGGGTAATGTAGCACCATCTTGAGATGGGATTAGCTAGCACTGCAAAAGTATTTGTTACTTGATAAACTAACCCATAGAGATACAGTGTATAGAAATGGAATTAAACAAAGGTATCATGGTAGAAACCAGCTATTTCTTATTAGTTTACCATTTGGTTCAATTGCAGAAGCTGAGAACTACACTTTATCCCCCAAATAATGTCAGCTTTTAATTGACCCCATCATCAACAGAGA
This sequence comes from Pseudophryne corroboree, assembly GCF_028390025.1. Lineage (NCBI taxonomy): Eukaryota > Metazoa > Chordata > Amphibia > Anura > Myobatrachidae > Pseudophryne > Pseudophryne corroboree. The sequence goes on from NC_086449.1 coordinate 60,602,040, forward strand.
GTTGGGATTCAGTAGGTGGCAGATATGCAGTAAATTGCAGGGGTATTTCTAGTTTCATAGAACATCATCAGATCTATGATCTTTGCAAATGTATGTAGAGTATGGGATGGAGTTATAATTTCACAGTGCATTATCAGAACATGATAAAGAAAAAAAAGGGGGGGGGGAGGCAGATTATGATAAAGATTGCAGCAAAGCATTGGCAAACACAGAGAACTAAAGGATAAAGTTATAATTGGATACCATTGAAAATATTGGGATAGCAGGGCAAGGAGGAAGATCTGACATTTGTGCAATGATATTATGTAAGAGTGAACATAATTTAAGACTCTAACAAACTTTTCATGCAGCTAAGAAGCCAGAAGATTCTATATCAACTGTCTCCATTGAGATCTGCACCAAGTAAGTCAAAGATTTATTAATAAAGCTAAATTCTAGTTACCCGGAGTCTGATAAACTTAGACATTTCCTTGAAGAAAGAGATCTCCTATGATCCAATGATGGGTTTTTTCAAACGACTTTATGCTACAAGAAACAAAATAAAAAAGTATGTTAATGGGTTTAATAATTTACCTAATGATTGGTCTTCAAAGAGCTGAATACACCTGAGCGTCTGTACATTTTCTTGCAGATTCCTTGGTACTCAGGATACCACCATGTCCATCTTGGAGATCTCTATGATGAGCGGCTATTCCCCATCTATCGATGGTCTCAAAGTGGTGAGATCCAAAGTCAGAAAACTATTATACCTCATATGGACCTCATATGTATATCAGGGTCCCATTATCAAAGTGACTTGAGCCCAATACACACTAGACGAGATTTTGAAAGATCTCGTTCAGAATGGCCGATCTGAGCGAGATCTTTCACAATCTCGTCCAGTGTGTACACTAAATGTCGGTAATGATGCGTGCTCCCGCGCATCGTTAACGACCCCCTCCCTCGTCCGAACATGTACGGACGAGGGAGGTCCTCGTTAACGACAGCCATGCTGCGCCGTCATTCTCCCCTAGGGTGGGGAGTTTTGTCAGGCTGTTTCCAAAACAGCGGTCATACTAGAGATGAGCGCCTGAAATTTTTCGGGTTTTGTGTTTTGGTTTTGGGTTCGGTTCCGCGGCCGTGTTTTGGGTTCGAACGCGTTTTGGCAAATCCTCACCGAATTTTTTTTGTCGGATTCGGGTGTGTTTTGGATTCGGGTGTTTTTTTCAAAAAACACTAAAAAACAGCTTAAATCATAGAATTTGGGGGTCATTTTGATCCCAAAGTATTATTAACCTCAAAAACCATAATTTACACTCATTTTCAGTCTATTCTGAATACCTCACACCTCACAATATTATTTTTAGTCCTAAAATTTGCACCGAGGTCGCTGTGTGAGTAAGATAAGCGACCCTAGTGGCCGACACAAACACCGGGCCCATCTAGGAGTGGCACTGCAGTGTCACGCAGGATGTCCCTTCCAAAAAACCCTCCCCAAACAGCACATGACGCAAAGAAAAAAAGAGGCGCAATGAGGTAGCTGTGTGAGTAAGATTAGCGACCCTAGTGGCCGACACAAACACCGGGCCCATCTAGGAGTGGCACTGCAGTGTCACGCAGGATGGCCCTTCCAAAAAACCCTCCCCAAACAGCACATGACGCAAAGAAAAAAAGAGGCGCAATGAGGTAGCTGTGTGAGTAAGATTAGCGACCCTAGTGGCCGACACAAACACCGGGCCCATCTAGGAGTGGCACTGCAGTGTCACGCAGGATGTCCCTTCCAAAAAACCCTCCCCAAACAGCACATGACGCAAAGAAAAAAAGAGGCGCAATGAGGTAGCTGACTGTGTGAGTAAGATTAGCGACCCTAGTGGCCGACACAAACACCGGGCCCATTTAGGAGTGGCACTGCAGTGTCACGCAGGATGTCCCTTCCAAAAAACCCTCCCCAATCAGCACATGATGCAAAGAAAAAGGTTAGGTGGTATACAATTATGGACGGACTGCCTGCCGAGTGCAGACACAGAGGTAGCCACAGCCGTGAACTACCGTACTGTACTGTGTCTGCTGCTAATATAGACTGGTTGATAAAGAGATGTCGTAGTAGTATGTATGTATAAAGAAGAAAAAAAAACCACGGTTAGGTGGTATACAATTATGGACGGACTGCCTGCCGAGTGCAGACACAGAGGTAGCCACAGCCGTGAACTACCGTACTGTGTCTGCTGCGACTGGATGATAAATGATATAAAAAAAATATATATATATATCACTACTGCAGCCGGACAGGTATATATTATATATTATATAATGACGGACCTGCTGGACACTGTCTGTCAGCAGAATGAGTTTTATTTTTATAGAATAAAAAAAAAAAAAACACACAAGTGAAGTCACACGACGAGTGTTTAACTTTTTCAGGCAATCACAATATAAGTATACTACTAACTATACTGGTGGTCAGTGTGGTCAGGTCACTGGTCAGTCACACTGGCAGTGGCACTCCTGCAGCAAAAGTGTGCACTGTTTAATTTTAATATAATATTATGTACTCCTGGCTCCTGCTATAACCTATAACTGGCACTGCAGTGCTCCCCAGTCTCCCCCACAATTATAAGCTGTGTGAGCTGAGCAGTCAGACAGATATATAATATATATAGATGATGCAGCACACTGGGCTGAGCCTGAGCAGTGCACACAGATATGGTATGTGACTGAGTCACTGTGTGTATCGCTTTTTTCAGGCAGAGAACGGATATATTAAATAAACTGCACTGTCTGGTGGTCACTCACTATAATATTATGTACTCCTGGCTCCTGCTATAACCTATAACTGGCACTGCAGTGCTCCCCAGTCTCCCCCACAATTATAAGCTGTGTGAGCTGAGCAGTCAGACAGATATATAATATATATAGATGATGCAGCACACTGGGCTGAGCCTGAGCAGTGCACACAGATATGGTATGTGACTGAGTCACTGTGTGTATCGCTTTTTTCAGGCAGAGAACGGATATATTAAATAAACTGCACTGTCTGGTGGTCACTCACTAGTAAACTCTCTGCACTCTCTACACTTCTACAGTACTCCTCCTAGTCCTAAGCTCCAGTAAATCTCTCTCTCTTATAATCTAAATGGAGAGGACGCCAGCCACGTCCTCTCACTATCAATCTCAATGCACGTGTGAAAATGGCGGCGACGCGCGGCTCCTTATATAGAATCCGAGTCTCGCGAGAATCCGACAGCGTCATGATGACGTTCGGGCGCGCTCGGGTTAACCGAGCAAGGCGGGAGGATCCGAGTCTGCTCGGACCCGTGAAAAAAACCATGAAGTTCGGGCGGGTTCGGATTCAGAGAAACCGAACCCGCTCATCTCTAGGTCATACTTGTACTTACAGTATTGTTACTTTGATGAAGAAACTTATTCTAGACAAATGGATAAAAAAAATCAGGGCCTTCTATTAGGGCATTGCAGACTACCATTCTAGACCATATTTACTTTGATAATCACAATGCCCTTTCTGATATTGAAAATGGTGTGAAACAATTCTACAAGAACTGTCACACTTATCTTCTAACCCTGCCTGACCCCTTACAAATCACTGTTGGTAAAATAATCAAAAATACTAATTGGTTTCTCCTTCGACAGGTTACCTAATCTCTTACAATATTACCGCAGTTCCAGTCTTTTGCATTTAGAACTCTATAACTGCTTAAATGAATGAGATTAGCAGGCTAAAGTTCCCCACTCTTGATGCACTATAGTCTATCCCTCAGACCCTCCCTGCCCACCTCACATTCTGTTTGTTCACATTAGTAGAACTTTCTGTTCTTTGCCCCTCATTCATCTTGGATTGCTATATTCAAAAAATGCAAATCAGACGATTATTGGAAGACTGCGCTTGTGCTGTGAACGCACTGCAAGTACCCGAAAGCCACATTGTGATCGCAGCCTTGGCAAAATGCGATTGCAGAGTGATTGACAGGAAGTGACTGTTCGTGGGTGTTGACATGGCATTTGTGGGAAGTGGTTGGGAAAACGGTGGCATGTCATGGCCGTTTTTCGGAGCGTGTATCTGGAGCGACTGAATTATTCTGAGTAGGCATGGGTCAACTGCAACTATCGATGGTACTCTGTTTCTGCGAATGGATCGCACCTCTGTGACTGCATACGCAGAGTTGAGATCGCATCGGTGGGCGTCTTTTAACATTTTTGGGTGACACGTTACATTCGAGTGGCAGTTTTGAGATAATTGCAAGTTCAATCTCAATAGCAATCCATGCTGAATCTCTCCCTTTATTGTTAAAATTGCCCTCAAATATGTTCCCCTATTAGGCATGTCAATAAAATGCTTTAAAAAGAATAATAATATTAAAAAAAAACGATCTGCAAAAACACTACAAAAATTGACAGATATACCTCTTGAAGGAGGAGGTGGTTCTGGGCAAATAGCACAATGACACGCAGTTTGAGATATCTGTCCGAGCATGAGAAGGCTCAATACGGTGAGGGCAATCGTGTATTAAGAAGACAAAAATCATTAACCCTCCTATGGGTTAATTAACCTGCAATAGGCATAAGTGAAATTAAAATAAAGACAAAACAATACAGTAGAAAACTACTTTAATGTATAGAATATTTATGACAGTACAGAATGGCATCAGATAAAACTTTGCAGACACTCAGCTGTTTTCACAAAATTTTCACAATTATTACCTGGGACCTACAGGTCAGGGATACAAGGAGGACACCTGTGCTACTTGGCATTGGGCTGTCATCTCTTAGTGCTGGGGTCCATACCAGTGACGTGCGGTAGGGTGAGGCAGGTGAGGAGGCAGAGCCTTTCCTGTCATACTAACGTTTGTACCAGAGTTTTGACTATATAAAGTATCTGAAAAATACAAAGAATATGTTAGAAATATCTTCTTTGTATTATTCGTATCATTTATATAGGCAAAACTCTGGAGTAAAAAGTCTATGACATGTGAGGCAGTGCCCCCCATCACCCACATGTATATACTGCTGCACCTGTGTATAACGCCCTCATGTATATACTGCTGCACCTGTGTATAATGTCCACATGTATATACTGCTGCACCTGTGTGTAATGCCCACATGTATATACTGCTGCACCTGTGTATAATGCACACATGTATATACTGTTGCACCTGTGTATAATTCCAACATGTATATACTGCTGCACCTGTGTGTAATGCACACATGTATATACTGCTGCACCTGTGTGTAATGCCCACATGTATATACTGCTGCACCTGTGTATAATGCACACATGTATATACTGTTGCACCTGTGTATAATTCCAACATGTATATACTGCTGCACCTGTGTGTAATGCACACATGTATATACTGCTGCACCTGTGTATAATGCCCACATGGAAATACTGCTGCACCTGTGTATAATTCCCACATGTATATACTACTGCACCTGTGTATAATTCCCACATGTAAATACTGCTGCACCTGTGTATAATGCTCACATGTACATTATATACTGCTACACCCTGAACCCTTTGGCTCATATATTGTGTGTAAATCTAGCTCTGGTGCTACCCAGTGCCTCCTGAGCCATTTAGCTTACCGCACATCCCTGCCCCATACATACATACATACATACATACATACATACATACATGCATACATACATACATACATAGTTTTTAATTTACATGCTGATGTCTTATTTGCATGCTCATTTTCCTTAAAGTTGCTGCTGATCTTAAACAGAGAACGTCTTTCCTGAGTACTGTCATGTCTTGGGTGATAATGCAAGTGTAGATACAATTCTAACTACGGGAAATGTTGTTTTCACTGAACCTCTATATTCAGGATAAGTGTAAGAATCACACACCCAGGGCAGGATTTACTAATGCTGCGGAAGGTATTCTACCAAACATCGTAATGATACGAATGGCATATGTACTAACATATGTGATTAGTATCACAAAGGACAGCTCTTCGGAAAAGAGCTGCCCTTTGCGAAGCTGGGTCTTCCCTGTTTTGGCCCTCTGCGCACCAGAAACCCAGGGTTCCAATGTTAGTACATATGCAAATGCAGTAAAAATCTCGAAAACAGGGTTTTATCATGGTTTTTCTTTAGTACATCCCGCCCCCAATGAGCAGGCTGACGCATTTCATTACAGTTGCAAATTCCTCTGACGAAAAGGCTGTTCCCATTGTTAATCTTGAAATATCAAATGAATCACAGTATAATTGAATAAATTGTACTTTCTCATGTTATGAATTTATGCATCCGTATCCCCATACACATCTAAATGTACTTTGCATGATAAAATTCTGGTAATCTACTTTAAGATGTAGAATATAACATATGCTATTTGAAATCACTATTCCCTTTAATTACAGCTTAATACCAGAGTAGACAAATACATCTCCAACTACGAGATCAACAAAGAATTTGATAGAGGCACACTGATCATATACCTGGACAAGGTGGGAATTACTTTCATGAACCAAAATGCTGCTCGCTTTATCTTTCAGCTGTTCTTGGCTGTTGTTCTCTAACCTTCCATACTGCTAAACTAATGGATCATTATACTAATGTGACATTGAGATATAGTTATTGTATGAAAGTGTATCAGGAATATCATACAACTAAAGATATAGGGAAAATGCTTGTAATCACGGGGGAATATAAGCGATAGAACTAGAGATGAGCGGGTTCGGTTCTCAGAGAACTTTGCTTTCCGAGTCCGGATCCGAGCCAGGCTCAGGTTTTCCCGCCTGACTCGGAAACCCGAACGTGGCAAAACGTCATCATCCCGCTGTCGGATTCTCGCGAGATTTGGATTCCATATAAGGAGCCGTGCATCGCGGCCATTTTCACTCCAGTCTCGGAGAGTGTATTGAGAGGACGTGTCCTCAGTGTTCATTGTCTGTGTGGGGTGGCGGGAAAGTGGGGTGGCGAGTCTTGTGCTGTGTTGTGCTGTCCAGTCCAGTGTAGTCAGTGTATTGTGCTGCATCAGTCCAGCCAGTCACAGTGTTGGTGTCCTCTGCTGCCATATATCCAGTGTATCTGTATAAAGTGGTACTGTGTTGTGCAGACCAGTGGTAGTGTCCTGTCTCATCAGTCATTCCAGTGACGATATACGCTGCTGCTATATGTCCACTGCTGCAGTATAATAATTATAACAACAATCACAAGTCCCTTACAGTGTTGTTGTATTGTGCTGCATCAGACCAGTGGTAGTGTCCTGTCCATCAGTCATTCCAGTCATTCCAGTGCCGCATATTGTCTCATATAACTCCCAAAAAATAATGGAGAACAAAAAATTTTAGGATAAAATAGGGAAAGATCAAAAAGAACCACTTCCTCCTAGTGCTGAAGCTGCTGCCACTAGCCATGACATAGACAATGAAATGCCATCAACGTCATCTGCCAAGGCCAATGCCCAATGTGATAGTAGAGGGCATGTAAAATTCAAAAAGCCAAAGTTCAGTAAAAAGACCAAAAAAAAAGAAATTTAAATGGTCTGAGGAGAAACGTAAACTTGCCAATATGCCATTTACGACACGGAGTGGCAAGGAACGGCTGAGGCCCTGGCCTATGTTCATGACTAGTGGTTCAGCTTCACATGACGATGAAAGCCCTCATAACTGAGGCCTTGACACTTATGTTGGTGTTAGACGTGCGCCTGGTATCCGCCATTAGTGCAGTGGGATTTAGACAATTGATGGAGGTATTGTGTCCCCGGTACCAAATCCCATCTAGATTCCACTTCACTAGGCAGGCGATAGTGAGATTTTGCCATTTAATTCCAGTGATTTGGACGTATAAATACAGTGATTTTGCCAATTAATGTCAGTGATTTATAATTATTAATTACAGTGATCTTGCCATTTAATTCCAGTGATTTGGACGTAGAATTACAGTGATTTTGCCAATTAATGTCAGTGATTTATAATTATTAATTACAGTAATTTTGCCATTTAATTCCAGTGATTTGGACGTAGAATTACAGTGATTTTGCCAATTAATGTCAGTGATTTATAATTATTAATTACAGTGATCTTGCCATTTAATTCCAGTGATTTGGACATAGAATTACAGTGATTTTGCCAATTAATGTCAGTGATTTATAATTATTAATTACAGTGATCTTGCCAATTAATTCCAGTGATTTGGACATATAAGTCCAGTTGGAAATGTTTGTGTAGCTTGGCTTAGTCATATAGCTACCTCATTGCACCTCTTCGACATCTTTGCATGAGGTGCTGTTTGGGGCCTAGTGTTTGAAAAGTGCCATCCTGTGTGACACTGCCATATGAGTCCAGGGGTACTGCTGTATTAGTTCTGGGGTACAGCCATATAAGTCCACCAATTGCAGATTTTTTTTAAAGTGACTTGAGCATGCTGGAGATGCTGCCAGTGGACCGAACAATTGCAGCCCACTCTCGACATTCAGCCACTGGGTGACACTACTAGATGGGCCAGGTGGTTGTGTCACTTAGCTTAGGCTTACAGCAACCTCGGTGCACCTTTTTTTCTTCTTTGCATCAAGTGCTGTTAGAGGCCTTTTTTTATATCTGCCCTCCTGTCTGACACTGCAGTGCCACTCCTAGATGGGCCAGGTGTTTGTGCCGCCCACTTTGGTCGCTTAGCTTAGTCATCCAGTGACCTTGGTGCAACCTTTTGGCCTAAAAACAATATTGTGAGGTGTGAGGTGTTCAGAATAGACTGGAAATGAGTGGAAATTATTGTTATTGAGGTTAATAATACCGTAGGAGCAAAATTACCCCCAAATTCTGTGATTTTAGCTATGTTTATGTTTTTTTCAAAAATCATCCAGATCCAAAACCAAAACCAAAACACGAAAGGGTGGTTTTGGCAAAACCAAAACACAAAACACGAAAGTAGAATTAGAACCAAAACCAAAACACAAAACACGAAAAGTGCCAGCTGCATATCTCTAGATAGAACGGCTGTAATTGGCAAATGTTCTTAAAATTATGACAATTTTCATTTATTTAATTATTTGAGTTTTTACATGTATTCTATTTAATGCCAGAAGATGAACTTTACTATTATACCAACTAAGTCCAGATGGGTTTTAAGATGATAAATGTCTAATGTTATTCTACCCTACAGTATATGACTGAGGGGTCTATTCATGAAGCAGTGAAAAGTGTGGAGAAGTGAGCCAGTCAGCATTGAAGTAACATTTATAATTTGCATACTATAAAATTATGCAGAGCAGCTGATTTGTTGCCATGGGCAACTTCCCCACTGGCTTACTTCTTCACACTTTTCACTGCTTCATGAATAGACCCCTAAATAACTTGTGTTTTAGGTCTATGCATCAGTCATTTACTTGCATTGCATTCTATACTCACTCAGGTTTCCCATAAAGAGGAGGGGTGTATAAAGTTTAATCTCAATCAGCATTTTAAAGTTGGTCGTATCCAGCCTGCGTCTGTCACGGTGTATGACTATTACTCCCCAGGTAAGAGATATACAAGCCAATGCTTTGTGAACCCTGTGGTCTAACCACTCACTTAGCCTAGGAAGAAGTCAAAGGATGATATCATTGGCAATTCTCCTGCGTTATATTGATGCTGCAACGAGTTATAATTAGAGATGAGCGGGTTCGGTTCCCTGAGAACCGAACCCCCACAAACATCCCGTTCCGAACCAGGATCTGAGTCCGGCTCGGGACTTCCCGCAAGACTCGGGAACCAGAACGAGGCAAAACTTCATCGCCGCCATTTTCACTCCGGACTTGGAGAGTGAGGGAGACAGACCTCTGTCTCTCTGTGGGTGGTGGCGTCGGGTGGGGTTAGTGTGTGGTCTGTAGGGATGCTGTTGCAGTCACTGCGGTGTACCTGTGCTGTGTTAGGGGTGCTGTCCTGGCTGTCACTGGTGTTTCATGTGCTGTTACGGCCGTGTGCTGCAGCTGTACATGGGTGTTGCTGTCCTGGCTGTCACTATGTTGTACAGGGGGCAGGGGCACTGTCCTCCTCCTGTATGCTGTAAAATATAAGGGTGCTGCTGGCCCTGTATGTTGTAAAAATTCAGGGGTGCAGTCATTAAAAATTTAAAGCACACTGTTCCTGTATGCTGTAAAATATAGGTGTGTTGCTGTTCACATAACATTACACTGGCCCTGTATGCTTTTAAAAAATTCAGGGGTACAGTGAAAATCAATGTACACTGGTCCTGTCTTATATGATGTAATAATTCTAGGATGCAGTGAAAATCAATGTACACTGGCCCTGTCTTGTATGCTGTAATAATTCTAGGATGCAGTGAAAATAAATGTACACTGGCCCTGTTTTGAATGCTGTAATAATTCTAGGGTGCAGTGAAAATCAATGTACACTGGTCCTGTCTTATATGATGTAATAATACTAGGGTGCAGTGAAAATCAATGTACACTGGCCCTGTCTTGTATGCTGTAATAATTCTAGGATGCAGTGAAAATAAATGTACACTGGCCCTGTCTTGTATGCTGTAAAATTACAGGGGTGTTATGAAAATACAGGGGTGCTGGCACTGTCTGCAGTTGCGATGTCTAGGCTTGACCTTCTCAACACTGTATGGGAAGAGGAGGCCCCTACCACAGTTTGCATTCCCCCCTGCAAGTGCTGGAAGGAGCAACGCCAGTCCAGTTGCTGATATTGAGATTGAGGATGTCACTGTAGAAGTACACCAGGATGAGGAGGATATGGGTGTAGCTGGTGCTGCGGAGGAAGTTGACGATGAGGATCTGATGGTGATGTGGTTTGTTTGAATAAGGCACCAGTGGAGACAGTTGTTGGCCGTAGGATGAAAAAGCCCATTGTCATGCCTGGGCAAAATACCAAAAAAGGCACCTCTTCGGTGTGGAATTATTTCTCCACAAATCCGGACAACAGGTGTCAAGCCACCTGTTGCCTTTATCAATCCATAATAAGTAGGGGTAAGGATGTTAACAACCTAGGAATAGCCTCCCTTATACGTCACCTGCAGCACATTCATCATAAGTCATTGTCAAGTTCAGAAACTTTGGGTAATAGCGTAAGCAGTCCACTGACACTTAAATGATGTGGTTTGTCTGTTTGAATATTATTTCTCTGTGAGGATGAGGATGTAAACACTAAAGGGGGGAGGGGGAATCTGAGGATGAGGAGGATATCTTGCCACTGCAGAGACAGTTTGTGCAAGGAGAGATTAATTGCTTCTTTTTTGGTGGGGGCCCAAACAAATCAATCATTTCAGCCACAGTCATGTGGCAGACCCTGTCACTGAAATTATTGGTTTGTTAAAGTGTGCATGTCCTGTTTATGCAACATAAGGGTGGGTGGGAGGCCCCAAGGACAATTCCATCTTGCACGTCTTTTCTTTGCCACATCATTCCAGGCGTGCTGCCCTTTATGAGGTGCTGCCCCTCTGCCCTATCAGTCCAGGGGTGCTGCCCCACTGCCGTTTAAGTCCAGGGGTGCTGTTGTCTGTCTGCTGTGCTGTGTAATTCTCCAGGGGTGCTGCCTATGCTGTATAAGTTCAGGGGTGCTGCTGTACTTGATCCTAGGTTTAAATGAAAGCCTAGAGCAGATATGAAACAAGTTTCAACATCACAAACAGATTTGTGAAAACTAGCCGCAAAGGTGGAAATGGAAATTGTGTTTTCAAATAAAGTGGGGAGACACCACATTTGTGGCCAAAGTCAGTGTGACTCAAAAAAGACTGAATCATAATCCAGCGCAACTGCCGGATAGGTAAATGTGATGTTTTCTGCGGAGCATTAGAGAGAGGTTCTTCTCAATTATTTCATGTTAGGGACTCACTCAAATGAAATGGCTTCAATTAGTCAACCTTAATTTTGATTTATTATTGATGTTCCACATTTTGGGATTATTTATTTAGAAGATGCGCATTTGTTGTACAGGGATCTTCTTTTCCTAAGGGCTGCGTAGGGTAACGCAAGACCTTGCGGTGTTATAACAACAGAGTTTCAGTTATCTTGCATTGCATCAGCTTTCCATTGCACTGCAGCACTAGATGGCCCAGGAGCTCCTGTGAGGCACAAACAATTACTGAATAAGGCCCAGTATAGAGTATCATGGTGGCTTACAGCCAGGAAGATGTCTCGCTTGCCAGGCTGAGGCATGCTGTGGGCACGGAGGTTAGCATTGCTTCCTACCACAGTCCTACTTATAGTATGAAATGAGTTTGGACTGTAGAGTAGTAAGATCCACTAGGGCAGGGGCTCAATAACAAAAAAAATTACTACACAGTCATGCTTAGAACTTAATATGAATAAAATAAACAAGACACACAGGTATGCTCACATGCATGTAACTGGGACACACAGGTATGCTCCCATGCGTGTAACTGGGAGCTGGGAAAAACAAAAATAAGGCATCTGGCACAAAATATGTAAATAAAAATGCAATAAAAAATGGGGAAAAAAGAAACCAACGAGATTTTCACAAAATAAGTCTCCAGACTCTGTGTAGGGGAAAATATCCAATCTTGATCCTGTAGTATACACCAGTTTATTTGCATCCCAGCATTAAATCCGAGATTATTTTAGGGCCTAATTCAGAGTTGATCACAGCAGCAAATTTGTTAGCAGTTGGGCAAAACCATGTGCTCTGCAGGGGGGACAGATATAACATGTGCAGAGAGAGTTAGATTTGCTGCTGCGATCAACTCTAAATTAACCCTTTAATCCCTGAAAATGGAGAAGGAGGCTTTAGCCCCTAGTTTTTCAGTTTGTCCTGTAATGTGGTAATTAATAATTAAATATTTGCGTGGTTGAAGTCCTTTCTGTTCCACACCAATATAGGAGTGGAGGTGAAAGCCTGTGTGTTGTTCCTGATTGCGTGTGCCTCTCTAATTTTTAATCACCTTCTTGACACTGTCTTCTTCCTCTTGCCTCTTTTCATAATGTGAAAAGTCATCAAATATGGAGGTGGTGGTATGTTTGTAACTAGCTATGATTCAGGGAACTTGGTGAGCTTTTTCCAGGGGACCACCTGTCGCTGAAATTATGGGTTTATTAAACTGTGCATGTCCTTTTTAAACCACATAAGGGTGGGTGGGCGGGCCCAAGACAATTCCATCTTGCACCTCTTTTATTTTCTTTGCATTATGTGCTCTTTGGGGCCTAGTTTTTAAAACTGCCATCCTGTCTGCCACTGCAGTGCCACGCCTAGATGGGCCAGGTGTTTGTGCTGCTACTTGTGTCGCTTAGCTTAGTCATCCAGCGACCTCGGTGCAACCTTTTGGCCTAAAAACAATATTGTGAGCTGTTCAGAATAGACTGGAAATTAGTGGAAATGAATGTTTTTGAGGTTAATAATACCGTAGGATCAAAATTACCCCAAAATTCTGTGATTTTAGCTGTTTTTATGATTTTTTTTTTCAAAAATCATCCAGATCCAAAACCCAAAAGAGTGGTTTTGGCAAAACCAATCCAGATCCAAAACACGAGCAGGGATCCAAATCCAAACCAAAACAGAAAACCCGAAAAGTGTCCGCCGCACATCTCTAGTTATAATAAATCCACAACAACTAACCTGGTTTTGCATTTTAAAACATTCCTGGTTTAAAAATATCGTCAGATTTGGTGGTATCGTATCTGCTTCTCGCAAACTATTGAGTAAGGCCTCAATAAAATAGAACAATGGGGCGTGTGCAGTAGATTGAAAATAGTGGTATACACAGCACTCAGTGGCTGCATCTTATATAACAAGATCTGGGGCTGGATGTAACAGCGTTCATGTTCGCTGGACGTGCGTGTTTCCGGCCAATCTCAGACTTTTTTTTAAAGAGGGCAGTCATTAACAAGGTATGGTTTTGCCTTGAAAATAACTGCCCCTTAAAAAAAACATCCGAGTTCGGCCGGCAACCTGCACATCCGGCGAACATGAACGCTGTTACATCCGGCCCCTGGAGTTTTGCTTTAGAAAAATTCAATAGAATAGGGTAATAAAGGCACAGCTATGTGTAACAATCGAATACATTTTTGAGTATTAATAATTAAATATTCAAATATAGAATGGACAACAAATATACAGAACAAATATAAAACAAACTTTGAACACAGTGAAATTAAGCATAACATTTTAATATTTAATCAGTGGCAAATTATTCTAATTTTCTCTATCGTCCTAGTGGATGCTGGGGTTCCTGAAAGGACCATGGGGAATAGCGGCTCCGCAGGAGACAGGGCACAAAAAGTAAAGCTTTTCCAGATCAGGTGGTGTGCACTGGCTCCTCCCCCTATGACCCTCCTCCAGACTCCAGTTAGATTTTTGTGCCCGGCCGAGAAGGGTGCAATCTAGGTGGCTCTCCTAAAGAGCTGCTTAGAAAAAGTTTAGCTAGGTTTTTTATTTTACAGTGATTCCTGCTGGCAACAGGATCACTGCAGCGAGGGACTGAGGGGAGAAGGAGTCAACTCACCTGCGTGCAGGATGGATTGGCTTCTTGGCTACTGGACATCAAGCTCCAGAGGGACGATCACAGGTACAGCCTGGATGGTCACCGGAGCCGCGCCGCCGGCCCCCTTGCAGATGCTGAAGTCAGAAGAGGTCCAGAATCGGCGGCTGAAGACTCCTGCAGTCTTCTAAAGGTAGCGCACAGCACTGCAGCTGTGCGCCATTTTCCTCTCAGCACACTTCACACGCGGTCACTGAGGGTGCAGGGCGCTGGGGGGGGGCGCCCTGGGAGGCAAATGTAACCTATATAAAGGCTAAAAATACCTCACATATAGCCCCTAGAGGCTATATGGAGATATTTAACCCCTGCCTGATTTCTCTAAATAGCGGGAGACGAGCCCGCCAGAAAAGGGGCGGGGCCTATCTCCTCAGCACACGGCGCCATTTCCTCTCACAGCTCCGCTGGTCAGGACGGCTCCCAAGTCTCTCCCCTGCACTGCACTACAGAAACAGGGTAAAACAGAGAGGGGGGGGCAAATTTATGGCGATATTTTGATATAACAAAGCAGCTATAAGGGAGCACTTATTATAAGGCTATCCCTGATATATATATAGCGCTTTTGGTGTGTGCTGGCAAACTCTCCCTCTGTCTCCCCAAAGGGCTAGTGGGTCCTGTCTTCGTTAGGAGCATTCCCTGTGTGTCTGCTGTGTGTCGGTACGTGTGTGTCAACATGTATGAGGACGATATTGGTGTGGAGGCGGAGCAATTGCCAAATATGAGGATGTCACCCCCTAGGGAGTCGACACCAGAATGGATGCCTTTATTTATGGAACTACGGGATAGTGTCAACACGCTAAAGCAGTCGTTTGACGACATGAGGCGGCCGGACAATCAATTAGTGCCTGTCCAGGCGACTCAAACACCGTCAGGGGCTGTGAAACGCCCTTTGCCTCAGTCGGTCGACACAGACCCAGACACAGGCACTGACTCCAGTGGTGACGGTGACGAATCAACCGTATTTTCCAGTAGGGCCACACGTTATATGATTTTGGCAATGAAGGAGGCGTTACATTTAGCTGATACTACAGGTACCACTAAACAGGGTATTATGTGGGGTGTGAAAAAACTACCTATAGTTTTTCCTGAATCAGAAGAATTAAATGACGTGTGTAATGAAGCGTGGGTTGCCCCTGATAAAAAGCTGATAATTTCAAAGAAATTATTGGCATTATACCCTTTCCCGCCAGAGGTTAGGGAGCGCTGGGAAACACCTCCTAGGGTGGACAAGGCGCTAACACGCTTATCTAAACAAGTGGCGTTACCCTCTCCTGAGACGGCCGCACTTAAAGATCCATCAGATAGGAGGATGGAAAATATCCAAAAAAGTATATACACACATGCAGGTGTTATACTACGACCAGCTATTGCGACTGCCTGGATGTGCAGTGCTGGAGTAGTTTGGTCAGAGTCCCTGATTGAAAATATTGATACCCTGGACAGGGACAATATTTTACTGTCGTTAGAACAAATAAAGGATGCATTTCTTTATATGGGTGATGCACAGAGGGATATCTGCACACTGGCATCACGGGTAAGTGCTATGTCCATTTCGGCCAGAAGAGCTTTATGGACGCGACAGTGGACAGGCGATGCGGATTCAAAACGGCATATGGAAGTTTTGCCGTATAAAGGGGAGGAGTTATTTGGAGTCGGTCTATCAGATTTGGTGGCCACGGCTACAGCCGGGAAATCCACCTTTCTACCTCAAGTCACTCCCCAACATAAAAAGGCACCGACTTTTCAACCGCAGCCCTTTCGTTCCTTTAAAAATAAGAGAGCAAAGGGCTATTCATATCTGCCACGAGGCAGAGGTCGAGGGAAGAGACAGCAACACGCAGCTCCTTCCCAGGAACAGAAGCCCTCCCCGGCTTCTACAAAAGCCTCAGCATGACGCTGGGGCTTCTCAAGCGGACTCGGGGACGGTGGGCGGTCGTCTCAAAAATTACAGCGCGCAGTGGGCTCACTCGCAGGTAGATCCCTGGATCCTGCAGATAATATCTCAAGGGTACAGGTTGGAATTAGAGACAGATCCACCTCGCCGTTTCCTGAAGTCTGCTTTACCAACGTCCCCCTCCGAAAGGGAGACGGTTTTGGAAGCCATTCACAAGCTGTACTCTCAGCAGGTGATAGTCAAGGTACCTCTTCTACAACAAGGGAAGGGGTATTATTCCACTCTTTTTGTGGTACCGAAGCCGGATGGCTCGGTAAGGCCTATTCTAAATCTGAAGTCCTTGAACCTGTACATAAAGAAGTTCAAGTTCAAGATGGAGTCACTCAGAGCAGTGATAGCGAACCTGGAAGAGGGGGACTTTATGGTATCCTTGGACATCAAGGATGCGTATCTCCACGTTCCAATTTACCCCTCACACCAGGGGTACCTCAGGTTCGTTGTACAAAACTGTCACTATCAGTTTCAGACGCTGCCGTTCGGATTGTCCACGGCACCTCGGATCTTTACAAAGGTAATGGCCGAGATGATGATTCTTCTTCGAAGAAAAGGCATATTAATTATCCCATACTTGGACGATCTCCTAATAAGGGCAAGGTCCAGAGAACAGATAGAGATGGGATTAGCACTGTCTCAAGAAGTGCTAAAACAGCACGGGTGGATTCTGAATATTCCAAAATCCCAGTTAATGCCGACAACACGGCTGCTGTTCCTAGGGATGATTCTGGACACGGTTCAGAAAAAGGTTTTTCTCCCGGAGGAAAAAGCCAAGGAGTTATCCGAGCTTGTCAGGAACCTCCTAAAACCAGGAAAGGTGTCTGTACATCAATGCACAAGAGTCCTGGGAAAAATGGTGGCTTCTTACGAAGCAATTCCATTCGGCAGATTCCACGCAAGAATTTTCCAAAGGGATCTGTTGGACAAATGGTCAGGGTCGCATCTTCAGATGCACCTACGGATAACCCTGTCTCCAAGGACAAGGGTGTCTCTTCTGTGGTGGTTGCAGAGTCCTCATCTATTGGAGGGCCGCAGATTCGGCATACAGGATTGGATCCTGGTGACCACGGACGCCAGCCTGAGAGGCTGGGGAGCAGTCACACAAGGAAGAAACTTCCAGGGAGTATGGACGAGTCTGGAAACGTCTCTTCACATAAACATTCTGGAACTAAGAGCAATATACAATGCTCTAAGCCAGGCAGAACCTCTGCTTCAGGGAAAACCGGTGTTGATCCAGTCGGACAACATCACGGCAGTCGCCCATGTGAACAGATAGGGCGGCACAAGAAGCAGGAGTGCAATGGCAGAAGCTGCAAGGATTCTTCGCTGGGCAGAGAATCATGTGATAGCACTGTCAGCAGTGTTCATCCCGGGAGTGGACAACTGGGAAGCAGACTTCCTCAGCAGACACGATCTTCACCCGGGAGAGTGGGGACTTCATCCAGAAGTCTTCCACATGCTGGTAACCCGTTGGGAAAGACCAATGGTGGACATGATGGCGTCTCGCCTCAACAAAAAACTGGACAGGTATTGCGCCAGGTCAAGAGATCCGCAGGCAATAGCTGTGGACGCGCTGGTAACGCCTTGGGTGTACCAGTCGGTGTATGTGTTTCCTCCTCTGCCTCTCATACCAAAAGTATTGAGAATTATACGGCAAAGAGGCGTAAGAACGATACTAGTGGTTCCGGATTGGCCAAGAAGGACTTGGTACCCGGAACTTCAAGAGATGATCACGGAAGATCCGTGGCCTCTACCTCTAAGGAGGGACTTGCTTCAGCAGGGTCCCTGTCTGTTTCAAGACTTACCGCGGCTGCGTTTGACGGCATGGCGGTTGAACGCCGGATCCTAAAGGAAAAAGGCATGCCGGAAGAAGTCATTCCTACTTTGATTAAAGCAAGGAAGGAAGTAACCGTGCAACATTATCACCGAATTTGGCGAAAATATGTTGCGTGGTGCGAAGATCGGAGTGCTCCGACGGAGGAATTTCAACTGGGTCGATTCCTACATTTCCTGCAATCAGGATTGTCTATGGGTCTCAAATTGGGATCTATTAAGGTTCAAATTTCGGCCCTGTCGATTTTCTTTCAAAAAGAATTGGCTTCAGTCCCTGAAGTCCAGACCTTTGTTAAGGGAGTGCTGCATATACAGCCTCCTGTGGTGCCTCCAGTGGCACCGTGGGATCTCAATGTGGTTTTGGACTTTCTAAAATCTCATTGGTTTGAACCACTAAAAAAGGTGGATTTGAAATATCTCACTTGGAAAGTGACCATGCTTCTAGCCCTGGCTTCTGCCAGGAGAGTATCAGAATTGGCAGCTTTATCTTACAAAAGCCCATATCTGATTTTCCATTCGGACAGGGCAGAACTGCGGACTCGTCCGCATTTTCTCCCTAAGGTGGTGTCAGCATTTCATCTGAACCAGCCTATTGTAGTGCCTGCGGCTACAAGTGACTTGGAGGACTCCAAGTTACTGGACGTTGTCAGAGCATTAAAAATATATATTGCAAGGACAGCTGGAGTCAGAAAATCTGACTCGTTGTTTATATTGTATGCACCCAACAAGATGGGTGCTCCTGCGTCTAAGCAGACGATTGCTCGTTGGATCTGTAGCACAATCCAACTTGCACATTCTGTGGCAGGCCTGCCACAGCCTAAATCTGTAAAGGCCCACTCCACAAGGAAGGTGGGCTCATCTTGGGCGGCTGCCCGAGGGGTCTCGGCATTACAACTTTGCCGAGCAGCTACGTGGTCAGGGGAGAACACGTTTGTAAAATTTTACAAATTTGATACTCTGGCTAAGGAGGACCTGGAGTTCTCTCATTCGGTGCTGCAGAGTCATCCGCACTCTCCCGCCCGTTTGGGAGCTTTGGTATAATCCCCATGGTCCTTTCAGGAACCCCAGCATCCACTAGGACGATAGAGAAAATAAGATTTTACTTACCGATAAATCTATTTCTCGGAGTCCGTAGTGGATGCTGGGCGCCCATCCCAAGTGCGGATTATCTGCATAAATTGTACATAGTTATTGTTAACTAATTCGGGTTATTGTTGAAGGAAGCCATCTTTCAGAGGCTCCGCTGTTATCATACTGTTAACTGGGTTTAGATCACAGGTTGTACGGTGTGATTGGTGTGGCTGGTATGAGTCTTACCCGGGATTCAAAATCCTCCCTTATTGTGTACGCTCGTCCGGGCACAGTACCTAACTGGAGTCTGGAGGAGGGTCATAGGGGGAGGAGCCAGTGCACACCACCTGATCTGGAAAAGCTTTACTTTTTGTGCCCTGTCTCCTGCGGAGCCGCTATTCCCCATGGTCCTTTCAGGAACCCCAGCATCCACTACGGACTCCGAGAAATAGATTTATCGGTAAGTAAAATCTTATTATTTTGCTTTATTACACTGGTAAACAGTTGCCTGAAATGGTTGCATCAGATGCGACACCAGGATGGGAATTCCCTGCTATTATGTGACCAGTGAGAGAAAACCCACTGGGTGGCTGCTGGAAAATAGTCTTTAGAAAAATGTAAAATTGCGATGGTCATGATTTCTGAGCTTCGGTGGATTGATATATCTGCCAATCGATGTTGAAACTGATGTTTATAATAATGTTTATTTATTTTTTTGAAAAAAATTGTGTAGAATATTTTTTAAATAAATGTTCATAATCTAATTCAATAATAAGACAGCGATTACAGCAGCACCCGGATAGTTAAGTAATCAAAGACGCAGGTTTGAATGCAACGTTTTGATGCTTTTACTTTACATTGTCATCAGGCATATACAGACAAACATATACACATCTCACCTTATATCCCCACCATGTGCAACGCCGTCTGCGGCATACCGGAAGCAGGAAGCATGGCGCCCACAGATGACGTCATACGTCATCTCCCGATGTCCATTGCCACAGTAACAGGCGCTAATAAAAACAGTGGTGGTCATTCCGAGTTGTTCGCTCTGTAAATTTCATCGCATCGCAGCGATTTTCCGCTTAGTGCGCATGCGCAATGTTCGCACTGCGACTGCGCCAAGTAAATTTGCTATGAAGGTAGGAATTTTACTCACGGCTTTTTCATCGCTCAGGCGATCATAGTGTGATTGACAGGAAATGGGTGTTTCTGGGCGGAAACAGGCCGTTTTATGGGACGTGTGGGAAAAAACGCTACCGTTTTCGGAAAAAACGCAGGAGTGGCTGGAGAAACGGGGGAGTGTCTGGGCGAACGCTGGGTGTGTTTGTGACGTCAAACCAGGAACGACAAGCACTGAACTGATCGCAGATGCCGAGTAAGTCTGAAGCTACTCTGAAACTGCTAAGAAGTTTGTAATCGCAATATTGCGAATACATCGTTTGCAATTTTAAGATGCTAAGATTCACTCCCAGTAGGCGGCGGCTTAGCGTGAGCAACTCTGCTAAAATCGCCTTGCGAGCGAACAACTCGGAATGACCAACAGTGTACAGAATCGGAAGGTAAATACACTATATCAATAATACACCGTCAAAATATCAAAAACTTTATATGGATACATCATAAATATCATAAACATGGTATAAACCTTACTGCATATAAATAAACAAGTAAAGCAGTGGAACCTGATTAAATACAAAGAAACGTAAATACAAAGAAATATATGAATAAGGAGATTTATGGTAAGAACTTACCTTTGTTAAATCTCTTTCTGCGAGGTACACTGGATTCCACAGGGAATTACATCGGGGTGTAGAGTTGGATCTTGATCCGAGGCACCAACAGGCTAAAAGCTTTGACTGTTCCCAGGATGCATAGCGCCGCCTCCTCTATATCCCCGCCTCCAGGCACTGGAGCTCAGTTTTGTTAACCAGTCCAATGCAGTAGCAGGAAAGACAACAGTTAGTAGCCACATACAACTACATTCTAACGACAGGAGAAGTAACCAGCGGCTAAAGCCATACAAACCCAAAGAAGCTAAGTGCGTCAGGGTGGGCGCCCTATGGAATCCAGTGTACCTTGCAGAAAGAGATTTAACAAAGGTAAGTTCTTACCATAAATCTCCTTTTCTGCAGCGGGGTACACTGTGATTCCACAGGGAATTACATCGGGGATGTCCTAAAGCAGTTCCTCATGGGAGGGGACACACTGTAGAAGGCACAAGAACCCGGCGTCCAAAGGAGGCATCCTGGGAGGCAGAAGTATCGAAGGCATAGAACCTTATGAACGTGTTCACTGAGGACCACGTAGCCGCCTTGCACAATTGTTCAAGGGTCGCACCACGGCGGGCCGCCCAAGAAGGTCCAACAGACCGAGTAGAATGGACTTTGATGGTAGCAGGAGCTGGAAGGCCAGCCTGTACATGAGCATGTGCAATCACCATTCTAATCCACCTGGCCGAGGTCTGCTTATTAGCAGGACAGCCATATTTGTGAAAACCAAAAAGAACAAAGAGAGAATCAGATCTACGCAAGAGAAGCTATTCTCTTCACATAAATACGGAGAGCCCGTACCACATCAAAAGACCGCTCTTTAGAGGACAAATCAGGAGAGATAAAGGCCGGCACCACAGTCTCTTGGTTAAGGTGGAAAGATGACACCACCTTAGGTAGATAACCAGGGCGAGTTCTAAGAACCGCACGGTCACGGTGAAAAATCAGAAAAGGAGACCTACAAGATAAGGCACCCAAGTCTGAAACCCGTCTAGCAGAGGCAATAGCCAGCAAAAACAAGACCTTAAGCGTAAGCCATTTAAGGTCCACAGACTCAAGAGGTTCAAACGGAGACTCTTGCAGGGCATCCAGAACAACTGACAAATCCCAAGGAGCTACAGGAGGGACATAGGGAGGTTGAATCCGTAAAACACCCTGAGTGAATGTATGTACATCAGGCAGAGTCGCAATCTTTCTCTGAAACCAAACCGACAAGGCAGACATATGAACCTTGAGGGAGGCCAGACGAAGGCCCAAGTCCAGGCCCTGTTGCAGAAACGCCAAAAGTTTGGCCGTACTGAACTTGTATGCATCAAAATTCTTAGCCGCACACCAGGTGAAGTAAGAATTACAGACTCTATAATAAATATGAGCCGAAACCGGTTTACGGGCTTTCAACATCGTTTCAATGACCGCCTCAGAAAAACCTTTAGCCCTCAGAACTAAAGCTTCAAGAGCCACGCCGTCAAAGCCAGTCGGGCCAAATCCTGGTGTACACAGGGACCCTGAACGAGGAGGTCTGGGCGTTGTGGAAGCAGAAGAGGACGCTCTATCGAGAGAACCTGCAGGTCTGAGAACCAATGCTGTCTGGGCCAAGGCTGGAGCGATCAGAAGTAGGATTCCTCCGTCTTGCTTGAACTTCCTTATTACCCTAGGCAGGAGTGACACCGGAGGGAACACGTATGGCAGCCGAAAGTTCCACGGAATTGCCAGTGCATCCACGAACGCTGCTTGAGGATCCCTTGTCCTTGCTCCAAAGACCGGAACCTTGTGATTGTGTCGAGATGCCATCAGGTCTACATCTGGTTGGCCCCACTTGTCCACTAGGAGTTTAAAGACTTCTAGATGAAGACTCCACTCTCCGGCGTGTATGTCCTGACGACTGAGGAAGTCCGCTTCCCAGTTGAACACTGCCGATATGGCCATCAGATAGCGTTCTGCCCAAAGAATCTTTGACACTTCCATCATTGTCATGCGGCTTCGAGTGCCGCCTTGATGATTTATGTACGCCACCGTGGTGGCGTTGTCCAACTGTACTTGAACAAGGCCTGTTCTGTACCAGAGGCAGGGCCAGTTTCAAAGCATTGAACACTGCCTGCAACTCCAGAATGTTTATCAGGAGGAGAGATTCCTCCCTTGTCCATCAACCCTGAAGAGAGTGTTGCTCGAACACCGCGCCCCAACCCCCGCAGACTGGCACCCGTCGTTAGAAGGACCCAGTTGGAGATCCAGAAGGGATGACCCCTGCTTAATTGCTGGTCCTGTAGCCACCAGGTCAGTGACAGGCGAACCTCCGGAGTTAAGGAGATTATGTGAGTCCTGATCTGGTGAGGCAGGCCGTCCAATTTGGAAAGGATTAACGCCCTGTGAATGAAATTGAGCGCACTCCACCATGTTGAAAGCCGACACTATGAGGCCTAGTACTTGCATTGCCGAGTGTATCGACACACGTGGACGAGAGAGGAAGCATCTTATCTTGTCCTGAAGTTTCAGTACTTTCTCCGGAGCCAATAATGAGCCACCCATGGGCTTGCAGGAATTGTACCGTCAGTTCCAGATTACGGAGGAGAACCTCTGGAGAGTTTGCCAGGATCAATAAGTCATCTAGATACGGCAGGATCCTGATACCCTGACGGCGGAGCAGAGCCGTCATGACCGCCATGACCTTGGTGAAGATTCTCGGAGCCGTGGTCAGACCAAAAGGTAAGGCCTGGAATTGAAAATGTAGGTTGCCAATAGCAAACCGCAGGTATTGCTGATGCGACATGGCAATAGGTATATGCAGGTAAGCATCCTGTATGTCCAGGGATACCATGTAGTCCATGGGCTCCAGGGCCAGAACAATAGAGCGAAGAGTTTCCATACGGAATTTGGAAACCTTCACAAATTTGTTCAAAGACTTGAGGATGAGAATGGGCCGGGAGGACCCATTCAGTTTCGGAACTAGGAACAACGTTGAATAGTAGCCCCTGCCTCTCTCAGCCAGAGGCACCGGCACTATCACCCCTGTATCCTGGATGTTTGTTGAGCAAAACTGGCGAGGGGGACGTTTCTTGAAAGAGATGGCGTATCCGTGAGTTACAACTTCCTTTACCCAGACGTCTGAAGTGGTCTGTAACCATACCTGAGCAATCCGAAACATGTGTGGATTGTGAGGAAGTAATGGCCCGCTTAGAGGACCCCTTGGTCCTAGGCGGGCGAGGGTTAGGTTTTTGTTTAGCCAAAGACTGATTTAATTGCTGTAACTGAGTGGACAGATTATCCGCCCATGGCGGATTAACTGCAGGGACAATATGTGGTTGTAATGGCACAGGAGGTCCCACAGGGTGCGCAAGTCTAATTACTAGCGTAGTCAGTAAATTAGAAAAGGCAGCCCAAGGCGGGTTTTGGTGCACCCCCGGTGCTGCAGACTGACTGAGGGGTATAGAACCCCCGATACCTGAACCCTCAGCTGCAATGTTTTCCTCCGAGCAATCCGTGGCGTCAGCAGTGCATGGTGTAGGATCAGCCATGGATCTACCGCCCTGTTCAGCAGACATTATATGTAAGCGTAACCTTAGGGCGTAATAGTACAATATAACCAGCAAAGTACCTGACAAAAAAAACCTGTATAGTGTGACTGCAGAGCACAAACAGAGAATTTAAGAGGTATATAGTGACTGAAACACACAGAGAAAAATACCAAGGTAGTATATCCTGTGAAACACTATATTATATGAGAACCCTGACTCACTTAGCCCCCCTCAGGGTACAGAATATAGGGATAGCAATATGTGTGAGATACACGGAATAGAGACCACACAGCAGCTATTGGCACACACAGTCACATGTACAATGCAGAAATTATTACAAACAACAATAAAACTGCACTGGACTAGCAATACCAAGTAACTGGACTACTAAGTAAAGCTATGAATATATATACAGATATAACAATGCACAGTAAATACTGGATGTATATCACAGGATACTTGTACTAAATATCCCTGTAGTTATGCACTTGTTCTTAACTAACACTGTCTAAGCGACATGTAGAATACTTAAGTGTCCTGTAAATGCACAGCGCTGATGAGACATGCGGCTTTACAGAGGAGACATTGCCCAGCAGTCCCAGGATCAGCGCAGCTCTGTGTAATGCCACCCAAACGCTGACAGGGAGAGAGGGAGAAGAGAGATGCAGCTCCAGGGCGGGAACATTTGCAGTAAATGGCGCCTGGGACTGGGGGAAGGTGCTACATGTCAGCGCCCTTTCCCCTCTGCTGGACTTCACCACCGGGTATTGCGGGGCCTATAGAAAACGGATTATGAGAAATCCGACCTGTGCCCCTTGCCCTGGGGGTCTAGTGGGGTCCCTGTACGGCCACAGTGTCCACGCCAGCGCGCGCGGTCCATCTCTGGAGACCGCGCCGGATCGCGATTTCAGCCGGTCCCGTCTGGGGACCCTCTTACCTCCTCCCGAAGATGAGGGAGCCGCAGCATGATATGACAGACTGACATATAGCACTTCTAACTGCCTGTGCTGCGGCCCTTGAAGTCTTCTGTTCTTCAAAAAGCTCTTTTCAGGGCTGCCTAGAGCAGCCCTCCCTGTTAGCTGCCTGCACTGCAGGCACCAACTTACAAACTGAGCTCCAGTTCCTGGAGGCGGGCATATAGAGGAGGCGGCGCTATGCATCATAGGAACAGTCAAAGCTTTTAGCCTGTTGGTGCCTCGGATCAAGATCCAACTCTACACCCCGATGTAATTCCCTGTGGAATCACAGCATACCCCGCTGCAGAAATATGCAGTATATACCTCAGCTCAATAGTGGCTTCTGATTTGTTGAAATACAGTATCATCAGCACTCATATTTTTCAGTGTATTTACATATACCCTATCTCAATACCTATATATATGTTGTGACATACGAGACCCCAGGGACTATATATATACATCTGGAACTGTGTGAAATATTGTGTCATAGGTACCTACAATTGTTACTATATATAGGCAATGTATACTACATCTTAATACTGGTGCTCATTTAAATACTGTGTCACAAATAATAAGAATTTACTCACCGGTAATTCTATTTCTCGTAGTCCGTAGTGGATGCTGGGAACTCCGTGAGGACCATGGGGAATAGCGGGCTCCGAAGGAGACTGGGCACATCTAAGAAAGATTTAGGACTACTTGGTGTTCACTGGCTCCTCCCTCTATGCCCCTCCTCCAGACCCCAGTTAGGAAACTGTGCCCAGAAGAGCTGACACAATAAGGAAAGGATTTGAAATCCCGGGTAAGACTCATACCAGCCACACCAATCACACCGTACAACTCGTGATACTATACCCAGTTAACAGTATGAACAACAACTGAGCCTCTCGAACAGATGGCTCAACAATAACCCTTTAGTTAGGCAATACCTATATACAAGTATTGCAGACAATCCGCACTTGGGATGGGCGCCCAGCATCCACTACGGACTACGAGAAATAGAATTACCGGTGAGTAAATTCTTATTTTCTCTGACGTCCTAGTGGATGCTGGGAACTCCGTAAGGACCATGGGGATTATACCAAAGCTCCCAAACGGGCAGGAGAGTGCGGATGACTCTGTAGCACCGAATGAGCAAACTCCAGGTCCTCCTCAGCCAGGGTATCAAACTTGTAGAATTTAGCAAATGTGTTTGACTTTGAACCCGACCAAGTAGCAGCTCGGCAAAGTTGTAAAGCCGAGACCCCTCGGGCAGCCGCCCAAGAAGAACCCACCTTCCTTGTGGAATGGGCTTTTACCGATTTAGGATGCGGCAGTCCAGCCGCAGAATGCGCAAGCTGAATTGTGCTACAGATCCAGCGAGCAAGTCTGCTTTGAAGCAGGAGCACCTAGCTTGTTGGGTGCATACAGGATAAATAGCGAGTCAGTTTTCCTGACTCTAGCCGTCCTGGAAACATACATTTTCAGGGCCCGGACAACGTCCAGCAACTTGGAATCCTCCAAGTCCCTAGTAGCCGCAGGCACCACAATAGGTTGATTCAAATGAAAAGCTGATACCACCTTAGGAAGGAATTGGGAACGAGTCCTCAATTCCGCCCTATCCATATGAAAAATCAGATAAGGGCTTTTACATGACAAGGCCGCCAATTCTGATACACGCCTGGCCGACGCCAAGGCCCACAGCATGACCACTTTCCACGTGAGATATTTTAGTTCCACGGTTTTAAGTGGCTCAAACCAATGCGACTTTAGGAAATCCAACACCACGTTGAGATCCCAAGGTGCCACTGGAGGCACAAAAGGGGGCTGAATATGCAGCACTCCTTTTACAAAAGTCTGAACTTCAGGCAGTGAAGCCAGTTCTTTTTGGAAGAAAATCGACAGAGCCGAAATCTGGACCTTAATGGAACCCAATTTTTGGCCCATAGTCACCCCTGACTGTAGGAAGTGCAGAAATCGACCCAGCTGAAATTCCTCTGTTGGAGCCTTCCTGGCCTCACACCAAGCAACATATTTCCACCATATACGGTGATAATGTTTTGCGGTCACATCCTTCCTAGCTTTAATCAGCGTAGGAATTACTTCCTCCGGAATTCCCTTTTCCTTTAGGATCCGGTGTTCAACCGCCATGCCGTCAAACGCAGCCGCGGTAAGTCTTGAAACAGACAGGGCCCCTGCTGCAGCAGGTCCTGTCTGAGCGGCAGAGGCCATGGGTCCTCTGAGATCATTTCCTTAAAGTTCTGGGTACTAAGCTCTTCTTGGCCAATCCGGAACAATGAGTATAGTTCTTACTCTTCTCCTTCTTATTATCCTCAGTACCTTGGGTATGAGAGGAAGAGGAGGGAACACATAAACCGACTGGTACACCCACGGTGTCACTAGAGCGTCCACAGCTATCGCCTGAGGGTCCCTTGACCTGGCACAATATCTTTCCAGCTTTTTGTTGAGGCGGGACGCCATCATGTCCACCTGTGGCCTTTCCCAACGGTTTACAATAATTTTGAAGACTTCTGGATGAAGTCCCCACTCTCCCGGGTGGAGGTCGTGTCTGCTGAGGAAGTCTGCTTCCCAGTTTTCCACTCCCGGAATGAACACTGCTGACAGTGCTAGCATGTGATTTTCCGCCCATCGGAGAATCCTTGTGGCTTCTGCCATCGCCATCCTGCTTCTTGTGCCGCCCTGTCGGTTTACATGGGCGACCGCCGTGATGTTGTCTGACTGGATCAGCACCGGCTGGTTCTGAAGCAGGGGTCTTGCCTGACTTAGGGCATTGTAATTGGCCCTTAGTTCCAGAATATTTAAGTGTAGGGAAGTCTCCTGGCTTGACCATAGTCCTTGGAAGTTTCTTCCCTGTGTGACTGCCCCCCAGCCTCGAAGGCTGGCATCCGTGGTCACCAGGACCCAGTCCTGTATGCCGAATCTGCGGCCCTCTAGAAGATGAGCACTCTGCAGCCACCACAGCAGACACACCCTGGTCCTTGGAGACGGTTATCAGCCGATGCATCTGAAGATGCGATCCGGACCACTTGTCCAACAGATCCCACTGAAAGATCCTCGCATGGAACCTGCCGAATGGAATTGCTTCGTAAGAAGCTACTATCTTTCCCAGGACTCGCGTGCAGTGATGCACCGACACCTGTTTCGGTTTTAGGAGGTCTCTGACTAGAGATGACAGCTCCTTGGCTTTCTCCTCCGGGAGAAACACTCTTTTCTCTGACGTCCTAGTGGATGCTGGGAACTCCGTAAGGACCATGGGGGGGGTAGCGGCTCCGCAGGAGACTGGGCACAAAAGTAAAGCTTTAGGACTACCTGGTGTGCACTGGCTCCTCCCCCCATGACCCTCCTCCAAGCCTCAGTTAGATTTTTGTGCCCGAACGAGAAGGGTGCACACTAGGGGCTCTCCTGAGCTGCTTAGTGAAAAGTTTAGTTTTAGGTTTGTTATTTTCAGTGAGACCTGCTGGCAACAGGCTCACTGCATCGAGGGACTAAGGGGAGAAGAAGCGAACTCACCTGCGTGCATAGTGGATTGGGCTTCTTAGGCTACTGGACACCATTAGCTCCAGAGGGATCGAACACAGGCCCAGCCATGGAGTCCGGTCCCAGAGCCGCGCCGCCGGCCCCTTACAGAGCCAGAAGCAAGAAGAGGTCCGGAAAAATCGGCGGCAGAAGACATCCTGTCTTCACCAAGGTAGCGCACAGCACTGCAGCTGTGCGCCATTGCTCCTCAGCACACTTCACACTTCGGTCACTGAGGGTGCAGGGCGCTAGGGGGGGGCGCCCTGAGCAGCAATAAAAACACCTTGGCTGGGGCGTGGCTTGGCCGAGCATGCTGTAAGGAGCTAGTTGAGAGAGCTCCGTCTAACATCCTCCATTTATCCTGGCTTCCCCGCTGCTGAAAGTCCCTGACCCTGCTCACCCTGCCTGACATCCTCTCCTGCCCGTTTTGAGTGGTCTCCCGGCGGGTTACCTTGCCTGGTGCTGCCGCTGGACTCATTGAGGTCTGCGCCGCTCGGTCTCCCTGGCTCCGTCTGACCGGAAGTGCGGCGCCATCTTGGGGCTTGTGAACGGAGGCTGACAGCGCGCTACTCCGGAGCTCCTCTCCAGCGCGATACCCGCTGCCTCTGCTCCCGCCTGCTCTCCACTGCCCTGTACTCCTGCACACTGTGTTCGGCGGGCCGCAGACCGCTGTATGCGGAGACCTGCTGCATACTTTCTGGAGGGGCTCTGCAATCCATTAGCTGAGCCTGCTGGAAGTCTCTGCCTGCCTGTACTGACTCTGCACTCCCTGCACTGTCCTGTCAGGGGAAACTTAAGATCCTTGCAGGATCTGGTGAATGCACATTCTCTGTCTTCCATTTGGTGACTTTTTACTTTGGGGACTGTGCTACCGTATACTCTCCTTTACTGTATCCCTGATTTAGAACACCTCCAAAGTATAGTGGAGGGTGTTCCATCACCTGACCTCTAAGCAAATAAAAAAAATAAAAATATATATATATATATTTTTTTAATACTGCTTTTACCTGCCCACTGTACTCCTCTTGGTCTGCATTATGGTTCGTGGGGGCAATACCGCTGCGGCTTCCAAGCTTGAAAGATTTGCGAGGGATTCTCCATCCTCCTCTCGACCCTCCCGAGGTGCTGCTCCCCCATCCCCTCCTTCACCTTCCAGGAACCCTCCTCAGCCTGACGACACGTCCCAGTCAACGCAACAGATTTTTCTGGCCATATCTACGTCTGAACAGCGAGTTATGGATAAAATCGGCCAGGTGCAAGTGGATATTACCCTGATCAGGCATGATATGCAAAAAATACGTGAAAGGGTGGGAGAAGCCGAGCACCGTATCTCTGATTTGGAAGACCTCACCAACCCTCTTAAAGGTACGGTTTCCAGTCTCACCACCCAGATGTCGGCAGTAAAAGCGAAACTGTCTGACATTGAAGGAAGACTTCGTCGTAATAATGTGCGTTTTGTTGGCCTCCCGGAGAGGGCGGAAGGCTCTTCTCCGGAATCATTCCTTGAGAAATGGCTCCTTCAATTGTTTAACCGTGCTGACTTTAGTCCTCAGTTCTCCGTTGAAAGGGCACATCGTCTGCCCGCAAGGGCTCCTCCCCCGGGTGCACCTACACGTACTTTCATAGCCCGCTTTCTACACTACAAAGACCGGGATGCGGTCCTCCGGCTGGCCCGCACTCAGGGGCCTTTAAAATTTGACAGCCAAACTATATCAGTTTATCCGGATTTCACTGTGGATGTCCAAAAGACCCGTGCACAGTTTCTTCACGTGAAGAGGAGGCTTCGTGACCGACAGCTGCAGTACTCCATGTTGTTTCCGGCGCGCTTACGGGTTGTGCATGATGGCTCTACACACTTCTTTAACACCCCTCAGGAAGTGGAGGCCTGGCTGGACCGTATACCTCATGCCCCTCCTTGAGGACAATTGTTAGCTTAGTCGTTTATCCATTGTGTTCTGATACCTCAGAGTTTTTTCTTGCTATTTTTTTTTTTTTTTTTTTTTTTTTTAGGCGTTATAATATATGCTGGGTTCCTTCTCACAGCAATGTACCTTTTTTCATTGTCTATGCAGCGGGGATGCTCTTTTAGTTTTTGGAGCTGAATGCTAGGATATAGCTTTTTATAGAGGTATAGTTTGTCTCTATACCCCAGGGCTGTTTTAGGTTTTTTATTAGCTTTAGTTAGGATTGTTTTGGGGATCCAAGTGTATCTAGGTTCTAATGGATATACAGGGTGGGGGATGGTTGGGCTGTTTTGTGTCTGTTTTTGTTCTTGATAGTATATTAATGCCTGTGTCACTGTGTCATTTTTTGTTTTATTTCTTGAACTGTCATGTGATTCCGTATTCCACTGTGTATATTCTGTGGTTTCTCTATGTCATATTTGTTTGCTGGAGGGGTGCCGTCAAGGCCCTTTTGATTTTTCCTTTTCTCCAATGCAGGTTCCTCTTTACTGTGTGCCTCTATTCTCTTCGATGCTTCGTCTCCTCTGTTCCTCTGTATTCTCACCTTGATTTTAATCTCCTTCAGTCCCTTCTTTCTTCTCTTCATGGCTACAGGGATTGATGGGCTCCGCATACTCGGCTGGAATGTGAGGGGCCTGAATGACCGCATTAAGCGTGCTCTCGTTTTGTCTCAACTACAGAAGTATAGAGCAGATATTATATGTCTTTCTGAAACCCATTTGTCTGGTACTAGGACCTTAGCTCTCAGGAGGCCTTGGGTTGGTCTGTCATATCATTCTACCTTTTCCACGAATTCTCGAGGGGTCTCGGTTTTGATAAGGAAATCGGTCAGCTGTCACTTGGTCCATAGTCAAATTGACCAATATGGTAGATATGTCTTCCTTAGGGCTTATGTTAACCGCACACTTCTTCATATACTTGCTGTCTATGTCCCCCCCCCTTACAGTAATGAGGTACTTCGTCATGCTATGGCATTTATTGCTACCTCTCCCTCAGCGCCGATCCTCTGCATAGGCGACTTTAATAATGTTTTGGATGGAGGTTTGGATAGGTGGTCTGAACGTCCACCTTCTTTACCCTCTATTTCCCCTTTCCCTACGCCTTTTGCACGGCTGGTTGCTGAACTTGAGCTTGTTGATGTTTGGAGGCTAAGACACCCTCAGCAGTTGCAATACTCTTGCCACTCAGCCAGTTTCCATACCTTTTCAAGGATAGATTTGGCCTTGGTTTCCCCTGATCTCACCCCTAGAATAGTCGATGTCCGATATTTACAGAGAGGGATCTCGGACCACTCGCCCTTGCTGGTGGTCCTAGATACGATACCTGCCTGTGGAGCCAAAGTGTGGAAGCTAAACCCCTTTTGGTTGACCTTGCTGACTGATCATGACGCCCTGGTTCATGAGTGGAGGGACTTCGAAACACATAATATGACTTGTTTAGACCCACTTATTAAGCACGATGCATTTAAGGCTTCAATGAGGGGCTCCTTTATACAGCGCATTGCTTCTGTTAAGAAATCTGGTAGAGAAGAGGAATCACGCCTGGAGCTTGCCTGTTCCCAAAGTGAATCTGATTATCTTCGTACCAAAACCCTTAGTGACCGTTGCAGGTGGGATATGGCGAGGAAGGCCTGGTCTGACCACTTATTGGATAAATCCAAACGTAAATTGCTTTTCTCGCAGCATGCCCTCTATTCACAGTCGGACACAGGTGGTAGTTATTTAGCTTTTCTGGCACGGGAGTAGAGAGCTGGAGGATCCATTCAAAAGATTTGTGACCCCCAGGGAGCAATAGTCTATACTACCCCTGAGATAGCCCAAGTTTTCCAGTCCTTTTACTCCTCGCTATACACTTCTAGAAGCACTTATACCTCAGGTCAATTACAACAGTACCTCTCTGGTGTTGATTTGCCCCAATTATCACAACAAGCTATTGAATTTCTCGATAGTGGTATCTCTGTTGAGGAGGTTGAGGCGGCTATTGCCTCCTTCCCCAATAAGAAAGCCCCGGGTAGTGACGGCATACCTGTTGAGGTCTATAAACAGTATAGTGAATATTTTGGCCCTTACCTTCTAAATCTTTTTAACGCTCTCCTGGAGGGTGGCTGCTTGCCTCCTTCTATGTCGGAAGCTCTTATTGTAGTGATCCTTAAGCCGGGTAAAGACCCTACGGTCCCAGACTCCTACCGCCCAATATCATTGCTATCCACTGATGTAAAAATTTTGGCCAAGATTTTGGCGATTCGACTTAATACTGTTATAGCATCGATTATTCATGATAACCAGACGGGGTTTATGCCAGGCAAGTCTACCCTACAAAACTTGAGGCGGCTGTTTTGTCATCTGCAGAGGGGGGATCAATCGGGATCGGATGCCGTGGTGGTTTCCTTGGACGCCGCTAAGGCATTCGACTCCGTGGAATGGGATTACCTGTGGGAAGTCCTTAGAAAATTTGCTTTTGGCCCCAAATTTATACGATGGTTGCAGTTGCTCTACTCCTCTCCTATGGCTCGTCTATCTGTCAATGGTTTTGTTACGTCCCCCTTCGCTTTATATCGTGGAACTAGACAGGGCTGCCCGTTGTCCCCTGCCCTCTTTGCCCTAGCTATAGAACCACTGGCGAGCTTTGTCAGATTGACCCCTGCTGTTAGGGGCATTACTATTGATGGACATGAGGATGTTATCGCATTGTACGCTGATGATATGCTCCTGTTTCTCAATGATGCCGATGCTTCCCTGACCTCCCTGCTGAATATTGTTGACACATTTGGCTTCTATTCTGGCTTGTCTATCAATTGGAATAAATCTCATGTCCTCCCCTTATCTGGTATTATCCCTGACCCGTTACCTATTGTTTGCTCACTACAGTGGACCCTCCGCTTTCAGTATCTTGGTGTCTGGATCACTCCTGATGTCACAACTTTTGTACATCATAACATAGACCAGGTCATGGAGGATTTGAAGCGTCGGGTCCATATATGGAAGAAGCTTCCCCTTACTGTTACGGGTCGCATTAATTTAATTAAAATGGTGATCCAACCAAAATTTCTTTACCTATTACAACATTCCCCTGTTTATATTCCTAAGAAGGTATTCTCTGGCATTGATAGTTTACTCTCTTCATTTGTTTGGGGTAACAAGACGCCTAGGGTTGCCCTGAGAGCTCTAGTTAAGGCTAAATCTGCTGGGGGATTGGGTTTTCCTAATCTGCGAGCTTATTATATGGCTGCCCAACTTGTACATTTATCGAATTGGATTTTAAATAGGGATAGTCCCACGTTTATGAGATTCTTTGCCGAGTGTGTGGGGTCTCACTTCTCCCCTGTTCAGTTCCTTCTTTCAGCCTCTTCTACTGCTGGTCTTCCCCCTCTACTCCGTCAGTCGCTACTTGTGTGGCGACTGGCTCACTCTTTTTATGACTGGAGCGCTACAGATCCCGATACACCCCTTTGGTTTAACACTACATATAGGGAGCTATTGCATCTCACACAAGACAATATATGGATTGGCGCGGGCCTTATAACAATTTCACAGCTATATGATACTGGTGTTTTCAAATCTTTTGCGCAACTGCAAGAGGAGCTTGGTATATCCAATAAATCCTTTTATCGTTACCTACAGCTCCGTCATGCAGTGCAGGCACAATTTGGGGTTTCGTCTCCGACCATTTCTAATTCGCCAATTAAAGAATTGGTTGTGAACCTGGGAACGAGACATCAGGTTTCCACTTTATATGCTAGCCTTAATGATCACATTTGCCCCAATGTCTTTGACCCGCTTAAACTTAAATGGGAGCAGGACATAGGTCCACTTGAAGATGACCAGTGGCTCCAGGTGTTGTGCTCTCTTAAGTATACTACTCCATGTATCAGATATCAACAAGTCTTCTTCTTTATTCTCCATAGGTCGTATAGAACTCCAGTTTCTCTTTTTAAAGCGGGGCTGCGGCCTAATGATGCATGTCCGAGGTGTGGTGCCTCTGGAGCTAATTTCTGGCACTTATTATGGTTATGCCCAACTGTGTATGCTTTCTGGGAAGCAATTTGGTCAGACATATTAATTACAGAACCGACGTTACCCCCTTTCTCTCCTACATTGTGTATGTTTGCCTTAGATTTAGAGGAAACCTATTGTCCGATACTTTATAAATATGTTCTTTGCTTGACTACCTTAGCGAAGGTGATTATAGCGCGTAACTGGTTTGCTGTCTCCCCTCCTAGCCTATACAACTGGCGGGCTCTGGTAAACGTGGTGTCTGGACACGAAAGGTTTACACATAGGTCTAGAGGGACCCTGCCACATTATCTCAATAAGTGGAACAGGTGGAACGCCTCCCGTCTAGCTACGGCTGTGACGGCTCCAGCTCAACTCTCTGACTGTTAATACTATATGAGAGATTAATGATCACAAAACCCTTATGTATTGATATGAACACGAAATTTTTTATTGATATGTTTACTACATTGTGACACGGATTGTATCTGTTTATTCTTTGTATGTTCTTTATGTTTGTATGGTTTTTTTTTTTTCTTCCCTTTTGTTTCGATGTTCTTATTGTTTCCCTTGCAAAAAAAAAAAGAAAATAAAAATTACTCAATTTAAAAAAAAAAAAACACCTTGGCTGGCGAAAATACATCACATATAGCCCCCAGGGCTATATGGATGAATTTTAACCCCTGCCAGAATCCATAAAAAAGCAGGAGAAAAGTCTGCGAAAAAGGCGGAGCCTATCTACTCAGCACACTGGCGCCATTTTCCCTCACAGCTCCGTTGGAGGGAAGCTCCCTGGCTCTCCCCTGCAGTCACTACACTACAGAAAGGGTTAAAAAAAGAGAGGGGTGCACTAATTAGGCGCAGTATTAACAATACAGCAGCTATAAGGGGAAAAACACTTATATAAGGTTATCCCTGTATATATATAGCGCTCTGGTGTGTGCTGGCAAACTCTCCCTCTGTCTCCCCAAAGGGCTAGTGGGGTCCTGTCCTCTATCAGAGCATTCCCTGTGTGTGTGCTGTGTGTCGGTACGTTTGTGTCGACATGTATGAGGAGGAAAATGATGTGGAGGCGGAGCAAATTGCCTGTAATAGTGATGTCACCCCCTAGGGGGTCGACACCTGAGTGGATGAACTGTTGGAAGGAATTACGTGACCGTGTCAGCTCTTTACAAAAGACAGTGGTTGACATGAGACAGCCGGCTACTCAGCTTGTGCCTGTCCAGACGTCTCATAGGCCGTCAGGGGCTCTAAAGCGCCCGTTACCTCAGATGGCAGATACAGATGCCGACACGGATACTGACTCCAGTGTCGACGGTGAAGAGACAAATGTGACTTCCAGTAGGGCCACACGTTACATGATTGAGGCAATGAAAAATGTTTTACACATTTCTGATAATACGAGTACCACCAAAAGGGGTATTATGTTCGGTGAGGAAAAACTTCCTGTACTTTTACTGAATCTGGGAAATTAAATGAGGTGTGTGATGAAGCGTGGGTTTCCCCCGATAAAAACTGATAATTTCTAAAAAGTTATTGGCATTATATCCTTTCCCGC
Source organism: Pseudophryne corroboree (assembly GCF_028390025.1). Taxonomy (NCBI): domain Eukaryota; kingdom Metazoa; phylum Chordata; class Amphibia; order Anura; family Myobatrachidae; genus Pseudophryne; species Pseudophryne corroboree. Next base: position 60,638,604 of record NC_086449.1, read on the forward strand.
CAGAGGTTAGGGTGCGTTGGGAAACACCCCCTAGGGTGGATAAAGCGCTCACACGCTTGTCAAAACAAGGGGCTCTACCCTCTCCTGAGATGGCCGCCCTTAAGGATCCTGCTGATAGAAAGCAGGAGGGTATCCTAAAATGTATTTACACACATACTGGTGTTATACTGCGACCAGCAATCGCCTCAGCCTGGATGTGCAGTGCTGGGTTGGCGTGGTCGGATTCCCTGACTGAAAATAATGATACCCTAGATAGGGACAGTATATTATTGCCTATAGAGCATTTAAAAGATGCATTTCTATATATGCGTGATGCACAGCGGGATATTTGCCGACTGGCATCAAGAGTAAGTGCGCTGTCCATTTCTGCCAGAAGAGGGTTATGGACACGACAGTGGTCAGGTGATGCGGATTCCAAACGGCATATGGAAGTATTGCCTTATAAAGGGGAGGAGTTATTTGGGGTCGGTCTTTCAGACCTGGTGGCCACGGCAACAGCTGGGAAATCCACGTTTTTACCCCAGGTCGCCTCTCAACATAAGAAGACGCCGTATTATCAGGCGCAGTCCTTTCGTTCCCATAAGGGCAAACGGGCAAAAGGTTCCTCATTTCTGCCCCGTGACAGAGGGAGAGGAAAAAGGCTGCAGAAATCAGCCAGTTCCCAGGAACAGAAGCCCTCTCCCGCCTCTGCCAAGCCCTCAGCATGACGCTGGGGCTTTACAAGCGGACTCAGGCACGGTGGGGGCCCGTCTCAAGAATTTCAGCGCGCAGTGGGCTCACTCGCAAGTAGACCCCTGGATCCTTCAGGTGGTATCTCAGGGGTACAAATTGGAATTCGAGACGTCTCCCCCTCGCCGTTTCCTAAAGTCGGCTTTACCGACGTCTCCCTCCGACAGGGAGGCAGTATTGGAAGCCATTCACAAGCTGTATTCCCAGCAGGTGATAATCAAGGTACCCCTCCTGCAACAGGGAAAGGGGTATTATTCCACACTGTTGTGGTACCGAAGCCAGACGGCTCGGTGAGACCGATTTTAAATCTAAAATCTTTGAACACTTACATACAGAGGTTCAAATTCAAGATGGAGTCACTCAGAGCCGTGATTGCGAACCTGGAAGAAGGGGACTACATGGTGTCTCTGGACATCAAGGATGCTTACCTTCATGTCCCAATTTACCCTTCTCACCAAGGGTACCTCAGGTTTGTGGTACAGAACTGTCACTATCAGTTTCAGACGCTGCCGTTTGGATGGTCCACGGCACCCCGGGTCTTTACCAAGGTAATGGCCGAAATGATGATACTCCTTCGAAGGAAGGGAGTTTTAGTTATCCCTTACTTGGACGATCTCCTGATAAGGGTAAGATCCAGGGAACAGTTGGAGGTCGGTGTAGCACTATCTCAGGTAGTGTTGCGGCAGCACGGTTGGATTCTCAATATTCCAAAATCGCAGCTGATTCCGACGACTCGTCTTCTGTTCCTAGGGATGATCCTGGACACAGTCCAGAAAAAGGTGTTTCTCCCGGAGGAGAAAGCCAGGGAGTTATCCGAGCTAGTCAGGAACCTCCTAAAACCGAGCCAAGTCTCAGTGCATCAATGCACAAGGGTTCTGGGAAAAATGGTGGCTTCCTACGAAGCAATCCCATTCGGCAGATTCCACGCAAGAACTTTCCAGTGGGAGCTGCTGGACAAATGGTCCGGGTCGCATCTTCAGATGCATCAGCGGATAACCCTGTCACCAAGGACAAGGGTGTCTCTCCTGTGGTGGTTGCAGAGTGCTCATCTTCTAGAGGGCCGCAGATTCGGCATTCAGGACTGGGTCCTGGTGACCACGGATGCCAGCCTGCGAGGCTGGGGAGCAGTCACACAGGGAAGGAATTTCCAGGGCTTATGGTCAAGCCTGGAGACATCACTTCACATAAATATCCTGGAGCTAAGGGCCATTTACAATGCTCTAAGCTTAGCAAGACCTCTGCTTCAAGGTCAGCCGGTGTTGATCCAGTCGGACAACATCACGGCAGTCGCCCACGTAAACAGACAGGGCGGCACAAGAAGCAGGAGGGCAATGGCAGAAGCTGCAAGGATTCTTCGCTGGGCGAAAAATCTAGAGATGTGCACTTGAAATTTTTCGGGTTTTGTGTTTTGGTTTTGGGTTCGGTTCCGCGGCCGTGTTTTGGGTTCGACCACGTTTTGGCAAAACCTCACCGAATTTTTTTTGTCGGATTCGGGTGTGTTTTGGATTCGGGTGTTTTTTTCAAAAAACACTAAAAAACAGCTTAAATCATAGAATTTGGGGGTCATTTTGATCCCAAAGTATTATTAACCTCAAAAACCATAATTTCCACTCATTTTCAGTCTATTCTGAATACCTCACACCTCACAATATTATTTTTAGTCCTAAAATTTGCACCAAGGTCGCTGGATGACTAAGCTAAGCGACCCTAGTGGCCGACACAAACACCGGGCCCATCTAGGAGTGGCACTGCAGTGTCACGCAGGATGGCCCTTCCAAAAAACACTCCCCAAACAGCACATGACGCAAAGAAAAAAAGAGGCGCAATGAGGTAGCTGTGTGAGTAAGATAAGCGACCCTAGTGGCCGAGACAAACACCGGGCCCATCTAGGAGTGGCACTGCAGTGTCACGCAGGATGGCCCTTCCAAAAAACACTCCCCAAACAGCACATGACGCAAAGAAAAAAAGAGGCGCAATGAGGTAGCTGTGTGAGTAAGCTAAGCGACCCTAGTGGCCGACACAAACACCTGGCCCATCTAGGAGTGGCACTGCAGTGTCACGCAGGATGGCCCTTCCAAAAAACACTCCCCAAACAGCACATGACGCAAAGAAAAAAAGAGGCGCAATGAGGTAGCTGTGTGAGTAAGATAAGCGACCCTAGTGGCCGACACAAACACCGGGCCCATCTAGGAGTGGCACTGCAGTGTCACGCAGGATGGCCCTTCCAAAAAACACTCCCCAAACAGCACATGACGCAAAGAAAAAAAGAGGCGCAATGAGGTAGCTGTGTGAGTAAGATAAGCGACCCTAGTGGCCAACACAAACACCGGGCCCATCTAGGAGTGGCACTGCAGTGTCACGCAGGATGGCCCTTCCAAAAAACACTCCCCAAACAGCACATGACGCAAAGAAAAAAAGAGGCGCAATGAGGTAGCTGTGTGAGTAAGATAAGCGACCCTAGTGGCCGACACAAACACCTGGCCCATCTAGGAGTGGCACTGCAGTGTCACGCAGGATGGCCCTTCCAAAAAACACTCCCCAAACAGCACATGACGCAAAGAAAAAAAGAGGCACAATGAGGTAGCTGTGTGAGTAAGATAAGCGACCCTAGTGGCCGACACAAACACCGGGCCCATCTAGGAGTGGCACTGCAGTGTCACGCAGGATGGCCCTTCCAAAAAACACTCCCCAAACAGCACATGACGCAAAGAAAAAAAGAGGCGCAATGAGGTAGCTGTGTGAGTAAGATAAGCGACCCTAGTGGCCGACACAAACACCTGGCCCATCTAGGAGTGGCACTGCAGTGTCACGCAGGATGGCCCTTCCAAAAAACACTCCCCAAACAGCACATGACGCAAAGAAAAATTAAAGAAAAAAGAGGTGCAAGATGGAATTGTCCTTGGGCCCTCCCACCCACCCTTATGTTGTATAAACAGGACATGCACACTTTAACCAACCCATCATTTCAGTGACAGGGTCTGCCACACGACTGTGACTGAAATGACGGGTTGGTTTGGACCCCCACCGAAAAAGAAGCAATTAATCTCTCCTTGCACAAACTGGCTCTACAGAGGCAAGATGTCCACCTCATCATCATCCTCCGATATATCACCGTGTACATCCCCCTCCTCACAGATTATCAATTCGTCCCCACTGGAATCCACCATCTCAGCTCCCTGTGTACTTTGTGGAGGCAATTGCTGCTGGTCAATGTCTCCACGGAGGAATTGATTATAATTCATTTTAATGAACATCATCTTCTCCACATTTTCTGGAAGTAACCTCGTACGCCGATTGCTGACAAGGTGAGCGGCGGCACTAAACACTCTTTCGGAGTACACACTTGTGGGAGGGCAACTTAGGTAGAATAAAGCCAGTTTGTGCAAGGGCCTCCAAATTGCCTCTTTTTCCTGCCAGTATAAGTACGGACTGTGTAACGTGCCTACTTGGATGCGGTCACTCATATAATCCTCCACCATTCTTTCAATGGGGAGAGAATCATATGCAGTGACAGTAGACGACATGTCCGTAATCGTTGACAGGTCCTTCAGTCCGGACCAGATGTCAGCATCAGCAGTCGCTCCAGACTGCCCTGCATCACCGCCAGCGGGTGGGCTCGGAATTCTGAGCCTTTTCCTCGCACCCCCAGTCGCGGGAGAATGTGAAGGAGGAGATGTTGACAGGTCGCGTTCCGCTTGACTTGACAATTTTCTCACCAGCAGGTCTTTGAACCCCAGCAGACTTGTGTCTGCCAGAAAGAGAGATCCAAGGTAGGTTTTAAATCTAGGATCGAGCACGGTGGCCAAAATGTAGTGCTCTGATTTCAACAGATTGACCACCCGTGAATCCTTGTTAAGCGAATTAAGGGCTCCATCCACAAGTCCCACATGCCTAGCGGAATCGCTCCGTGTTAGCTCCTCCTTCAATGTCTCCAGCTTCTTCTGCAAAAGCCTGATGAGGGGAATGACCTGACTCAGGCTGGCAGTGTCTGAACTGACTTCACGTGTGGCAAGTTCAAAGGGCAGCAGAACCTTGCACAACGTTGAAATCATTCTCCACTGCGCTTGAGACAGGTGCATTCCACCTCCTATATCGTGCTGAATTGTATAGGCTTGAATGGCCTTTTGCTGCTCCTCCAACCTCTGAAGCATATATAGGGTTGAATTCCACCTCGTTACCACTTCTTGCTTCAGATGATGGCAGGGCAGGTTCAGGCGTTTTTGGTGTTGCTCCAGTCTTCTGTACGTGGTGCCTGTACGCCGAAAGTGTCCCGCAATTCTTCTGGCCACCGACAGCATCTCTTGCACGCCCCTGTCGTTTTTTTAAAAATTCTGCACCACCAAATTCAAGGTATGTGCAAAACATGGGACGTGCTGGAATTTGCCCAGATTTAATGCACACACAATATTGCTGGCGTTGTCCGATGCCACAAATCCACAGGAGAGTCCAATTGGGGTAAGCCATTCCGCGATGATCTTCCTCAGTTGCCGTAAGAGGTTTTCAGCTGTGTGCGTATTCTGGAAACCGGTGATACAAAGCGTAGCCTGCCTAGGAAAGAGTTGGCGTTTGCGAGATGCTGCTACTGGTGCCGCCGCTGCTGTTCTTGCGGCGGGAGTCCATACATCTACCCAGTGGGCTGTCACAGTCATATAGTCCTGACCCTGCCCTGCTCCACTTGTCCACATGTCCGTGGTTAAGTGGACATTGGGTACAGCTGCATTTTTTAGGACACTGGTGACTCTTTTTCTGAGGTCTGTGTACATTTTCGATATCGCCTGCCTAGAGAAATGGAACCTAGATGGTATTTGGTACCGGGGACACAGTACCTCCAAGAAGTCTTTAGTTGGCTCTGCAGTAATGATGGATACCGGAACCACGTTTCTCACCACCCAGGATGCCAAGGCCTCAGTTATCCGCTTTGCAGCAGGATGACTGCTGTGATATTTCATCTTCCTCGCAAAGGACTGTTGGACAGTCAATTGCTTGGTGGAAGTAGTAAAAGTGGTCTTACGATTTCCCCTCTGGGATGACCATCGACTCCCAGCAGCAACAACAGCAGCGCCAGCAGCAGTAGGCGTTACACGCAAGGATGCATCGGAGGAATCCCAGGCAGGAGAGGAATCGTCAGAATTGCCAGTGACATGGCCTGCAGGACTATTGGCATTCCTGGGGAAGGAGGAAATTGACACTGAGGGAGTTGGTGGGGTGGTTTGCGTGAGCTTGGTTACAAGAGGAAGGGATTTCCTGGTCAGTGGACTGCTTCCGCTGTCGCCCAAAGTTTTTGAACTTGTCACTGACTTATTATGAATGCGCTGCAGGTGACGTATAAGGGAGGATGTTCCGAGGTGGTTAACGTCCTTACCCCTACTTATTACAGCTTGACAAAGGCAACACACGGCTTGACAAATGTTGTCCGCATTTCTGTTGAAATACTTCCACACCGAAGAGCTGATTTTTTTGGTATTTTCACCAGGCATGTCAACGGCCATATTCCTCCCACGGACAACAGGTGTCTCCCCGGGTGCCTGACTTAAACAAACCACCTCACCATCAGAATCCTCCTTGTCAATTTCCTCCCCAGCGCCAGCAACACCCATATCCTCCTCATCCTGGTGTACTTCAACACTGACATCTTCAATCTGACTATCAGGAACTGGACTGCGGGTGCTCCTTCCAGCACTTGCAGGGGGCGTGCAAATGGTGGAAGGCGCATGCTCTTCACGTCCAGTGTTGGGAAGGTCAGGCATCGCAACCGACACAATTGGACTCTCCTTGTGGATTTGGGATTTCGAAGAACGCACAGTTCTTTGCGGTGCTTTTGCCAGCTTGAGTCTTTTCATTTTTCTAGCGAGAGGCTGAGTGCTTCCATCCTCATGTGAAGCTGAACCACTAGCCATGAACATAGGCCAGGGCCTCAGCCGTTCCTTGCCACTCCGTGTGGTAAATGGCATATTGGCAAGTTTACGCTTCTCCTCCGACAATTTTATTTTAGATTTTGGAGTCCTTTTTTTACTGATATTTGGTGTTTTGGATTTTACATGCTCTGTACTATGACATTGGGCATCGGCCTTGGCAGACGACGTTGCTGGCATTTCATCGTCTCGGCCATGACTAGTGGCAGCAGCTTCAGCACGAGGTGGAAGTGGATCTTGATCTTTCCCTAATTTTGGAACCTCAACATTTTTGTTCTCCATATTTTCATAGGCACAACTAAAAGGCACCTCAGGTAAACAATGGAGATGGATGGATACTAGTATACTTATGGATGGACGAGCGACTGCCGACACAGAGGTAGCTACAGCCGTGGACTACCGTACTGTGTCTGCTGCTAATATAGACTGGATGATAATGAGATGAAATCAATATATATATATATAATATCACACTAGTACTGCAGCCGGACAGGTAGATATATTTATTATGTAATGACTGATGACGGACCTGCTGGACACTGTCAGCTCAGCAGCACCGCAGACTGCTACAGTAAGCTACTATAGTAGTATGTATAAAGAAGAAAGAAAAAAAGAAAAAAACACGGGTAGGTGGTATACAATTATGGATGGACGAGCGACTGCCGACACAGAGGTAGCTACAGCCGTGGACTACCGTACTGTGTCTGCTGCTAATATAGACTGGATGATAATGAGATGAAATCAATATATATATATATAATATCACACTAGTACTGCAGCCGGACAGGTAGATATATTTATTATGTAATGACTGATGACGGACCTGCTGGACACTGTCAGCTCAGCAGCACCGCAGACTGCTACAGTAAGCTACTATAGTAGTATGTATAAAGAAGAAAGAAAAAAAAAACCACGGGTAGGTGGTATACAATTATGGATGGACGAGCGACTGCCGACACAGAGGTAGCTACAGCCGTGGACTACCGTACTGTGTCTGCTGCTAATATAGACTGGATGATAATGAGATGAAATCAATATATATATAATATCACACTAGTACTGCAGCCGGACAGGTAGATATATTTATTATGTAATGACTGATGACGGACCTGCTGGACACTGTCAGCTCAGCAGCACCGCAGACTGCTACAGTAAGCTACTATAGTAGTATGTATAAAGAAGAAAGAAAAAAAGAAAAAAACACGGGTAGGTGGTATACAATTATGGATGGACGAGCGACTGCCGACACAGAGGTAGCTACAGCCGTGGACTACCGTACTGTGTCTGCTGCTAATATAGACTGGATGATAATGAGATGAAATCAATATATATATATATAATATCACACTAGTACTGCAGCCGGACAGGTAGATATATTTATTATGTAATGACTGATGACGGACCTGCTGGACACTGTCAGCTCAGCAGCACCACAGACTGCTACAGTAAGCTACTATAGTAGTATGTATAAAGAAGAAAGAAAAAAAAAACACGGGTAGGTGGTATACAATTATGGATAAACGAGCGACTGCCGACACAGAGGTAGCTACAGCCGTGGACTACCATACTGTGTCTGCTGCTAATATAGACTGGATGATAATGAGATGAAATCAATATATATATATATATATATATAATATCACTAGTACTGCAGCCGGACAGGTATATATATTTATTATGTAATGACTGATGACGGACCTGCTGGACACTGTCAGCTCAGCAGCACCGCAGACTGCTACAGTAAGCTACTATAGTAGTATGTATAAAGAAGAAGAAAGAAAAGAAAAAAAACGGGTAGGTGGTATACAATATTATATATATATTATATACAATTATATATATATATATATATATATTAAACTGGTGGTGATTATTAAACTGGTGGTCAGGTCACTGGTCACACTATCAGCAACTTGCAAGTAGTACTCATAAGCAGACAATCACAATATATATTATACTGGTGGTCAGTGTGGTCACAATGGCAGTGTGGCACTCTGGCAGCAAAAGTGTGCACTGTACGTTATATGTACTCCTGAGTCCTGCTCTCAGACTCTAACTGCTCCCCACTGTCAGTGTCTCCCCCACAAGTCAGATATACATTATACAGTCACACTATCTATCACTTCAGCAAGTAGTAGTACTACTCCTCCTAATGCTCCCCAAAATTACTACTGTGTCTCTCTCTACTCTAGTCTCACTCTCTTCTCTATAAACGGAGAGGACGCCAGCCACGTCCTCTCCCTATGAATCTCAATGCACGTGTGAAAATGGCGGCGATGCGCGGCTCCTTATATAGAATCCGAGTCTCGCGATAGAATCCGAGCCTCGCGAGAATCCGACAGCGGGATGATGACGTTCGGGCGCGCTCGGGTTAACCGAGCAAGGCGGGAAGATCCGAGTCGCTCGGCCCCGTGTAAAAAAAAATGAAGTTCGGGCGGGTTCGGATTCCGAGGAACCGAACCCGCTCATCTCTAGAAAAATCATGTGATAGCACTGTCAGCAGTATTCATTCCGGGAGTGGACAACTGGGAAGCAGACTTCCTCAGCAGGCACGACCTCCACCCGGGAGAGTGGGGACTTCACCCAGAAGTCTTCCACATGATTAAAAACCGTTGGGAAAAACCAAAGGTGGACATGATGGCGTCCCGCCTCAACAAAAAACTCGACAGGTATTGCGCCAGGTCAAGGGACCCTCAGGCAAGAGCTGTAGACGCTCTGGTAACACCGTGGGTGTACCAGTCAGTGTATGTGTTCCCTCCTCTGCCTCTCATACCCAAGGTACTGAGAATTATAAGACGGAGAGGAGTAAGCACTATATTCGTGGCTCCGGATTGGCCAAGAAGGACTTGGTACCCGGAACTTCAAGAGATGCTCACGGAGGATCCGTGGCCTCTACCTCTAAGAAGGGACCTGCTCCAGCAAGGACCCTGTCTGTTCCAAGACTTACCGCGGCTGCGTTTGACGGCATGGCGGTTGAACGCCGGATCCTTAAGGAAAAAGGCATTCCGGATGAAGTCATCCCTACCCTGATCAAAGCCAGGAAGGATGTAACGGCAAAACATTATCACCGCATTTGGCGAAAATATGTTGCGTGGTGCGAAGCCAGTAAGGCCCCGACGGAGGAATTTCAACTGGGTCGATTCCTACATTTCCTGCAAACAGGAGTGTCTATGGGCCTGAAATTGGGGTCCATTAAGGTTCAAATTTCGGCCCTGTCAATTTTCTTCCAGAAAGAACTAGCTTCAGTCCCTGAAGTTCAGACGTTTGTAAAAGGGGTACTGCATATACAGCCTCCTTTTGTGCCTCCAGTGGCACCTTGGGATCTCAATGTAGTTTTGGGGTTCCTAAAGTCACATTGGTTTGAACCACTTAAATCTGTGGAGTTAAAATATCTCACATGGAAAGTGGTCATGCTATTGGCCCTGGCCTCGGCCAGGCGCGTGTCAGAATTGGCGGCTTTATCCTGTAGAAGCCCTTATCTGATTTTCCATTCGGACAGGGCGGAATTGAGGACTCGTCCTCAGTTTCTCGCTAAGGTGGTTTTCAGCGTTTCACCTGAACCAACCTATTGTGGTGCCTGCGGCTACTAGGGACTTGGAGGACTCCAAGTTGCTAGACGTTGTCAGGGCCCTGAAAATATATCTTTCCAGGACGGCTGGAGTCAGAAAATCTGACTTGCTGTTTATCCTGTATGCACCCAACAAGCTGGGTGCTCCTGCTTCTAAGCAGACTATTGCTCGTTGGATTTGTAGTACAATTCAGCTTGCACATTCTGTGGCAGGCCTGCCACTGCCAAAAATCTGTAAATGCCCACTCCACAAGGAAGGTGGGCTCATCTTGGGCGGCTGCCCGAGGGGTCTCGGCTTTACAACTTTGCCGAGCAGCTACTTGGTCAGGAGCAAATACGTTTGCAAAATTCTACAAATTTGATACCCTGGCTGAGGAGGACCTGGAGTTCTCTCATTCGGTGCTGCAGAGTCATCCGCACTCTCCCGCCCGTTTGGGAGCTTTGGTATAATCCCCATGGTCCTTACGGAGTTCCAAGCATCCACTAGGACGTCAGAGAAAATAAGATTTTACTCACCGGTAAATCTATTTCTCGTAGTCCGTAGTGGATGCTGGGCGCCCATCCCAAGTGCGGATTATCTGCAATACTTGTACATAGTTATTGTAAAATAATCGGGTTATTGTTGTAGTGAGCCATCTTTTCGAGAGGCTCCTCTGTTATCATACTGTTAACTGGGTTCATATTACAAGTTATACGGTGTGATTGGTGTGGCTGGTATGAGTCTTACCCGGGATTCAAAAATCCTTCCTTATTGTGTACGCTCGTCCGGGCACAGTATCCTAACTGAGGCTTGGAGGAGGGTCATGGGGGGAGGAGCCAGTGCACACCAGGTAGTCCTAAAGCTTTACTTTTGTGCCCAGTCTCCTGCGGAGCCGCTACCCCCCCCCCCCCCCCATGGTATTTACGGAGTTCCCAGCATCCACTACGGACTACGAGAAATAGATTTACCGGTGAGTAAAATCTTATTTTCTGGTCTGTGTCCAGAACCATCCCCAGGAACAGTAGACGTGTCGTAGGAACCAGCTTCGACTTTGGAATATTCAGAATCCAGCCGTGCTTGCTGTTGTAGCACTTCCCGAGATAGTGCTACTCCGACCAACAACTGCTCCCTGGACCTCGCCTTTATAAGGAGATCGTCCAAGTACGGGATAATTAAAACTCCCTTTTTCCGAAGGAGTATCATAATTTCGGCCATTACTTTGGTAAACACCCTCGGTGCCGTGGACAGACCAAACGGCAATGTCTGGAATTGGTAATGACAGTCCTGTACCACAAATCTGAGGTACTCCTGGTGAGGAGGGTAAATGGGGACATGCAGGTAAGCATCCTTGATGTCCAGTGATACCATGTAATCCCCTTCGTCCAGTCTTGCAATCACCGCCCTGAGCGATTCCATCTTGAACTTGAACCTTCTTATATAAGTGTTCAAGGATTTCAAATTTAAAATGGGTCTTACCGAACCGTCCGGTTTCGGCACCACAAACATTGTGGAATAGTAACCCCGTCCTTGTTGAAGGAGGGGCACCTTGATTATCACCTGCTGAGAATACAGGTTATGAATCGTCTCCAGCACTGCCTCCCTGTTTGGCGGAGTTGTTGGCAAGGCAGATTTGAGGAAACGGCGAGGGGGAGACGTCTCGAATTCCAGCTTGTACCCCTGAGATACCACTTGTAGAATCCAGGGATCCACCCGTGGGCAAGCCCACTGGTCGCTGAAGTGTCTGAGACGGGCCCCCACCGCACCTGGCTCCGCCTGTGGAGCCCCAGCGTCATGCGGTGGACTTAGAGGAAGCGGGGGAGGACTTTTGTTCCTGGGAACTGGCTGTATGTTGCAGCTTTTTTCCCTCTTCCTCTGGGCAGGAAGGACGCGCCTCTAACCCGCTTTCCTTTCTGGGGCCGAAAGGACTGTACCTGATAATACGGTGCTTTCTTCGGCTGTGAGGGAACATGGGGTAAAAATGTCGGCTTCCCAGCAGTTGCTGTGGAAACTAGGTCCGAGAGACCGTCCCTAAACAATTCCTCACCCTTGTAAGGCAAAACCTCCATGTGCCTTTTAGAATCTGTATCACCTGTCCATTGCCGAGTCCACAATACTCTCCTGGCAGAAATGGACATTGCATTAATTCTAGATGCCAGCCGGCAAATATCCCTCTGTGCATCTCTCATGTATAAGACTGCGTCTTTAATATGCTCTATGGTTAGCAATATAGTGTCCCTGTCTAAGGTATCAATATTTTCAGACAGGGAATCTGACCACGCAGCTGCAGCACTGCACATCCATGCTGAAGCAATAGCCGGTCTCAGTATAATACCTGAGTGTGTATATACAGACTTCAGGATAGCCTCCTGCTTCCTATTAGCAGGCTCCTTTAGGGCGGCCGTGTCCGGAGATGGTAGTGCCACCTTTTTTGATAGGCGTGTGAGCGCTTTATCCACCCTAGGGGATGTCTCCCAACGTAACCTGTCCTCTGGCGGGAAAGGGTACGCCATTAGTAACTTTTTAGAAACCACCAGTTTCTTATCGGGGGAAGCCCACGCTGCTTCACACACTTCATTTAACTCATCTGATGGGGGAAAAACCACTGGCAGCTTTTTCTCCCCAAACATAATACCCTTTTTTGTGGTACCTGGGGTAATGTCAGAAATGTGCAACACATTTTTCATTGCCGTAATCATGTAACGGGTGGCTCTATTGGAATGTACACTAGTCTCATCGTCGTCGACACTGGAGTCAGTATCCGTGTCGACATCTGTGTCTGCCATCTGCGGTAGCGGGCGTTTTTGAGCCCCTGATGGCTCTTGAGACGCCTGGGCAGGCACGGGCTGAGAAGCCGGCTGTCCCACATCTGCTATGTCGTCAAACCTTTTATGCAAGGAGTTGACACTGTCGCGTAATTCCTTCCACATATCCATCCATTCAGGTGTCGACCCCGCAGGGGGTGACATCACATTTATCGGCACCTGCTCCGCCTCCACGTAAGCCTCCTCATCAAACATGTCGACACAGCCTGTACCGACACACCGCACACACACAGGGAATGCTCTGACTGAGGACAGGACCCCACAAAGTCCTTTGGGGAGACAGAGAGAGAGTATGCCAGCACACACCACAGCGCTATATAATGCAGGAAGTTACACTACACAAGTGATTTACCCTATAGCCGCTATATATATATAGTATTAGCGCCTAAATTTAGTGCCCCCCCTCTCTTTTTTACCCTATAGAGCCTGGAAACTGCAGGGGAGAGCCTGGGGAGCGATCCTTCCAGCGGAGCTGTGAGAGGAAATGGCGCCAGTGTGCTGAGGGAGATAGCCCCGCCCCTTTTCGGCTGACTTTTCCCGCATTTATAAAAAATAATGTGGCAGGGGTATTTTACACATATATAGCTTCCCAGGCTATATTATGTGTTATTTGCCACCCTAAGGTACTCTAATTGCTGCCCAGGGCGCCCCCCCCCCCCAGCGCCCTGCACCCATCAGTGACCGGAGTATGTGGTGTGCACAGGGAGCAATGGCGCACAGCTGCAATGCTGTGCGCTACCTTAATGAAGACCGGAGTCTTCAGCCGCCGATTTCCGTGAAGATCTTCTTGCTTCTGGCTCTGCAAGGGGGACGGCGGCGCGGCTCCGGGACCGGACGACCGAGGCTGGGCCTGTGTTCGATCCCTCTGGAGCTAATGGTGTCCCTTAGCCTAGAAGCCCAAGCTAGCTGCAAGCAGGTAGGTTCGCTTCTCTCCCCTAAGTCCCTCGTAGCAGTGAGTCTGTTGCCAGCAGATCTCACTGAAAATAAAAAACCTAAAATATACTTTCTTTTCTAAGAGCTCAGGAGAGCCCCTAGTGTGCAACCAGCTCGGCTGGGCACAGAATTCTAACTGGGGTCTGGAGGAGGGGCTTAGAGGGAGGAGCCAGTGCACACCAGGTAGTCCTAATTCTTTCTTAGATGTGCCCAGTCTCCTTCGGAGCCCGCTATTGCCCATGGTCCTTACGGAGTTCCCAGCATCCACTAGGACGTCAGAGAAACCTATGTTTTGTTCTTATGTGTATGCAATGTACACTCTTATTTCAAATACTGGTACCCATTTGAGAGAGTAATGAAGTGTTGTATTAGAACAAGTGTACAAGTATAGCAACACACTGGCAAATGACACTGCACCCCTGTTCAGATAGTTTATCCAGCAATTTCATGCAAGCTCACAGATACTGTACTTATGATTATTGATCAACTGTATTCAAGGTTTATACACTACTGAGATACCTTACTTGACCCTATCCAAACTTTTGGCTATTAATGACTATGCGTTATCAGGATCTAAGTTGAATGAAATTTCGCTGTGAGTAATAATCTGAATTTATGAACACTCCCAGTTATTTGTGAGAATTTACCAGCTGGATTCAAGCTAGATGTATTTTTGAGACATTGAAATTTTGGCTTTATGTAAGCTTTAAACTACTTGTGATTATCAACCAATTGGGTTCAAGTTTCATGGACTACTGAGACATTGAAAGATCCTAGAAATCACCATCTGGCATTTCTCTTCTTATGGCTCTTACCTAAATACACTCTCTCATGCATATTCGGATAACCCTGTGCAATGCTAACTCAAGCAACAGAGGTATTCTTTTGGACAGCAGAAGTGTAACACTTATCGTTTTCATACTTTGAATCTTATTAACTGTGGGCATCATTGACCCAACTCCGAACACACACTGTCTCTTCTAGACATTACGCCTTGTACATGCCATCATCCAATAACGGGTAAGCAGAGGCGACAAGTAGGGATACGTACCCATTACCTACAGCCTTACCACACTGGATATGCCCAATCTCATCCAATCTCGGAAGCCAAGCAGTGTTGGGCTTGGTCAGTACCAGTAAGGGAGACCTCCTGGGAAAACCAAGTACTGTAGATATATGAAGCAGTAGAACAACCATACTTACCTTGGAAAGTGGAAGTCTATTACTTTACCTCCTTCCACACCAGAAAATTTGGTGATATCACTCTCTCATTGCTCATTCGATGGCTAACAGATGAGCAAAAGCAGAAGGGGCTAGTCTCTACTACTCTTATCTAGCAAACCTAAACATTCTCTCAAATATTGGTGATACATTGCATGCGCACAATCAGACCCAAAAGATTTATTTGGCTTATAAGCCAGATTATTAGTGAGCTTTCAAAATAATATTGGCTCACTTTGTGGGTATTTGGAGTAACACAGCCCGACATCTGTTCTCTTAAGTTGAGCTGGGATATATCTTACCCCTTATATATCTGTATGATAAGAGAACAGAACAGAAATTTTCGCTCTGATGAACATCACAATTGAATTTTTATCTATTTAAAACTTGCTCTTCCTATCAGGAGAATATATCCCCTGTGTGAGATAGCTATATCTATAAAAAGACAGAGCTTTATTTAATGCATATTCACAAGAAGAGTAACTTTTTGAGTAATTAATTTAATAACGTTTTAATTCTTAATTTATGTCATCCTGATCTCTTAAGTGCATAGAAATAAAAGTTAAGATTTAATACTGAGTACGCAATCACATTACCACACAATATATTAACATAAGCGTCCCCCAGATACACTAACAGTCCGCTTGCTCTCGCAAAACCCGTTGGAATACTGTTTCACAACCACTCGGACTTACGACCAGGTCTCCGTCTAGCTGCAAACGGCAATTTAATTATTTTCGCTGATTGCATTTTTATGTTCTGTAATACTGTACAGTATGTAAGAGTTACTTTATGCAAAATAAAAAGTTTTAAAGTTGGAGTTTCATTTAGACATTTTTATTCAGGATATTTAAAAATGATTACCTGTATTAAAAATGGGCTCCTCGCTTAACTACCAATTTGTTTAACGACCTATTCGTAGGAACGGATCTCAGTCGTTAAATTAGGGTAATCAGTATAGAATTTGTTTATCTATTGACAGAAAACCGCTGCACTAAATCATACCATGTGGAAGAGGGCAGTAAGCTTCTGGGAAAGATCTGCTATGGAGATGTGTGCCGCTGTGCGGAAGGTAAGATACAAAGAAACACATGGTTGTGGGTGTTTAAGAGTGAATTGTGTGTATTGTTAAGATACGTTGATTTAAAGATCTGCATGTAAACAAAACAAATACAATATAAAAACTACTTGTACTTTTAAATAAAGATTTATTATAATTAAATTACATGAAAAAAAACATTATTGCCATACAAAACTCTTGCTGTATCATCCCACATATTACTTATTTGTTCTCTAATATACAGTAGCTAAGGTTACCACCTTTTTATTTTTGGATTCCTGCGCCGGGTGTGGTCAATGGGCATGGGTATGGCCAAAACCATAGGGTGACACCTATGTTATTTTAGCACTGTAATAAAAACAGAAAACAGACAAATCGCAGGGCGCTAACACAGAACTGAAAGTCGTTCTTATAATAAAGCCCCATGGCAGAGGTGTAGCTAGGTGCCATGGTGCCCGGACAAAGGGTATGTTTCTGCGCCCCACTCCCCTGTACTGAATTAGGTGCATGATACATTTGAAAAGAAAAAATAATTAAACAATCCTAAATTGGTGAAAAGGCTGGTTCAAGACCTTGTGGAGCTCAGGGCGAAAGTTTCCTTTGGGTGCCCCCCATGTATAAAATAGGGACAGTGCGCGACAAAGGCGCGCAACAAAAATATAGGGACATGGCTTTATGGGCAAGGGGCATAGCCATAGAATAGTACCAACTCGGATTACACTGCACAGTAGTGTCTGTTATTCACATTACACCACACGGTAGTACCCCTTATAGACTTTATGCCATACAGTAGAGCCCCTTATATATGTTACCCCACACAGTGGAGTCCCTTATACATGTTACGCCAAACAGTAGAGTCCCTTATACATGTTACCCCACACAGTAGAGTCCCTTATACATGTTACGCCACACAGTAGAGGCCCTTATACACATTACACAACACAGCAGAGCTGCTTATAAGGGATCCGGTCTGAAAGTCAACACTATCTAGGTCGACAATGTTTTGGTCGACCACTGAAGGTCGACAGACAATATGTCGACAGTGATGGAAGTTCGACATGGTTCCTATGTCGACAGTTCACAAGGTCGACATGAGTTTTTTACATATATTTTTTTTACATTTTTGTACTTTCATACGTAATGATCCACGTGGACTACGACTGGGAATAGTAACCTGTGCCGAGCGCAGCGGAGCAAGGCACCATGCCCGAAGCATGGCGAGCTTCGAGGGGACACGGTGCACTAATTCAGCTTGCCAGTCACTGTACGGAGTAAACGACACAAAAAAAACTTTTAAAACGCATGTCGACCTTTTCAACTGTCGACATAGAACCTGTCGACATAGAAACCATGTGGACATTCCATCCCTGTCGACCTAGTGCCTGTCGACCTTCAGTGGTCGACTCAAACATTGTCGACTTAGATAGTGTCGCTTCTATGATCCACACCCGCTTATACATGTTATGCCACAGTAGAGCCGCTTATATTTGTTACACCACAGTAGAGCTGCTTACACACGTTATGCCACAGAAGAGCCACTTATACATGTTACTCTGCAGCTTCTAATGCAGAGAGAGGTGCTGCAGCATCAATGTAGAGAAAGGTGCTGCAGCAGCCAGGGCAGAGAGAGAGAGAGAGAGGTGCTGCAGCAGCCAGGGCAGAAAGAGGGGCTGCAGCAGCCGAGTAATGAAACAGGTGCTGCAGCAGCTGGGATAGAGACAGGTGCTCCAGCAGCTGGGACAGAGTGAGGTGGTACTGCAGCAGTCGGGGCAGAAAGAAGTTCAGCAGCAACAGGGACACAGAGTTTTGTAGCAGAACAGAAGTAACCCTGCTGCACAGCTACAAGCAGACAGCGAGACATATAAACAGGGCGGCAGAGCTCCGGCATGTGCTGGCTATCAGTGTCTCCTGCAGTTGCCTCTGGCCTGCTCTGTACCCTATCTAGTCTCCGAGTCAGTGTGTGTCCCCTCAGCTCCCCCTCCTCCTGCTCTGCCTGTTCAGCAAGCTGTGGTATAGTGGGCAGAGGGAGGGGGGCAGGCAGCAGCACGCCCTCTAACTTTTCCGGTGCCCGAAGCTCGAGCTCCACCGGAGCCCCCTCGCTACACCCCTGCCTAATGGTCACATGCAAATAAATCCTAAATATGATCCCTTGCTGCAGTTTGGATTTAAATCTCTGCATAGGTTCAAGAAACAACAGACCGCAAGGAGGAGTGAATAAACTGCGCTTGGGGATCACAGCAGATAATTATTTGGAAGGTAATAAAATAGGATTTTATATACCTACCGGTAAATCCTTTTCTCGTAGTCCGTAGAGGATGCTGGGGTCCATATTAGTACCATGGGGTATAGACGGGTCCACCAGGAGCCATTGGCACTTTAAGAGTTTAACAGTGTAGGCTGGCTCCTCCCTCTATGCCCCTGCTACCAGACTCAGTCTGGAAACTGTGACCGAGAAGACGACATACTTTGAGAGAAGGAATTACACCCTAGAGGATGCATATTAGTACCATGGGGATGTACCAAAGCACCCAGAACGGGCGGGAGAGCGCGGAGGCTCCTGCAGAACTGCTTGACCAAACTTGAGGTCATCAGAGGCCAAAGTATCGAACTTGTAAAACTTAGCAAACATGTTCGACTCAGACCAAGTAGCCGCTCGGCAAAGCTGCAAAGCCGAGACACCCCGGGCAGCCGCCCAGAAAGAATCCACTCTACGAGTAGAGTGGGCCTTAACAGATTTTGGACACTGCAATCCTGCCGTAGAATATGCATGCTGGATGGTGAACCTGATCCAGCGAGAAATCGTCTGCTTAGAAGCAGGACACCCAATTTTCTTGGGATCATACAGGACAAACAGAGAGTCCGATTTTCTGTGACAAGCAGTCCTCTTCACATAGACCTTCAAAGCCCTCACAACATCCAAGGTCTTTGAAGCAATTGAGGAGTCAGTAGCCACTGGCACCACAATAGGTTGGTTGATATGAAAAGCCGACACAACCTTAGGAAGGAACTGTTGACATGTCCTGAGTTCCGCCCTATCTTCATGGAAGACCAAATAGGGGCTTTTACAGGACAAGGCCTCCAGTTCCGACACACGTCGCGCAGAAGATAAGGCCAACAAAGTGACAGCCTTCCACGTGAGAAAATTGACCTCAACCTCCTGTAGAGGCTCAAACCAATCCGATTGCAGGAAATGCAACACTACGTCCAAATCCCAGGGTGCCGTCGACACCACAAAGGGAGGCTGGATGTGTAGAACCCCTTTCAAAAAGGTCTGAACCTCAGGGAGGGCAGCCAATTGTTTCTGGAAGAAAATGGATAAAGCCGAAATCTGGACCTTGAGGGATCCCA
Organism: Pseudophryne corroboree; assembly: GCF_028390025.1. Classification (NCBI taxonomy): domain Eukaryota; kingdom Metazoa; phylum Chordata; class Amphibia; order Anura; family Myobatrachidae; genus Pseudophryne; species Pseudophryne corroboree. The sequence continues at coordinate 60,658,177 of NC_086449.1, forward strand.
ATCTCAGGCCCATATCCACACCTGCTTGCAGGAATAGGAGAAAACGCCCCAGTTGAAACTCCACCACTGGAAACTTCTTGGATTCACACCAAGACACATACATTTGCCAAATGTGATGGTAATGTTTAGACGTTACTCCCTTCCTAGCCTGTATCAGGGTAGGAATAACAGTGCACGGAATACCCTTCCGAGCTAAGATCTGGCGCTCAACCGCCATGCTGTCAAACGTAGCCGTGGTAAGTCCTGATAGGCGAACGGCCCCTGTAGTAGAAGATCCTCCCAAAGAGGCAGAGGCCTTGGATCTTCCAAAAGTAGATCCAGCAGATCCGCGTACCAAGCACTACTTGGCCAGTCCGGAGCAATGAGGATTGCCAGAACCTTTGTTCTTCTTACCAGCTGTAGAATTTGTGGAATGAGAGGAAGTGGAGGGAACACATACACTGATGGGAACATCCATGGTGTCACCAGTGCATCTACCGCCACTGCCTGCCGGTCTCTCAACCTGGAACAGTACCTCCGCAGCTTCTTGTTGAGGCGGAAGGCCATCATGTCCATGTGAGGAACCCCCCACCAATCGGTTACCTCCTCGAACACCTCCGGGTGGAGGCCCCATTCTCTTGGATGGAGATCGTGTCTGCTGAGGAAGTCTGCTTCCCAGTTGTTCATTCCCGGAATGAAGATTGCCGACAACGCCACTGCGTATCTTTCCGCCCAAAGGAGGATCCTTGACACCTCTGACATCACCGCTCTGCTCTTCGTTCCGCCTTGTCGGTTTATGTAGGCCGCCGTGGTCACGTTGTCCGACTGCACCTGGACCGCCCGATCCTGTAGAAGGCGTGCTGCTTGAAGAAGGCAGTTGTACATGGCTCTTAGCTCCAGGATGTTTATTGGAAGAAGGGACTCCTGAATTGACCATCTTCCTTGGAAGGTTTCCCCTTGAGTGACTGCTCCCCAACCTCTGAGACTTGCATCCGTGGTTAGAAGGATCCTGTCCTGAACTCCGAACCGTCGGCCCTCCAGAAGGTGAGGCAGTTGAAGCCACCAGAGGAGTGAAATCATTGCTTTCGGCGACAGACGTATCCTCTTTTGCATGTGTAGGTGAGAGCCCGACCACTGGTCCAGGAGATCCAGTTGAAAGGGTCTTGCATGAAATCTCCCGTACTGCAGGGCCTCGTAGGAGGCAACAATCTTTCCCAGAAGGCGGATGCATTGATGAACCGATACCCAGGTAGGCTTCAAGACATCCTGGACCATAGATTGTATCACCAACGCTTTCTCCTCCGGGAAAAACACCCTTTTCACCTCCGTGTCGAGGATCATCCCCAGGAAAGACAGCCTCGTTGTCGGTTCCAGATGAGTCTTGGGAAGGTTGAGGATCCAACCGTGCTCCCTGAACAGCTGCATCATGAGAGCAATGGACCTCAACAACCTCTCCCTGTAGGATGCCTTGATCAGGAGATCGTCCAGATATGGAATTATGTTCACCCCCTGCTTGCGGAGGAGAACCATCATCTCTGCCATCACCTTGGTGAAGACCCTCGGTGCTGTGGAGAGACCGAACGGTAGTGCTTGAAGCTGGTAGTGATCATCTAGCAGTGCAAACCGGAGAAAAGCTTGATGCGGCAACCAGATCGGAATGTGGAGGTACGCATCCTTGATATCCAGGGATACCAAGAACTCCCCCTCTTCTAGACCTGATATCACCGCCCTGAGAGACTCCATCTTGAACTTGAACTCCTTTAGAAAGGAGTTCAGCGATTTTAGGTTCAGAATGGGCCTGAATGAACCATCTGGCTTCGGTACCACAAAAAGGTTCGAATAGTAGCCTTTGGTTTGCATGAGAGGAGGTACCGGTACAATGACATTTGCCTCCACTAGTTTTCGGACAGCGTCTTGTAATACAGTGCTGTCCGCCAACAGAGTTGGTAAGCCTGATTTGAAGAAACGATGAGGGGGCAGGTTCTGAAATTCCAGCCTGTATCCCTGGGATACAATATTTAACACCCAGGGATCCAGGTCGGACGAAACACAGACGTGACTGGAGTGTCTGAGTCTCGTACCTACCGGCCCCACCTCCCGGCCACGCGGTCCACCGTCATGTGGAGGACTATGACGCAGCAGATGCCGGCTTTTGGTCCTGTGAACCAGTAGCGGCAGGTTTCTTGGACTTAACCCGACCTCCTTTAAAAAAGGTAGTGGATGGTTTGGCCTTTCTAGACTTGTGAGGCCGAAAGGACTGCGTAGCAGAAGAGGAAAAATACTTTTTCTGCACAGGTGCTGAGGAGGGAAGAAACGGAGACTTACCCGCTGTAGCCGTGGAGATCCACGCGTCCAGAGCTTCTCCAAAGAGAGCCTGACCTCTATAGGGTAGGGACTCCACACTTTTCCTGGACTCCGCGTCGGCCGACCCCTGGCATAGCCACAGACCCCGACGAGCTGAAACAGACATGGAAGAAATTCCCTCAGCCATGGAACCCAGGTCCGTCATGGACTCTACCATAAAACCCGCTGAATCTTGTATGTTACGTAAATACAATGCCACATCATCCTTATCCATCGTATCCAGATCCTCAAGTAAGGTATCCGACCACATTACTATTGCCTTGGCAATCCATGCATCAGCAATAGTGGGACGCAAGATGGCCCCCGTGGCAATGTACATTGATTTAAGTGTGTTATCAATCTTCCTATCAGCCGGCTCCTTTAAGGCGGTAGATCCTGTTACAGGTAAAACCACCTTCTTTAAAAGTCTGGACATAGATACATCAACAATCTGTGGATTCTGTTATGCACACCAGTGCCTGCAGGAATGTACTGGTGTCAGAACTGTTATGCACTCCAGTACCTGCAGGAATGTACTGGTGTTTGAACTGTTATGCACACCAGTGCCTGCAGGAATGTACTGGTGTCTGAACGGATAGGTATGCAAAACAAATGAACTCACAGACAGACTGGGGAATATGACATTACGTACACAGAAGGTGATACGGTAACAAAATACACACAAAGTGAACAGAGAAGCCCAGAGGCTAAGGAACTGGGTGTCTCCCTAGTATTAGTAATGCTCAGATGGGAAAAGCAAGATGTTGTGTTTTAATACGTAGAGAACCCGAAATGCTGTTGCTAAGGGCAACAGCAAAACCCTAAAGGGTTACCAACGGGTGTGGCAGTAAACTCCTTGGTCAGAGATGGAATGATAGACACAAGGAGAGTCTCCACAATCCTAATTCTCACTTGCAGTGTACAGGTACAGCTTACTGCCACTAAGCTGACACCTGAACACCTTGCACAGTGAGACAGGATTTAGGCAGGCAAGTCTTAGAATACAGCCGCAAACTTGCTAAGTTCACAGAGTAGTAAAAGAACCCCAGCAAGCTAAACGACTGACTCCAGTCTTACTGCTAGGTCTGGATTGGCAGAGTGTAATACCAAATCCCCAGGCCTATTTGCAGTAAGCAACAACAAATACAAAGCTACACAGTACTGGCTAACTTACAGAAACTGACTAACCAACAAAGATTCAGCAGCATCTGCTTAACCTGAGAAGAGGCCTTATAAAGCAGGTGCTGTCCACGCCCCACTGAGACCTCACAGACTGTGAGCACAAAAACCAGCACCGGATCCCCTGCCGTGCACAGAGCCTGTAACCACTGCACAGCAAAAGACCCGAACCGGAGTATCAGCTGCGCTCAGATTACTCCGCTAGCACTTGTCTCCCGGTTGCCATGACGACGTGGCAGCACAGGGCAGGAGACCCTAACAGATTCTCCCATTTTTTCCTATCTGCCTCAGTGAAAGGAAACGCCACCAGTACCCTTTTAGGGATCTGGAATTTTTTCTGAGGGTTTTCCCATGCTTTCTCAAAGATAGCATTTAATTCTTTTGATGCAGGGAAGGTTAGCGAGGCCTTTTTATTGACAGTGAAAAAGGCCTCCTCAACCTGCTCAGGTGTGGTATCAGTAACATTTAACACATCCCTGACAGCCTCTATCAACAGCTGCACCCCCTTTGCAAGAGATGCGGACCCCCGCAACGTATCCCCATCAACGTCAGAATCAGACTCGGTATCCGCGTCGTCTTGCATGATCTGGCCAAGCACACGCTTATGGGGGTATATAACGGAGCGTTCCGAGGTACCAGAACCTAACACCTGGGTTGCTGATTCAGTACTAGCAACCCTGTCAGAAATCTGAGAAATCCAAGATTTGATAGAGGAAAACCATTCTGGTACTTTTACCGGAATAAGCACCGCAGTGCGCAGGCGCATGGCAGTCATCGGTGCCCAGCGATCGCCTCCGAGAAAGAGGTGGTCGCTGGACGGGAGGGGGTTTAGTAGGCGCGGTCCGGCCAACGCAGGCGTGGCCGGACCATTGGGGGGGCTTGGCTCCGCAGCTGCGTGACGTATCACGCAGCCGCTGCGGCCAGCGGCAGCGAGACACAACTCCCGGCCAGCCGCAGGAGCTGCGCTGGCCGGGAGTTACTCCAAAGATACAAAGGCATCGCCTTTGGGCGATGCTTTTGTATTTGTGCGGGGGGGGGGGGGGGGGGTGGCACTGCCATGCGGGGTGGACTAGCCCTGTGCTGGGCGTCCCCCAGCATGTCTGAGTTTACGATCGTAGCTGTGCTAAATTTAGCACAGCTACGATCAACTCGGAATGACCCCCATTGTCCCTGGACATAGTGAAATAAAACCACCAAACACACCACACGCACATAGGGAAGGGCAGACAGAGTTTCCCCCCCCAAAGAATGGCAAAAGAGACACAGACATTGGAGCCAACCCACACACAGCGCTATTTACAAAGGGAGACCCTTTTTTCAGCGCTGACTGTGCTCCTCAATAGGACATACAGTCTAATTCAGCCTCCCCTCCCTTCTACAATCCCCTGGTACCGTATACAGATAGCTGGAGCTGCTGTGGAGGGACCTGTTGTGTTTCCCAATGCTGTGCAGGCAGGAAAATGGCGCTGGAACGCTGCTGGGTCCGCTCTGAGGAGAAGCTCCGCCCCTTCAATGGTGCTGTCTTCCCGCTCTTTTAGGATTATACTGGCCTGAGGTACTAATCGTTGGCTGAGATCGCCGACAGACTTGGTGACCAGTGTGGGGGTAAGCGCAGGCCCAGGGCGTCCCTCACAGCGCCGCACCATGTGCCGCTGAGCCTTCCAGGAATGCAGTTAATACCGCGCTCCCTCCCCATGCCGCCATCTTCAAACCAGCCCCCCGCTTGCTAGGGGGGTCGGTGACTCACTCACCACTTCTTCAGCTCTGTAAGGGGTTGGCGGCATGCTGCTGGGGCGAGCGTTCCCCTGCGGCGGAGAACGATCAGACCCCTCTGGAGCTCAATGTCCAGTCAGCGGATACAGTGGCTCAGACCCCGCAGGGTGGACACTGCTCCCCCCCTTAGTCCCTCTTTGCAGGGAGGCTGTTGCCAGCAGCCTCCCTGTAAAATAAAAAAATCTCTAAATAAACATTTTCTAAGAAAGCTCTGTAGAGCTCCTCTAGTTGTGACCGGCTCCTCCGGGCACATTTTCTAAACTGAGTCTGGTAGGAGGGGCATAGAGGGAGGAGCCAGCCCACACTGTTAAACTCTTAAAGTGGCAATGGCTCCTGGTGGACCCGTCTATACCCCATGGTACTAATATGGACCCTAGCATCCTCTAGGACGTAAGAGAAAAACAATTTATTCATAGAGATCAAAAAATATTCCACCGTAGAGACTTCATAATCAAAACACATCAATATAAAAGATAGTCCCCAAAGCGGGATGCAGTTAATGTACTGGCTGTCAGGATCCCGGCTGTCAGAAGACCGATGCTAGAATCCTGACCAAAGCCCCGAGTTCCCACTCGGGTGGTGATCCACGCCATCACCCGAGGGGGAATATAATAGTATGGTGAGCAATGCTCGCCAGCGGGCCTGAAGCGTGGCAATCTCAGCGGGCCCGCTATCGGGATTTGAGCTGTCAGGATTCCGGTGTCAGTCTCCTGACCGTTGGTAACCCGACCGACAGTATTACATACCGGAACCCCCCAAACCAATGGATATTTTGTAGCAATTAGTTTATACTGTGTTGCTATTTAGTGTCACTATATCCGGCGGGAAGAGAACTATGAGGGCTGGTAGCCAATCTCGTTTGCAGATACGCACAGTTAAAAACTTAAATCAATATCACTCCTGAGACAGCAGCAATATAAAGATGGTGACGATGAATATCAGGTTTCACTGGAGATATAGCATAGAATGATCGTTATAATGATCCACAATATACGTCACCCAATGCAGAGGGGATACGGTCATTAGGTCGACATCACTTAGGCCGACAATCATTAGGTCGACCACTATTAGAGTACTATTGTGTATTAAAGTACTCACTGAAAGCTGACTCCTCGTGCAGCAATGCTTGTCGGATTACTTGATGTTCATTGCGGGTGTGGTATGGAGGGTCGACCAGACTTAGGTCGACAGTGTCTAGGTCGACCACTATTGGTCAACAGTAGCTAGGTCAACAGGGTTTCTAGGTCGACAGGTCAAAAGGTCGACGTGAATTTTTTCTATTTTTTTTTTTTATGTACGGACAGTACAGTGACCCCAATTAGTGCACCGTGTCCCCTCGCATGGCTCGCTTCGCTCGCCTGCTTCGGGCAAGGTGCCTCGCTGCGCTCAGCACAGGTTACTATTCCCGATCGTAGTCCACGTGGATCGTTAAGTATGAAAAAGTTCAAAAAAAGGGAAAAAAATTGAAAAACTCATGTCGACCTTTTGACCTGTCAACCTAGGACATGTCGACCTAGAAACCCTGTCGACCAATAATGGTCGACCTAGACATTGTCGACCTAAGTGTGGTCGACCTAGAGACCGGATACCGTTCATTGCACCCTCTAATCATGCCCATTTGTATACTAGAGACCCTTAGCCCTCTTTATATGACGTGATCAGGGCAGTAGAGAACCCTGGCTGGGCCCAGGTACTTTTCAGGAGGCGTGGCCTAATCTCAGGAGGCGTGACCATGCAGCCCAGCACACAGCAGCGTGTGCTAGGCTGAGGAGAAGAGCTGCAGCTGCTGCTGCCAGGTAAGGCGGAGGGGGCCCCAGGGCCCCCACTGGGCCATCACTGGGCCCCTCTATTAGATCTGGGCCCAGGTAATTTAGTACCCTCCCTCTCGGCACCACTGGATGTGATCAAAACCCCATCATGCACTGTATGTATATGCCATCAGAGTATTGTACCCGTTGCCTTTTGCAGACTTACCTTGTACACAGTAGTGCAATGGTAGCCAAGACTGAGGTGGTTTGCAGAGAGGCAGAGGCAGTGGAGCACTCTCATAAGGGGGGTACACACGGAGAGATCCATGCTTAAATTCTAAACAATCTGACTAGATTGCTTAGAAATTAAGCACGGATCTCTCCGTGTGTGGGTTGCCGGCGACAGTGCTGAGCGGGGGGAGAGATGTGTGCTGAGTGGTCTGTGCTAGATTGCTCAGCACACATCTCACCCATGTGTACGGGGCTTACGTGACAGGATATCAGGTTGGAACAGATTGGAGGTAGGCCATGAGCAGGAGCCCAGCATCCTGGAGGCCGGCTGTGGGAGGTAGCAGAAAGGTTCACATTACCTGGCAGTCAGAGTGGCTTTCCATTTGCGTACACTGCCATGATTGCCAGCCCTCCGGACTGTGGACAGAGGGTCTGAGTTCCTGACTGTCCAGAGTAATCCTGGATGGGTGGTAACTCAAAGCAAACTGCAATAATAAACGCTTCCACCACTGCTCATTACACCATTTACTCCTTGCCATGAGTTCTATTACTGTATGTAAAATCTAGGCAGAAACAGAAGCAAGTGAAGGTATTTGGAGCATTATAAAAATCACATGTATATTTGTAATGATGTGTCACATACTGTACAGTAGAAATGACTTCTGGCAGCAATTTATAAATAACTGCAGAGTGTTTGTTACTAATATACCTTTACACATTGATGACTTTTGATTTTCTATTTTACAGAAAATTGTTTTATGCAGCAACAACTGGATAAAGTTACTGCCAAAGCACGATTAGATGCGGCATGTGCGCCGTCTATGGACTATGGTGAGATCGTTATAATGTCATTATCACATCACTAAGCATCTGTCAGCCGACTCCAAACAATAAAGATGGAGCCATCCAAGTATTTGTTATTCTATTAGTCACTTAACCATTAACTTGATAATTAATTGTTTTGAACAATGTAGAAAATTATAATTTCATTCCAAGTAACGAAACGTTCTCCTCCCCAGTCTTCAACGCAACACTCCGTAAGACTGAGAAGAGAAGCAACTATGATGTCAGCGTGATGACCATTAAGTCAGTCATTAAGCAAGGTAATTATTTATTTATTTATTAACAATTTCTTATATAGCGCAGCAAATTCCGTTGTACTTTACAATTGGTAATTAGAACACAATACTCTATATCTATTGATAATTATCATACACTGAGAAGTGAGTGTAACCTATGTTTCTCTTACGTCCTAGTGGATACTGGGGTCCTGTACTTTAGTACCACGGGGTATAGATCGGGTCGACTGGAGCCTGGCACTTTAAAACCTTTAGTGTGTGTATGTGTGTGCTGGCTCCTCCCCTCTATGCCCCTTCTACCAGATTCAGTTTAGAAAAATGTGCCCAAGGAGCCGGGTGCAGTTCTCTGGAGCTCCAGAGAGTGTCCTTTATTTTTATTTTATTATTTTCAGGTAGCCCTGGTTGGCAACCAGGCCACCTGCTTCGTGAGACTTAGAGGGGAAAGCGAACCAACCTCCTGAGGGTTAATGGTTCATAATCCTAGCTGACAGGACACTGAGCTCCTGAGGTGCTGTTTACACATCGTTAGTATCAGTGGCGGAACAAGCAAGCGGTGGGCCCAGGTGCGACAAAATGCTTTGGGCCCCCCCCCCATCCAAGTCCACCCCGGGGGCAGTGCGCGCCGTAGGCGCGCGCAAAAATACATAGTGGCGTGGCTTCGTGGGGAAGGGGTGTGGCCACAAAATAATACCAACACAGTAGTCTCCATTATTCAAATTACGCCGCACAGTAGCACCACTACACCAGGTAGAGACCCTTTTACACCTTACAGCGAACAGATTCCTCTTTTTACACATTACAGCAGACAGCGTGCCCTTTTTACACATAACGGCAGACAGCGTGCCCTTTTTACACATAACGGCAGACCGCGTGCCCTTGTTACACATTACGGCAGACAGCGTGCCCTTTTTACACATTACGGTAGACAGCGTGCCCTTGTTACACATTACGGCAGACAGCGTGCCCTTGTTACACATTACGGCAGACAGCGTCCCCATTTTTACACATTACGGCAGGCAGATTCCTCCTTTTTACACATAGCAGCAGGCAGATTCCCCATTTTTACACATAGCGTCAGGCAGCCCCCCTTTTTTACACATTACGGCAGGCAGATTCCCCATTTTTACACACAGCGTCGGGCAGATTACCCCTTTTTACACATAACGGCAGACCGCGTGCCCTTGTTACACATTACGGCAGACAGCGTGCCCTTTTTACACATTACGGCAGACAGCGTGCCCTTGTTACACATTACGGCAGACAGCGTCCCCATTTTTACACATTACGGCAGGCAGATTCCCCTTTTTACACATAGTGGCAGGCAGTCCCCCCTTTTTACACATTGCGGCAGGTAGTCCCCCCTTTTTACACATTGCGGCAGGCAGTCCCCCCTTTTTACACAGTGCGGCAGGCAGTCCCCCCTTTTTACACATTGCGGCAGGCAGTCCCCCCTTTTTACACATTGCGGCAGGTAGTCCCCCCTTTTTACACATTGCGGCAGGCAGTCCCCCCTTTTTACACATTGCGGCAGGTAGTCCCCCCTTTTTACACATTGCGGCAGGCAGTCCCCCCTTTTTACACAGTGCGGCAGGCAGTCCCCCCTTTTTACACATTGCGGCAGGTAGTCCCCCCTTTTTACACATTGCGGCAGGCAGGCACAAGAAAGAAAGAAGGAAAGAAAAAGAAAGAAAGAAAGAAAGAAAGAAAGAAAGAAAGAAAGAAAGAAAGAAAGAAAGAAAGAAAGAAAGAAAGAAGATTATACTTACCCTCAGGCTCCTCGGTGCAGCTGCGTCAGACGACGATTCCCGGGCAGTAGAGAATGAGGAGGAGGGAGCCGGAGGACGGAGCCGCAGCAGCGCTTTGTTACTGGTGGAGGCGCTGCTGCTGCTGCCCCTCTGCTTCCCTATAGGCTGTTCTCGGAAGACAGCCTATAGGGAAGCAGAGGGGCAGCAGCAGCAGCGCCTCCACCAGTAACAAAGCGCTGCTGCGGCTCCGTCCTCCGGCTCCCCTCCTTCCCCCGTCTGTACCGCTGCTCAGCTCCTATCTCCGGGCGGCTGTGCGCTGCGGGCAGCGGTTGCCTGCAGCGCACAGCGGCATGTAATGAGTCAGTTTGACTCATTACATGCTTGGGCCCCTGGACAGAGGCGGGCCCCAGTGCAGTGCACTGCCTGCACTGCCGGTAGTTCCGCCTCTGGTTAGTATATGTGCCCACTCCAGCAGCTAGCTGCCACCCTCTAACAGATGCCGAAGTACAAGGTGTGGTGAGTGTTACACCGGGGTCCCGGTAGGCAAGTCCCCGGTGCAGTTTTGGCGGCAAGTCGCGCAGCGGTTACGGGCCCAAGGCTGCGGTGCCCGCCGCAGACAAACTGGCTCTGGGCTGATGCCCCTCAGTGCTCACTGTCACAAAAAGGCTTTGTGTGTGCTTTATTGCATGTTCTGATGTTTTAGTAATATGGGCAGTATAATCTATTGATCAGGGACAGCGCGCCATTTACAGGGGGCGGGGCTTTCTGGAGCGGGACCTGAGGCGGGAAGACGCCATTTCCTGCTGCTGCGGATCATCAAGCTGCATGTACGCTGCTCCTCCAGAGACGCATGCTGCCACAGGACTCTGTACTGGTACCAGGGGGTCATAGACAGTGGGGAGCACGCTAGAGTAGCACAGCTGCACTACTGTCAGGTCATACACTTAGTTACACATTGTACTCCTGTTTTCTGTGTGCTGATGTCCGCTCCTCAGTGTCACTCCGAGGGCTGTCTAGGGTCTGTGTTGGAGGTGTTGTTTAGTGGGCTGCGCTGTATTACAGTTCTGTAAGATGTCTGTTGACATGGTAATGTGTTCTGCTTGTAACTCAACCCCGTCTTCAGCGGGGTCACTCATGTGTAAGCAGTGACACAGGGACACAGTTCACAGGCACCTGATTGCCTAGATAGTTTTAAAAGCATGATTCATAATGTAAATTCAGAATTAGCTGCAGCCAAAAGAGAGATACAGGTGTTGAAACACTCTATTAATTGTGTGGCCAAAGCAGCAGATACCAAGAAGGCTTCTCAGCCCCCTCTGTTGGTTTCACATAAACGCTTACTGCCACAGGTGCTCCAGTCTGATTCTGATCAGCCTGATATGGATGATGATGATATGGATGAGGACAGCTCCCTGTCCCCTGGGGTTGAGGCTCTCATTTTTGCTGTAAGAGAGGTCCTTCGCATACCGGATCGGGAGGCAGAACCAGATGAGGAGTTGTACTTTAATGTTAGACCAAAGACCTCAGCAACTTTTCCTGTATCTAAAGAATGAAACTCCGTGGCCAGGGAGGCTTGGTTAAACCCTGATAAAAAATAAAAAAAATCCTCAGAGGTTTTTAATTACCTTTCCCCTCCCAGCTGAGGACAGGAAGGTCTGGGAAAAACCCCCGTCAGACGATACATCTGTATCCAGACTGTCTAAGAAATTGGTACTGCTGGTGCCATGGACTATATCCCTAGAACAGCCGAATGACTGTAAAATTGAAAACCATGCTCGAGACAATATATATGGCAGCAGGCGCAGCACAGCGCCCCACAATTGTTTGTGGGTGGATTTCCAGAGTGGTAGTCAAGTGGTCTGATAATGTTATTGATGGTAAAGACTCTCTACCCCGGGATGAGGTCATTACTCTGCTGCAACATATACAGGATCAGGGTTGGACTGGCCCACAGGGGTACAGGGGAAACCACCGGTGGGCCCCACTGACTTGGGGCCCACCTCCTCCTCTATGGATCAGGTCCCGACTGTGCACTTGAATTGTACATTATACATATTATCTACAGTGCATTGCAGTTATTAATCTGGTACATAATCATGCATGCACTAGCAGTATTTACTATATATATATATATATATATATATATTTATCATGGGTCCCATACCATGTTAGCCAAGCCTCTATGGCAGCTGGCCACACCCCTAAGCATGAGCCTTTATCTCTGCATTCCCCCGGTGGGCCCTCCATGCACCAGTCCGACACTGTACAGGATGCTGCAAATTTTATGAGCAAGGCTATTAAAGAGTTGTGTAAGAATGGCCGCACTACTGCTATGGCTGTTTCGGCAAGCAGAGCTCTGTTGTTACATCAATGGTCTACAGACACTGATTCCAAAAAAGGTGCTGAAAATCTTCCCTTTACAGGTGATGCCTTATTTGGAGACAAATTAAATAAATGGATCTCCCAGGCAATGGCGGGTAAGTCTACCTATCTGCTGTTGGCTGCGCCACCTGCTAGACGTTCTTACACAGGACCCTCCTTGCAGTCCTTTCGTGTGGCAAGGTACAGAGGCAGGGGCCGAGGGGTCTCCACCACTCCGAGAGGATCTCGTGGTAAGTCTCGTAAACCTGCAACTGCTGTCTCCCTGGACCAGACCACCGGATCCCCTGCCGCTAAGCCTTCCGTGTGACGGTTGGCCCCAGCAGCAAGGCAATTTTCAGGTAGGTGCTCGTCTTCACCACTTCGCCCATGTGTGGGCAAGGCCCTTTAGGGAACCTTGGGTGAGGGACCTCATTTCCCAGGGATACCGGCTGGAATTTCAAGCACTTCCTCCTCACAGATTTTTTAAATCGGACTTACCAGTTTTGCCCGCAGCAAAAGTTACCTTGCAAGAGGCCATTCGAAAACTTTGGCGGACAGGGGTGGTGGTTCCGGTTCCTCCTCCTTTACACAACAGGGGTTTTTACTCCAATCTTTTTGTTGTTCCAAAACCAGACGGTTCGGTGCGACCCATCTCAAACCTGAAGTCTCTGAACCCGTATCTGCGAGTTTTCAAATTCAAGATGGAATCCCTGCGGGCAGTGGTGTCCAGTCTGGAGGAGGAGGAATTCCTGGTATCCCTAGATGTCAGGGATGCTTTCTTGCACATTCCCATGTGGCCCCCTCATCAGGCTTACCTCAGGTTCGCCATCTTGGACGACCACTTCCAGTTTCAGGCTTTGCCCTTTGGCGTGTCCACAGCTCCGAGGGTCTTCACCAAAGTCATGGCAGAGATTATGCTGCAACTGCGCATGTTGGGAGTCATTATAGTACCCTACTTGGACGATCTCCTGATAAAGGCTATGTCCAGGGAGCATCTATTGCACAGAATCGATCAGAAGACTCGCCTGCTTACGGATCATGGGTGGATCCTAAATTTCCAGAAATCTCACCTGGAACCGACCCAACGTCTTCAATTTCTGGGAATGATATTGGATACGGTGTCTCAGAAGGTATTTCTTCCGATGGAAAAGGCCTTGACTATCCAAGCTATGGTCTGCTCAGTGTTCCGTCCTTGCAAGGTATTGATACATCTTTGCATACTCTTGTTGGGCAGGATGGTAGCAGCGTACGAGGCACTCCAATACGGCAGATTTCATGCCCGGCCATTTCAGCTGCATCTGCTGGACAAATGGTCAGGGTCTCACCCTCACATGCACCAGGAGGTGGCCTTATCTCCGAAAGCCTGAATTTCTCTGTTATGGTGGCTACAAGTTCCACACCCGGTAGAAGTCAGGAATTTCAATATCCACTCATGGATTCTACTGACAACGGATGCCAGCCTCCTGGGTTGGGGGGCTGTGACCCAAGGGGCCCAAATTCCAAAGGATATGGTCAGTTCAGGAATCGGCTCTGCCAATAAACATTCTGGAAAACAGGGCAATTTACAATTCTCTTCTGCAAGCTTCCCACCTCCTGAAGGATCAGGCGATCCAGGTTCAATCAGACAATGCCACGGCGGTGGCGTACATAAACTGACATGGGGGAACAAGAAGCAGAGCAGCGATGCGAGAAGTGTCAAGAATACTCATCTGGGTGGAGGCCAACGCAAGGGCCATCTCAGTTATATTCATTCCAGGAGTGGCCTACATCCCAAGGTGTTTCAACAGTTAATTCACCGGTGGGGCTGTCCGCAGATAGATCTGATGGCTTCTCATCTCAACAAGAAGCTATGCCGTTACTGTTCCAGGATGAGGGATCCACAGCCTGTAGCCGGGAACGCGCTGACAACACCGTCGACGCACCAGTTTGTGTACCTGTTCCCTCCTCTACCTCTAATCCCAAGGGTTCTAAAAAACTAGTAAGGGAAAGCGTTCAAGCAATTCTATTTGCCCCGGATTGGCCTCGACGGGCTTGGTGCTTGGACCTCCTAACCATGGCTCTGGAGGATACTTGGCCTCTGCCGCTTCGAAGGGATCTTCAACAAGGTCCTTTCGTTTATCCAGAGTTACAGCGGCTACGTTTGATGGCATGGAGGTTGAGAGGGAGATTCTAGCAAGGAAAGGTCTTCCCTCCAGGGTTATCTCCACTATGGTCTAGGCCAGGAAGATGGTTACGTCAAAACACTATCATCGTATCTGGAAGAAGTATGTTTCCTGGTGTGAAAGTAGAAAGGTTTCTACCATGGAATTTAGAATTGGTCGTTTTCTATTTTTCCTGCAAACGGGCGTGGATTTGGGCCTACGATTGGGCTCCATCAAAGTCCAGATTTCGGCGCTTTCTATTTTCTTCCAGAAACAGCTTGCCGTGTTGCCGGAAGTACAGACTTTCCTTAAAGGAGTTCTTCATATGCAACCGCCCTTTGTTCCTCCCACGGCTCCGTGGGATCTCATTGTGGTTCTGTCCTTTCTTCAGTCGGACTGGTTTGAACCCTTACATAGGATGGAGTTAAAATTCCTCACCTGGAAGACGGTGATGTTGTTAGCATTGGCATCTGCCAGACGTGTCTCTGAATTGGGGGCCTTATCCTATAAAAGCCCTTATTTGATATTTCACATAGACAGGGCGGAACTTAGGACCTGTTCTCCGTTTTTGCCGAAAGTAGTGTCAGCTTTTCATGTGAATCAACCCATTGTGGTTCCAGTGTTGTCTGACACTTCCGTTGGTCCTGTGTCCTTGGATGTGGTCAGGGCCCTGAAAATTTATGTCAAAAGGACGGCCCGTCATCGGAATTCTGACTCGCGGTTTGTCCTTTATGATGCCTCCAAGATTGGTTGGCCGGCTTCTAAGCAATCTATTGCTCGCTGGCTCAGGTTGACCATTCAACAGGCCTATACTGTACTTCGGCGGCTCTGCCCTTGCCGACGTCTATTCAGGCCCACTCGACAAGGTTGGTGGAGTCTTCCTGGGCAGCTGCCTGCGCTGTATCGGCCCTGCAATTGTGCCGAGCTGCAACTTGGTCTGTTTCGAACACGTTTGTTAAATTCTATAGGTTTGATACCTTGGCCAAGGATGACCTTCAGTTTGGACAGGCGGTTTTACAGGGGCCTCAGCACTCTACCACCCGTTTGTGAGCTTTGGGACTTCCCCATGGTTCTAAAGTACAGGACCCCAGTATCCACTACGACGTAAGAGAAAATAGGAATTTAATACCTACCAGTAATTCCTCATCTCCTAGTCCATAGTGGATACTGGGCGCCCGCCTCAGTGCTTCACTCCTGCTTACCTGTGTAAGTATTTGGTTGGACAGACGTTGCGGTCCCATTATGTTGTTGGGATGGCTGTGCTATCCTGGTTGGTTTGTGTTGCTATCCTCTGTTCGGGTTAGCACCCTCCTTTCATTCATGGCTTGTGTGTTGGTGTGTTGCATCACCGCTGTTATATTGTTTCTTCTCTCATATTATGTCCGTCTCCTCGGGCACAGTTTTCCTAGACTGAGTCTGGTAGGAGAGGCAAAGAAGGGAGGAGCCAGCACACACATGTATACGCTAAAGGTTTTAAAGTACCAGTCTCCAGTGGACCTGATCTATACCCCATGGTACTAAAGTACAGGTCCCCAGTATCCACTACGGACTAGGAGAAAAGGAATTACCGGTAGGTATTAAATTCCTTTTCTCTGACGTCCTAGTGGATGCTGGGAACTCCGAAAGGACCATGGGGGGATAGCGGCTCCGCAGGAGACTGGGCACAACTAAAGAAAGCTTTAGGTCACCTGGTGTGCACTGGCTCCTCCCACCATGACCCTCCTCCAAGCCTCAGTTAGATTTTGTGCCCGGCCGAGGTTGGATGCACACTAGGGGCTCTCCTGAGCTTCTAGAAAGAAAGTATAGAATTAGGTTTTTTATTTTCAGTGAGACCTGCTGGCAACAGGCTCACTGCAGCGAGGGACTAAGGGGAGAAGAAGCGAACCTGCCTGCTTGCAGCCAGCTTGGGCTTCTTAGGCTACTGAACACCATTAGCTCCAGAGGGATCGACCGCAGGCCCGTCCTTGGTGTTCGGTCCCGGAGCCGCGCCGCCGTCCCCCTTACAGAGCCAGAAGCAAGAAGAGGTCCGGAAAATCGGCGGCAGATGACATCAGTCTTCACCAAGGTAGCGCACAGCACTGCAGCTGTGCGCCATTGCTCCTCATACACACTTCACACTCCGGTCACTGAGGGTGCAGGGCGCTTGGGGGGGGCGCCCTGAGCAGCAATAAAAACACCTTGGCTGGCATAAATACCACAATATATAGCCCCAGAGGCTATATATGTGGTAAATACCCCTGCCAGAATCCAGAAAAAAGCGGGAGAATAGTCCGCGGAAAAAGGGGCAGAGCTATCTCCCTCAGACACACTGGCGCCATTTTCTCTTCACAGTGCAGCTGGAAGAAAGCTCGCCAGGCTCTCCCCTGTAGTTTTCAGGCTCAAAGGGTTAAAAAGAGAGGGGGGGGCACTAAATTTAGGCGCAATATTGTATATACAAGCAGCTATTGGGGAAAATTCACTCAGTTATAGTGTTAATCCCCACATTATATAGCGCTCTGGTGTGTGCTGGCATACTCTCTCTCTGTCTCCCCAAAGGGCTTTGTGGGGTCCTGTCCTCAGTCAGAGCATTCCCTGTGAGTGTGCGGTGTGTCGGTACGGCTGTGTCGACATGTTTGATGAGGAGTTTTATGTGGTGACGGAGCAGATGCCGATAAATGTGATGTCGCCCCCGGTGGGGCCGACACCAGAGTGGATGGATAGGTGGACGGTAGAAACCGACAATAAAAGGCTGGTTGACATAACAGCTGTGGGACAGCCGGCTTCTCAGCCCGCGCCTGCCCAGGCGTCTCAAAGGCCATCAGGGGCTCAAAAACGCCCGCTCCCTCAGATGGCAGACACAGATGTCGACACGGAGTCTGACTCCAGTGTCGACAAGGTTGAGACATATACACAATCCACTAGGAACATCCGTGATTTGATCCCGGCAATAAAAAATGTGTTACACATTTCTGACATTAACCCAAGTACCCCTAAAAATGGGTTTTATGTTTGGGGAGAAAAAGCAGGCAGTGTTTTGTTCCCCCATCAGATGAATGAATGAAGTGTGTGAAAAGCGTGGGTTCCCCCGATAAGAAACTGGTAATTTCTAAAAAGTTACTGATGGCGTACCCTTTCCCGCCAGAGGATAAGTTACGCTGGGAGATATCCCCTAGGGTGGATAAGGCGCTCACACGGTTGTCAAAAAAGGTGACACTGCCGTCTTAGGATACGGCCATTTTGAAGGTACCTGTTGATAAAAAGCAGGAGGCTATCCTGAAGTCTGTATTTACACACTCAGGCACTAGACTGAAACCTGCAGAGCGTGCTGCTGCAGCGTGGTCGGTGACCCTGTCAAACATACTAGTTTGCTAACATGAGAACATATTAAAGACGTTGTCTTATATATGAGGGATGCACAGAAGGATATTTTGCCGGCTGGCATCCAAAATGAATGTAATGTCCATTCTGTCAGGAGGATAGTAGAGCCCTGTCACTGGACAGGTGATGCTGACTTTAAAAGGCGCATAGAGATTCTGCCTTATAAGGGTGAGGAATTATTTGGGGATGGTCTCTGGGACCTCGTATCCACAGCAACAGCTGGGAAGAAATATTTTTACCTCAGGTTTCCTCACAGACTAAGAAAGCACTGTATTATCAGGTACAGTCCTTTTGGCTTCAGAAAAGCAAGCGGGTCAAAGGCGCTTCCTTTCTACACAGAGACAAGGGAAGAGGGAAAAAGCTGCACCAGTCAGCCAGTTCCCAGAATCAAAATTCTCTCCCGCTTCCTCTGAGTCCACAGCATGACGCGGGGGCTCCACAGGTGTAGCCAGGTACGGTGGGGGGCCGCTTCGAAAAATGTCAGCGATCAGTGGGCTTGCTCACAGGTGTATCCCTGTTTCATTCAAGTAGTATTTCAGGGGTACAAGCTGGATTTCGAGATGTCTCCCCCCCGCCGTTTCCTCAAATCTGCCTTGCCGACAACTCCCTCAGGCAGGGAGGCTGTGCTAGAGGCAAATTAACAAGCTGTATTCCCAGCAGGTAATACTCAAGATGCCCCTACTTCAACAAGGACGGGGTTACTATTCCACACTGTTTGGGGTACCGAAACCGCATGGTTCGGTGTGGCCCATTTTATATTAAAAATCCTTGAACATATACATAAAAAATTCAAGTTCAAGATGGAATCGCTCAGGGCGGTTATTGCAAGCCTGGACGAGGGGGATTACATGGTATCCCTGGACATCAAGGATGCTTACCTGCATGTCCCCATTTACCATCCTCACCAGGAGTACCTCAGATTTGCGGTACAGGATTGCTATTACCAAGTCCAGACACTGCCGTTTGGACTGTACATGGCACCGAGGGTGTTTACCAAGGTAATGGCCAAAATGATGATACTCCTTCGAAAAAAGGGAGTTTTTAATTATCCCGTAATTGGACAATCTCCTTATAAAGGCGAGGTCCAAGGAGCAGTTGTTAGTCGGGGTAGCACTATCTCGAAAAGTGCTACAACAGCACGGTTGGATTCTAAACAGTCCAAAGTCACAGCTGGTTCCTACGACACGTTTACTGTTCCTGGGGATGGTTCTGGACACAGACCAGAAAAAAGTGTTTCTCCCAGAGGAGAAAGCCACGGAGCTGTCATGTCTAGTCAGAGACCTCCTGAAGCCAAAACAGGTATTGGTGCATCATTGCACGCGAGTCCTGGGAAAAATGGTAGCTTCCTATGAAGCAATCCCATTCGGCAGGTTCCATGCAAGAACTTTTCAGTGGGACCTGTTGGACAAGTGGTCCGGAGCACATCTTCAGATGCATCGGCTGATAACCCTGTCTCCAAGGACCAGGGTATCTCTACTGTGGTGGCTGCAGAGTGCCCATCTTCAAAAGGGCCGCAGGTTCAGCATACAGGACTAGGTCCTGGTGACCATGGATGCCAGCCTTTGAGGCTGGGGGGCAGTCACACAGGGAAGAAACTTCCAGGGACTTTGGTCAAGTCAGGAGACTTCCCTACACATAAATATTATGGAACTGAGGGCCATTTACAATGCCCTGAGTCAGGCAAGGCCTCTGCTTCAAAACCAGCCGGTACTGATCCAATCAGACAACATTACGGCAGTCGCCCATGTAAACCGACAGGGCGGCACAAGAAGCAGGATGGCGATGGCAGAAGCCACAAGGATTCTCCTATGGGCGAAAAATCACGTGTTAGCACTGTCAGCAGTGTTCATTCCGGGAGTGGATAACTGGGAAGCAGACTTTCTCAGCAGGCACGACCTCCACCCGGGAGAGTGGGGACTTCATCCAGAAGTCTTCCAACTGATGGTAAACCGTTGGGAAAGACCACAGGTGGACATGATGGCGTCCCGCTTAAACAAAAAAACTAGAGAAATATTGCGCCAGGTCAAGAGACCCTCAGGCAATAGCTGTGGACGCTCTAGTGACACCGTGGGTGTACCAGTCGGTTATGTGTTCCCCCCTCTGCCTCTCATACCAAAGGTACTGAGAATAATAAGAAGGCGAGGAGTAAGAACGATACTCGTGGTTCCGGATTGGCCAAGAAGAGCTTGGTACCCAGAACTTCAAGAAATTATATCAGAGGACCCATGGCCTCTGCCGCTCAGACAGGACCTGCTGCAGCAGGGGCCTGTCTGTTCCAAGACTTACCGCGGCTGCGTTTGACGGCATGGCGGTTGAACGCCGGATCCTAAAGGAAAAGGGCATTCCGGAGGAAGTCATTCCTACGCTGATTAAAGCCAGGAAAGATGTAACTGCAAAACATTATCACCGCATATGGCGGAATTATGTTGCTTGGTGTGAGGCCAGAAAGGCCCCAACAGAGGAATTTCAACTAGGTCGATTTCTGCATTTCCTACAAGCAGGAGTTACTATGGGCCTAAAATTAGGCTCCATTAAGATACAGATCTCGGCTCTGTCGACTTTCTTCCAGAAGGAACTAGCTTCTCTACCTGAAGTTCAGACATTTGTAAAAGGAGTGCTGCATATTCAGCCCCGTTTGTGCCTCCAGTGGCACCTTGGGATCTCAACGTGGTGTTGAGTTTCTTAAAATCACATTGGTTTGAGCCACTAAAAACCGTGGATCTAAAATATCTCTCGTGAAAAGTGGTCATGTTATTGGCCTTGGCTTCGGCCAGGCGTGTATCAGAATTGGCGGCTTTGTCATATAAAAGCCCTTATCTGATTTTCCATATGGATAGGGCAGAATTGAGGACTCGTCCCCAGTTTCTCCCTAAGGTGGTATCAGCTTTTCACTTGAACCAACCTATTGTAGTGCCTGCGGCTACTAGGGACTTGGAGGATTCCAAGTTACTGGACGTAGTCAGGGCCTTGAAAATTTATGTTTCCAGGACGGCTGGAGTCAAGAAAACTGACTCGCTGTTTATCCTGTATGCACCCAACAAACTGGGTGCTCCTGCTTCTAAGCAGACTATTGCTCGCTGGATTTGTAGCACAATTCAGCTGGCGCATTCTGCGGCTGGACTGCCGCATCCTAAATCAGTAAAAGCCCACTCCACAAGGAAAGTGGGCTCATCTTGGGCGGCTGCCCGAGGGGTCTCGGCTTTACAACTTTGCCGAGCTGCTACTTGGTCAGGGGCAAACACGTTTGCTAAATTCTACAAAATTGATACCCTGGCTGAGGAGGACCTGGAGTTCTCTCATTCGGTGCTGCAGAGTCATCCGCACTCTCCCGCCCGTTTGGGAGCTTTGGTATAATCCCCATGGTCCTTTCGGAGTTCCCAGCATCCACTAGGATGTCAGAGAAAATAAGATTTTACTCACTGGTAAATCTATTTCTCGTAGTCCGTAGTGGATGCTGGGCGCCCATCCCAAGTGCGGATTGTCTGCAATACTTGTACATAGTTATTGTTAACTAAAGGGTTATTGTTGAGCCATCTGTTGAGAGGCTCAGTTGTATTTCATACTGTTAAACTGGGTATAGTATCACGAGTTATACGGTGTGATTGGTGTGGCTGGTATGAGTCTTACCCGGGATTCAAAATCCTTCCTTATTATGTCAGCTCGTCCGGGCACAGTATCCTAACTGAGGCTTGGAGGAGGGTCATGGTGGGAGGAGCCAGTGCACACCAGGTGACCTAAAGCTTTCTTTAGTTGTGCCCAGTCTCCTGTGGAGCCGCTATCCCCCCATGGTCCTTTCGGAGTTCCCAGCATCCACTACGGACTACGAGAAATAGATTTACCGGTGAGTAAAATCTTATTTTTTTATAGTGTGTAGCTCGCCTTCTTCTATTGTACAGTATACAGAATCCAACACTCATGCAACTACTACAATAACAGATTAAATAAAATGTAATAATAATAATAATAATAACAACAACGTATTAATAATAATAATTATAACAGGAGCCCCTATAGTAGATACCGTAGCTGTGTCTGCTGTGCTGGTGCTAGATCTTACATTATATTTCCATATACAGAGTACATGCTTAGTGACCCATATAACCCATGACAACAATGGACTATGGGGGAGGTGTTCTAAGCCTTGAAGAGTGATAAATTGAATTTATAAATGACCAGCCACTCAGCTCCTAACTGTCATGTTACATGCTGAGTTTGAAAAATGACAGGAGCTGATTGGTTGGAAGTTCATCTCTCTACACTTTATCCCTCTCTGAAGCTTCGTACAGCTGTAGCTATGTGAATGGGAATATCCATTAATAAAGGTGAAGATGGCAGTAAAGGGAGAAGGAAAGGAAATCTGTAAAAGGGACATGAGAGTTTTTAGTGTATAGTAGCAATGTTGTCCATAGTAAACAAATGGACGTAGTCGGCTTTCCGTATAACTAATACCATATGATACTTACCGCACCTCCTGTGTTTCAGAAACATTTCAGAAAGTGATGTACTGTATTGGAAGCATGTTTTATTATTGAGGCTTTAGGAATGTGTCTGTACAGGGGAGTATTATCAAATCATGGAGAAAACTAAAGGGGGATATTCAGATGTGGTTGGAGATGCACTGTGAATTCCAAAGAACCAATTATTAGTTATTTCCGCATGCGCAGGATCTGTTCTGACATGCACGAATGGGTCCTGAGACGTAGCTCGCAGTCCAGCATCAGACTGCCAGTGATTAACAGACTGATGCCGTTTGGGTCAAGGAGGGGGTAGTGATGGCCTACATTTCTCCAAATGGAGGTGTGTTGCTGCTGTTTAGGGGTACGGAAGATACCAGGGATCTCTGTGGTTGCACAGATAATTCCTGGCCTCTGTGACGGGTGACTGCGCACCACCATGGGTGCACGGAAGCCTTCTGATGGTGAGTGATTAGATGCTGCGTCCTAGGATACACCTCGGATGACTACTGCAGTAGGAGGCGTCTGCTTGCAATAGGCGCCTCCTTCTGCATGTACATACAGCGCTATCACTGCCGCAGTGAAGTAGTTGTCCATATGAAGCAATCAGCTTCTACAGTAAGAGGATTATTTACTAATGTAAATGTCAGGTTCTAGAACCGATGCCTCCGTTCATGTTTATACCCAAAATTTAAATGGGCATTGATTTTACTAGCAAAACACATGTAATAACAGTATTGACCTTTTAAATTTGGGGCATAAAAACAATCAGCAGCGTCGGGTTTTAGAACCCAGTGTTTAGTAAACAGAGACCCTTACTGTAATTTTACAGGCTGTGCTAGATAAATGAATGAAGCTGCTGGTTGCTTCTCCACTTAGAGGTCTATTCATGAAGCAGTGAAAACAGTGGAGAAGTGAGCCAGTGAAGGGAGAAGTGGCCCATGGCAACCAATCAGTGTTGAGGTAACATTTATAAAGTGCATTTTATAAAAGGAGAGTTATGGTAGACTTACAATGGTTAACTCTCTTTCTGCGAGGTACACTGGGTTCCAAAGGGAAAACATCGGAGTGTAGAGTGGGATCTTGATCCAGAGGCACCATCAGGCAAAGCTTTGACTGTCCCAGGATGCATTGTGGCATCCTCTATAACCCCACCTGCAGGCACTGAGAGTTCAGTTTCGTTAACCAGTCCAATACTGGAGCAGGTTAAAGAGAATGCAGATGTTAGTCACATAGAACCACAATCTCACGACAGGAGAGGGTACCAGTGGCTAATGCCATACAACCCAAAGAAGCTAGGTGCGTCAGGGTGGGCACCCTATGGAACCCAGTGTACCTCGCAGAAAGAGTTAACCATGGTAAGTTTACCATAACTCTCCTTTTCTGCAGTGGGGTACACTGTGTTCCACATCGAAGACATTGGGGATGTCCTAAAGCAATTCCTGAAGGGAGGGGACATGCCCTTGCAGGTAAGAGAAGCAGGCGTCCAAAGAAAGCATCCTGGGAGGCGGAAGTATCGAAGGCATAGAACCATGTTCACTGAGGACCACGTAGCCGCCTTGCACAATTGTTCTGGGGACGCACCACGGCGGACCGCCCAAGAAGGTCCAACAGACCGAGCAGAATGGGCTTTAACTGCAGCAGGAGCTCGGAGTCCAGCCTGCGCATAGGCTTGTGCAATCACCATACTAATCCATCTGGCCAAGATCTGCTTATTCGCAGGCCAGCCACATTTGTGAAAACCAAACAGCACAAAAAAGGAATCTGACCTCCTGATGGAGGCAGTCCTCCCCACATAGACACGGAGAGTCCTAATCACATCCAAAGAATGTTCTGTGGGAGACAAATCAGAAGAGACAAAGGTCGGAACCACAATCTCTTGGTTAAGGCGAAAAGATGACACCATCTTAGGCAAATAATAGGGGCGAGTTCGTAGAACAGCTCCATCCCGGTGGAATATGAGAAAGGGTGGACGACAAGACAAAGAGCCTAAGTCCGTCTTGCAGAGGCAATGGCCAGCAAGAAGAGGACCTTGGCTGTGAGCTATTTCAGGTCCACCGATTCAAGAGGTTCAAATGGAGACTCTTGCAGGGCATTCATCACAACAGACAAATCTCATGGAGCCACAGGAGGGACATAGGTAGGCTGAATCCGAACAATGCCCTGAACGAACGTCTGATCATCAGGTATAGAGGCAATTTTTCTCTGAAACCAAACTGACAAGGCAGATATATGAACCTTGAGGGAGGCCAGACGAAGTCTAGGCCTCTTTGCAGAAAGATTCTGGAAGTTCTGAATCTATGGACATCACAATTCTTCTCAGCACACCAGGTAAGTAAGAATTCCAAACCCTGTAAGAAATCTGGGCAAAGGCCGGTTTGCGGGCTTTCAACATCATTTGAATAACCACCTCTGAAAATCCTTTGGCTCTCAAGAGTGATGCTTCAAGAGCCATGCTGTCAAAGCCAGTCTGGCCAGATCTGGGTAGAGACAAGGGCCCTGTATGAGGAGGTCTGGTCGTTGAGGAAGTAGAAGCGGATGCCCTGTTGATAGACACTGCAGATCTGAGAACCAATGCCTTCTGGGCCATGCTGGAGCGACTAAAAGCAGAATTCCTCCTTCTTGTTTGAACTTCCTTAGAACTCTGGGCAGGAGTGACACTGGAGGGAACACGTAAGGCAGCCGAAAGTACCATGAAATTGCTAGTGCGTCCACGAATGCTGCTTGAGGATCCCTTGTCCTTGATCCAAAGACCGGAACCTTGTGTTGAGACGCCATGAGGTCTATGTCTGGTAAACCCCACCTGTCCACTAGAAGTTGAAAGACTTCCGGATAAAGACTCCACTCTCCTGCATGTACGTCCTGATGAGTGAGGTATTCCGCTTCCCAGTTCAGGACACCTGGAATGAACACAGCCGAGATACTTGGCAGGTGGCGTTCTGCCCAACAAAGGATTCTTGACTCTTCCTTCATAGCCATGTGGCTTTGAGTGCCGCCTTGATCTTTTATGTATGCCACTGTCGTGTTGCTGTCCGACCATACCTGAACCGGTCTGTTCCGTACCAGAGGCAGGGCAAGTGATAATGCAATGAACATGCCCTCAGCTCTAGGATGTTTATTGGAAGGAGTGATTCTTCCTTGGTCCACCGACCCTGAAAAGAGTGTTGCTCCAGCACCGCACCCCATACCCTCAGATAGGCATCCGTCGTCAGGAAGACCCAGTCGGGGATCCAGAAGGGATGGACCCTGCTCAATTGCTGATCCTGGAGCCGCCAGGTCAGCAACAAACGAACCTTCGGAGTCAACAAGATCATTTGGGATCTGATCAGATGAGACAGGCCGTCCCACTTGGCAAGAATTAATCGTTGCAGAGGGCGGGAATGAAATTGAGCATACTCCACCATGTCGAATGTTGACACCATCAGGCCAAGTACTTGCATCGCTGAGTGAATCGACACTCTGGAGCGACGGATGAAGTGTCTTATCCTGTCCATGATTTTCAGCACCATGTTCTGAGCTGGGACCAGCGAGGACTTCTTCCAATTGATCAGCTATCCATGGGCTTGTAAGCAACTCACCGTCAATTGTAGATGACTGAGGAGAACATCGTGGGAACTCGCCAGAATCAGCAGGTCGTCCAAGTACGGCAGGATTCTGACTCCCTGACGACGGTGGTGCGCTGTCATCACAGCCATAACCTTGGTGAAAATCCGAGCAGCCGTGGCCAGTTCGAACGCAGAGCCTGGAATTGGTAGTGACTGTCGCCAATAGCAAACCGCAGGATCTGCTGATGCGATATGGCAATAGGAATATGCAGATAAGCATCCTGTATATCCAGGGATATCATGTAATCTCCGGGTTCCATCGCCAGCACAATAGAACGCAATGTTTCCATACGAAACTTGTTTGGCAACCCTCACAAATTTGTTCAGTGACTTGAGGTTGTGTTTAGGCCAAAATAACCCATTGGGTTTTTGCACTAGAAACAGGGTTGAATAATAACCTTTGCCCCGCTGGGACTGAGGCACCGCCACAACCACTTCTGTACTCAGAAGGGAACCTACCACCATTTGAAGAGCCTGCACCTTCAACGGGTCTGAAGGGAGTACCGTATTGCAGAACTGGTGAGGGGGGGACGTCTCTTGAAGGAGACAGCCTACCCGTGAGAAATAACATCCAGTACTGAAGCATCTGAAGTGGTCTTTAACCAGACCCGGGTGAACTGTAGAAGTCGGCCTCCCACCCTGGGGTCCCCCAGGGGGAGGCCCGTCGCGTCATGCAGCAGTCTTATCTTGTTTTGCAGCAGGCTGATGGGCTGCCCATGACTGTTTCATCTTGGGCTTGGTGGTCTTGGGAGCATGAGACTGTCTGGGGTAAGACTCTTGACTTTCCCTTGAGGTTGAAAGGAATGAAAAGTTGTAGTCTTCATCTTCTGTGTAGAAGGATTAGTAGGAGGAAGAAAAGCAGTCTTAGCAGCTGCTAACTCAGACACTATGTTATTCAGGTCCTCTCCAAATAAAATGTCCCCAGTGAAGGGGAGTACCTCCAAGGTCTTCTTGGAGTCCAAATCCACTTTCCACGACCTTAACCACAGTATGCGGCGAGCCAGGACAGACGTGGATGACGCTTTGGCTGCCAGTACCCCCACCTCAGAGGACGCCTCCTGAATGTACTAGGTGGCGGTGCATATGTGAGACAGGTATTGTCTGGCCTTGTCAGAAATATCCAGATATGTCTAAAAAAAAAAATGTTGGAAAATATACACAGTGGCGCAATGGGGAAATGCTGCCTGTGGGGAAAACTGAACCAGTTGGATTTCACCTTAAGTCCAAAAAAACGTATGTAAAAGCGAAAAAGGTAGGATCAGTTTGCTCCTTTGGCGCAAAGGGGAAAAATTATGAATTATGTCTATGTGTCAAACAATGAAAAACAATAGTCTGCGTACCCCCACTCACACTATGCGAGCGTGGGATATGTCCATAAAGGTATCTTTAACACGATATCACATCAATCTGGATCTTGTTCCAGGAGTCAATTGAAAACTCAATTTGAAAATGACTGGGTTGTAATGTACCCCAACTCACACGAAACAGGAGATGATGACTCCTAGCAAGGTATCTTTGAATATCTGATGTGGCTTTAGATATGCCTCCACGGTGGGGGGTGATCTCATAAATGTAGAAAGATGGAAAAAAACAACCAATGTGTAGTATTTCAATTAACGCCACTCATATGTGCAATTCTACACCATAAGGTATGACTGTACATCACTTACACTAAGGTTAAATATTTTGGTTACAGATTTAAGCATCCACCCTACACAATTGTTAGTTTAAATGGGAGCATACCCCAAACTCACAAAATGGTCAATAGGGTGACTCTTATCAAGGTATCATTACGCATTCAATCATATTCAAAATCTTTGAATATGATTGAATGCGTAAAGATAAAATTTTTACGCTCACTTGTTTTTTAGTTTAGTTTTCTCCTGTGCAGAATGTGATTTGTTTTCTGATTTTTATTTTATTTTAGTTTTTTGCTAATTTGCTATACAAATTCTGAATATGCCACAATTCTTCCTGTCTCAGGCACAGATATAGTTCCTATTGGTGAGAGTCGCAGTTTTATCAGTCATGAAAATTGTCGAAATGCCCTACAGTTACAGGAGGGCCAAGATTACCTGATCTGGGGCTTGAGTCAAGATCTGTGGCTCATAGATTCTAAGTAAGTAACAGTAAAGAAATGCTCATTAAGATATGCTAGTGATAGAGGATCTCATTAAGAGTCAGACTAAAAAAAAATCTGAATCTCTGCGTCTTACTCAGCGTTGCCTTTGCAAAACTTAAGATGTGACTCCCAGAACCGGTTCTATCCCTTGTGGCGCCCCGTGGCCCCATTAATATTGCCCCCGTTTGTGGCCCCAGTAGTGTTGCCCCCGTTTGTGCCCCCAGTAGTATTGCCCCCGTTTGTGGCCACAGTAGTATTGCCCCCGTTTGTAACCCCAGTAGTATTGCCCCAGTTTGTGACCCCAGTAGTATTGCCCCCGTTTGTGGCCCCAGTAGTATTGCCCCCTTTTGTGGTCCCAGTAGTATTGCCCCCATTTGTGCCGCTTTTAAAAATAAAAATAAAAAAAATGAATACTTACCATCCTCACTCCTGATGCCTGACCGCTGCTGTTCTCTGTCTCTGACCGCTGGCGCCGCTCCTCTGATCTATGGGAGAGACATCATGACGTCTCTCCCATAGAACCGCATACACACTAGATGTCAATCATGATCCCTAGTGTCTAAGTGCCGCTCCCACAATGCAGTGCGGTGCGCGATGACTTCATCGCGCACCGCACATCACTACCGGCATCGGGGTGGGGGCACCACCAGTAGCGGATCTTGCCTAGGCGGCGGCGCCCTCCGGAAGATGGCGCTTTGGGCAAAAATCCTGTGTGCCCATAGCAAGATCCGCTACTGGCGACTCCCTCTTCTTGGCAGCAACTTCCTCCCCTTGTCGCACCTTGCTGAGATGAGACTGAATTGGGCTGGAGGCACTGGCATGTTTATAATGGGTGCAGTGTGTGTGGTGCATACGGGCCCCCATGGTCCAGAGTCCACACCATGCACACGTTGCAGAAATCACTGACAAAAAATGGCACGGCGCTATTTCCACAGTGTTTCGCCCATGCGCAGTAGAAGAATCACTGGGTAAATGGTAATTTTCCCAGAGATCCGTGCATGCGCTCTAGACCCTGGGGCAACGCAAGGGTCCCCTAGGGGGACCCTAGTGCCCAGAGCTACAGCGCTGCCGGCTAGAGTGCAGGGGGCCCAGGCTGGAGGCGTGGCCTCACTGCTGGTACAGAAAAAACTAAAAATTACAGACCACAATGGAAATACATTAAAGTTAGTGGTCTTACTGTGCAGCTAATAAGTCCTCAAGTGACTTGGACAACCTGAATTCCGTGAATCAAATGCAAATAAAATGATATTTTATTTCAGCACTTCTAAATATATTTGTAGGGTTCCCCAAACCCAATTCTGCATGAACTAGTCTTTATATCCGATAAGCATGGCTCCCTTTCAAACACTGCTTCTATGGTTTTAGTAAATTTGAAGAAATGTGTGTGTTTTCACACGTGACCAATCATCATTATTTTTAGCTCTGCAGTCATCACTATTAACTTTTACACATACACCAGGGTTAGAGTTGAACAAGCCAGACCCCTCCAGGGTCAGGCAATTAACTCCCAATCGCCAATTACTCCCGCATAAAAAGTGTAATCACAATCATGCCCACTTTTTGTTTTGAAATCATTGATGGTCTTTCATGATTATTCAGAATTAACCCAAAAAGTTACCAATTGTGCAAAACCATGGGGGTCATTCCGAGTTGATCGCTAGCTGAAAATGTTTGCTGCGCAGTGATGATGCAGTAAACTGTCACTTCTGCGCATGCGTATGCGGCACAATGCGCATGCGCGACGTACTTGCACAATGGGCGATGTCCAGCGAAGCTTTTCAGTTGCACTGCTGGCCGCAGAGTGATTGACATGAAGTGGGCATTTCTGGGTGTGAACTGACCGTTTTCAGGGAGTGTTCGGAAAAATGCAGGCGTGCCAGGAAAAACGCTGGTGTGGCTGGGCGAACGCAGGTGTGGCTGGGCGAACGCAGGGCGTGTTCGTGACGTCAAATCAGGAACTGAACAGTCTGAAGTGATCGCAAGCGCTGAGTAGGTCTGAAGCTACTCTGAAACTGCACAAAATTATTTTATAGCCGCTCTGCGATCCTTTTCGTTCGCACTTCTGCTAAGCTAAAATACACTCCCAGTGGGAGGCGGCATAGCATTTGCACGGCTGCTAAAAACAGCTAGCGAGCGATCAACTCGGAATGACCCCCCATGTGCGGTGCAGGTGGGGCAGATGTAAAATGTGCAGAGAGAGTTAATTTGGGTGGGGCGTGTTCAAACTGAAATCTAGATTGCAGTGTAGAAATAAAGCAGCCAGTATTTACTATGCACAGAAACAATATAACCCACCCAAATCCAACTCTCTCTTCACATGTTACATCTGCCCCACCTGCACTGCACATGGTTTTGCCCATTTGCTAACATTTTTGGTTTGCTAACAACTCTGAATAACCGCCTATGTCCGAAATGAAATACTTTTGACATCAGTGAAGGAGAACCAAATGGTTTCCTGCCATTGATGGTACAGAACCATCAGATTTTTTCGTATAAGGTGTCGGGACATAAAGCATAGCTCTGTCCCCATCACCACCAAAGCCCCAGGCTGTGATTAGTCTGCATCCTCATGAATAGAAAAGCAGGAATGACCATCAGTGGGTGAAACCATTGATGGTTTCCTTGCATATGGTTTCATACCATTGAGGTTAACCATCAATGGTGACCATCAATAGTTAACCCACCAATGGCCATCTCTACCCACTTCCGGTGATTCCGTTACCACTTCTGCCCATGTCTTAGCCCTATAGTCACAATGAGTCTCAAAACAGACTTGATACAAGAAAATGGCACAGATTCTGAGACGTTGTGCATGTGGAGCTTGAAATATCGCAATTTGAGAATGAAGTCTTATAGCGCATTGTAGACGGACTCTGAATAAGACCCTTATACATTATACAGTCTGTGAAAGGACAAATTATTTTGACCAATGATTTTTTTTCCAACTTGGGCAACAGCAGCTTTGTACTTTATAGATGCTTTTAAACCAATGGTGCAAGTAGTTTTTTTTCTTAACAGTACACTTTGTGTACAGTGTGTACGTGCTGTAGACATGCGTGTGGAAAAATGAATATTGTCTGCTGTCTCGCGGGTGCGGTCATACATTGCCGGGGCGTGTCCACGCATCATGCCACTTGCTGGCAGGGCAGAGCACAGAGAGGCGGAGCTGCTCGCTCAGGCTAACCAGGCCCCCGCTTGTTAGGGGCAATCAGCCCACACTCAGGTTATTTGCTTGTATAGGCTTTTCCATAGTAACAACACTGCCTTACCTGACATTATAATCTTCATTCTTACTGCAGTTTTACTTACATGGTCACCAGAGACACCTGGATTGAGAGGATACCAACTGACAAGGAATGTCAGAAACCTGAGAATCAAGATCTCTGCGAAGACTTATTCAACTTCGCAGATGAGCTGGATTTCCGTGGTTGTATCCAGTGAATCACATTTTGCATTTGCAATGTAGTCTGTAAATGTATTAATTCTATATAACAATAAAACAGTCGTCTCTGTTATTGTGTTCTTTATATAAGCAGTTAATTAACTGTATCCTGTTTAGTTTTATACAAAGCCTATGTCATGCAGTAAATGGAGTGCTAGGGTGGTACGCCTGTGTATGTGTCCAAAAGTGAAGATGGTGGAACCACTATAAGCTACATTCATTATTAGAAATACACATAACTGACCATTGCAATGTCTTTTTGAAAGAATAAAAACCTTGAATTCCTATATTGATGTCAGGTGCAGGGCACTAAACTAGCGGTGTGCCAGAGGTGCTTTGCCCACAGCACATAACCACAGTGGGCACAAGTCCGCTGCAGCACCCGCATGCCCATGCTGTTAGTCTGTCAGCTCAGTTGTTACGGATGTAGCGCTGCTGCTTCCCGTACTGCTCCGCCCTCCCTAGTCCTGACTCCACACCGCTTCCATGTCTCATAAGGGATACGATCATTAGGTCGACACCACTTAGGTCGACAGTCATTAGGTCTACCACTATTGGTCGACATACATTAGGTCGACAGGGTCACTAGGTGACATGGTCATTATGTCGACCTGTACTAGGTCGACAGTTCGAAAGGTCGACATGAGTTTTTCACAATTTTGTTAACATTTTTGCACTTTTTCATACTTTACGATCCACTTGGACTACGATTGGGAATAGTAACCTGTGCCGAGCACAGTGGTAGCAGAGCGAGGCGCCTTGCCTGAAGCATGATGAGCGAAGTTGTGTCGACCCAACGACCTATACCCATCTCATAAGAAGAGAGACATGTGGAAAAGGTCCGGTCACTGCCTGCTCCTGAGACGAATGTAAGTTTCACTCACAAACACACACATACACCACACACTGCACAATGTGTAAAAGGGGGCACTACCTTGTGCAATTTGTAAAAGGGGGGCACTGCCTTGTGCAATGTGTAAAAGGGGGCACTACCTTGTGCAATGTGTAAAAGGGGGCACTACCTGGTGCAATGTGTAAAAGGGGGCACTACCTTGTGCAATGTATAAAAGGGGGCACTACCTTATGCAATGTGTAAAAGGGGGCACTACCTGGTGCAATGTGTAAAAGGGGGCACTACTGTACCTGGTGCAATGTGTAAAAAAAGAATTAAAATATAGAATTAACACTGTGGTAAAAGTTAGCAATTTTTTAAAAACAAAATGGCAAAAACATTTTGGAATGATATGCAGGATTTGGACAGTTTTTACAATGAGGTCCTTGGGTGGTTGCACAAATAAAAAAATTGTTATGATCCATTTGGAAACACGCCAAGCGTCTCATCCATTTATTCAAGGATAATTAGGAACTCCTTTCCGAGCTCAGAGAGAGATAAAATTGTGAGAGATAAAGTACCAGGCAATCAGCTTTTGATTTACATTTTACAGGCTGTGTTTGAAAGATTATAGCTAGGAGCTGATTTGCTGGTAATTTATCTCTCAAAATGTTATCTCTTTCCAAGCTTTGGTAAATACCCCCAAAAAAGAGGCAGAGCTGTGATAAAAAATATGCAGAGCAGAAATAAAGAGATGCAAAGCTGTTTCAAAAAGTTACAGAGGTGATATATGAAATAGATGCAGAGCTTTGAAATTAAAGAGAAGCTGAACTCTGATATTAAGGAGATGAAAAGGTGAGATAAATAAAGGGATACTGTAAAAAATACAGAACTTTGATGTATAAAAAATGTAGAGCTGTGATGACACAAAAATCATACAGAGCTGTGTTATTTCAAAATGTGCAGAGGAGTGATAAAAAGATGCAGAGTAGGAAAAAATAAAGAGGAAGCGCTGTGAAAAAGAGAGGAAGAGCAGTGATATCAATGAATGCAGAGCTGTAATAAATAGAGGAAGCACTGTAATAAAGAGAGAAAGAGCTGTGGTAAAGAGAGGAAGAACTGTGATAAAAAGAGGAAGAGCAGTGATAAAGGGGTCTATTCATGTAGCAGAGAAAAGCCCTGTTTTGCGGTAAACAGGGCTTTTCTCTGCTTACCGCAATTCACAGAGCCGGTTACCGTGGAGAAGTCTCTTGACTTCTCCAGCGGTACCCCCGCTCTGTGCCTGAATCGCATCACCATACCTTTTGTATGGTGAGTGCGATTTATGAAGGTGCGGAAAGCTCTGCTTTCCGCTTCTCCATGGAGTTCAGGTTCGCCATCTGAGGACGGCGTAACCTGAACTGTTGTGCGGAGACGTCAGGGAAGCTCAATGCTTCCCTGATCGCTGCTCGGCACCTCGTGCTGGCTCCGCCCCCTGACCTCCCAGCAACCACTGCGGCCTGCCGGGAGGTCATCAAGCTGCGCGTGCGCAAAGGGACCGTCGCTGGACTCCGCGCATCGCAGAGAGGGACCGCCGGAGAAGACATCACCGCAGGAGCCCCAGACACCGCACCGCATCGTCGGAAGGGTGAGTATACATGAATTGCTACTTATCACAGCTATACATCGCATCGAAGAGATGCGATGTATAGTGATAAGTAGCAATTATGTTTTCGTGTTATACATGAATAGACCCCAAAGAGAGGAAGGATAGTGAGACAGAGAGGAAGAGTAGTGATAAAGACAGGAAAAGCTGTGTTAATGAGAGGAATAACAGAGAGAAAGAGCAGAGCTAAAGAGAGGAAGAACAGTGATAGAAGAAGCTGTGATAAAGAAAGACAGAACTGTGATAAAGAAAGGAAGGTCAGTGAGAAAGAGAGGAAGAGCTGTGATAAAGAGAGGAAGAGCAGTGATATTTTTGAATGCAGAGCTGTGATAAAGAGTGGAAGAGCTGTGATAAAGAGAGGAAGCGCAGTGATAATGAGAGGAAGAGCTGTGATAAAGAGAGGAAGAGTTATGAAATCTATGAATACAGAGCTGTAATAAAGAGAGGAAGAGTTGTGATAAAGAGAGGAAGAGTTATGAAATCTATGAATACAGAGCTGTAATAAAGAGAGGAAGAGCTGTGATAAAGAGAGGAAGAGTTATTAAATCTATGAATACAGAGCTGTGATAAAGACAGAAAGAGC
Source organism: Pseudophryne corroboree (assembly GCF_028390025.1). NCBI lineage: Eukaryota > Metazoa > Chordata > Amphibia > Anura > Myobatrachidae > Pseudophryne > Pseudophryne corroboree. Next base: position 60,692,796 of record NC_086449.1, read on the forward strand.
TGTGATAAAGAGAGACAGCTGTGAAAAGAGAGGAAGAACTGTGATAAAGAGGCAGAACTGGGTAAAGAAAGGACGCGCAGTGATAAAGAGAGGAAGAGCTGTGATAAAAGAGGAAGAGCTGTGATAAAGAGAGGAAGAACAGTAATAAAGAGACAAAGAGCTGTGATAAAGGGAGGCAGAACTGTGATAAAGAGGAAAAGCTGTGGTAAAGAGAGGCAGAGCTGTGATAAAGAGAACAGTGATAAAGAGGAAGAACTGTGATGAGATGCAGGACTGTGATAAAGAGAAGAAAAGCTGTGGTAAGAGAAAGAGCAGTGGTAAAGGGGGTCATTCTGAGTTCATCGTACGTAGAAACTTTTTGCTGCTGTGCGATCAACTAGACGCTGCCTATGGGGGAGTGTATTTTTGCATAGCAAGGCTGCGATCGATTGTGTAGAACAAGACCAAGGTAAGAGTTACCCTGTGCGATCAATCCAGCATTGTAGGTCCCAGAATTGACGTCAGACATCCGCCCTCCAAACGCCTCAACACATCTGCGTTTGGATCTCCATGCCTAGAGAATGGTGTGTTGACACTTGGTTCCGCCTTCCTGTCAATCTTCTTGTGGTCGCCGATGTGACCACTTTCTTGTTAGCGGCGTCGCTGCCCAGCGATGTCTATGACGTGCCTGTGCAATGCGGCTGCCATGCATGCGCAGTTCTGACCCAATCGCATGGCTGCAAAGAGGCGCAGCGTGCACTCGGGTCGAAATGACCCACATTGAGAGAAAGAACAGTAATAGAAGAGCTGTGATAAAGAGAGACAGAACTGTGATAAAGAGAGGAAGCGTTGCGATATCTATGAATTCAGAGCTGTGATAAAGACAGGAAGAGCTGTGTTAATGAAGAGAGGCAGAACAGTAATACAGAGAGGAAAAGCTGTTGTAAAGAGAGGCAGGACTGTGATAAAGAGAAGAACAGTGATAAAGAGAGGAAGTACTGTGATAAAGAGAGGAAGGGCAGTGAGGAAGAGAGGAAGCGTTGCGATATCTATGAATTCAGAGCTGTGATAAAGACAGGAAGAGCTGTGTTAATGAAGAGAGGCAGAACTGTAATACAGAGAGGAAAAGCTGTTGTAAAGAGAGGCAGGACTGTGATAAAGAGAAGAAAAGTGATAAAGAGAGGAAGTACTGTGATAAAGAGAGGAAGGGCAGTGAGGAAGAGAGGAAGCGTTGCGATATCTATGAATTCAGAGCTGTGATAAAGACAGGAAGAGCTGTGTTAAAGAGAGGAAGCACAGTAATGAAGAGATGCAGAACTGTAATACAGAGAGTTAAAGCTGTTGTAAAGAGAGGCAGGCCTGTGATAAAGAGAACAGTGATAAAGAGAGGAAGTACTGTGATAAAGAGAAGAAGGGCAGTGAGGAAGAGAGGAAGCACTGTGATATCTATGAATACAGAGCTGTGATAAAGACAGGAAGAGCTGTGTTAAAGAGCGGAAGCACAGTAATGAAGAGATGCAGAACTGTGATAAAGAGAGGAAAAGATGTGGTAAAGAGAGGCAGAGCTGTGATAAAGAGAGGAAGATCAGTTATAAAGAGAGGAAGTACTGTGATAAAGAGAGGAAGAACAATGATAGAGAAAGAGCTGTGATAAAGAGAGACAGAGCTGTGATAAAGAGAAGAAGAACAGTGATAAAGAGAGGCAGAACTGTGATAGAGAGGTAGGACAGTGATATCTATGAATGCAGAGCTGTGATAAAAACAGGAAGAGCTGTGTTAAAGAGAGGAAGCACAGTAATGAAGAGATGCAGAACTGTGATAAAGAGAGGAAAAGATGTGATAAAGAGATGCAGAACTGTGATAAAGAGAGGAAGAGCTGTGATAAAGAGAGGAAAGGCAGTAATAAAGAGAGGTAAAACTGATAGAGGAAAACCAGTGATAAAGAGAGGAAGCCCTGTGATAAAAAGAGGCAGAGCTGTGATAAAGAGAGGAAGAACTATGTTAAAGAGAGGAAGACCAGTAATAAAGATTGGAAGAGCTGTGATAAAGAGAGGAAAAACAGTGATAAAGAGAGGCAGAACTGTGATAGAGAGGTAGGGCAGTGATATCTATAAATGCAGAGCTGTGATAAAAACAGGAAGAGCTGTGTTAAAGAGAGGAAGCACAGTAATGAAGAGATGCAGAACTGTGATAAAGAGAGGAAAAGATGTGATAAAGAGAGGAAAAGATGTGATAAAGAGATGCAGAACTGTGATAAAGAGAGGAAGCGCTGTGATAAAGAGAGGAAAGGCAGTAATAAAGAGAGGTAAAACTGATAAAGAGAGGAAAACCAGTGATAAAGAGAGGAAGCCCTGTGATAAAAAGAGGCAGAGCTGTGATAAAGAGAGGAAGAACTATGTTAAAGAGAGGAAGACCAGTAATAAAGATTGGAAGAGCTGTGATAAAGAGAGGAAGAACAGTGATAAAGAGAGGCAGAACTGTGATAGAGAGGTAGGGCAGTGATATCTATGAATGCAGAGCTGTGATAAAAACAGGAAGAGCTGTGTTAAAGAGAGGAAGCACAGTAATGAAGAGATGCAGAACTGTGATAAAGAGAGGAAAAGATGTGATAAAGAGATGCAGAACTGTGATAAAGAGAGGAAGCGCTGTGATAAAGAGAGGAAAGGCAGTAATAAAGAGAGGTAAAACTGATAAAGAGAGGAAAACCAGTGATAAAGAGAGGAAGCCCTGTGATAAAAAGAGGCAGAGCTGTGATAAAGAGAGGAAGAACTATGTTAAAGAGAGGAAGACCAGTAATAAAGATTGGAAGAGCTGTGATAAAGAGAGGAAGAACAGTGATAAAGAGAGGCAGAACTGTGATAGAGAGGTAGGGCAGTGATATCTATGAATGCAGAGCTGTGATAAAAACAGGAAGAGCTGTGTTAAAGAGAGGAAGCACAGTAATGAAGAGATGCAGAACTGTGATAAAGAGAGGAAAAGATGTGATAAAGAGATGCAGAACTGTGATAAAGAGATGCAGAACTGTGATAAAGAGAGGAAAGGCAGTAATAAAGAGAGGTAAAGCTGATAAAGAGAGGAAAACCAGTGATAGAGAGGAAGCCCTGTGAAAAAAAGAGGCAGAGCTGTGATAAAGAGAGGAAGAACAGTGATAAAGTGAGGCAGAACTGTGATAGAGAGGAAGCACAGTGATAAAGAGAGGCAGAGATGTGATAGACAGGAAGAACTATGTTAAAGAGAGGAAGACCAGTAATAAAGATTGGAAGAGCTGTGATAAAGAGGAAGTGCAGTGATAAAGAGATGAAGTGCAGTGATAAAGAGAGGAAGTGCAGTGATAAAGTGAGGAAGCACAGTGAAAAGGGGAGGAAGAACAGTGATAAAGAGAGGAAGTGCTGTGATAAAGACAGGAAGAGCTGTGTTAAGGAGAGGAAGCACAGTAATGAAAAGATGCAGAACTGTGATAAAGAGAGGTAAAGCTGTAGTAAAGAGAGGCAGTGCTGTGATAAAGAGAGGAAGAACAGTGATAAAGAGAGGAAGAGCTGTGAAAAAGAGAGTAAGGGCTGTGATAAAGAGAGGCAGAGCTGTGATAAAGAGGAAGACCAGTGATAAAGAGAGGCAGAACTGTGATAGAGAGGAAGTGCTGTGATAAAGAGAGGCAGAGCTGTGATAAAGAGAGGAAGGGCGGTGATATCAATGAATGCAGAGCAGTGATAAAGAGTGGAAGAGCTGTGATAAAGAGAGGAATCACAGTGATAGAGGAAGCGCAGTGATAAGGGGAGGAAGTGCTGTGATAAAGAGGAAGCGCAGTGATAAAGTGAGTGATAAAGAGAGGAAGTGCGGTGATAAAGGGAGGAAGCGCTGTGATAAAGGGAGGAAGCGCTGTGATAAAGGGAAGGAAAAGCTGTGATAAAGAGGGGAAACGCAGTGATAAGGGGAGGAAGGGCTGTGATAAAGAGAGGAAGTGCAGTGATAAAGAGGAAGTACAGTGATACAGAGAGAAAGAGCTGTGATAAAGAGGAAGCACAGTGATAAAGAGAGGAAGTGCAGTGATAAAGGGAGGAAGCGCTGTGATAAAGAGAGGAAGGGCAGTGATAGAGAGGAAGCGCAGTGATAAAAGGAGGAAGGGCTGTGATAAAGAGAGTAAGCACAGTGATAAAGAGGAAGCACAGTGATAACAGGAGGAAGCGTGATAAAGAGAGGAAGCGCAGTGATAAAGGAAGGAAGAGCTGTGATAAAGAGAAAGTGCAGTGATAAAGAGAGAAAGTGCAGTGATAAAGGGAGGAAGCACTGTGATAAAGAGAGGAAGTGCAGTGATAAAGAGGAAGCACAGTGATAAGGGGAGGAAGGGCTGTGATGAAGGAAGAGCTGTGATAAAGAGAGGAAGTGCAGTGATAAAGAGAGAAAGTGCATTGATAAAGGAAGGAAGAGCTGTGATAAAGAGAGGAAGTGCAATGATAAAGAAAGGAAGAGCAGTGATAAAGAGAGGAAGTGCAGTGATAAAGGAAGGAAGAGCTGTGATAAAGAGAGGAAGCACAATGATAAGGGGAGGAAGTATTGTGATAAAGAGAGGAAGCACGGTGATAAAGAGGAAGCACAGTGATAAAGGGAGGAAGTACTGTGATAAAGAGAAGAAGGGCAGAGAGGAAGCACTGTGATATCTATGAATGCAGAGCTGTGATAAAGACAGGAAGAGCTGTGTTAAAGAGAGGAAGCACAGTAATGAAGAGATACAGAACTGCGATAAAGAAGAAAATATGTGGTAAAGAGAGGCAGAGCTGTGATAAAGAGAGGAAGTTCAGTTATAAAGAGAGGAAGGACTGTGATAAAGAGAGGAAGCGCAGTGATAAAGAGAGGAAGCACATTGATAAAGGAAGGAAGAGCTGTGATAAAGAGGAAGTGCAGTGATAAAGAGGAAGCACAGTGATAAAGAGAGGAAGCGCAGTGATAAAGGGAGGAAGTGCTGTGATAAAGAGAGGAAGCACAGTGATAAAGTAAGTGATAAAGAGAGGAAGCGCAGTGATAAAGGGAAGAAGTGCTGTGATAAAGAGAGGAAGTGCAGTGTTAAGGGGAGGAAGAGCTGTGATAAAGAGAGGAAGCGCTGTGATAAAGGAAGGAAGAGCTGTGATAGAGAGAGGAAGTGCAATGATAAAGGGAGGAAGCGCAGTGATAAGTGGAGGAAGAGCTGTGAAAGGGGAGGAAGAGGTGTGATAAAGAGAGGAAGTGCAGTGATGAAGGAAGAACTGTGATAAAGAGAGGAAGCACAGTGATAAATAGAGGAAGCAGATTGATAAAGGAAAGGAGCTGTGATAAAGAGGAAGCGCAGTGATAAAGAGAGGATGTTCAGTGATAAAGGAAGGTTGAGCTGTGCTAAAGAGAGGAAGCACAGTGATAAAGGGAGTAAGAGTTGTGATATAGAGAGGAAGCGCAGTGATAAAGAGAGAAAGCGCAGTGATAAAGTGAAGAAGCGTAGTGATAAAGGGAGGAAGTGCTTTGAAAAAGAGGAAGCGCAGTGATAAAGTGAGTGATAAAGAGAGGAAGCGCAGTGATAAAGAGAGGAAGTGCATTGATATTAATTAATGCAGACACTGGCGTATCTATAATTGGTAAGGGCCCCTGAGTCCCCCACCGCACATGCTGCACCCATTTTTTTTAATACTTACCCCTCCGGAGTCATGTGTAGATGACAGCAGCGATGTGGAATCACTGTGTGCAATTACCATATTCCCGGTGATCTGCGCATGCGCAGTAGAGTCTGAGCCTTTTAGTGTTCAGAATCTCCAGCGCTGCCAGCAGAGAGGTGGGGGCCCATACGGAGGAGGCAGCACACGGGCCTCCTCCTCTCTTAAAGCACCTCTGTATGCAGATCTATGATAATGAGATGCAGAGCAGTGATAAATAAACAAATTTGGTTAAGAGATGCAGACATATAATAATGAGATACAGAGATGGGATATTAAAAGGATTTGCAAAGCCGTGAGAAAGAGAAGAAGCTGCGATAAAGAAATGCAGAGTTGTTATATAAAGAGACGCATTCACAGATGTATTTCTGTTTTTCTTACACGGTACCGCTCTTTTACACTCCCAGATATTCAGGCTAAAATCCTTTTGAATGTTTAGTTTCCGTGTTTCTTTGTTGAGTGAAGTAACTTGTGCTAAACTAAAAGTGTTAAAAATTACACTACTGTACGGCCATTTTACATCTGACATGATATACTGTATATTATTGTTCCATGTAATTGTGGGCGCAGAATCCTGTACCATCAGGTAAGGTCTTTGATATACTTAAAAAAAATGGATTTAAAAAATGAAAGTATTTAATCACAGTAAGTGTTTGGCAAGACTCCCATCTGCCTGCGCTATGGGGTTCACATTCTGCCCAGGATCCTCATCCCCCATGTCATCAGAATCCACCTCCTCATCTTCCTCATTCTCCTCCATGTGCTGGTCCAGGGGCAGCACCCTCCTGCAAGACTGCTGTGGGTGGATTCCTAACAAACAGAAAAGAGGCCAACTATGGACTGTCACACCCTATTACATCCCCCTTATATACAAGAATATGGGTTGTAGGCAGAGGTGTCACTTACCAAAGTGACACCCAGTGCGTAGTTAAGAGTCCATCTGAAAAGGGGGTGTGGCTATGGAGGAAGGGGTGTGGTTATGGGGAGGGAGCATTACTTAGCATCCCAGCCCCCATTTTCATCACTCTGGGGGTCCAGGAGATGCGGGCTGCAGTGCCGGCTCCTACACTGTGACAGGAGCTGGGTGTTGCATGTAATGCTACAGTGCAGCACCCCGCTCTTGTCACTGAGCAGGAGCTGTCATTTTGGTGTCACAGCTCAGTGGATGAAACCCGGGTGCAGACCACACTCCCCGAACCCACCATGTGACGCCACTGGTTGTAGAATGTCACTTAAAAATCACATCTTACATTCCCATTAGACTTTTTTTCATGACGACCTGGTTAGTGCAAGTGATGAGCAGGGGGAACATTTTCACCAAGACATTCTGACAATAGAGCATCGCAACCAAGGATGCTGGGACCCTGCAATGAAGGGGAACTACTGCCGGTTACTTACTAATGTGACACTGTACAAATGGAAAGCATCAACATCCTATATCGCTAATATATACAATAAAATTCACCTTATACAACCTGTGCAATACCTAGAGATAGCTGCTGGTGACACAGATAAAGGATTTTTTTACCACAATCTTAAAATTCAGATACATCAATAAATATAAATATACTAATTAGAGATCTGCGGCGGGCACTTTTCCTGTTTTGGTTTTGATTCTAATTCCATTTTTGTGTTTTGGCTTGGTTTTTTATCTGGATGATTTTTAAACAAAACAAAACATAAAAAACGCTAAAATCACAGAATTTGGGGTAATTTTGCACCTACAGTATTAGTAACCTCAATAACAATCATTTCCGCTCATTTCCAGTCTATTCTGAAGACCTCACATCTCACAATATTGTTTTTAGGCCTAAAAGTTGCACCGAGGTGGCTGTATGACTAAGCTAAGCAACACAAGTGTGCGGCACAAACACCTGGCCCATCTAGGAGTGGCACTGCAGTTGCAGACAGGATGGCATTATTCAAAAACTAGTTCCCAAACAGCACATGATGCAACGAAGAAAAAGAGGTGCAAGTAGGTAGCTGGATGGCTAAGCTAAGCGACATAAGTGTGCGGCAAAAACACCTGGCTCATCTAGGAGTGGAACTGCAGTTACAGAAAGGATAGCAGATTTAAAAAATAGGCCCCAAACAGCACATGATGCAAAGTAGAAAAAGAGGTGCAATGAGGAAGTTTGATGTGCTGCAAAAACACCTGGCCCATCTAGGAGTGGCACTGCAGTTACAGACAGGATGGCCCTTAAAAAAACTAGTCCCTAAACAGCACATGATGCAAATAAGAAAAAGAGGTGCAAGATGAAATTGTCCTTCTGCCCTCCCACCCACTCTTATGTTGTATAAACAGGACATGCACACTTTAATAAACCAATAATTTCAGCGACAGGGTCTGCCACACGACTGTGGCTAAAATGACTGGTTTGTTTGGGCCCCCACCAAAAAAGAAACAGTCAATCTCTCCTTGCACAAACTGGCTCTACAGAGGCAAGATGTCCACATCATCATCATCCTCCGATTCCTCACCCCTTTCACCGTGTACATCCTTCTCAATGAGTATTAATTCGTTCCCACTAGAATCCACCATCTCAGGTCCCTGTGTACTTTCTGGAGGCAATTGCTGGTAAAGGTCTTCCCAGAGGACTTTATAATTCATTTTGATGAACATCATCTTTTCCACATTTAGTGGAAGTAACCTCCTACGCCGATCGCTGACAAGGTTACCAGTTGCACAAAACACTCTTTCGGAGTACACGCTGGAGGGGGGGGGGGGGGGGGTAACTTAGGTAAAACAAAGCCAGTTTGTCCAAGGGCCTCCAAATTGCCTCTTTGGACTGTCTGGCATGCCTACTTGGATGCTGTCACTCGTATAATCCTCCACCATTCTTTCAATGGTGACAGAATCATATGCAGTGACAGTAGTTTGCGGAATCGCTCCATCTTAGCTCCTCCTTCAATTTATCCAGCTGCTTCTGCAAAAGCTTTATGAGGGGAATGACCTGACTTAAGCTGGCAGTGTCTGAACTTACTTCACATGTGGCAAGTTCGAAGGGATGGAGAACCTTGCAGAAGACGGAAATCATTCTCCAGTGCACTTGAGTCAGGTGCATTACTCCTCCTTTACCTATATCATAGGTGGATGTATAGGCTTGAATGGCCTTTTGCTGCTCTTCCATCCTCTGAAGCATATAGAGTGTTGAATTCCACCTCGTTACCACCTCTTGCTTCAGTTGATGGTGGGGCAGGTTCAGGAGTGTTTGCTGTCACTCCAGTCTGCGGCACGCGGTGGCAGAATGCTGAAAGTAGCCTGCAATTTTTCGGGCCACCGACAGCATCTCCTGCACACCCCTCTCATTTTTCAAAAAATTCTGCATCACCAAATTAATTGTATATGCAAAACATGGGACATGGGACATGCTGGAATTACCCAGATGTAATGCACGCACAATATTGGTGGTGTTGTCTGATATCACAAATCCCCTGGAGAGTCCAGTTGGGGTAAGCCATTCTGTGATTATGTTTCCCAGTTTCCGTAAGAGGTTGTCAGCTGTGTGCCTCTTATGGAAAGCGGTGATACATAGCGTAGACTGCCTAGGAACGAGTTGGTGTTTGCAAGATGTTGCTACTGGTGCCGCTGCGGGAGGCCATACATCTACCAGTGGGCTGTTACAGTAATATAGTCCTTAGTCTGCCCTGTTCCACTTGTCCACATGTCCGTGGTTAAGTAGACACTAGATACAAATGCATTATTTAGGACGCTGGTGATTCTTTCTGACGTCTGTGTACATTCTCGGTATCGCCTGCCTAGAGAAGTGGAACCTAGATGGGATTTGATAACGGGGACACAGTACCTCAAACAAATGTTTAAGTATCTCTGAACTAATGGTGGATACCGGACGCACCTCTAACACCAACATAGCTGTCAAGACCTCAGTTATCCGCTTTGTAAAAGGATGACTGCTGTCATATTTCATCTTCCTCACAAAACACTGTTGGACAGTCAATTGCTTATTGGGAGTGGTCTTCCGACTTTCCCTCTGGGATGACGATCGACTCCCAGCAGCAAAAACAGCAGCAGCGGCAACAGCAGGCGTAACACTCGAGGATCCTACGGAGGAATCTGGGTTAGGAGAGGACTCCTCAGTCTTGACAGTGACATGGCCTGCAGGACTACGGACGTTCCTGACTGAGGAGGAAATTGACGTTGAGGGAGTTGGTGGTGTGGCTTGCAGGAGTTGGGTACAGGAGGAAGAAGGGATTTAGGTGTCAGTGGACTGCTTATGCTCTTACCCAAAGTTTCTGAACTTGACAGTGACTTCTGATGAATGCGCAGCAGGTGACGTATAAGGGAGGATGTTCCTAGGTGGTTAACATCCTTACTCCTACTTATTACAGATTGACAGAGGCAACATATGGCTTGACACCTGTGGCCGGATTTGAGAAGAAATAATTCCACACCGAAGAGGTGGCTTTTTTGGTAGTTTGCCCAGGCATCACAATGGGCTTCTTCGTCCCAAGGAGAACAGGTGTCTCCCCCGGTGCCTGTCTTAAACAAACCACATCACCATCAGAATCCTCATTCCCAACACCCATATCCTCATCCTGGTGTACTTTAACAGTGACATCTTCAATTTGAATATCAGGAACTGGACTGTGGGTGCTCCTTCCAGCACTTGCAGGGGGCATGCAAATGGTGGAAGAGCCACCTCTTCCCATCCAGTGTTGGGAAGGTCAGGCATCGCAACTGTCGACACACTTGGACTCTCTTTGGGGATTTGTGATACCATCTCAGAGCGCACAGTTCTTTTCTATGCTCTTTCCAGCTTAACTCTTTTGTTTTTCTAGCGGGAGGATGAGGGCTTCCATCGTCATGTGAAGCTGAACCACTAGCCATGAACATAGGCCATTGCCTCAGCCGTTCCTTGCCTCTCTGTGTCGTAAATGGCATATTGGCAAGTTTACATTTCTCCTCAGACAATTAAAATTTCTTTTTTCTCTGACGTCCTAGTGGATGCTGGGGACTCCGTAAGGACCATGGGGAATAGCGGCTCCGCAGGAGACTGGGCACAAAAGTAAAGCTTTAGAACTACCTGGTGTGCACTGGCTCCTCCCCCTATGACCCTCCTCCAAGCCTCAGTTAGATTTTTGTGCCCGAACGAGAAGGGTGCACACTAGGTGGCTCTCCTGAGCTGCTTAGTGAAAAGTTTAGTTTTAGGTTTTTTATGTTCAGTGAGACCTGCTGGCAACAGGCTCACTGCATCGAGGGACTAAGGGGAGAAGAAGCGAACTCACCTGCGTGCAGAGTGGATTGGGCTTCTTAGGCTACTGGACATTAGCTCCAGAGGGATCGATCACAGGCCCAGCCATGGATAGGTCCCAGAGCCGCGCCGCCGGCCCCCTTACAGAGCCAGAAGACAGAAGAGGTCCGGAAAATCGGCGGCAGAAGACGTCCTGTCTTCAACAAGGTAGCGCACAGCACTGCAGCTGTGCGCCATTGCTCTCAGCACACTTCACACTCCGGTCACTGAGGGTGCAGGGCGCTGGGGGGGGGCGCCCTGAGACGCAATAAAAACACCTTGGATGGCAAAAAATGCACCACATATAGCTCCTGGGCTATATGGATGAATTTAACCCCTGCCAAAATACACAGAAAAACGGGAGATAAGGCCGCCGAGAAGGGGGCGGAGCCTATCTCCTCAGCACACTGGCGCCATTTTCCCTCACAGCTCCGTTGGAGGGAAGCTCCCTGGCTCTCCCCTGTAGTCACTACACTACAGAAAGGGTTAAAAAAGAGAGGGGGGCACTAATCACGCGCAGTATTAAAAATACAGCAGCTATAAGGGGAAAAACACTTAAATAAGGTTATCCCTGTATATATATAGCGCTCTGGTGTGTGCTGGCAAACTCTCCCTCTGTCTCCCCAAAGGGCTAGTGGGGTCCTCCTGTCCTCTATCAGAGCATTCCCTGTGTGTGTGCTGTGTGTCGGTACGTTTGTGTCGACATGTATGAGGAGAAAAATGATGTGGAGACGGAGCAGATTGCCTGTAATAGTGATGTCACCCCCTAGGGGGTCGACACCTGAGTGGATGAACTGTTGGAAGGAATTACGTGACAGTGTCAGCTCGGTATAAAAGACAGTGGTTGACATGAGACAGCCGGCTACTCAGCTTGTGCCTGTCCAGACGTCTCATAGGCCGTCAGGGGCTCTAAAGCGCCCGTTACCTCAGATGGCAGATATAGACGCCGACACGGATACTGACTCCAGTGTCGACGGTGAAGAGACAACTGTGACTTCCAGTAGGGCCACACGTTACATGATTGAGGCAATGAAAAATGTTTTACACATTTCTGATAATACGAGTACCACCAAAAAAAGGGGTATTATGTTCGGTGAGGAAAAACTACCTGTAGTTTTCCTGAATCTGAGAAATTAAATGAGGTGTGTGATGATGCGTGGGTTTCCCCCGATAACAACTGATAATTTCTAAAATGTTATTGGCATTATATCCTTTCCCGCCAGAGGTTAGGGTGCGTTGGGAAACACCCCCTAGGGTGGATAAAGCGCTCACACGCTTGTAAGAACAAGGGCTCTACCCTCTCCTGAGATGGCCGCCCTTAAGGATCCTGCTGATAGAAAGCAGGAGGGTATCCTAAAATGTATTTACACACATACTGGTGTTATACTGCGACCAGCAATCGCCTCAGCCTGGATGTGCAGTGCTGGGTTGGCGTGGTCGGATTCCCTGACTGAAAATATTGATACCCTAGATAGGGACAGTATATTATTGCCTATAGAGCATTTAAAAGATGTATTTCTATATATGCGTGATGCACAGCGGAATATTTGCCGACTGGCATCAAGTCTAAGTGCGTTGTCCATTTCTGCCAGTAGAGGGTTATGGACACGACAGTGGTCAGGTGATGCGGATTCCAAACGGCATTTGGAAGTATTGCCTTATTAAGGGGAGGAGATATTTGGGGTCGGTCTTTCAGATCTGGTGGCCACGGCAACAGCTGGGAAATCCACGTTTGTACCCCAGGTCGCCTCTCAACATAAGAGGGAGAGGAAAAAGGCTGCAGAAATCAGCCAGTTTCCAGGAACAGAAGCCCTCTCCCGCCTCTGCCAAGCCCTCAGTATGACGCTGGGGCTTTACAAGCAGAATCAGGCACGGTGGGGGCCCGTCTCAATGAATTTCAGCGCGCAGTGGGCTCACTCGCAAGTAGACCCCTGGATCCTTCAGGTGATATCTCAGGGGTACAAATTGGAATTCGAGACGTCTCCCCCTCGCCGTTTCCTAAAGTCGGCTTTACCGATGTCTCCTTCTGACAGGGAGGCAGTTTTGGAAGCCATTCACAAGCTGTATTCCCAGCAGGTGATAATCAAGGTACCCCTCCTGCAACAGGGAACGGGGTATTATTCCACACTGTTGTGGTACCGAAGCCGGACGGCTCGGTGAGACCGATTCTAAATCTAAAATCTTGAACACTTACATACGGAGGTTCAAATTCAAGATTGAGTCACTCAGAGCAGTGATTGCGAACCTGGAAGAAGGGGACTACATGATGTCTCGGGACATCAAGGATGCTTACCTTCATGTCCCAATTTACCCTTCTCACCAAGGGTACCTCAGGTTTATGGTACAGAACTGTCGCTATTAGTTTCAGACGCTGCCGTATGGATGATCCACGGCACCCCGGGTCTTTACCAAGGTAATGGCCGAAATGATGATACTCCTTCGAAGGAAGGGAATTTTAGTTATCCCTTACTTGGACGATTCCCTGATAAGGGTAAGATCCAGGGAACAGTTGGAGGTTGGTGTAGCACTATCTCAGGTAGTGTTGCGGCAGCACGATTGGATTCTCAATATTCCAAAATCGCAGCTGATTCCGACGACTCGTCTTCTGTTCCTAGGGATGATCCTGGACAGTCCAGAAAAAGGTGTTTCTCCCGGAGGAGAAAGTCAGGGAGTTATCCGAGCTAGTCGGGAACCTCCTATAACCGAGCCAAGTCTCAGTACATCAATGAAAGGGTTCTGGGAAAAATGGTGGCTTCCTGCGAAGCAATCCCATTCGGCAGATTCCACGCAAGAACTTTCCAGTGGGACCTGCTGGACAAATGGTCCGGGTCGCATCTTCAGATGCATCAGCGGATAACCCTGTCACCAAGCACATGGGTGTCTCTCCTGTGGTGGTTGCAGAGTGCTCATCTTCTAGAGGGCCGCAGATTCGACATTCAGGACTGGGTCCTGGTGACCACGGATGCCAGCCTGCGAGGCTGGGGAGCAGTCTCACAGGGAAGGAATTTCCAGAGCTTATGGTCAAGCCTGGAGACATCACTTCACAGAAATATCCTGAAGCTAAGGGCCATTTACAATGCTCTAAGCTCAGCAAGACCTCTGCTTCAAGGTCACCCGGAGTTGATCCATTCGGACAACATCACGGCAGTCACCCACGTAAACAGACAGGGTGACACAAGAAGCAGGAGGGCAATGGCAGAAGCTGCAAGGATTCTTCGCTGGGCAGAAAATCATGTGATAGCACTGTCAGCAGTATTCATTCCGGGAGTGGACAACTGGGAAGCAGACTTCCTCAGCAGACACGACCTCCACCCGGGAGAGTGGGGACTTCACCCAGAAGTCTTCCACATGTTTATAAAACTCGACAAGTATTGCGCCAGGTCAAGGGACCCTCAGGCAATAGCTGTAGACGCTCTGGTAACACAGTGGGTGTACCAGTCAGTGTATGTGTTCCCTCCTCTGCCTCTCATACCCAAGGTACTGAGAATTATAAGATGGAGAGGAGTAAGAACTATATTTATGGCTCCGGATTGGCCAAGAAGGACTTGGTAACCGTAACTTCAAGAGATGCTCACGGAGGATCCGTGGCCTCTACCTCTAAGAAGGGACCTGCTCCAGCAAGGACCCTGTCTGTTCCAAGACTTACCGCGGCTGCGTTTGACGGCATGGCGGTTGAACGCCGGATCCTGAAGGAGAAAGGCATTCCGGATGAAGTCATTCCTTTTTTTTTTTCCAAATATGTTTATTAAATACCTCCAAAACATGGTACAGAAATAAGGGGGAGCAAAAACCGCATACATATCAGACATATCGACATTAAAGTAAGCAGATAAGAAAGGTAAAAGTATACAGCATATATGAGTAGGTGGAGGAAATTTTTCAATTTTCCAAAACAATCAACAAGAACAAATTGTAAACCACCAGAAGAGCGGCGGTCAGGCTATAATATATTGAGAATGGGACTGGATATGACTGACTAAAAACTGACACTCAATTCCAGCAGTTCAAATTAAGAAAAAGAAGAGGTAAAAAGGAACATCACAAAAAAAAAACGTTAGAACAAAAATAAGCAAAAACACCTACCAAGAGCCACAGGCCACCGATCCGTCCATAGAAGTGTCCATCCAATCCGCCAGGGAAGAAACAGCAGAAATAAGAAGAGAGGGAAAAGAAAAGAGGAAGTGTGTGTGGAGAGGGAAGTACGGATGAAGAAGAGGGAGAGGGGAAGATAGGAAGCTCAGTCAGTTAGAGAAACTTGGTTATCAAGTTGTCGGAGAGAGTACCAAAAGTTAGATTGGAAACATTTATGTATTGCTAGTTTAGTGTGGGGAGGGAGGGTACAAATGTATGTATCCCAGCACTTAAAGAGTGCAGGAGTCAGGGTTTCCTTGTGGATAGAGGCCTCCAGCCAGTCCATATTAAATAAGAAGAGTAACCTAGAAGTAGCCATAGGGAGAGTAGGAGAGGTAGGATGGATCCACTGTTGCAATATAGCTTTTTTCCCCACTGCTGAAAGTAACACTATCAATTTTTTATCAGTGCGTGGAATTCCAGGTTGGTCTGACAGATGACCAAAGAGGGCCCAGGGAGCAGTGCATTGAAAGGGGATGCCTAGCGTTGAGGTGCCATAATGGTGTAAGGTATGCCAGAATTTTTGAATGGCAGGGCAGGCCCAGAGACAATGGAAAAGGTCAGCTTCTACCGTTGAGCATTTATTACATCCGGCCCTATCTGATATACCCATTAGAAAACCTTGTTTAGGCGAAATATATGCCCTGTGTAGCAGTTTATAGGCCATTTCCTGATATATACTAGCCGGTATTAGTTTAAGGGTCATAACAAAAGTATCTAATAGGGTGTCTACTGTGAATGTAGGAACTTGGGAGATCCATTTAGCCAGATCAGGGAAATCAGTGTGGGGGTCCAGTTCAGTGCGGATGCGCGCATAGATAGAAGATATGGAGTATGTGTTGGAGCGTAAAAGGGAGTCTAAGGGGTTAACAAAGTCTTTTCCCGTGAGGTGAGGGAGAACGGATGTAAGATAATGTATAGCCTGGGAGTAGTGAAATCCATGCAGGGGTGAAATTGCATATTTCTCAATAGCCTCCTGGAATGGCAAAGGAGTGTGAGTAGGTGTCATCAGATTACGTAGAGTCTTTAAACCAGAGGAGCACCAAGCACTAAAAGGCAAAGAGGCAGTACCATTTTGGAACTCCAGGTTTCCAAGCAAAGGTAGAGATACTGAGTAATAATATTTGAGACCAAGAGCTTTCCTAGCCATTTTCCACGCCTTAATAGTGGAAGACAACAACGGGTTATCAAATTGGGGAGATTTTATTTGAGAGGGCCGGGCATGTAGGAGGTAAGCAAGAGAGAGAGGAGCACAAAGCTGAGATTCTAACATGGTATCTGTGAATACATCGTTGCCACTGAGCCAATCCATAGCGAAACGTAGTAAGCACGCTAGATTGTATTGTTTAATGTTTGGTAGGTTTACACCCCCTTGGCGCACCGATTGCGACATTTTTTTTAGACTTATCCTGGGGCGCTTACGGTTCCATATAAACTTGGAAAGCAAGGTATTAAGTAAAGAAAAGTCGGAGTTAGTGAGAAGAATGGGAGTCATTTGGAGAATATACAGGAGTTTCGGGAAGCTTGCCATTTTAAACAGGTTGCATCTCCCTAACATATTAAGGGGAAGGTTTTGCCATAGGCTAAGTTCAGTCTGTATTTTATGTATGATCGGGGTTATATTACGTGCATAGAGGGTGGAGAGATGTTGTGGTAGAGCCACTCCTAAAAAGGTGATATGCGAGGGGGCCCATCTAAACGGGAAGGGTCTAATCCAACCCAGTCTCGCCTGGCCAAATATGGCCAGGGCTTCAGACTTGGCAAAGTTAATGGAGAAGCCAGCAAAGGACGAAAATCTGTCAATTGCCTCTACCAATACAGGAAGGGAGCGTTTAGGGTCAGAGGTACATATAAGTAGGTCATCTGCGAAGGCTATAACTTTGAGTTCGCGATCCCCAACAACAATGCCTCTAAACCCAGGTAGCAGTTGGATATAACGAATAAAAGGTTCCAAGGCCAAATTAAAAAGCAAAGGGGAGAGAGGGCATCCTTGTCTGGTGCCTCTCTCAAGAGAAAAGGAAGGGGAGGCCACATTATTAACTACCACCTGGGCCATCGGAGCAGTGCAGAGGGTCCGCATTAGACTACAGAAATTAGTGCCAAATTGCTGATGGGAGAGCACTCTAAAAAGGTGTGGCCAAGCGATTTTATCGAAGGCCTTTTCGGCGTCTAGATTAATAAGAATATTGTCTTCCAAATTATGAAGGCGGGTATGGGAAATAGCAGCTATCGCCGATCTAATACCTTGTACAGATTGTCTGCCTTTAATAAAGCCTAACTGGGCCGGGGAAATGAGATGAGGCAGACAAGACTGTAGACGGTTGGCCATTAGTTTGGTAAGCAATTTGAAGTCTTGGTTAAGAAGTGAGATAGGGCGATAGGAACCCACGAGGGAGGGATCTTTACCCGGCTTGGGTATTACAATTATCCGTGCCTCATTGAAGTATAAGGGTATAGTTCCGGAGGTAAATATATGATTATATAATTTGGCTAGAGTGGGTGTGAGTTCAGCATTAAGTAATTTATAGTATTCAGCCCCAAAGCCATCAGGGCCTGGGCTCTTGCCGTTTGGTAAAGATTTGATAGTTGTGAGTATCTCTTCCTCAGTTATAGACATCTCGAGAAGGTCCCTGTCCTCTCGAGAGAGGACAGGAAGCTGAGCGTCATGTAAAAAGGATTCACCTGTCTCCACGTTATCTGACTCTGCTGTATATAGGGATTTGTAAAACTGCATAAATTCGGCGCAAATGGCTGTCGGATCTGATATAATAGTGTCTGAAGATTTAACCACCTCAACCCATGTGCGCGTGCGGGGTCCCCGAGCGAGGTTTGCCAAGAGTCTGCCCGATTTATTACCCCATCTAAAAAATTTGTTCCGCTGGTAATCATATCGTGTCTGGGCCTGCTCTGTTAGGAAGGTATCATATACTTGTTTAGCAGTCAGGTATGCCTCTTTATGTGCGGGAGTGTCGGAACGCTTATACGTTCTATAAGTTGAGGTGAGAAGGGAGCTCAGTTCATGGAGGCGGGAGTTAAATGTTTTGCGTTTAGAATTTACGTATGAGACAATGTGGCCCCGGATAACAGCTTTAGAGGCGCTCCAGAACAGTGAGACATCCTCCGCCTGGGCCAAATTATCAGCAACGTAGGTGTGCCAAGTGTGTCTAAGGTGTAGGAGAAAATCCTCAGAGTGAGTAAGATAAGCAGGGAATCGCCAGCATTTGGAAAAACATTGGGGCAGCGCGAGCTTAAGAGAAATCATAATAGGGCATGGTCTGAGATAATAATATTTTTAATCGATGTGTGAGTGACTTTAGGGAAGAGGTGTCGGGATAAGAAAATATAATCAATACGGGAGTGCGTAGAGTGAGGGTGAGAGTAGAAAGAGTAATCACGAAGAAGAGGGTGATGGATACGCCAAGGGTCGGAGAGAGCAAGTTGTGAACAGAGGGAGGAAAGAAGATCACAGCCGGATTTGGAGGATGAAGTACTCACCCCAGACCTGTCCATGGACGGATCGATGACCGTGTTGAAATCTCCTCCCAGGATTAGATTAGAGCTCCCCCAAGAGGAAAGTTTCTGTAGGACAACTGCAAAAAAATCCTGCTGAGAGACATTTGGGGCATATAGATTAAGGAGAGTATACAAGACATTATCAATAGTCACATCTAGCAAAATAAATCTCCCATTAGGATCAAGAAACCTTCTGCGTATCGAATATTGTAGGGACTTGTGAAAAAGGATGGCAACTCCCCTGGTCTTATTAGAATAAGGGGCCGAGATACAATCTCCGATCCAGGGGGCACGTAGAGTGTTACGGGGATCGTCCAGCCAGTGTGTTTCCTGTAGGAAGGTGATGTGAGGGGTCAAACGGTGGAGGTGGGAGAGTACCTTCTTGCGCTTCACTGGAGCGTTAAGGCCCTCCACATTCCATGATACTATATTGAAGGCAAGGAGTGGGGTATCTTCCGCGGCGGCGGGGGGAGTAGGAGCAGGGTCAGCTATATCAGCCTATACCGATGGATGGGAATGCAAGAAAAAGTATACTAGAGGTAAAGTAGGGCCCCTGCCCGTCCCAGCGAGCGGGAAGGGGTTGACCCATGGAGGATCGGGGTCGGCAGGTTCGGCAGGTGCAACCAACAATATTAAACAGTAACATAAAAAACAAACAAGAAAAACAAGAAAATTTACAGCTCATTGTATACACAGAGCTGCGCAATTATTCCTCTCCACGTGACCTACAGATGGAGAAAAAAAAAGAGAAAAACATGTATGCAAGCAATAATAACAGTGCAACAGTCAAGTGGGTAAACTCGAGAAGTGGGCCTTGGCGAGTGTTATGTCATCGAAGAACAACGGCTTGCCGTCCTCGAAGACCCGCAGCCGGGCCGGGTACAGGAGAGAGAATTTAATTTTGGCGTTAAACAGTTGCTTGCACAACGGGGCAAACTCCTTGCGTTTAGCAGCGACAATGGTGGAAAAGTCCTGAAATATCAAGAGCCGGTCTCCGTTGTAGGTTAAGCTATCCATCTTCCGGTAGTGGTCTAGGAGTCGAGCTTTGTCGGCATAATTAAGGATTTTCATGATCACCGGGCGAGGGCGACCAGAGTTTGTTTTACGTTCAGGGCCGATTCTATGTGCCCGCTCAATAGCCAGAGGGGCACCTTTGAGATCCATGGCCAGTTGTTGCGGTATCCAATTAGAAAGAAGGTCAAGTAACTCATGGCCTTTGACCGATTCGGGGATGCCCACCACCCGGAGATTACTTCTGCGTCCGCGATTCTCCAAATCATCTAGCTTCTGGGTCAGATCCGAAATGTCACTTTGCTGTGAATTAATGGTGAGTTGTGCTGCATGCAAATCATCCTCCAGGGTAGACACCCTCTGTTCGACGTCATCTAAGCGGCCAGAGTGTTGAGTTAATTTGGATAAAGTGGAGTCAATAGCTTCTCTAATGCCCGCCAGCTTTTCATCTAGCAGAGGGCCCAGCACCGCCGCAATATCCGCAGGTTTCATTTTGGGAGGCTTACTGGCCGGAGCAGACTTGCGTTTTTGTAAGGACCTGGAACGGGTGACAGAGCAATCTGAATCAGACGAGTGTCCCCACACAGTATCGCCTCGGGTTGTAGAGGCGGGGTCAGCAATTGACATCGGGGTGGGTATGAGAAATTTTTCCATAAAAAAAAAGCGGGCAACGGAGGACCGATTTATACAGTAAGAGTCGCCTCACGCAAGGAGCAGGCTATAATGAGGTCACATGGAGAGGAAAAAAATAGGGGAAGTATAACAGGTTACATCCCAACGAGTAATAGCTCAGGACCGGTAGGCATCAGTCCGTGAACAGCGCACATGGGCGAGGAGAAATGTCACACAGGTGTAGAAGCCGGCATGGGTTTATGGGTGGAGCAGGTGTGAGAATAGGCAGAAGTATAGAAATATATTTATAGTGGCTGTGAGTTGTCTAATCTAAAAGTCGCCACAAGAGGGAGCTAGAGTTACAGCCATTTCTAGCTATGGAGTGAGGAGAGAGTGTTGCCAGTCACAAGATGGCCGCCGCCTGTAAGTAAGATACGGATCCTCCGGAGGTCCCCGGGTCGTTAATCCCCGCCAGTGAAGGGGGGAGATCTGTCTTGTAAGGATGGGTGAGGTGGGGGTCGGAGGGCAGGCGCCCGGAGAGGCCGGGGATCGTCAAAGCAGGACTCAGAGTCCGGGCGGCGCCAACCACAAGATGGCCGCCGGCCGCCAGTCACACTCGTCCCGGCTCTCACCTCCTGCAGATTGTCCGGTCGCCGGTCTCCTGTGAGGGTCAGTGCTTGATGGGTGGGCTCTTGGGTGTCAGGGAGGGCCGCTCAGGTGGGAGAGGGGGTCCGCAGAATCGCCGCACCAGGTCCAGCGGACCGACGGCTCCACTCCCAAATCGAGGCCCCGGCTTCTTGAGGAGGGGAAGGCCGCAACCTGCAGAAGCCCTGATAAGGGCTCCCCGGCTCCGCAACCAAGCCCCTCTGGTGTTTAGTGATCAGGGGAGCAGGTGGTCTAGTACAGAGGTGCTTGGGGCCCTTGAAATAGGTTTTATATAAGTTTTATGAGCGGGGCCAGCAGGAGCTCATAAAAAAGGCTTCCTCTCAGCTTGCAGGCTAGGCCACGCCCCCCATGAAGTCATTCCTATTCCTGATCAAAGCCAGGAAAGATATAACTGCAAAACATTATCACCGCATTTGGCGAAAATATGTTGCGTGGTGCGAGGCCAGTAAGGCCCCGACGGAGGAATTTTCAACTAGGTAGATTCCTACATTTCCTGCAAACAGGAGTGTCTATGGGCCTGAAATAGGGGTCCATTAAGGTTCAAATTTCGGCCCTGTCAATTTTCTTCCAAAAAGAACTAGCTTCAGTCCCTGAAGTTCAGACGTTTGTGAAAGGGGTACTGTTTATACAGCCTCCTTTTGTGCCTCCAGTGGCACCTTGGGATCTAAATGTAGTTTTTGGGTTCCAAAAGTCACATTGGTTTGAACCACTTAAATATGTGGAGTTAAAATATCTCACATGGAAAGTGGTCATGCTGTTGGCCCTGGCCTGGGCCAGGTGCGTGTCAGAATTGGCGGCTTTATCCTGTAAAAGCCCTCATCTGATTTTCCATTCGGACAGGGCGGAATTGAGGACTTGTCCTCAGTTTCTCCCTAAGGTGGTTTTCAGCGTTTCACCTGAATCAACCTATTGTGGTGCCTGCGGCTACTAGGGACTTGGAGGACTCCAAGTTGCTAGACGTTGTCAGGGCCCTGGAAATATAGGTTTCCAGGACGGCTGGAGTCAGAAAATCTGACTCGTTGTTTATTCTGTATGCACCCAACAAGCTGGGTGCTCCTGCTTCTAAGCAGACTATTGCTCGTTGGATTTGTAGTACAATTCAGCTTGCACATTCTGTGGCAGGCCTGCCACAGCCAAAATCTGTAAAAGCCCATTCCACAAGGAAGGGGGCTCATCTTGGGCGGCTGCCCGAGGGGTCTCGGCTTTACAACTTTGCCGAGCAGCTACTTGGTCAGGAGCAAATACGTTTGTAAAATTCTACAAATTTGATACCCTGGCTGAGGAGGACCTGGAGTTCTCTCATTCGGTGCTGCAGAGTCATCCGCACTCTCCCGCCCGTTTGGGAGCTTTGGTATAATCCCCATGGTCCTTACGGAGTCCCCAGCATCCACTAGGACGTCAGAGAAAATAAGAATTTACTTACCGATAATTCTATTTCTCGTAGTCCGTAGTGGATGCTGGGCGCCCATCCCAAGTGCGGATTGTCTGCAATACTGGTACATAGTTATTGTTACCAAAAAATCGGGTTATTGCTGTAGTGAGCCATCTTTTCTAGAGGCTCCTCTGTTATCATGCTGTTAACTGGGTTTAGATCACAAGTTATATGGTGTGATTGGTGTGGCTGGTATGAGTCTTACCCGGGATTCAAAATCCTTCCTTATTGTGTACGCTCGTCCGGGCACAGTATCCTAACTGAGGCTTGGAGGAGGGTCATAGGGGGAGGAGCCAGTGCACACCAGGTAGTTCTAAAGCTTTACTTTTGTGCCCAGTCTCCTGCGGAGCCGCTATTCCCCATGGTCCTTACGGAGTCCCCAGCATCCACTACGGACTACGAGAAATAGAATTATCGGTAAGTAAATTCTTATTTTTGGTTCTTTTTACTGAACTTTGGCTTTTTGGATTTTATATGCACTCTACTATCACTTTGGGCATCAGCCTTTGCAGACGACGTTGACGGCATTTCATCGTCTATGTCATGGCTAGTGGCAGCAGCTTCAGCACTAGCAGGAAGTGGTTCTTCTTGATATTTCCCTATTTTCTCCTCAAAATTTTTGTTCTCCATTATTTTTCTGGAGTTATATGAGACAATATGCGTCACAGGAATGACTGGAATTACTGATGACACAGGACACTACCACTGGTTTGATGCAGCCCAACAGGTTGTTATAATTGTTATACTGCAGCAGTGGATATATAGCAGCAGCGTATATCATCACTGGAATTACTGATGACAAATGACACTACCACTGATCTGATGCAGACAAACAGGTTGTTATAATTGTTATACTGCAGCAGTGGATATATAGCAGCAGCGTATATCATCACTGAAATTACTGATGACACAGGACACTACCACTGGTCTGATGCAGCCCAACAGGCTGTTATAATTGTTATACTGCAGCAGTGGATATATAGCAGCAGTGTATATCGTCACAGGAATGACTGATGACACAGGACACTACCACTGGTCTGAAACAGCCCAACAGGTTGTTATAATTGTTATGCTGCAGCAGTGGATATATAGCAGCAGCGTATATCGTCACAGGAATGACTGATGACACAGGACACTACCACTGGTCTGAAACAGCCCAACAGGTTGTTATAATTGTTATGCTGCAGCAGTGGATATATAGCAGCAGCGTATATCGTCACTGGAATTACTGATGATACAGGACACTACCACTAGTCTGATGCAGCCCAACAGGTTGTTATAATTGTTATACTGCAGCAGTGGATATATAGCAGCAGCGTATATCGTCACTGGAATTACTGATGACACAGGAAAATAGCACTGGCCTGATGCAGCCCAACAGGTTGTTATAATTGTTATACTGCAGCAGTGGATATATAGCAGCAGCGTATATCGTCACTGGAATTACTGATGACACAGGAAAATAGCACTGGCCTGATGCAGCCCAACAGGTTGTTATAATTGTTATACTGCAGCAGTGGATATATAACAGCAGCGTATATTGTCACTGGAATTACTGATGACACAGGACACTACCACTAGTCTGATGCAGCCCAACAGGTTATTATAATTGTTATATTGCAACAGTGGATATATAGCAGCAGAGTATATCGTCACTGGAATTATTGATGACACAGGACACTACCACTGGTCTGATGCAGACAAACAGGTTGTTATAATTGTTATACTGCAGCAGTGGATATATAGCAGCTGCGTATATCGTCACTGGAATTACTGATGACACAGGACACTACCACTGGTCTGCACAACACAGCACCACTTTATACAGCAACACTGGATATATGGCAGCAGAGAACACCAACATTGTGAATGGCTGGACTGATACAGCACAATACACTGACTACACTGGACTGGTCTGCACAACACAGCACCACTTTACAGCTACACTGGATATATGGCAGCAGAGAACACCAACACTGTGACTGCCTTGACTGATGCAGCACAATAAACTGAGTGACTACACTTGACTGGACTGAGCAGCACAACACTTGCCACCCCACTTTCCCGCCCCAACACACAGACACTGAACACTGAGGACACATCCTCTCTATACACTCTCCGAGACTGGAGTGAAAATGTCAGGGACACGCGGCTCCTTATATGGAATCCAAATCTCGCGAGAATCCAACAGTGGGATGATGACGTTTTGCCGCGTTCGGGTTTCCGAGTCAAAAAGGGAAAATCCGAGCCTGGCTCGGATCCGGACTCAGAAGGCAAAGTTTTATAGGATTCAGTTCTCTGAGAACCGAACACGCTCATCTCTAGAAAAAATGTACATGCATTCGCACTTTGGGAATCAAACCCGGGACTCTAAGCATGGAATCGGCACACTTCACCACTCGGACACATTGTTGCATAAAGCCACAGTATAGTCCATTGAAGTTAGGAATATTTGAGCGTTCAAGTCCCGAAATCAACAATTAAAAATAGTAGTGTATACAGACGCAAACGAACATGTTACAGGTATGGTCTATTGATGTTAGGGATATGTGAGCATCCAAATCCCATAGCAATTACGGCATAATCACAACCAATGGGCTGATGCATCTGTCTACACGAGACTTAAAGGGGACTATATCTAAGGAACAGGTCATTTGAACTCTTCTTGATCCACATGTCCTTTCAGTTGGGAGCAGCACTACATAGCATTTTACTAGATTTTAATGTGCATATCTTGTCTTTTTATCTTTATTTTTAACTCATTGTTGCATTTTCATTTTGCTCAAATATGTGTATTGCAATGACCTACTCATCTCATCCGTGACCAATCAAGCCCTACATGTTCTATTGTTCACATATCCTATTTGGGGTCTGACCAACCTCTTTCTGTTTAGCTGCTATGCCGAACCTCCCTATCTAGCGCCAGGAGTTAATTACCCTAGGGTTATTTCCTTTTCTAGTATATAGGCATATCTTGCTTCCCTGATGCACTTTGTGTACTGGCCGGACCCCTTTTTGGTCCCAGAAGGGACCCTGCTCTTCCCACTATATAACTCTCAGTCTGTGGCTTCTTGCTGCCTCCATTCCCCTCCTCACATCATGTCACTGCCCCTGTCACATGCAGCCCTGTCATCACTGCGATATCATGCATGTCCTGATATAGTCTGTACTGCTGGCCCACCCCTAGGGGTGCTAGTGTTGTGTTACCCCCACAGTGTTTGTTCCCAGAGTGTAAGTCATATGTGTACCAAGTTTGTTGTAGATTGCTGCAGGCATTCCAGAGTTATGCTGTCTGCTGAAATACACAGTGCTGCTGCCTCACCCCTAAAGGTGCTAGGGGTGTCTGCCCCCCACAGTGTTTGTTCCCATAGTGTAAGGCATATGTGTACCAATTTTTGAGTACATTGCTCCTGCAATTCCAGAGTTATGCTGTCTTCTGATATACTCTGTGCTGCTGTTTCCCTTCCCTAGGGGTGCTAGGGATTTCTAATGGTTTTAGTTGCGTCGGTGGTGTTTTAATATGCTCGTATGCCAAAATTCACGATCCTCGCTTGTAAACTGTGGATTTGTATAACAAGACAGAGACAAATTTTCACTTTTATATAGTAGATCATGTCTTGTGACAAAGCAGTTTGTGTTGCTTTGAGGCCCCTCTCATGCTTTATCACAATAAGGGACCCTGCATCTGAAGTCATCAAAATGCCCCCTGTTAATAATGTCTGTTGTGTCTTTCAAATACCCTTTATTCTTACACGTAATTGGCTGAAGATGGAAATATATCATCTGGGAAAGATTTGAGGTGATTGGTCCTACTCCTTCCACAATAGGATGTTTAGCAGAGCCGGCCTTATGCATAGGCAAACTAGGCAAATGCCTAGGGCATTTGGCATGCTTAGGGGCACCAGCAGCTTCTGATGATTAAAATGATATGCGGCATGCCTATATTCTGTGTGTGACTGCGGCTGTATCTGCATATGAAATGCTACGTTGCAGTGTATTCCTGGAAATCACTGTAATGTAGCATTTCATATGCAGATACAGCCGCAGTCGCACACAGAATATAAGCATGCTGCATATCATTTTAATCAGCAGAAGCTGCTTGTGCATCCTAGCCACATAGTAATGCAAATAAGATGCATTTTCATAAACAAAAGGCGCCCGACGTTAGCAGAGCTGCCAGCTGACTCATGCCAGGCATCTCCTGCAGAACTAGCAGCGGTGCTAGGGGGCACCAGCCAAAATCTTGCCTAGGGCATCATATTGGTTAGGGCCGGCTCTGATGTTTAGGCTGGGAACATTCACATTCTTATAAATTGTAGGAAGACCATATATTACTGGAGGACAGGTTCCTCAATTTTTATATGAAATCTCTTTCCTTATCAGTTAAAATGTCTTTACTATAAACTTTATCCACCAAAACATATAAATTCTTTTTTATGCTTTTTCAATCGGATATTTTCTTAGTGACCCATATGTTGCTGCATCATTAACAAAAGTCTCACCTTATCTTCATAAGCGCTCGTATCTAATAAACCCACCCCTCCACCTTTATCACCAGGTTTAATAGTTATCAAATTATTATCTTTAAGATGTTTCAAATCTGTTTTCTCTGCCTTGGTGAGAGTCAAATCTTTCAAAGCCAATGGTTCAACAAAACAACCTATGTTACAGTATGTACTGGGTTAAAAGTGGATTTCTCATGAAACCTAGAATTTTCCACAGTTGAACCTGTAGCCAACTCATCAAAGTTATCTTTATAAAAAATAAACACTTTTTCAATGACAACTTCCTCAGAAATCTCTGTGTATCCACAAACAAATCAAAGGGCTTTGGCAGAATTAGTTGGGGCAGACTTTAATCTTTTGCTTAAAATCAGTTTCTCCTTACCTGATGAAATACAGGAGCTGATATTGCATGTTTTTGTATTAGTAGCCTGTATATCTATGTTTGAATCTTTTTCCCCTTATGTTAAATTTTATATTCTTTTTTTCTTAGCATTATTACTATTGTTACCAGTTATTTATATAGCGCACACATATTCCGCAGCGTTTTACAGAGAATACTTGGCCAGTCACATAAGTCCCTTCCCCAGTGGAGCTTACACTCTATGGCCCTCATTCCGAGTCGTTCGCTCGGTATTTTTCATCGCATCGCAGTGAAATTCCGCTTAGTGCGCATGCGCAATATTCGCACTGCGACTGCGCCAAGTATCTTTGCTATGAAGATAGTATTTTTACTCACGGCTTTTTCATCGCTCCGGCGATCGTAATGTGATTGACAGGAAATGGGTGTTACTGGGCGGAAACAGGCCGTTTTATGGGCGTGTGGCTGAAAACGCTACCGTTTCCGGAAAAAACGCAGGAGTGGCCGGAGAAACGGGGGAGTGGTTGGGCGAACGCTGGGTGTGCTTGTGACGTCAAACCAGGAACGACAAGCACTGAACTGATCGCACAGGCAGAGTAAGTCTGGAGCTACTCTAAAACTGCTAAGTAGTTTGTGATCGCAATATTGCGAATACATCGGTCGCAATTTTAAGAAGCTAAGATACACTCCCAGTAGGCGGCGGCTTAGCGTGTGTAACTCTGCTAAATTCGCCTTGCGACCGATCAACTCGGAATGAGGGCCTATATTCCCTACCACTTGTATATATATATATATATATATACACACACACACACACACACACACACGCTAGGGTTAATTTTGTTGGGATCCAATTAACCTACCAGTATATTTTTGGATTGTGGGAGGAAACCGGAGTACCCGGAGGAAACCCACGCAAGTACAGGGAGAATATACAAACTCCACACAGTTATAGCCATGGTGGGAATCGAACCAATGACATCAGTGCTGTGAGGTAGTAATGCTAACCATTACACCATCTGTACTGCCCCACATACTTTTCCTTTCTCTGAATCAAACCTCCCCTTCCAGGTTATTTTACAGATTTATTCCTCCGTGCTACTTTTCCCTCCAATGACTCCTTTAGGGAGCCGCATATTCCTTCCTAAAACATGCACTCCCATTTCTTATACGTCCTAGAGGATGTTGGGTCCATTTCATGGCCATGGGGTATAGACGGTTCCGCAGGAGCCATGGGCACTTTAAGACTTTTCAAGGGTGTGAACTGGCTTCTCCCTCTATGCCCCTCCTCCAGACCTGTTTTAGAAATGTGCCCAGGCAGACTGGATGCACTCTAGGGGAGCTCTACTGAGCTTCTCTGAAAAGACTTATGTTAGGTTTTTTATTTTCAGGGAGAACTGCTGGCAACAGACTCCCTGCTTCGTGGGACTGAAGGGGCAGAAGTAGGAACCAACTTCCTAAAGAGTTACATGGCTCTGCTTCTGGCTAACAGGACACCTGAAGGGAACTGAACGCTAGCCGTGCCTAGATGCTCACTCCCACACCATGCCATCACCCCCCTCACAGAGCAAGAAGTCAGAAGACAGGTGAGTGTTAGAAGACAGATCTTCAATCAAGAAAGTGACGGCTAAAGGTACTGCGCGGCTGGCGGGAGCGCAGCGCGCCATGTTGCCCACACATACACAGGCACTGCAGGGTGCAGGAAGGGGGGGGAGGTGGGCGCCCTAGGCAGCATGAAACCTATGGAAACTGGCATAAATAAGGGGCATAAGTTGCTGAGGCACAGTCCTACCCCTGCCAGTATAAAAAATTACCTCATAAAAGCTGAGGAGAAACACACCATTGAAGAGTGGAGCTTCCTCCTCAGTCAGCCAGCACACTGCTCAGCACCGTTTTCTCTCTCTCCTCGGGCTGCAAAGACAGCGCTGGTCCTTCTCCACTACTGAACAAGTTTCAGGGTGCAAAACAAGGGGGGGGGGGGCCCAGGGAATTTGGTGCTATATAATTGTGTGATTAGCATTATAAACTGCATGTCAGTGCGCATTTTGTGTTCACAGACATTGTGTTACTGGCACTGGGTTGTGAACTGGCAAATCCTATCTGTGTCCCTCTGACAGATTTTAATGTGGGTCTGTCCCCTATAAGTCCCGGAGTGTCCGTGGTGTGGTTGAGCACGTGTGTGACATGTCTGTGGCAGGATATCTCTTCCTCTGTGGAAGACATGCTAGAGACACAGAGGTGTAATATGACACCAAGAGCCTGACTGGGTGAAAGGTTACATGATAGTGTGAATCACTACTGAATCTCATACAGAAAACTGAATATAATCTGTTGAAGATGTGATTTTTAATAGCCCTGCCTTTCATCCACAGGGACCCCTCTGGGTCGCATACAAATTTGCAAGTACAAACTGATACTGACACGGACTCTGTTTCCTGTGTCGACACTAGTGATTCCAGGGGAATAGGTCCTAAATTAGCAAAAAAGCATTCAAAACATATTTTAACTATAAAGGAGGTGTTAGAAGTTACGAAGCCCCTCTTTTACCACAAGGAGAGGGTTTACTTTAGAAAAGAAGTAATGTAATTTTCCCTCCACCTCAGGTCAGTCTCTTGGAGGGAGTATGATTTAACCTGAAAAGAAATTTCAGATTCCCAAAAGGAATTCAGGCAGCTTACCTTTTTCCAAAAGGTGGGAGTCACCCAGCATTTTAGACAGGGTCCTGTCATAAAAGAGAAAAGGTGTTTTTCCCTGCGCCTGGAATGACTTCACTTAAGGAGAAGACAGGCGCAAGTGAGTGAGGTGATCTATTGATGTGGCCAATGGGACTCTACTCAGGCCTACCATTGTCTGTGCGTGGGTGAGTAGTGCTATTAAGAAGTGGTCAGAAAACTTGTCATTAGACAATTGACACAATAGATGGAGACAAGATACTCATAACGTTAGGTCACATCAAAGATGCTGCTGCGTACGTACGAGAAACCATGAAATATATTGGTCTCTTGGGATCAAGAACCGCTACCATGGCAGTATCGGCTCGGAGGGCATTGTGGATTCGCCAGTGGAATGCTGATGCAGATACCAAAAGAAATATGGAGACTCTTCCGTATAAAAGTGAGGCCTTGTTTGGTGATGAGCTGGATGAGTTTGGTGATACTACGCCGGCTACCGCAGGTAAGTCGACATTCTTGCCTTATGCTCCTACACCGGCGAAAAAGACACATCACTCTCACATGCAGTCCTTTTGGCTAACAAATACAAAAAGGCCAAAGGTTCCCCCATTTTTGCAGGTAGGGGAAGGGGAAATGGAAAGAAATCCTCAGCGTCTACCGGATCGAAGGAGCAGAAGGTCCACCCCTGCTTCTGCCAAATCTGCAGCATGACGCTGGGGCTTGCGAGAGTCCGCTCGGGTGGGAGCACTTCTGAAACTTTTCAGTCAAATCTGGATTCAATCTGGCCTGGACCCAAAGGACTTACAAATTGTGTCCTATGGGTACATACTGGAGTTTCAAGATATCCCCACATGCCAATTTTTCAAATCAACCTTGCCAGCTTCTCTTCCAGAAAGTGAGGCAGTAACAACGGCAATTCAAAAAGTATGTCAGGATCAGGTCATTGTCCTGGTACCCTTGTCACAGCAAGTAGAAGGTTTTTATTCAAGCCTCTTTGTAGTTCTGAAGACGGACGGCTCGGTCAGACCGATTTTAAACCTGAAAAATCTGAATCTCTACCTGAAAAGGTTCAAGTTCAAGATGGAATCCCTGAGGGTAGTGATTTCCAGTCTGGAGGAGGGGGACTTCATGGTGTCAGTAGACATAAAGGATGCTTACTTGCATGTTCCCATTAATCCTCCTCACCAAGCTTATCTGAGATTTGCAGTACAGGATTGCCGTTACCAGTTCCAGACGTTGCCGTTCAGACTCTCCATGGCACCGAGGGTATTCAACAAGGCTGTCACACAGGGGGAAAGCTTCCATGGAAAATGGTCAAGTCAGGAAGCCTGCCTTCACATAAATGTTCTGGAATTGAGAGCCATGTACAACGGCCTTCTTCAAGATCATCCCAAGATCATTCAAGATATTTATTTATTTATCAAAGATGTTTGGCGGGCGCTTTTCGTGTTTTGTGTTTTTGGTTTTGGCTCTGGTTCCATGCTCGTGTTTTGGATCTGGATTGGTTTTGCCAAAACCACCCTTTCGTATTTTGGTTTTGGTTTTGGCTCTGGATGATTTTTGGGGAAAAAAACATAAAAACAGCTAAAATCATAGAATTTGGGGGTATTTTTGATCCTACTGTATTATTAACCTCAATAACTCATTTCCAGTCTAATATTGTTTTTAGGCCAAAAGGTTGCACCAAGGTGGTTGTATGACTAAACTAAGCGACACAAAAATAGGCCCCAAACAGCACCTCCTGCAAAGAAGTAAAAGAGGTGCAATGAAGTAACTGTATGACTAAGCTAAGCGACACAAGTGTGCGTCACAAATACCTGGCCCATCTAGGAGTGACACTGCAGTGGAAGACAGGATGGCACTTACAAAAAAATAGTCCCAAAACAGCACATCATGCAAAGAAGTAAAAGAGGTGCAATGAGGTAGCTGTATGACTAGTTAAGCGACACAAGTGAGCGGCAAAAACACCTGGCCCATCTAGGGTTGGCACTGCAGTCCCACTGCACTAATAGCAGATACCGGATGCACGTCTAACACCAACATAGCTGTCAAGGCCTCAGTTATCCACTTTGCAACAGGATGACTGCGGTCATCTTCCTCGCAAAGGACTGTTGGACAGTCATTTGCTTAGTTGAAGTAGTACAAATGGTCTTCCAACTTCCCCTCTAGGATGATGACCGACTCCCAGCAGCAACAACAGCAGCAGCAGTATAAGGAAGTGGTTCTTGATCTTTCCTTATTTTATACTCCAAATTTTTGTTTTCCATTATTTTTCAGGAGTTATATAACAAAATGCAGCAAAGGAGAGCGTACCTCTACGCCACACAGGGCAAACCCTGTAAATAATTATTTGGATTAAATATTAGTAACCCCTTTATTTGGAGTAAATAATATCCAGCACAGGACAGCGCCACTGAACTTATATGGCAGCACCACTGGACTGGACTTATGCGGCAGTAACACTGGACATATATGGCAGTATCACTGGAATTATATGGCAGTACTCCTGGACATATATACGGCATTATCACTGGATTTATACGTCAGTATCACTGGACTTATACGGCAGTATCACTGGATTGGATTTATACACCAGTACCACTGGATTTATACGGCAGTACCACTGGACATATATGGCAGTATCACTGGATTTATATGGCAGTATCGCTGGACTTATACGCCAGTATTACTGGACTGGATTTATACACCAGTATCATTGGTTTATACGGCAGTACCACTGGACATATACAGCAGTATCACTGGACTGGATTTATATGCCAGTACCACTGGATTTATACGACAGTACCACTGGACATATACGGCAGTATCACTGGATTTATATGACGGTATCACTGGACTTATACGGCAGTATCACTGAACTGGATTTATACGCCAATACTACTGGATTTTTACAACAGTACCACTGGACATATATGGCAGTATCACTGGAATTATATGTCAGTACCACTGGACATACAGTATACGGCAGTATCACTGGACTGGATTTATATGCCAGTACCACTGGATTTATACAGCAGTACCACTGGACATATACGACAGTATCACTGGATATATACAGCAGTACCATTGGACTGTTTTTTTACAGAGTATCACTGGACATATATGGCAGTATCACTGGACTTATACAGCAGCACAGGGACACCATCACTGGACTGATGCAGCACAACACAGCACCACTGGACTTATATAGCAGCACTGGACATATTGCAGCAGAGGACACCACCACTGTGATGGGACTGATGCAGCATAAGACACTATACTGGACTGAGCAGCACAAGACAGCACTGGATTTGCCGCTCCACTTTCCTTCCCGCACAGACACTGAGGACGGAGACATGTCCTCTCTCTACACTCTCCAATTCCGGAGTGAAAATGGCGACAACGCATAGCTCCTTATATGGCATCCAAAACCCGCAAAAATCCGACAGCGGGATGATAATGTTTTGCCATTTTCTGGTTTCCAAGTCAGGCGGGACAACCCGAGCCGGGCTCGGATCCAGGCTCGGGTAGTGAAGTCCGATAGGGTTCCGTTCTCTGGGAACTGAACCCGCTCATCTCGCCTTTTAAAAAATATCACACTATATTGTTTTATTCTCAAACAATATATGCATTTGGAGAACACCATAAAAGAGAAGAATTTCCTGTCTCTTACTTTTAAATACGTATTTCTTTTTCTTTTTGGCGCTAGTCATATATAGAATATGTGATTACTACTGCGCTTGTGAAAATGGTAGCTGCTTCAATAAAAATTAAATATATTGGAGAATTAAACATAGAAGCGCTTTATGTTAATGTACCGCTCATACCTGTGAATAAAAAGTATTGCTTAATTAAAATGTTTACAGACCCTTTTTGAGGTTTTTGTATAGGAGGGTTTGATTGTGGAGTTTTGAGGATTCCAAATGTAAAAAGTCCGGGAACAAGTTTTATTGTTAGTTCCGTGCAAGAGTCCCGTCCTATCTGACCCTGCTATCCCTACCTCATAAGCTGCTAGCCACGGCTTACTTCTGGCTTCTGGACCTGGTTTCCTCCCACTGGCTAGTGGTGTACGAGCAAGTTGCTCTGCTGTGCGCTCAATGATGACGTGTGTCAGCGTCTCTTTCCTCCGTCTCTCTCACTCCAGCGCGTTTCGGGCTTTGAGGCCCTTTGTCAAGGATGAGGGAGTGTTGTTTCCTTTTCCTTTTTATTTGGTAAATTTCAAAAAACTTTATTATTCCTCTATTTAAAAACAGGAACTGGTAATCCCGGAAGTTCTGTATTTGGTGGCAAGCATGTGCCTATATTGGCCATTATATTTTATCTTCATTTTAAATTAATAAAAATGGTGGTATGGTGTTTTTTTATTTATGTTAATAAATATTAATAAAGTTGTGTGTGCTAAAAATTATGTGGGGTTAGAATAGATAAACTTCTTTTTTTTATAAAATTAAGTTTTCAAAAAGGCATTAATATCTATATCTACATTCGAACCCATGGGTTGTAATGTTTGCATGTAGTAAATCCATTTAGTTTCTTTTCTCTTAAGATCCAAGCTTGGATTTCCTCCTCTCCAATTTCTTTGGACCTTTTGTATCCCCATAAATTTCAAACTTGAAGGGTCCTGCTGATGGTAATCTTTATAGTGTTTTGATACACTGTGTCTCCAAATCTCTTCATATATTGTACAAATGATCTGAGATTCTAATCTTTAGCTTCCTTTTTGTTTGCCCGATATACTGGTATCCACAGGGGCATTCCAGGAGATAAATGAATCCTTCCGAGTCACATGAAATTCTCTCTCTCACTTTATATGATATGTTTGTTGTATTTGATTTAAACTTTATTATTGGTTGAACGGAATTTTTTCCTGTCGTTTTGCATGCTTTGCAACTTAAACAGAAAAAGTTGCCTTTATGTTCCATCTGGTTTTCTACTTCCCTATGCAAATAGCTCTGCGCTAAGTTTTGTTTTAAGTTCTTTGCTTTTCTATATATTATCTGTGTTTTTTCTTTGATGTGTGGGTGTGTTTATCCAAAAGTAGAACGTGCCAGTGTTTATGTATTATGCCTTCCAGGTGGTGATGTTGGCTATTAAATTGGGTGATAAAAGCTGTATTGTAATTTGTGTTGTTTGTTCTTTGATTGTATTGAATCATGCTTTTTCTGTCCATGGCTGTTATCTTTTCAATTTCTTTATTCAGTATTGTTGCGTCATATCCTTTGTTTATGAATTGATCTTTCATGATTATACATTGTTGGTGAAATGTATCTTCCTGTATACAATTTCGTTTGAGAAGTCTAAATTGGCCCCCTGGAATATTTTGGAGCCAATTTTTATGATGATTGCTTGTGCGGTTTAGCATGTTGTTACCGCTAACTTCTTTGGTATGATTTCTTGTGTATAATTGATTATTTTGCACAAAGATTTGTAAATCTAGATACACTACCAATTGTTTGCTGGTTGTGAACATGAATTCTAACCCATATTCGTTGTTATGTATCGCAGAAATTCTGTAAGTAACTGTTCTGGGCCTTTCCAGATAATTAATAAACCATCTATATATCTTTTCCACATGATTACATGCTTGTCAAATGGGTTGTTGTTCCAGATTTTCTCCTCCTCCCACCTAGCAACAAATAAATTTGCGTAGTAAGGTGCGAAGGAGGAATCCATTGCGGTTCCTTTTACTTGATTATAAAATACTTCCTGATCCCAGAAGTAATTTTTATTGAGTATATATTGTATACATTCAATTAGAAAATGTATCTGCGCACTGGGTAACTGTGTACTGTTTGAAAGAAAGAATCTGCTTGCTTCGCACCCCAGATCATGATTGATGCATGTGTATAAAGATCGGACGTTACAGGTACACAAGATGTATTCCTCTTGCCATTCAAAGGTCTCAATTGTCTGCAACATATGCAGGGTATATTTAAGATAACTCTTCTGTTGTTGAATCAGATCTTTCAGAAAAGAATCAACGTATTGTGAAAGGTTCGATGAAAGTGAACCTATTCCCGAAACTATGAGACGACCTGGAGGATCGGTCAAACTTTTATGGAGTTTCGGGAGTTGATAAAACGTAGGAATGTTGGGATGCTCAATATAAATATAAATTCCTTTTCTTTTTCTGTTAATATTCCACTATCTCTGCCCTCTTCTAAAAGTTCCAATAATTCCTTTTGATACTGTCCTGTTGGGTCTCTTATTAGAATTCTGTAAGTATCTTTGTCGGATAGTAGGTTGAGAACTTACTGTTGGTATTTCTCCTTTTCCATTATTACTAAGCCGCCACCTTTGTCTGCAGGCTTCAGGACTAAGGATGTATCTTTCTTAAGTTCTTGTAGTGCTTGCTTCTCTTCTTAAGTGAGATTGTACTTCTTCATATTTTTTGAAATGTTAAAAATGTCCTTCTCTACTAGTCGCTGAAAAATCTCTATGCGAGGACCTTTTACATGGGCAGGAAAAAATTTTGACGTCGGTTTAAATTGGCTATGCAAGAATTGAGTTGATTGGTCCATCATAGGTGATTCCTCTGACCTTTCTGAAAAAAACTTTCTGATACACAATTTTCGTATGAATTTATGAACATCTATGTATATGCTAAAACTGTTTGCATTTGAGTGTGGTGAGAACTTTAGTCCTTTCCTTAATAAAGATATATGGTGTGCGCAGTGGCGGATCCAGGGCGGGGGCACTCGGGCCAGGCCCCCCATGTCATTTGTGGCCTCCCCCCATCCCCCTCCCCGCGGCGTCGGCGCAGCACAGGGAGATGATGGGTGCCCGCTGAGATTGTGTTACCAGCGGGCGCCCGTCTCCCTGCACAGCAGAAGCCGGAGGCAGGAGCTCAGTACTGAGCTCCGGCTTCCGGCGCTGTCACTGCGCCGTGCGCTATGGGAGAGACGTCAGTCATGACGTCTCTCTCATAGTACTGAGGAGAGGACGCCAGCCAGGAGGAGGACTGCAGCGGTGCGGGAACGGGGCTCGGTAAGTATTGTTTTTTTCCTCCTTAATGCTGCGGGGGCATCTCCTGGGTAAAAACTACGGGGGGGACATTACTACTGTGGGGGGATCAACAAGGGGCATTACTACTGGGGGCATTATAACTGGGGGCATCACTACTGGGGGGGGCAGCTACTGGGGGCATTATTGCTGGGGGGCAGCTACTGGGGGCATTATTACTGGGGGGCACCTACAGGGGGCATTACTACTTGGGGGCTAAACTACAGGGGCATTACTACTTGGGGGCTAAACTACAGGGGCATTACTACTTGGGGGCTAAACTACAGGGGGGCCAAACTACTGGGGGCATAACTACAGGGGCCAAACTACTGGGGGCCAAACTACTGGAGGCTAAACTATAAGGGGGGCATAACTACAGGGGCTAAACTACAATGGGGCAAACTACAGGGGGGCATTACTACTGGTGGCTAAACTATAAGGGGGGCATAACTACAGGGGCTAAACTACAATGGGGCAAACTACAGGGGGGCATTACTACTGGTGGCTAAACTACTGGGGTCATAACTGCAGGGGCATAATGACTGGGGGCATTACTACAGGCAACATTACTACTGGGGGCAATACGGGCATTGCATAAGGGACACCACTACTATGGGGTCTATATAAGGGGCACTACCAGTACAGTGGACATTGCATAATGAGCGCTACAACTGTGGACATTGTATAAGAAGCGCCACCTCACATGCACCGAAGCCGCACGCAAATGTACTTGCCCCTTCCATGGTGCCCCCCCCTATCATTTTCTTCTGGATCCGCCCCTGGGTGAGCGGATAAGTTCTTCTTACTTAAGTTGTATATCCCTTCTTCCTCCAGGTTGATAGTTTCTTCTGATATTATTATCTTTCCATATTTGGAGTTAGATGTAATTTCTCCTTTGTTTTTCTCAACGTTCTTCATAAGGGCCTGATATTCCAGTCTTTCTTCTTTTTTGGCATTTTCTCTGCCTTGATTGAAAGAATCAATCTCCATTGTGGATTTTATCATCTTTTGATCGTATTGGAAATTCCTAGGGTTATAAGGGAGATACTCTATTCTCTGACGTCCTAGTGGATGCTGGGAACTCCGTAAGGACCATGGGGAATAGCGGCTCCGCAGGAGACTGGGCACAAAAGTAAAGCTTTAGGACTACCTGGTGTGCACTGGCTCCTCCCCCCATGACCCTCCTCCAAGCCTCAGTTAGATTTTTGTGCCCGACCGAGCAGGGTGCAATCTAGGGGGCTCTCCTGAGCTTCTTAGAAAAAGTTAGTTTTAGGTTTCTTATTTTCAGTGAGACCTGCTGGCAACAGGCTCATTGCATCGAGGGACTAAGGGGAGAAGAAGCGAACCTGCCTGCTTGCAGCCAGCTTGGGCTTCTTAGGCTACTGGACACCATTAGCTCCAGAGGGACCGAACACAGGCCCAGCCTCGGAGTCCGGTCCCAGAGCCGCGCCGCCGGCCCCCTTACAGAGCCAGAAGCAAGAAGAGGTCCGGAAAATCGGCGGCAGAAGACATCAGTCTTCAACAAGGTAGCGCACAGCACTGCAGCTGTGCGCCATTGCTCCTCAGGCACACTTCACACTCCGGTCACTGAGGGTGCAGGGCGCTAGGGGGGGGCGCCCTGAGCAGCAATAAAAACACCTTGGCTGGCGAAAATACATCACATATGTCAAAGACAGAAAAATATCACTCCACACGTTGCCATATTTGCACCTCATGCGTGTCCCCGCTGCGCGTGCGTGCGCTCTCCCGTGCGTGCGCATACTCGCTGTTGTGTGCACCCGCAGGTGCACGGTATGCGCATTTACGGTAGAGTTTATGCGTGTCTAGCGTGCGACTCAATCGTTACATATTTTAACCATATAATGTATTTTGTAGATTATGGTCCCTTTGATAGAAACTGAAAGTTTAGTTAATGTAGCATGTTCATGGACAAAGAGATCCCTCTTTGTTTGATACAAAGGGTCAGACAGGGGTTACACAGTGGTGTTTAGTATCCATCGGAAGAGTATTTAATTAGCAATATTCCGGTGTTGGTTTGAAGCGGATTAATCGCTCGTGCGAATAGTTATGGACATAAGAAGTTTATGGACTTTTACTATTATTTGCACTTTATTATCCATGCGGCGGGAAACCTAGTTTCCCACCCACCTGAGCAGTTGGAAATAGTCACAGCCCACCTGTATGAACCAACCTATGACCTTTTGTTATAATGCAGAGACGAATTCCTGTGTCCAATGAACAATGAGATTGTAGGGACCATTGTATTGTATTGTGTGTGGCGTATATATAGACAAGCCGATCTGATCCAGCTCCACTCTACTCTCTTCAACGGTTCTCATCACTGATAATCGGGAGCTGGATATTCAGAAAGGCGCATGCGATTGTTCCCCTTGTGCATAAGTTTCTCCGCAACTATATTATTGTCTTTATTGATATTGTGAGCCATATCTCTCTCTCTCTCTCTCCTCTCCTCTTTCTCTCTCTTTTCTCTTAAATGTAATTGTACTGCTATTGTATTTTATGTGTAGTTATTCGGTAAGGTAGTCTGTGTTATTTTGGTAGTGTATAGCTTGTACTGTATATCCCTTTGAAATAGAACGTTCATTCAAGGTGTTAGAACCTAAGACCGGTATCTGTGTTTTCATTATATTTCTAAGTGTTTGCAGAGCGTCACAGTCGCTCGTACAGCTTTTAAACTAACAAGGTTACACTGTGTTGCATCTACACCTTATCACTGCACAAAGGTTTACACTATAAGTACATTGTGAATGCTATAGTCATAAAGGTTTAACTCTGCTAGCGTCGGCGCCGCTTGTGATCTCCTCGTGGTCTCGAGCGTCCGCTACGCTAGTAGCGTATCATTACGTTAGTCGGCAGCCTTTAGCGTGCTTGCCTTTACGCTTTAAGCCGTGAGCGAACGTGCCGCTCGTGCGTCTCAAACACGGCTAAGCGTCTGTTACGCTACGTGCGTACTATTACGGTAATTCATACGTAAATTGCGTACTGTGTTCTTTCACCTTTTAAAGTGTATTATATAAGATAAATATTAGGCTTTATCAATTGGCGGCTCGCCCATCCTTCACATATCTGCACTAGATAATTTCAGCAGACATTATCCATCAGCAAAGGGCGGGAGGTAATATTCCTCTTAGTGCTGACCAGATAAGCGTCTGCCTTAGTAAGGAGTGCTGAAGGAATCTGGGACCAGAGGTAAGAACAATACGCTAGTGTCTTTTAAAACTGTTTTTCTTTTGTTGTTACTGTTCTGTCTTGCGTACGCACGCACGCATACATCTGCATTTCTTTTCATTCGTGTATTTTCACATCTCACTCTCCTAGTTGCCATTTCACAATTGATAACGTGCTAAGAAAGATTTGTTGCTAGTAGTAAAGAGTAAAAATAATACGTTAAGGGGTAATTTGTAAAACACACATACAGCTTTGCCTGAGATACAAGGAAAGACCTGTGTGGTGCTCGGTAGAGGATTACAATTAAAGATCTTCTACATTGATATAAACGTGTTAATTGTATTTTTGTGGACATATCTGCCTTGCGTACACGTATCTCTAACAAAAGGCTGAGACTCGCGTACGCAACCCAAAGGCCGACGCACGTGGCGTGTATTACGCAACGGAGCGTCTGGGTACGCCCACATAAAACAAATCACACGATAGTATTATTTTAACAGGCGAACAGGAGGCAACGCGATAAATAGCGCAAGTCAATTTTAGTGTCCAAAATTTTAAGCTAATAGATCCTTCTCCGATTTGCAGCCCATCTGGTCTAGACTGTTACTGAATGAAAGAAATTTCTGCGCAGAAATAGAAATAAAGTAAAAGTGTACATGTGGTGAGTGAGTGCAATTATATAAGTTTCTACAATTTTTGGGTTGAACCACAGGAAATAATCGAGTTCTCGTGAGGTACATACGTGTAAGTGACATGCATGGTGGCTTGGGAGGCATCCCTTGTTAAACATACAAAGAGCATTAGAGTATAGCAGACCAGGAGGTCATACTGTAGCAGACCAGGAGGTCTTATAACAGACCAGGAGGTCTAGTACAGCAGACTAAGAAGTCCGCTATAGAGACAAGTAGCACAACACCAGGAAGGGTTGGTGCGGAACCCATTTAGGCCATTAAAGCTCAGACTGAAGGAATTCGCAGCCGCAATTTTCGATTCCGTTGGTCGCTCCGTACATAAGATTAGTTGCTTATGTGCAGAACGATTGTACCGCACGTAATTGTGTGCATTAGTTAGTAACCTGACCCAGTACCATTTGCGTACGAAAGGGGTCGTAAACGCTATTTGTACATTTTTACGTGATTTGTGTAATTTTTTTATTTTAAGGGAGGTTCGCTGTTCACTCAGGAACTATCTAACAACTGATACTTGCTGGGAACTGGTAGGTCCAACACGCCCCAGTAAATAAAGGTTCACAGGGGCCCTAAGTTGGGTACAGCAGCTCTGAATCAGTGATTGCGGTACTGGCCAACGTGGGCGAGGAGTGAGTGGAGTACTCGGTAAACTACCACCGTCGGTCTATCTTGGACATCTTGGTTGTTGTAAGGGTTCGCTGAAGACCCTGATTTGAAGGTCAGAGGTAGCAGAAGCAACCCCTGCAGAAAATGGGGGCCAGTTGTTCGGGTAGAGGGCGATCAACCTCGGTTCGGGTTGATTCAGTAAACCGGCCAATCGGGTCGGCAAGGTACGTAATGTGTGAAAAACACGGTTCACACACAGAGGTTTTATGTGATGAATGGGAAAGAATGACTGAGCATGACGGGGAGAAGTTCACCCGGGTAGGCAGTTTTAGCCCAGATGTATTACAGAACCGAAGGAGAAGGATATGTCTCATTAAATCTGCAAAGAGACGGATTAAACATTATGACTATTTACAGTTATGGCAACAGGAAGGTGAAATACAGAGAGGATTGGCTCAGGCGGCTGGATCTAACCCTATCAGGAAACTGATAGCTACGGCACCACCGCCACCATATATAACAGGAGAGAAATTGGTTGCGGAGAATGACGCACTAGGGTGTAATAAACAGGCATTTAGTAATTGTATAAATATTAAGGATAATGTTAATAAGTTAACTAATGCAAGTATTAACCCATGCAAGTTGTACCCTGTTTTAAACTTTCCCCAGGAGTGTGATCAAGAGGACGAGTCAACAACAATATCGGCACTCTCTCTAGCAGCCACCATAGCAGAAACAACAGTAGGCACGTCCCAACCCCCAAGATTAGTATCAAAGGCCCCTAGCGGAGGGACAGGTGAGGTCGTATTGACTGGTAAGTACGGCACCATACACTATGCTGAAACCATTTCACCACATGCTGTAGAATCTACTCAGAATGATACCCCGTTAGGGTAATAGCAGTGCCAAATGGGAAAACTGACACTTCAGGAGCCACTCCTGTCCGAAACATCGCCATGCACTGTCCATTCTCCTGAATGGAATTAAGAGCAATAGTGTCTGAATTCCCTGATCCCAGAAAATATCTAGTTGCTAGCCAGAAGTACATTAGAGACCTAGGGAATACTGTAGAGCCCAATAACAAAGACTGGCAGATATTGCTGAGGGCATGCTTACCCTCCAATGTCGACTCAGAAAGGTTTTTAGCTGACTGTAAATTAGATGAGGATGTACCCCTTACTGATGTGTACAACCAAGACAATGTAAAGAGGATAAATTTACAGTTAAAGGAGTATTTTCCAGCCGTTGCCAAATGGAATAAAAATGTTTCCATTAAACAAAAAGAGGCAGAAACAGCTGCTGAGTACTTCCATCGGGCACTACTGGAAATGGCTAAGTATACAGGTATAGAAGACATTAAGACAAATGTAAATCATAGAGAAGTAGCAGTATCTGTGCTAATGGATGGTTTAAAAGAAGCATTAAGGATAAGGGTACAGACCACGCAACCATGTTGGCGAGGTCTGTCGGTGGCTACTTTGAGAGAGGCCGCTGTTGATCATGATCGAAATATCACCAGACACAGGGAGTCACAAAGTGATAAGTTAATGGCCGTAAGTATACAGGCTTTGACCACAAGGCAACCTTTGTATAAACCTCCGACCCCTGTGGGTAAGTCAAATGTGGTAACTTGTTATTTTTGTCATAGACAGGGACACATGGCACGAGACTGTAGAGCGAAAAACACACAAAAATCATATCAACCCCCTAGACAACGACATGACACACAAAATTGGGATCAAGGACCACAGAGATGGAGTTATGAGCCACATACAGGGGAAACAAAAAGATATCCCCCAAAAGGAGACTGGCAAGCTTCTGGTAGTTCCCATTTAACCCCTTCACAAGTAGTTGCTGCCAGCGCGATTCAGGGAGGTCACCATACTCAATAGGGGTGTGGCCACACCTGTAATCTGCAGCCAGTAAAATTGATTGCAAGTCTTGGAAGTGAACCCGAGATTGCAATTGATGTAGCTGGTAAAACATTAAATTTCCTTGTAGATACAGGGGCGGCCAAATCAGTGATAAATTCGACAGTGGGCATGAGAACCACTGGTAAGACAATTCCAGCCATGGGAGTAACGGGAGTAGTACAGCACTACCCTGTTAGCAAACCAGCAGAGATTACAATAGGGCCTTTGCATACCAAGCATTCCTTTTTGCTGGCTGCATCGGCACCGACTAATCTCCTGGGAAGAGATTTATTGTGTAAAATGGGGTGCGTCATTTATTGTACTCCTGAGGGTGTATTCTTAGACATACCTGAGAATAACGCTCAGGAAGTACGAGACATGCTAGACTCCCCATCAAAATTAATGTCACATACCGTTATGACAAATAGGACTCCATCCCAAGTAGAAGAAATGACATCCCAAATACCAGAGTCACTTTGGACTAAAGATGGACAAGACACTGGATTAATAGCAAACGTAGCTCCAGTAGTTGTGCAAGTAAAAGATGGTAGGATAGCTCCAAAAATCCCACAATACCCTCTGAAGCCAGAGGTGGAGTTAGGAGTGTACCCCGTAATAGAGCGCTTGCTACAACAGGGCATTCTGGTAAGAACATCCAGCACTGCCAATAGTCCCATCTTCCCTGTTAAAAAGAGTGGGGGGAGGGGTTACAGGCTAGTGCAGGATCTAAGGGGGATTAACAAAATAGTTGAGAGTCAGTTCCCCGTAGTGCCAAATCCAGCTGTCATCCTTATGCAGATCCCTCCCACTGCGAAATTTTTCACTGTTATTGACCTCTGCTCCGCCTTTTTCTCGGTACCTCTGCACCCTGACAGCCAATATTTGTTTGCATTCACATACAGAGGAGTCCAATACACATGGACTCGATTACCACAAGGTTTCATAGACAGTCCAAGTATATTTTACCAGGCTTTGCATGATTGTTTACAGTGTTTCCAACCAGAGAGTGGATCAATATTGATACAGTATGTGGATGATTTACTACTGTGTTCAGATTCATTGGAAGCGTCCCTGAAGGATACGAAACAGCTCCTGTTTCATCTTTCAGACACAGGACACAAGGTTTCCAAAGACAAGTTGCAATTATGCCAGGCTAAAGTGAAATATTTGGGACACTGTCTGACACAAGGACTGAGACACCTGACCGCTGATAGAATCCAAGCAATTAGAGACATGACTCTGCCACAAACCCAGCAACAGATCAGAACGTTTTTAGGAATGTGTGGGTATTGCCGTAACTGGATCCCAGGGTTTTCCATTCTAGCATTACCTTTACAAGAGATGGTCTCATCAAACAAACCTGATCGGATTTTGCACACAGACGAATCCGAGATGGCATTTGAGAGACTTAAACAGTGCCTAACGCAGGCACCAGCATTAGGTATGCCTGACTATGGGAAACCCTTTGAGCTGTACGGAACAGAAAGTGCTGGTTGCGCGGCAGGCGTCCTAACCCAGAAGCACGGTGATGCCAGCAGGCCGGTAGCATACTACAGCGCTCAGCTAGAGACGGTAGCGCGATCCCTCCCCACATGCTT
Source organism: Pseudophryne corroboree (assembly GCF_028390025.1). NCBI lineage: Eukaryota > Metazoa > Chordata > Amphibia > Anura > Myobatrachidae > Pseudophryne > Pseudophryne corroboree. The sequence continues at coordinate 60,737,599 of NC_086449.1, forward strand.
GCGAAGCGTTGCTGCGATAGCATTGCTAGTGACAAAAAGCGAAGACGTAGTGTTAGGTCACAACCTCACAATCCATACACCACATGCAGTGTCAGCCTTGTTGAATTCGGCTCAAACTAGACACGTCTCATCAGCGCGGTTTACAAGATGGGAATTGGCATTAATGGCCCCCGGAAACATCACCATAAGGAGATGCAGTGCATTAAATCCTGCAACATATCTCCCAGGTGTGCCTGGACAGGCACAAAGGGTGGAGGATGAGAGAAATAGTAAAGGAGGATTTAATACAGGGGATGACATGCATGATTGTATGGAATATTTGACCCAAAATTTCACGGCAAGGCCTGACATCAGTGACAACCCACTGGAAGATGTAGATTTTACTTTCTACACTGACGGTAGTTGTCACAGACAGACGGACTCGGGAGACTTGTGTACTGGATACGCAGTCGTAGATGACCAAGGCACCATAGAGGCAGAACCGCTAGGCCCACCTCACTCAGCCCAGGTTGCTGAACTGGTTGCCCTAACCAGAGCATGTGAATTGGCTAAGGGCAAGTCAGCCAATATCTACACCGATTCTAGATATGCCTTCGGGGTAGTCCATGATTTCGGAGCCCTATGGCGCCTCAGAAATTTCATGACGGCAGCTGGTACACCGGTAGCGCATGCAGCTCACATCAAAAGGCTTCTAACAGCGATACAGGAACCCGACAGAGTGGCTGTTATCAAGTGTAAAGCACACACATATAGCCAAGACCCAGTATCACCTGGTAACAGCCGAGCAGACGAAGCTGCTAAGTTAGCAGCTGGTACCCCCAGACAGACAGACACCACACAACTGATGGTATTTAATACAGTCAACACACAGAAATTGTGTGAAATGCAAAATTTGTGTTCCACGCAGGAAAAGGCAGTTTGGAGGTCAAAAGGATATGGCCAGGATGTCACAACTGAGGGCCTGAGCTGACGGAAGGCAGCCTCAGTTGTAGGGGCTGAGATGTACCGGAACCTGGGAGGTTGTATCAGACCCCTGGACATGTAAGTAACATGAAGAGAAACCGCCCGAAGGCGTGACCACGACAACTTGAGTAAAAGTCAATGATATTTATTTATGACAAACTCCATGCATCACAGTAGCAGTAAAAAGTAACATAAAAATCAGCAGAGAAATAATAATACAGTTCCTGGGTACTACAGGGTGGCAGGGGCCACAGGGCTCTGGTGGTATGAGACAGTTCTTATTATCTGCAAGTTGGAAAGTCCTTACCAGGCTCAACTGTAGCAATGAGGAAAGCCCAGGGTCGTACCAGCTGGTGTTCCAGGGAAAGCTGGACTGCTGTAGATAAAATGCTGCGGTGGGTACTGGTTAGAACCAGACAGGTGTTGGCACGGAGTGGATACTGGCTGGAACCAGTTAAATAATAAATAAAGCTTGAGAGCGATGCAATGTAGATGAAATGTAGAATTTGAGAGCGGAGAAATAATAATACCGGTGGAGAGTGGTAAACTGCAGAAAGGACACCGGCCCTTTAAGAGAAGCTGTACACTGCTGGAAGCTGAGCTGGAAGCAGGTGATGTTGTAGCTGGAAACAGGTGAGTCCAGAATGGATCGGAGAGTCAGGCTACACCGCAGATGGAATGCTGGTGCGGGTCTCTATAGCAGAAGTCTGGAGACAGGAGCTGGAACCTGAAAGACATTCACAGAAGAGAGACAAACTGGAACTAGGTTTGACAACCAAAGCACTGACGCCTTCCTTGCTCAGGCACAACCTATTTATACCTGCAGCAAGGAAGGCATTGGCTAGGCAATTATGCAAATTAATAATACTGACAACGGATTGGTAGGAATGATCAGCTGACAGAATCCAAGATGGCTGCGCCCATGCAGACACTTGGAGGGAAGTTTGGATTGTAATCCATGTGGTCTGGAAAACAGTAATGGCGGCGCCGGCCACCGGAGACAGGAGACGCCAGGCTGACAGATGCACATCCGACCACGCGGACACAGCGGAGGCCGCGGCTGACGTAATCGCCACTCTGAATGCAGAAGCTCAGGGACGGCGGCGGAGGCCGCGGGAGACGCCATGCCAGATGTATAAGGCGTTACTGTGACTGCGTCCAGAGAGACAGGAGAGGATGCGGGAATGTGCACATCAGGATAACAGATGGGATCCGGTCCTGGAGCGCTGAGCCAGCCTTAGGAGGCATCTGATAGGTAAGAAATGGCGTCCAGATACCCGGATCGTGACAGCACCTCCCCCTTTAGGAGTGGCCCCAGGACACTTCTTTGGCTTTTGAGGAAACTTGGAATGGAATCTCCGGACCAAGGCAGGAGCATGGACATCAGAAGCATTGGTCCATGAACGTTCCTCAGGGCCATAACCCTTCCAGTCAATAAGATACTGAAGTTGACCGTAACGGTGACGTGAGTCCAGGATCTTGGCTACTTCATACTCAACGCCTCGTTGAGTTTGGACTTTCGGAGTTGGAGGAAGTGAGGAATGAAACCGATTCAAGATTAGCGGTTTCAACAGGGAAACATGGAATGTCCTGGGTATCTTTAAGAAGGGAGGCAACTGGAGTCTGTAAGCAACAGGATTGATGACTTGATCAATTTTAAAAGGACCGATGTAGCGAGGTGCAAACTTCATACTGGGAACTCTTAACCACAAATTCTTCGTGGATAACCATACCCGATCACCCACCTTGAGAGCAGGAACTGCTCGACGCTTCTTATCCGCAAACTTCTTGTACCTGAACGATGCCTTGAGCAGAGCTGATCGTACGCTCTTCCAGATATTGGCAAACTGATGCAAGGTGATATCCACTGCGGGAACAGAAGTTGCTGGAAGCGGTTGGAACTCAGGGACTTTAGGGTGGAATCCAAAGTTGGTGAAGAATGGTGTTGAAGAAGATGAAGAATGATACTGGTTGTTATGACAGAACTCGGCCCAGGGAAGTAATTGAACCCAGTCATCTTGAGAGGAGGACACATAGATGCGGAGGAAGGACTCCAAGTCCTGATTCACCCTCACAGTTTGACCATTGGTCTGAGGATGGTAAGCCGTGGAAAACTTTAGCTTGACTTGGAGGGCTTGACATAAACTTCGCCAGAATTTGGCTGTGAATTGAACTCCTCGATCTGAGATAATTTCTTCTGGAAGACCGTGGAGTCGAAAGATCTCTTGTATGAATACTTGAGCCAACTTGGAAGCTGACGGAAGACCGGTGAGAGGAATGAAGTGTGCCATCTTGGTGAACCGGTCAACTACCACCCAGATGGTATTAAACTTGTTGCACATGGGCAAATCTGTAATAAAATCCATCGACAAATGGGTCCATGGTCGACGGGGAACAGATAGTGGAACCAGTTGCCCCGCAGGCGACTGGCGGGATACTTTATGTTGAGCACACTTTGGGCAAGATGCAATAAACTCCAAAACGTCCTTTTTCAGAGTTGGCCACCAATAGGACCTAGAGATAAACTCCAGGGTTTTTTGGATACCTGTATGTCCGGCAAAGCGGGAAGCATGGGCCCAATGCATGAGCTTCTTCCTTAGTGTCGGCTTCACAAAACTTTTCCCTGATGGGGGGCGTAGAGTCCATCCCTACCGTGGAGAATGCCAACGGACTTATAATAGGATGCTTGTCTGAAGACTCTGACTCATTTTCTTGCTCCCATGAGCGGGAAAGGGCATCGGCCTTGCGATTCTGAGAGCCCGGACAGAACTGGAGTTTAAAGTCGAACCTGGAAAAGAAAAGTGCCCATCTGGCCTGACGAGGGTTGAGACATTGTGCGCCTTTCAGATATAGAAGGTTCTTGTGGTCTGTAAGGATGGTGATTGAATGAGAAGCTCCCTCCAACAGATATCTCCACTCCTCTAGAGCGAGCTTGATGGCTAGCAACTCCTGGTCGCCAATGGCATAGTTGCGTTCCGCTGGGGAGAACTTCCGTGAGAAGAAACTGCAAGGATGTAAATGGCCATCTTTAGCCCTCTGAGATAACACCGCTCCTACTCCAACGGAGGAGGCATCCACCTCTAGGATGAAAGGAGAGTCGATGTCAGGCTGTTTCAGGACAGGCGCAGAGATGAACCTCTGTTTTAAAAGATGAAAAGCTTGCATGGCTTCTTCAGACCACTTGGACGGGTTAGCACCCTTCTTGGTGAAAGCAGTAATAGGCGCCACAATGGTGGAAAAGTCTCGTATAAACTTTCGGTAATAATTGGCGAACCCTAAGAACCTCTGGACCCCTTTGAGGGTTAAGGGTACCGGCCAATTCTGGATTGCTTGTAGTTTCTCAGGATCCATCTCTAGTCCGGAACCGGACACAATGTACCCTAGAAATGGAATGGACTTGACTTCAAAGACGCATTTCTCTAATTTGCAATAGAGATGATTGACACGGAGACGGGACAGAACCTCCTTTACCCAAAAACGATGTTCCTCTAAATTGTTGGCAAAAATGAGGATATCATCTAGATAGACCACGACATGACGGTATAGAATGTCTCTGAAGATCTCATTGACGAAATGCTGGAAGACAGCTGGAGCATTGCTCAATCCGAAGGGCATGACGAGGTACTCATAATGTCCATCACGGGTGTTAAATGCGGTCTTCCACTCGTCACCCTCACGGATCCGGATGAGATTGTATGCACCTCTCAAGTCCAGCTTTGTAAAGATGGTAGCTCCGCTAACTCTGTCAAAGAGCTCAGTAATCAGGGGTAAAGGATAGCGGTTCTTGATGGTAATGTCGTTCAAACCTCTGTAGTCGATGCACGGCCGCAGACCACCATCTTTCTTTTTTACAAAAAAGAAGCCTGCGCCGGCTGGAGAAGAAGAAGGTCGAATGAACCCCTTTGCTAGGTTCTCTTTAATGTATTCCTCCATAGAATGCGTCTCGGGCAGAGACAACGGATAAGTTCGGCCTCAAGGTGGAACCTTCCCTGGAACGAGATCAATCGGGCAGTCCCATTCTCTATGAGGAGGAAGGATATCAGCAGAAGCTTTACTGAACACATCCGTGAAATCTTGATATGGAGGAGGTGGAACATCAGACGACCTGGGGGAGGAAGAACAGACAGGCAACACTTTAAACAAACATGTCTCAGCAAAGGAGGGACCCCATGCTAGGATTTGCGTAGTCGTCCAATCAATTGTAGGATTGTGAAGACGGAGCCATGGAAGGCCCAGGACCACAGGATGTGTGGCTCTTGGAATCACTAAAAGTGAAATAAGTTCGGAATGAAGAACTCCCACTCTCAGACGAACTGGTAGAGTCCTTAGAGCAATAACTGTATCAAAAATTTTACTGCCATCCACGGCAGTTAAGGAAAAGGAGGAAGGAAGTCTCTCGGTGGGTAGGGACCACCGTTTAACATAGGCTTCGGTAATAAAGTTCCCAGCTGCTCCGGAATCAAGGAGGGCAATGACGTTCCGATAACGTTGAGCAATTTGGAGCGACACTGGGAGATTACAATCATGAGGAGATGGAGAGGAGATCATTACTCCTAGCCGACCCTCTCCTGGGCGAGCTAGGGTTTGGAGTTTTCCCGGACGTTTGGGACAGGCATGAATAGTGTGAGACGGGGCTGCACAATACAGACAGAGAGACTCAGAGAGACGTCTTCGGCGCTCAGCAGGAGTTAAACGGGAACGGCCAATTTGCATGGGTTCATCTTTAGTTGGTGACAGTTGGCGAGGAGGAGGAGCAGAAGATTTTGGAGCAGATGATCTTCCACGCTCAGTTGCTCTCTCTCTGAAACGTAAGTCAACTTTTGTACAAAGTGAGATTAGCTCATCTAACTTGGAGGGTAAGTCTCTGGTAGCTAACTCATCTTTAATACGCTCGGATAAACCATGCCAGAATGCAGCATATAGGGCCTCGTCGTTCCATGCCAGTTCAGATGCCAGGATCTGGAACTGTATAAGATATTGTCCTACAGTATGTGATCCCTGGCGTAAACGGAGAATCTCAGACGAAGCTGAAGTTACCCGGCCTGGCTCGTCGAAGATGCGCCTGAATGTTGACACGAATGCAGTGTAAGAAGATAGCAGGGTGTCGGACCTCTCCCATAACGGTGATGCCCAATCAAGGGCTGAGCCACTGAGAAGAGAGACAATGTAGGCAATTTTTGTACGGTCACTGGGAAAATTGCCAGGTTGTAGCTCAAACTGAATCTCACACTGGTTGAGAAATCCCCTGCAGAATCTTGGAGATCCGTCAAATTTTGCTGGCGTTGGAAGATGAAGACGTGGAGCAGAAATGGGTAAGGTGGGTGGGGTTATAGCTGGAGTCACTGTGGTTGACGCACCGGACGCGTCTGATCCACGGAGAGTTGTCTGAATCCCATCCAGCCGAGTAGAGAAATCCTGGAGACAGCGGATGATGTGGCCCTGTGCAGCCTCCTGATGTTCAAGTCGGGCTGCCAGTTCTTGCATCGGCCTGGCCGCTTGATCCTGGTCTCCGGCTGGATTCATTTGGTCAGTGCTTACTGTCACAACTGAGGGCCTGAGCTGACGGAAGGCAGCCTCAGTTGTAGGGGCTGAGATGTACCGGAACCTGGGAGGTTGTATCAGACCCCTGGACATGTAAGTAACATGAAGAGAAACCGCCCGAAGGCGTGACCACGACAACTTGAGTAAAAGTCAATGATATTTATTTATGACAAACTCCATGCATCACAGTAGCAGTAAAAAGTAACATAAAAATCAGCAGAGAAATAATAATACAGTTCCTGGGTACTACAGGGTGGCAGGGGCCACAGGGCTCTGGTGGTATGAGACAGTTCTTATTATCTGCAAGTTGGAAAGTCCTTACCAGGCTCAACTGTAGCAATGAGGAAAGCCCAGGGTCGTACCAGCTGGTGTTCCAGGGAAAGCTGGACTGCTGTAGATAAAATGCTGCGGTGGGTACTGGTTAGAACCAGACAGGTGTTGGCACGGAGTGGATACTGGCTGGAACCAGTTAAATAATAAATAAAGCTTGAGAGCGATGCAATGTAGATGAAATGTAGAATTTGAGAGCGGAGAAATAATAATACCGGTGGAGAGTGGTAAACTGCAGAAAGGACACCGGCCCTTTAAGAGAAGCTGTACACTGCTGGAAGCTGAGCTGGAAGCAGGTGATGTTGTAGCTGGAAACAGGTGAGTCCAGAATGGATCGGAGAGTCAGGCTACACCGCAGATGGAATGCTGGTGCGGGTCTCACTCTCTATAGCAGAAGTCTGGAGACAGGAGCTGGAACCTGAAAGACATTCACAGAAGAGAGACAAACTGGAACTAGGTTTGACAACCAAAGCACTGACGCCTTCCTTGCTCAGGCACAACCTATTTATACCTGCAGCAAGGAAGGCATTGGCTAGGCAATTATGCAAATTAATAATACTGACAACGGATTGGTAGGAATGATCAGCTGACAGAATCCAAGATGGCTGCGTCCATGCAGACACTTGGAGGGAAGTTTGGATTGTAATCCATGTGGTCTGGAAAACAGTAATGGCGGCGCCGGCCACCGGAGACAGGAGACGCCAGGCTGACAGATGCACATCCGACCACGCGGACACAGCGGAGGCCGCGGCTGACGTAATCGCCACTCTGAATGCAGAAGCTCAGGGACGGCGGCGGAGGCAGCGGGAGACGCCATGCCAGATGTATAAGGCGTTACTGTGACTGCGTCCAGAGAGACAGGAGAGGATGCGGGAATGTGCACATCAGGATAACAGATGGGATCCGGTCCTGGAGCGCTGAGCCAGCCTTAGGAGGCATCTGATAGGTAAGAAATGGCGTCCAGATACCCGGATCGTGACACAGGAGTCCTTAGGACTCTGGACAGATGGACAAGGTAAACCAGTGGCACCCAGAGCATACCTTCCAAGCCTGGCTGAAGCAGCACACGGGCTGACTCATTTAGGCAAGGAGGGGATGTGTAAGCTAGTAAGAGCTTATTGGTGTGCCCCAGGTTTTTCTTCCCATGCAGGAAAAAGGGCAATGACATGCCTCACCTGTTTGAGGAAGAATATCGGAAAGGCAATACCGACGGAACCATCCCATATCCCGCCTACAAGCGGCCCTTTTCAGGTAATACAAATTGATTTCATACAATTACCCCCTTGTCGAAATTTGAAGTATGTACTAGTTTGTATAGATGTGTTCTCAAATTGGGTCGAAGCATTTCCTGCGGCCACAAATACCGCTATGTTTACTGCTAAGAAAATTGTGCAGGAATTTGTGTGTAGATACGGTATCCCTAGAATAATTGAAAGTGATAGGGGTACCCATTTTACAGGTGATGTCTTTCAAGGAATGTGTAAATTGATGGGAATTGATAGTAAGCTGCACACTCCGTACCGCCCACAGGCAAGTGCGAAGGTGGAAAGAGTGAACAGCACTATTAAAAATAAACTGAGCAAAGTTATGGCAGAAACGGGATTGACATGGCCAGAAGCTTTACCCATTGTACTATACAGCATCAGAACCACTCCCAGGTCCCCTCTTAATCTGTCCCCCTTTGAAATCTTGTTTGGTCGACAACCGCATGTTATGATTAACCCTCAGGATGATTTGAAGTGTAACAATGAAGTAACTGTAAAATACCTTGTTAACATGAGTAAACAGCTAAGGAATCAAAATGATAATTTGAAGTTGGTGATTCCTGATCTCCCAGATAGTAATTGTCATGACATTGAACCTGGGTATTATGTAATGATACGGAATTTTCTACGCTCAGGTTGCCTTATTGACAGATGGGAAGGACCATACCAAGTCTTATTAATTAGCACGACAGCATTGAAGGTTGCCGAGAGAGAGACTTGGGTTCATTCGTCCCATTGTAAGAAGGTTGCTGATCCAGAGAGGTCCCGTGATAAAGAACAGACGGTAGAGGAAGTTGTATCACTGGAGTGTCTGTTTCAGGAGGACTGGAGCGGCACTTGAGCATTTGAAAAATAATAAGATTGGAAGCAGTTGTCGATCCCCTGGTCCCTTTTATTGTTTTTCTCCACTTCCCATCCCATCTCCCTCAAATTATTTCTTTCCCCCTTCTCATTCTTCTCCGTTTCCTCCTATAAGATGGACTTGCCCCAAGAGACTGTGATCCGAATTTTCCTGTTGACCATGATGTTGACCAGAGCAGTCTGTTCCGGCGAGAGTACCATGGAGGTCGAGAGAGGTTCTGGAATGGGTTCTGATGACAAAGATGGAGGCGTAGTTTTCCAAGAACAACTTAATCAACAAGCAAAGGCGAGTATCAGAAAACGATCCGATAGCATTGACAATAGAAGGAATTGTGAAGAATTGTTAGCTGAAGAGAACAGTATCTGTAGACTCTGTGACAATGTAGTTGAGGATGGGTGCATCAAGAAATGTCAGTCCAGTTTTAATATTCACATGGACCGGCATCCATTGAGTGACTATCACTCCTTAGTGGGTAATGTGTTAAATCAGACAGATTGTTGGGTATGCTCTCAAGTACCTCAAGGCCATAGCAAATCAGGATTAGTACCATTCCCTTTAACGGTAGGGGAGGTACTTGAGCTAAAGGGTGGGAGGCCGGTGGACAGGAGGTTTAATATCTCCAGTCCTCCTAGTTTGAAGCTCCACCAATATCATGTGGATAGATCCCTAATATGTTTTAACATTTCCAGTCCCCGAAAGCCGGGAAATTGGGAAGTGTCATGGAATAACCAAACCATGACTTTTTCATATAGAGCAGATAGAATGCCTACAGATACAGAACTTATACGCCACATAGCCGGTAGTGGAAAATCTTTCCGATATAGGTACACCCTAGGAAGTAGGATCATGAGAGTTGGAGAGGTATCACCAGGATACTGTGCACATATCATACAAACAGATACGTGTACTAGACAGATGGGAGAATTAGGGTTAGGAGATTTCATATGGAAAATGTGTAATATGGTTATGTCCTACTCCGTCCCATATGTTCTCCCCGATGATGCATATTTCATATGCGGGAGGAAGGCGTATAAGTGGCTTGCCCCAAACTCTGAAGGATTGTGTTATATTGGAAAAGTACTGCCTGAAGTAATGACTGTATCGCATACCAAAATGAAAGATATTCACTGTGGTGCCCAAGCTCCTTACACTCACACTCATTACGAGCACGTAGTTAAAAGGCAACTGACAGAAAGGACAGAGCATTCGGCCTCTGACATGATCCACGAATCCACCGGGATTCAGGTTCTACTCGCGTTAGACTTCACTCGCACCGCCAGAGGAGTGTTGAACTATAGATACATATCTGCGCTTGCAAATTTATTAGACAATATCACTGAAATGTATGACGACACTTTTAGATATACCGGAAGAGAGCTCCAAGCTTATAAAACAGAACTGGTTCAGCATAGGATGGTTCTTAATTATCTCACGGCAGTGACAGGTGGATATTGTGTCACACTGGCAACGCAGTACGGCGTGAAATGCTGCACTTATATTACGAATATTACCGAGGACCCGGTCGAGGTCATAGACCAAAAAATGGACGACATTCTCCAATTAAAGTGGGAATTTCGCAGGAGACACAATCTCACCCTTGCTGCTGTGGGTAATGAGCTGACCGGTTGGGTGTCATGGTTGAACCCGCGAAATTGGTTCTCCGGTTTAGGAGAATGGGCTCAAGGAATTATAATGGATGTAGGGAAATTTCTTCTGTGTATCTTGGGTGTTGTCATATCGATTGGCTTGATATTTAGATGCGGTCAAGCTTTAACGAAGTGTAAACGAAGTACTAGGGTAATGAGTCTAAGGAGTGAGGAAATTGTAATTCCAATGGATTTGATTTATTACCCAACGATAGAGACAATGATGTGATGAAAATGTGATTCTACGGTCCGTTTCTTTCACCCGTTTCTCCTTTGTTTTTCTCCAAGGTAAAAAGACCCGCTTGAAAGAGGAATTTGACGACCTTGTATACAGACAACAGATGGACTAAAGAAGAAGTTTGACAACCTTGTACACAGACAACAGATGGACTATGCCATAGACCCCCCATTTATCTAGAAATTTTAACTTACGCTAGCCCAACATTTTTTGTAAGTCTATGGACATTGACAAAGCTTTTTGCATACCGTTAATAGCAAAAGCCCAAAGGAGACTACAGTCAACATGTACATCGAGACAAGACACCAGACAAGACGTCAATCGACAAATGTTTATTAACCTCACATAGAATACCACTGCATTTACCATAATTGTTTCTTATCTTCACCTCTACAACCTTCAGGTAATGACACACATAGTCGATAGGGAATACAGGCACAGATATCAGCAATCACATATCCCCCCCTTCATGTATCATCAACTAAAATGTGCTCCCCCATTTTGTTGCAACCAAAAGCCGAAACGAGCTCGGTAAAGTTTGACAGCCCATCCACAGACCCTTAATACGGGATAAGAAGGAATTCAAATGTATACTTCGCAATACCTCGAAGCTTGATTTAAAACACGTATGGCACGATGATACATGACCCCCCAAACATGGATTCATACACACATGCTTCTGCTATCTCACTAGGTCATACCCTTTTCACACCTTCTTCTCTCCTCCCCTACCCGACCATGGAAATGTATTTACACATGACATATATTTTTCTCTTTTTGAAATGTTTTAGGAAGTGGCAGTTATTGGTGACTGCCAAAGGGTCATACCAACATATTTTACATTACAGCTGCAGGTGATGCAGTAAATTACTGCTTGAGTATTGCAGTTAAAGAAATGTCGTATCTCGGTTAACTGGCCATATTTGTCTGTGACTGTATTGGTTAACAATATGTGTGTACATGATTTACATTGACCACACGGGAAAGAGCCTGTTGTCACTGGCTTCTTGCGTGCCGAGGTAAGTAAGTGGCTCCGGACTAATTGATCTTTGATGTTTCGAGATCGACGCCAGCTCATCTGTACCGTGGGGCCCACGACGGAAGAGAGGTCTGGATCCATCCAAAGTATAGGAAGATGTTTAGTTATGGCATCTTTAAGCATACGCCACTCCGGGCAGAAAGTTCCTATAAATCTGATGGTATCATTTATTTCTGTGGTGTCCTTTTTGTTGGGTCCAAAAATTAAGTGATCTCTCTTTACCAGAGTAGTGTTATGATACCAGTACGTCTGACCAGAGGTGATCTTATGACGGAGGTCAGAGTACTGGAATGGAATGCTGGTTACGGGAGCAGGAAAGCCTAGTAACCCCTGGCGCCCTAACTCCGTTGTCTCGCCCGTGTTATCAGAAATCCCCTGCGAGACTATGGTTGCTTGAGCCCATGGCAGCCGCGTTTGAAGGGCGGATTATGTCTGCCCAACTCCGATGCCCCCTCAGGTCTTAATGGGAGACAAAGGGAAATCCGAGACAGGGTGATAACAAGGGGCCCTCTGACTAAGCAACCAGGCCAGGGGCTACAAGCTAACTAACTTAAACCAGAAGTATGTGCGGACAAACCGCCAGGGAAAAGGACAACCAAAAATCCACGAATCCGTTACTCCTATCCAGCACCGCTGGATACCAGAGTGGATTTGTGGGAGCGGAATCCTCCGCAAAAGCTCCGAAACACAATGTAACCAAATAATAAATAGTAAGCGGTCAAGCCGCAACACACGGCTACGCCGCGACTCACGAACACCACAAGATGTTAAAGGTGCTCGGTCAGGACTCCAGGAAAAGATGACAACTTCCGAGTATTGGACCACTGAGGACAGGAACGACCGGATAGACAGGACTGGAAAACTCTCTGCAACAGACACAGCAAACAGGAAGCTATTACCGGCGTCTGTGAGAAGTCCAGAGAGTGCTTTTAACTGGGAGCTCACCAATCAGGAGCCAGACAGGGTAATTAACAATCATGCCGTGCAGCTGCATGCTGCACGGCCAGGATACCAATGAGGTGATTAATCTAGACCCAGCAACGGGGAACGCGGTCCGACAGTGGCGTCCCCGTTGCTAGGGTCTGAGCGGCTCCGTGCGCCCGGCGTCTAGCGTTGCTAGGGAGCCGGCGGCTGTCCGCATGCGGCGTCCCTAGTTGCTAGGCGCCGGGCCGCACTGACGGGCGGACCCTCGGCGCCTAACAGTACCCCCCCCCTTGAGGAGGGGTCAAGGAACCCCTAAGGCCAGGTTTCTGAGGAAATTCTCGAAAAAATGCCTTTTTGAGCCTCGGGGCATGGAGATCCTCATCCAGGACCCAAGACCTTTCTTCTGGACCATAACCTCTCCAATGTACCAAAAAATAAAGCCGACCCCGGGACAACTTGGAATCGAGAACCTTCTCCACCAAGAACTCCTGCTGACCCTGTACATCTATTGGTGATTTCCCCTGAGAGATCTTCCGAGGAAATCTACTGGAAGAAACGTATGGTTTCAACAGGGAGCAATGGAAAGTATTTCCGATCCGGAGAGTTCTTGGTAAACGTAACCGGAAAGCAACTGGATTGATTTTTTTTATAATATGAAATGGTCCAATAAATTTAGGGCCCAATCTGGCTGAGGTTTGTCGAAGTCTAATGTTGCGAGTCGACAACCACACCCTATCTCCAACTTTAAAAGTGCACGGCCGCCGGAGCCTGTCAGAAAATTTTTTCTCCCGAAATGCCGCTTTTCTGAGAGCAAGGTGCACTTTTCTCCAAATGAGTCTGAGATGAGCGGTCAAGGTCAGTGAGGAGACAGAGGAATTTGAAAAAAGGAATTAGCTCTGGGGTGAAAACCAAAAACTGTAAAAAATGGAGACACATTGGTGGAGGAATGACAGGCATTGTTGTAAGCAAACTCCGCCAACGGAAGAAACTCGGACCAGTCATTTTGGAGTTTGGCCGAGTACAAACGCAAATATTGTTTTAATGATTGATTAACTCGCTCAGTCTGCCCGTTGGATTGGGGATGGTAGCCAGACGTTAAAGACAATTTCATCTTTAAAGAGGCACAAAAAGACTTCCAAAATTGTGCAATGAATTGTGGACCCCGATCAGAAACAATATCAGTGGGTAACCCATGGAGTCTGAAAACATGGCGGAGGAACAAAACTGCAAATCCCTGGGCAGATGGCAATCGGGGAAGAGCAATGAAATGGGCCATCTTGCTAAAACGGTCAACTACCACCCATATGACTCGGCATCCGGCTGACAGAGGGAGGTCCACCACAAAATCCATGGAAATATGAGACCATGGCCTGAGAGGAACATTCAAGGGCATAAGTTGACCGATAGGCAAGGAACGGGGAACTTTATGCTGTGCACAGACCTGACACGAAAAAACAAACTCCTTAATGTCTTTGGAAAGACCAGGCCACCATACTGAGCGGGAGACTAATTCCAAAGTCTTAGCGATCCCCGGATGCCCGGCAACTTTGCTATCATGAAACTCCGTCAAAACGGTTGCTCTCAAAAACTCAGGGACATAAAGACGACCAGCAGGAGTATTTCCAGGAGCTTGATGTTGAAGCTGCTTTAACTGGGTAAATAAATCTTGTGTGAGGCCTGCCCGAATGACTGAAGACGGAAGTATGGGAGTAACAGGACTGTTATCATGAACTGGAAGAAAACTGCGTGACAGGGCATCCGCCTTGGCATTCTTGGAACCTGGCCTGAAGGTGATAATAAACTTGAAACGAGTAAAAAATAAAGCCCAACGAGCTTGCCGGGCATTCAGCCGTTTAGCTGATTCAATGTACTGAAGATTTTTGTGATCAGTCAAAACTGAAATGGTATGTGTTGCTCCCTCAAGCCAATGCCTCCACTCCTCGAAAGCCCATTTAATAGCCAGTAATTCCCGGTTACCAACATCGTAGTTGGATTCAGCAGATGAGAATTTCCTGGACATAAAGGCACAAGGATGTAATTCCAGAGAATCCGGATCCTTCTGAGATAGGATAGCCCCTACTCCAACCTCCGAGGCATCAACCTCAACAATGAAAGGCAATTCTGGGTTGGGATGTCTGAGGACCGGGGCTGAGACAAAGGCTTGTTTCAAGGCCTGAAAAGATAACTCAGCTTCACGTGACCAGTTGGTTGGATCCGCTCCCTTCTTAGTCAGTGCCACAATGGGAGCAACTAGGTCGGAGAAAGAGTGAATAAATCTTCTATAATAATTCGCAAACCCTAAAAAGCGCTGAATTGCTTTTAAGTTGGTGGGTTGCGCCCAACTAAGGATGGCTTGGAGCTTCTTCGGTTCCATACAGAATCCCCGAGGGGAAATAATGTACCCCAAAAAGGATACCTCCGTGACATGAAATTCACACTTCTCCAGCTTGGCATATAGGTGATTTTCACGTAATTTTTTTAGAACCTGACGCACCTGGGTAACGTGTTGTTCAATAGAGTCAGAATATATCAAGATATCGTCTAAATAGACTACTACGAATCTTCCAAGAAAATCACGGAGCACATCGTTAATGAGATCCTGGAAAACTGCCGGAGCGTTAGACAGGCCGAATGGCATAACCAGATACTCATAGTGACCCGACTGAGTACTGAATGCCGTTTTCCACTCATCCCCTGACTTGATTCGGATGAGGTTATATGCTCCTCTCAGGTCAATCTTAGAAAAAATCACAGCCGAACGTAGCTGATCAAAGAGGACAGAAATCAGTGGCAAAGGGTAAGTATTTTTTACTGAGATTTTATTCAAGGCTCTAAAGTCAATGCAAGGTCTGAGTGATCCATCCTTCTTCTCCACAAAGAAGAAGCCTGCACTTAAAGGGGATTTAGACGGCCTGATAAATCCTTTCCCTAGGCTTTCTTTAACATATTCATTCATGGCCACAGTTTCTGGTCCGGACAATGCATATAACCTTCCCTTAGGCAAAGTGGCACCAGGAATTAGCTCAATAGCACAATCATAAGGCCGATGGGGAGGCAGAATGTCCGCATTGCCCTTGGAAAATACATCAACAAAATCCTGGTATTCCACAGGAATGGGTGCGGGAATGACAGCAGCTATTCTGATGGGAAGCGTAATACATTCCTTATTACAGATGGTACCCCACTGTGAGATTTCCCCCGACTGCCAATCAATGATGGGATTATGAAAGGCCAGCCAAGGGTGACCCAGAACCACTGGAACTGCTGGGCAATGGGTAAGGAAAAATTAAATTTTTTCGGAATGAAGAGCTCCTACCGAAAATAGTACAGGAGGTGTACAGAGAGAAATAACCCCATTGGACAAGGGACTCCCATCTAAACCATGCATGGTGATACACCTACCCAAGGCTAACTGAGGAATACCTAAGGCCTTGGCCCACGTTAAGTCCATAAAGTTCCCTGCAGCTCCACTGTCAACAAAAGCCGACACCGAGGAACAGAGGCTGCCAAAGGAAACTTTAGCTGGGACTAACAGTGAATTATTTGAGGAGATAAGCTGCAGACCAAAGTGAACCCCCTCACAATTCACTTGGTCGAGGCGTTTCCCGACTTGTTCGGACAATTACGGGCAAAATGTCCCTTACTCCCACAGTACAAACAAAGACCAGAATTTTGCCTTCTGGTTCTTTCTTCAGGAGACAGCTTGGAGAGACCTATCTGCATGGGCTCCTCTATGTCCACAGGAATGGAAAAAACACCAGGAGTAGACCCGACAGATGCTCCTTTTTCAGCCCTCCGCTCTCTGAGACGACGATCAATCTTAATAGAAAGCTCCATGAGTTTATCAAGAGTCTCAGGAGCGGGATACTGAAGGAGACTGTCTTTTATAGACTCAGATAAGCCGAGGCGAAACTGACTGCGCAGGGCTGGGTCATTCCATCCACAGTCGTTCGACCAACGGCGAAACTCCGTACAATAAATCTCTGCGGGATTCTTACCCTGTCTGAGAGCACGCAAATGACTCTCGGCGGATGCCTCTCTATCAGGGTCATCATACAATAGCCCTAAAGACCCCAGAAAGGCGTCTACAGACAACAATGCCGGATCGTCAGTTCTTAAACCAAAAGCCCAGGTCTGGGGATCCCCCTGAAGTAAAGAAATAATAATTCCGACCCGCTGAGATTCCGTACCTGAGGAGACTGGTCTTAAACGAAAATAAAGTTTACAAGACTCTTTAAAATTAAAAAACTGCTTTCTATCCCCAGAAAAACGGTCAGGCAAATGCATTTTTGGTTCAGGAACGACCCTCTGGGAAGTCCGTAACAGATCTTCCTGTGACCTCACCTGAAGGGACAGATCCTGAACCATCTGAGTAAGTTCTTGAATCTGACTAACTAGAAGCTGGCCAGGATTTGGCCCTACACCAGTGGGATTCATGAGGCCGACAAATCTTCCAAACTGAAATAAGGGAAAAAATCAAACCCTGTTTAATTTTAAATTTTAGTCTGGCCGGTAATAATGTTATGATACCAGTACGTCTGACCAGAGGTGATCTTATGACGGAGGTCAGAGTACTGGAATGGAATGCTGGTTACGGGAGCAGGAAAGCCTAGTAACCCCTGGCGCCCTAACTCCGTTGTCTCGCCCGTGTTATCAGAAATCCCCTGCGAGACTATGGTTGCTTGAGCCCATGGCAGCCGCGTTTGAAGGGCGGATTATGTCTGCCCAACTCCGATGCCCCCTCAGGTCTTAATGGTAGACAAAGGGAAATCCGAGACAGGGTGATAACAAGGGGCCCTCTGACTAAGCAACCAGGCCAGGGGCTACAAGCTAACTAACTTAAACCAGAAGTATGTGCGGACAAACCGCCAGGGAAAAGGACAACCAAAAATCCACGAATCCGTTACTCCTATCCAGCACCGCTGGATACCAGAGTGGATTTGTGGGAGCGGAATCCTCCGCAAAAGCTCCGAAACACAATGTAACCAAATAATAAATAGTAAGCGGTCAAGCCGCAACACACGGCTACGCCGCGACTCACGAACACCACAAGATGTTAAAGGTGCTCGGTCAGGACTCCAGGAAAAGATGACAACTTCCGAGTATTGGACCACTGAGGACAGGAACGACCGGATAGACAGGACTGGAAAACTCTCTGCAACAGACACAGCAAACAGGAAGCTATTACCGGCGTCTGTGAGAAGTCCAGAGAGTGCTTTTAACTGGGAGCTCACCAATCAGGAGCCAGACAGGGTAATTAACAATCATGCCGTGCAGCTGCATGCTGCACGGCCAGGATACCAATGAGGTGATTAATCTAGACCCAGCAACGGGGAACGCGGTCCGACAGTGGCGTCCCCGTTGCTAGGGTCTGAGCGGCTCCGTGCGCCCGGCGTCTAGCGTTGCTAGGGAGCCGGCGGCTGTCCGAATGCGGCGTCCCTAGTTGCTAGGCGCCGGGCCGCACTGACGGGCGGACCCTCGGCGCCTAACAAGTAGTGGCTCGATAGGCTCGTTTTAGTGACCTTTTACTGTAACCTCTGGCAAGCAAACGATTGGTGAGTTCCCAGCTCTTAGCTCGATAAATGTGATCTTCAGAGCAGTTGCGCCTTAGCCTTAGATATTCTCCTTTGGGTATATTTTCAATAGTGGGTGGAAAGTGCGAGCTAGTTTGGAAGAGTAGACTGTTGGTTGCAGTCTCCTTTCGATATAATTCTGTTTCCAAATAGCCGGTGTGAGATCTATAAATTTTCAGATCAAGAGGGACTATCTCTCATTTTAATAGTAATTAATAAACGTATGTCTTAATATATCTTTCCTTAATTGAATGATTATTTTCTTTGTTTCATAAGAGTGCGCCCACACAAGAGCTTTCTTTCTCTCCCTTTGTAAGCATCTGTACTCTCTAGCTCTGGGCGCACCACCAATAGGGACTATTATCGAAAGGCTCTGATTTTTCCTTTCCAACGAATACAATTGTCCACCTTTGGTTTCTTATAATAATTTTTCTAATAATTTTTCCAGTATCTCTATATACCAGTGCCTGGTCGCCTCCTCTTCATGGGGGGAGGAGCCAGTGCACACCAGGTAGTCCTAAAGCTTTACTTTTGTGCCCAGTCTCCTGCGGAGCCGCTATTCCCCATGGTCCTTACGGAGTTCCCAGCATCCACTACGGACTACGAGAAATAGAATTATCGGTAAGTAAATTCTTATTTTTTTCTGGTAAGGTGTTTGTGGTTTTTCTCTTATCAAGGGCCCTCATTCCGAGTTGATCGCAAAGATTCATCGCATCGCAAATGTGCAAAAACTAAGTAACTGCGCATGCGCAAAAGCGTGAATACGCATGCGCGAACACACCCGTACGACAATGTTGCAAAAATACTAAAAAAAAAACCACACGTAACTCGCAAACGAAAACGAGGAGTGGCGGAGGCGTGGCGGAGGCGAGACTTCGCAATGCTCCGTCATGGGCGTGAAAGTGGGCGTACAGTGTGGGAGTATGCAACTCGCAATGGGCGTGTTTTTCGCAATTAAACATTGTCGCTGTGAAAACTAACATAGGAAACCGTAGCAACCTTCACGCAGCAGCCGAGTAGGTCTGCAGTTACTCTACATTTGCGAAGTACTGTTACAAGTGTGTATGCAGTAATTAGCAGTTAATTGGAGAGCACATTCATCTGTTGGCCAATTACTTGTTAAATACTGCGCAGATGAAAGTTAGCAAACAGCAATTGTCTGAACCCACATTACATGTTTATTCTACTCACATATAAATCTCACACACTGCCAAATAAGGTTGTTATTTGTGTTCAAGTTGGTGTGTAAACATTTGTTTAAAGGGCATGTTTTAATGTGTGTAAGACTACCAAATACAAACAAGTGAAATTAAACAAAATTATATTTTAAAGCTGCAACATTTTTGCAAAAGAAACAGACACCCACATAATGCAGCATACACTTTAATTTGGCCCGAAATGTAAGATTAATATTTGTTTATAATATCTGACAATGTTTTAAATGATGTCCTGTTGACCATAGATAAAACAAAAAAGTGTTGTGTCAGTTTACTTAATATGGACATTAAAGTGTGGTGCAAGGCATACCTGTAGTTTTTTGATGATGCAATTGTTTGTAAAAATTGCAGATTGTTCCACAAGTGTCTATATGCTGACCTAATCTTCCTGGAACTAAGATTTACCTAATGCAATACCTTGAATAAACTGCACAATTTTTTTTTTTATTTTTTTTATTACTGTAGTAATATTTCACAACATCAAAACAACATGGCTACACGTGAGTCTCACAGGCAGAGATGGACCAAGCAGCAAGCATATGGCACTGACACAAATGATATAGCAGAACTTCAGTACTCGGCAAAATTCAGCTTCTGACAAAATGATAATTTGAAGTAAAAATAAAACATATTACACACCCTGCCACACAAAAATTTGGACCCAACTGAGAAAGAATTAGGATCCACCACACAAACACAACAATACATAGCACACTAGTAAGAGGAAGATGGCTCTGGTGTTTCAGCAAAAAACCTCACAGGCTACAATACCTCCAAACATAAATAATACATTTCACTAAGAGGGAGTTATCCATTCTGGCCACACAAGCCAACTCCAAAATAACATAGAGGCAACATGAAAAACATGGGTGCTGCCCATCTGGAGAGACATCACTTTCTTTTTTTTCGCCCCGCCTGAGGCTGTTCTTCTTGGCTTGGTCTGCGGAGCGACCTTCGTTGGGCCTGCCCAGTGGGCTGTTTTTCCTGGGCAGGGGCAGGGGAGGGAGCCGATGTGGGTGGCTCTCTGCCACTGTGGGCAAGGGAGACAGCGATGGCCTGGAGCCCTTGCAAGATGTTAGTTGCAAGGCTTTGGAATGAGGAGGCAAGTTGTTCTTGTCCCTGCCTGATCTCTGCCAGACCTTGGCAGAGTTGAGCAACACCTTGCTCAACACTGGTTCGGTGCTCAGTGAGCCGGACAGCTATCTGGCTTACCTCCCGGATGACCCCGTCTTGAAACGCATTTAGGCTCTCACCATACCTAGCGATTTCAAGCAGGATCTCCGGGATAGCAGAGGGTTGGGTGGGGGGGCCAGTAGGAACCTGCAGAGGTGGGATTTGTGGGCCCACACTGCCAGACCCACTAGGTCCCTCCACCTCAGCCTCAGCCACATAACCCTCCTGTGACTCAAACTGATCACCCCCCTGTGCTGTGTTTTGTGGCAAGCAAATAGAAGAATGTGTGGGAAAAGAGTACAATAAAGAATTAGTTTTTATTTTATAAATACAGTTTAAATTGCAGACAAATACATGTGTAAACTTACCTGGCAAGTCGTGTTCCGTCAGGATCTCAGGCAGGTCCGTGTCCATATTAGACACCCCTTGGGCCTCCTCATAACTGACACAGGGCATCGCCATCTCCTCCAAGTCTGTATACTCCACAGCGACAGATGGTCCTCCTCCTGTAGCCCTTGAGGCATTCCACTCCGCAGACCTCTTTGCCTTCAGGCGGGATTTGATGTCGGCCCAACTACATATGTTTGTGGAAAGAGGGGCAAAGTAGAGTATTATTATTTCTGGTTTAAAATATATAGGACACATGTTCTGCTTTTGTTTGCTATACATAACATCACATGTAACTACATTTTTAAGACAACTTAGCACAGAAAATGGACTGCCAAGATGCACTTACCGTCGTCTAACTTCCTGTGATGTTCTGACGACAGAGCCAACTTCATTCACAGAATGTGTGATGTCCCTCCAGATGCGATCTTTCGTAGCAGCACCCATGTTTTTGGGGCCTCTATGTATTTTGGACATGGCCTGCGTGACCAAGACACGCAACTCCCTCTTAGTGAATGCTGGCTGTCTTTTCTTACGTCTGGAGGTAGCCTGTGAGCTTTCTTCCTGTTGCTCCTCACCATCTTCCTCGTCACTAGCAGCTTCTGTCTGTTGTGCTTGTGTGGCTAATGATGATTCTCCCTCAGTTTGGCCAGTATGTGTGTGTGGCAGGGTATCCCCACTTAATTGTTGGGGCTCAGAAGCTGACATTTCCCGAGTACTAGGTCCTGCCTCTTCAGAATCCGCAGAGGCGGATTCCATCATCCGTCTCTGGCACTCTATGCGTTTTTTCGCCAATGCCATCTGCTCCTGCATAATGCGGTCCATCTCTGCTGCTAATTCCTCACGAGAAGCCATGTTGGAGATGACGTGTGTACGCCCAGGTGTGTGCCTATTTATACCTACGTGCGGCGCGTTCATTCACACAGGTGTACAGTATGGTAATCTTGCTAATGATTGCACTGCTTATTTAAGGGCCTGGTTTGCACGCTGTGAGTGTTTTGGTGATGAATGGAGTTTGGAGTTTGGAGTTTGTGTTTCTGGCCCGTGCGAGAAGGTGCTCTTGAACTTTTCTGAGTGAGTAATTTTAGCATTGTCAAGCATACAGTTTTCCGCTTTTTAGCTTTTAGCATATACACAGTATTGCATAATTTTTGCGAATTTCCGTTTGTGAGTATTCGTGCAATCGTCTTGTTGTTAAATGCAAGTCTGTTTGTTGGTGCAATGCAGGTGTTTTTTTTTATTTTTTTAAGATAAAATTTTTACAATCTTTGTTTTTTTTTTTTTTTTGGACATAACCTGTACTTTAGTGTTTCTGTTTTGTGGACTAATGTAAAAATGTTGGTCTTAGTGTCATTTTGTGTCTCTTGTAGGTGTCTTATTTGGGAGAAGTTATCCCTTTTGTTTTTTGGACTACATTCTAGTTTCTTATTTTTGTCCAGCTTAGAACACTAATCAAGTGTTTGATTTTGAGGAGCAGGTAAGTCCCCTTGGCCTGTGTTTGTGTCTGTTTGTGCTAATGGGCTCTATGTGGTCTTAGTGTAATTTTATGTCTCTTGTAGGTGTCTTATTTGGGAGAAGTTATCCCTTTTGTTTTTTGGACTACATTCTAGTTTCTTATTTTTGTCCAGCTTAGAACACTAATCAAGTGTTTGATTTTGAGGAGCAGGTAAGTCCCCTTGGCCTGTGTGTTGTGGAGTATGTGTGTGTTCAAAGTGTTTTGATTATGTTTGTCATCCATATTTATAACAAATTAACTTATTTTTTCCTGGATTGTTCTGCAAAGTAGTGTTGTTCTTGCCTGTAATAGCTACTAAAGGACTACATTTTGTGCTGAATCTAGTTTAGATGTATAACATAATTTTCATAATTTATACTTAGGTGTTTGTTATGTTTTTGTTGCTCTTATTATGTGTCTGTTTGGTTGGTTGTCATTTTTGTGAATTTTTGTGCTTAAACTATGTTTGTTTCTCCCTTTTAATTTGCGTTTTACCTTTTTTGTCTCAATTTCAAATTGTTCCAGAATTGAATCCAGAAAAAATGTCGTATGCTCCTGCAGTAAGTTTACACCCTGATTTTATTTTTGGGATTAAGGTTGCACATTTGTTTTTTGCATTTGTCTTATTCTCAATATTAAATTTTTTTTTTTTAAGTTGGTGATGTCGGTCTTTGTGGCAGCAGAAGCCCTCCCACCCCAACCCACGGCAGCACTCCCACCCCAACCGCCAGCCCCCCAACCACAACCGGCTCCTCATCAACCAAGGCAACGGAGGCGTGCTAGGCCACCAATTTTCCGCACCCGTGTCCTACTTTTTGGGATGCCAGATGATGTGGTTGTGCGTAGATACCAGCTGCCACCACATCTAATCCTAGACACTCTCTCCATAATAGAGAGTGATCTGGAGTCTTCAATTCGGTATCCTACAGCAATACCATCATTGACACAATTCCTTGCTGTGTTACATTTTGTGGCCACAGGCTCATTCCAGCATGTGGTTGGAGACCTGGTTGGCATGTCGCAGGGCCAGTTCAGTAAGGTCCTGCGGCGTGTCAGCCAGGCTTTCCTAAAGCGTATGAAGCAATTTATTGCTATGCCTTTGGATGCTGGTGCCCTAGATGTGGTGAAGCGGCAATTTGAGGAAGGTGGTAGTCGCTTCCCACACGTTATTGGGGTTGTGGATGGCACACATGTAGCTATTGTGCCACCAAGACATAATGAAGAAATTTATAGAAACAGGAAACTGTTTCACTCTCTGAATGTAATGGTTGTTTGTGGGCCATCCCTCCAGATCCTGTCCCTGAATGCTAAGTTCCCTGGGAGCTCCCATGACGCACATGTTATTAGACAATCAGGGATATGGCAGAGATTAAGATCAAGTCAACGACAAGACATGTGGTTATTGGGTGAGTTATTGTAATTTTTGATAAACATAAAATTTGTATACAGAAATAATGTTATCATTCTAATTTAATGTTCTAATCAAACAGGAGACCGTGGATATCCTTGCACCCCCTGGCTCATGACTCCTTACCGTAATCCCAGGCCAGGACCACAGACGGCATTTAACTCAGCGCTTACTGCCACCAGACAGCTGGTGGAGCGCACAATTGGTGTGCTTAAAGGGCGTTTTCGTGTGTTCCACCGCACTGGTGGCGATATCATGTATTCGCCGGAGATGGCAAGTAAAATAGTGGTCCTGTGCGCTATACTTCATAACATCGCGGTAAGGAGTCGCGTTGAGATTCCTGACACTGAGGAATTGCCAGATGAGGAGCCAGGGGTTGGGCGGAGATTTGGTGGTGGGAGTGTTTCCCGGAGGGGCAGCCAAGTAAGGGCAAGCATTGTCCAAGAATATTTCAGGTATAGTGTATTTTGTTATCCTTTTGGAAATTTCTAAAAAACACTGTATGCTTATGGTCATTTTGACCACATGTCATTTAGGTTGTTCTTGTAAGGTCATTGTGTAATTGTTAGGGTGTGTTTGAATATATTATTCTGTT
Source organism: Pseudophryne corroboree (assembly GCF_028390025.1). NCBI lineage: Eukaryota > Metazoa > Chordata > Amphibia > Anura > Myobatrachidae > Pseudophryne > Pseudophryne corroboree. The sequence goes on from NC_086449.1 coordinate 60,762,255, forward strand.
TGTGTTTTTTTTTTATTATAAAAAGTTAAGCTTACAATGTTTTTTCAGGGAATATAATAATGTGTCGTTGCTAATTTTTTTTTTATTTTTTTTTTAAATATCATGTTTTCTTTGAAAAAAAACCACCAACATATGTTTCAAAATGTTGAACATTTTGTGACTGTGCAGCTGATTTTTCACAACAAATGTGGTGAGTACACTGTGTTTTTTGATAATTTTATACAAAGTGTGTTTGTATTGGGGGTTGTGTCAGAATATATTTTTTTTTTCTGGCTCTTCCGCGACTGCGTATTTCCGCTCTAGCGAAATAATGACTCCGCTCTTCACAGCATTGACTCTGCTCTTCACAGCATTGCAAACATCAATAAAGTTTATTTCAATGACAGCATAGATTTTACACCAATCACATGCCAACACACACTATAAATATATGCCCAAACAAGGAAAACGCCATTGCCATGATGCGTGCTGCCCCGTTCACACGGCGGGAACTCCGCGTGCTGGTGGCGGTAATGGACCGACGCGTAGGCCGCGTTGGGCGTTTTATCCCAAATAGGGTAAAACGCGAGGCCTACGCGGAGGTCCGCCGCTTACTACGGAGGCGCCTCCGCAGTCGCAGGACCATCATCCAGCTTGAGAGGCGCTGGAGCGACCTGCGGAGGCGCACGCCAGACCTCCTGGCGGAGCTCCGCCAACAGATCCGGACCCTACGTGTCCGCAGTAAGTAACATTTCGTGCACAGACAGAATTAACGCATAACCTTTGCATACTATCGTTAAGTGTGGTTGCAAAAATTTGCACAGAGAAAATTTGCATGAGTGTGTGTAGGTAGGTTATGCAGTGATGCATAACTCCCAATATGACCTTTTGCTTGAGGAACCGAAAACTCTGCTTAGGTATTTGTAACTTAATTGTTAATCTCAAGATTTCTCTGCACAAATGATGGCAATCATACATTAAGAGTGAAGTGACGGAGCAGAACATTCTGTCCCTCCTGGCGAGACTCATGTTGGGAGGTATGGTACTGACTGTATGTTGTTGGCCATAATTAATACACAGGCAGAAAAGTTTAAACTAATACCGGATCATTGTTTTTTTAAACATTTAAAATTGTGGGTCAATTTTTATACTGGGGATGTTGTTTAGATAAAAAAATGAGATTATATTTTAAAATGGAGACGGTATTTAATATACTTTATTTTGATTCTGTTTGTTTGATAAGGGCAACATCACCATGAAATATATTTTACTAACTTAGTCATGTTAACCCTGTTTCTTTAACATGGTACAGAACAGAGTAATAGGAATATTCTGTGTGTTTTTTTGGGATTTTAACAAAAAATAACATATGTCATTATAGGGCGAGCACAACGGCAAGGTGCTGGTGCAGGGAGTACACACCAGCAACATTCCCCATCCCCTTCCCGATCACCCTCCCCCTCTCCGGCCCAATCCCCCTCTCCTGCCACCTCCCCCTCTCCTGCCCAATCCCCCTCTCCTGCCCAATCCCCCTCTCCTGCCACCTCACCCTCTCCTGCCCAATCCCCCTCTCCTGCCACCTCACCCTCTCCTGCCCAATCCCCCTCTCCGGCCACCTCACCCTCTCCAGCCACCTCTGCATCATTTCCCAAAACCCCCTCTCCAGCCCAAGCCCACGCTCTTTCCCAATCCCCCTCTCCAGCCCACACCCCCTCTCCAGACCAATCCCACTCTCTTACCAAATTCCCCTCTCTGCCCCCCTCCCCCTCTGTGTCCCAAAAAAACACACCACCACCCTCACCCTATCATTCCCAAACACCATCTGAAAGTACCTCCCCCTTCCATCCTCTCACCCAATTGGACCCTCCTTCCCCCATCCTGCCTTCTTCCCCCATCCAGCACCCATCCCCCATCCAGCCAACCTCACCCATCCAGCACCCATCCCCCAGCCAGCACCCATCCCCCATCCAGCCTCCATCCCCCAGCCAGCACCCATCCCCCATCCAGCCTCCATCCCCCAGCCAGCAAACATCGCTGACAGAATGGGCAGCAGAGGCCCCGGAGCCACTAGAGGGAGGTGTCCAAGTGGCAGAGGAGAGTAAGTTGGCACACATTCCTTATTTTTAATTTAAAAAAAAAAAACAACAACATTCAAATAAATGCAGTGTTGTACTGTGGCCAATCTTTTGTCTAGGTTAAATGCTTGTCTTCTTCATCATGGTATGTATGATGCATTCACATTTGTGTGCGGGACATTATATGTACAGTGTCTACATCTGGTTGATAATCACTATGTGGACAGGTTTGCCCGCACAACAAGGTTTGTATGTGAAACATTATATGCAACACATTTAGACCAGAGTGTTATTTTTTGTGTGTTTTGACTTTTACAATTGAGCTTGGGTCTTGCAATATTTTCTTACAAAAGTTGCAGGAGTCACTTTGTTAGCCAGCCTAACGACACAATGATTTGTGTTGTGAAAGTTACACTCACAAAATACTTATTTGCTTTTGCAAAACCTGTTTGACCTTGTTTTTTTTTGTAAGGCAGGCTTTCAGGGAGTGTGGGCATGCTAGGGTATGTTGTCCTTCTGAAGATATTGATATGCAGTGTGATGATGCCGGACAAAACAGCACAAAAAACAAGTCTGCCTCATTACAGATGTGAATGAAGACCAGTATGGGGTTACATGTACTAATTTGGGGGTGTGATTCAAGATTGGATGTTTACCATAGCAAACAAACAATAACAAGTTTTTTGTTCTTTTCCACCTTCTAGAAGAGAAGTTTAAAGTGATTGGTTGCTATGGGCAACATCCCATCTTAAATATAACTCCCATCTTGGGAAATGTACATCATGGTGTGTTAGACTTTTACACATTGTAATTTTCGAATGACAAACATTGCTGAGTATGCTTTTGTGTTGGTATGCTACTGTTTTGTCATTTAAACATCCATGATGTATATCATTTTATATGAAAGTGTGCTTTGTGGAATTGTGATGTAATAGCTAATGTGAGTTATGTTTTAAATATCATTTTTACTCTGCATTTCAGATGTGGCCATTGGAGATCCCACAAGCCTGGTAGGCATCGTTGGACGAATGAAGGCTAATTTGGAGGCCATGTTGGCCGAACTTAACAATTTGTCCGAATTCATTTAACCCAAAAAAATTATTGATTTTTAAAAACTGGATAAAAAATGAGTCCAAAAAATATTTTCAAAAAAATTTGTTTAAAAAATAAAAAAAACATTTTGATCCGTTATGCGCTTGTGATGTTTTTATTGTCCAAAAATGAAAGCATATTGCAAAGCAGAAATTGGATAACAAAACAAAAAAAAAACTATTAATCACGAGTATTAGTCTTATTTATTACATACAAATTAGGTTAGTTAGTAGCTTCTTTTTTAAACAAACATGTAAACACATACATTCACACACTAAACATCCACACCAAATTAAGCTATTTACATTTATGTCAGGCACAGTTTACACATCTCTTGCACTTCTTTAAAAACAAACATGGTAATGTCCAATTATGCCTGCAAAGTGTTCTTGAGGTATTCTTTGCAGACTTAATTGGTCATGCACACAATCAATTATTCCACTAATTGGATTTATAATTGAGGGACGCTTGCTGAGTTAGAATTGCAAGGTGTCATCTAAATTAGGTTTAAAAAGCCATTGCTGTGCGTTTGTTTGCACAAAACTTAGCATATTTAAGAGGAATGCGTAAATCTACGATGATATCGTATTTTTGCGGTGAGGTTTGTGTGTATGCGTTGGATTCGCAATAATGCGTTGTAAAATGGCATACGCCTACCTTGTGTAATACTGCGTACGAAATCGCAAAATTACGTTGGGGGCGGATGTTCGCAATTTTACAACATAATCGCAACTTTGCGAATATGTTGTGCGAATGAAAAACTTAGCGACCAACCCGGAATGACCCCCAAGGTTATATTTGGTCTATCCTGTTGATAGGATTTCTTCAATTGTGATCTATTTGGTGTATTCTTTTTCTGCTGTGATTGTGGATGTTCTATTTTTTGTTTTGTGTTTATTAAATGTGGAGGAGTCGTTCTATCATTTTTCGTGTACTGAGAATTTTCTTGATAATCCCTGTAAAATTTCCTCTGTTTTTGTTGGATAATGTCTTCCTCCATCTTTTCCATTTTTATGTTAGTCATTTTCATTAAGTTTATGTAGTCTGGCATGTTTTTCAATGGTTCAAACTTCTTTTCAGTTGTTTGAATTTTTGTGCTCAGAATATAGTCATATATAGGTTAATATCTACTGTACAGTATCTATCTGTATTTTTGTAATATTTTTTTATGCACAGCTGCACCAATGCATTTTTACCTACAAACATTGAAAAATCCATTCAGAATTACCGTTACTTTATAACCCTCTCACAATCCTCTCATTTCTTACAGTCCAAATACATTTCTGCACCCACCTTATCTATGCTTTTGATTCACTTCATACTAAATCTACACCCATTGAGCCTTCACTGCTTTTCTCACCTGCATTTCTGCAATTGTTCCGCTCTGATTCCCTTACAGCCTCCACTCCTAGTTCCAGATTCCCTCAACCTATTTACCTACCTAACACTATGTCAAGGTTTTCTTATACTCCCCAGATTACTCAGTGTCTACCTAATCATGTATCTTGCCCCTTGTTCACTCCTTTATACTTTCCCCCCTAGTCTCCTACACCTCCTCCTCTCTCCCCTCCTCTGTCTCCCCTCCATCCCTTTATTTCCTTTCCCCTTCTTTCCTATTACCCCACTGTCATTCACCTCTGCCCCATGGTCTTGCTACCCCACAACTCAGCCCTGCTCCCTCCCTCCCTTCCCTGTCACTTCCCCACATCCCCATCCACATCACACTGACCTCCCTCCCTGACCGCCTCTTGCAGTTTCCCCTCCTAGCTCAGGCACCCGCGCCATCACTACTCTCTCATCATCCCTGCCCTCAAAGTTAATCTCACCTTGATACAGCAACCCTGATAATCTCATTCACATCTCTCCCACAGACTCATCCTGTGCCCTCTGGAATGCCAGATCTGTTTGTAACAAACTGGTCCCCACTATTTTAATTTCCAACTCCCTGCAAGTACTAGCCATTACAGAAACTTTGATTATGTCCTCTGACACTACTTCTCCTGCTGCCCTCTCTGCAGGGGGCCTTGCATTCACACACACACCACGACCCGGGGGTCGCCATGGGGGTGGTGTTGGGGTCCTTTTACCTTCTAGTTACTCCTCCCAACTCATACCACCAGAACCATCCCTTACATTCTTTACATTTGAGGTCCATACTATAGGCCTCTTCCAACCAGTCCATCTTAGATTAGCAGTCATTTACCACCCCCCTGGCATTGCCTCCAATTTCCTTGACAACTTTGCTTCCTGGCTTCCTCACTTCCCCTTTTCTGACATTACCTCCATTATCCTAGGCGATTTTAACATCCCTATTGATATCCCCACACAATCCCCTGCTTCTAAACTCCTTAACCTCACCTCTTCACTGGGTCTCTCCCAATGGACCTCATCACCCTCCCATGTGAATGGGAGCTCACTGGATCTGGTCTTCACTCACCGTTGTGATATTTCTGATTTCTCCATCTCTCAATTTCCCCTCTGTGACCAACACCTACTCTCCTTTAACTTATCTCTCTCTGATTCCCAATCTCTACCTCCTAAGGCTACCATCACTAAGCGTAACATTGAGTCTATTGACACCACATTCCTTTCCGCCCTGTTTGACTCATTTCTCTCTCCTATTTTCTCTCTCATGCCCTGAACAAACCACTTCTAAATACAATGCATCCCTTACTTCTGCTCTTGACTCTGTTGCTCCACCAACCACTATTCATCCTTGCAAATTAACACCTCAATCCTGGCACACTAAATGCACCAGATATCTCCAAAAATGCTCACGTACTGCTGAGCGACACTGGAGGAAATCCTCCATTTCAAACTTATGCTCTCATCCTTTAGTGCTGCCATTTCTCTTGCTAAACAGTCATACTTCAAGAACCTCATCTCCTCCCAGTCTTCCAACCCCCGGTGCCTCTTTGCCACTCTCAACTCACTCATCTGCCCACCTCCATCTCGTCTCCCATTCTCACTCTCTGCTCTTGAATTTGCCACTTCACATCCAAAATTGACTCCATACGTCACGACATTACATCACACCAGACCATCAGCAGCCAGCCTCCTCCCATCCCTTACCACCCCTCCCCATCCCTCTCACCAACTCTGACATTTTCTCCCATGCATCTGGTGAGAAAGTCATGGCCCTCATTCTTTACTGTCCCCTCACCACCTCCCCACTTGATCCTATTCCCTCCTGCCTCCTCCACTACCTCTCTCCTTCTTCCTGCTCCCATCTTTCCCACGTTTTCAACCTCTCCCTCTCATCAGGCACTGTCCCCTCTGCCTTCAAGCATGCACTCATCTCTCCTATTCTTAAAAAACCTACCCTTGATCCAAACACTCTGTCCAACTACCGACCCATCTCTCTTCTCCCTTTTGCTTCCAAACTCCTTGAGCGTATTGTCTACAATTGCCTTACTTACTTTCTTACCTCACACTCACTGCTAGACCCATTCCAGTCTGGCTTCTATCCTTTCCACTCGACTCAAACTGCCCTTACAAAAGTCTGCAATGACCTCCATGATGCTAAATCTAAGGGCCACTACTCTCTACTTATTCTTCTTGATCTCCCTGCTGCTTTTGACACTGTGGACCACCCTCTCCTACTGCAAATCCATCACTCCATTGGTCTGTGTGACACTGCCCTCTCTTGGCTGTCTTCCTACCTCTCTGGCTGTTCATTCTCTGTCTCCTCTCATGACACCACCTCCCTCTCACTTCCACTAACTGTAGGTGTCCCCCAAGGTTCTGTCCTTGGTCCTCTTCTTTTCTCTCTCTATATGTCCTCACTAGGTAAGCTCACTAGTTCTTTTGGTTTCCGATATTATCTCTATGCTGATGACACTGAAATCTATCTTTCCTCTCCAGACCTCTCCCCTGCTCTCCTCACTCGTATCTCCAACTGTCTCTCTGCTATCTCTGTTTGGTTGTCCCAGCACTTTCTTAAACTTGACATGTCTAAGACCAAGCTGATCATCTTCCCTCCCTCCCGCATAACTTCACCTCCTACAATCTCATTATCTATTGATGGCACTACTATCTCCTCTAGCCCCCAAGTGCGCTATCTTGGAGTAATACTTGACTCCTCCCTCTCCTTCAAATCACACATTCAGCACCTCTCGCAAACCTGCCGTTTTCATCTAAAAAATATATCCAGGATCAGGCCCTTTCTGACCTAGTATGCTACCAAGACTCTTATCCATTCACTGGTCATCTGCAGACTGCACTACTGTAATATCCTTCTGACTGGCATTCCTGATAAATAACTCTCTCCACTCCAATCTACCCTCAATGCTGCTGCCCAGCTCATTTTCCTCACCAAACGGACTACGTCCACCTCTCCTCTCTTACAAGACATTCACTGGCTCCCCTACCTTTTCAGAATCCATTTCAAGCTTCTCACACTCGCTTACAAAGCCCTCATCCACTCCTCTCCCATCTACATCTCTGACCTTATCTCCCTTTACACTCCCACCCGTCCTCTTTGCTCTGCTAATGCACACTGACTCTCCTGCCTACTGATTACTTCCTCCCACTCCTAACTTTCTACAAAACTTCAAACGGGCTCTCAAGACCCACTTCTTTACCCAACCCAGCCAAATCTCACCCTAATTCTCTGTTCCACGCTCTCTATGTACCCCATCTGTGTCACCCCCCGTTTGTCTACACCTCCCCTTTAGTATGTAAGCTCTCACGAGCAGGGCCCTCTTCCCTCATGTGCTTATCTTTTTTCTTACTTTAATAATCTTCAACTGCACCAAATCCAGCAGTCTTCTGCCACCTGATATTTATTTCAGTGTCATCTGCTGATGTAGCTATGTATATATATCCTGTACTTGTCCTATATTGTCATCAACTGTAAGTTGCTGTTTTCCTATTTTTGATTATTCGCTTATGTACTCTGTAATTGGGCGCTGCGGAACCATTGTGGCGCCATATAAATAAAGCATAATAATAATAATAATAATAATAATAATAATAATAATCTATCTCTATCTAGAGAGATAGATAGATAGATAGATAGATAGACATACAGATAGAATATATAATGGTACAAAGTCATACGTGCATTTGTATTTATTCATCAGTGTCGTACCTAGACAATTTATCGCTGTATAAAAGAAACAGCATCGGTGCCCCCATATACAAAACAGGGCCAGTGCACACCGTAAACGTACATAAAATATATAGGGGTGTGGCTACATTGGGGAGGGGCCTGGCCACAAATTAATACCAATTTATATTACACTGTACAGTTTTCTCCATTATTCAAATTACACCACACAGCAGTGGCACTTACACACATTACACCTGGTCACACATTACACCAGGTAGAGCCCCAGTCACACATTATGCCAGGTAGAGTCCCCTTTTGCACAGTATGGCAGGTAGAGTCCCATTTTACCCAGTATGGCAGGTAGAGTCCCATTTTATACAGTACGGCAGGTAAAGTCCCATTTTACACATTATGGCAGGTAGAGTCCCATTTTACACAGTACGGCAGGTAGAGTCCCATTTTACACAGTACAGCAGGTAAAGTCCCATTTTACACATTATGGCAGGTAGAGTCCCCTTTTGCACAGTATGGCAGGTAGAGTCCCATTTTACCCAGTATGGCAGGTAGACTCCCATTTTATACAGTACGGCAGGTAAAGTCCCATTTTACACATTATGGCAGGTAGAGTCCCATTTTACACAGTACGGCCGGTAAAGTCCCATTTTACACATTATGGCAGGTAGAGTCCCCTTTACATATTATGCTGGGGTGAGCTGGGCCTAAGGCATACAGTAGATCACTCTTATTAGGCAGCTCAGGCTTTTAGCCTACCTGACTGCAGCACTTTACAGTGACCTGGGCCTAGTGCCCCGAGTCACCCTATTCACCTGGGGGTGAGGGGCACATACAAATTGGGCCTAGTGCCCCCTACATGTACACAGGCCTGAGGCATGACAATTACCTATGGGCCTAGAGCCCACCTAGCATGGTGTCGGTTGGGTGACCTGGGCGTAATGTCACCTTACATGCCTAATGGGAGGGGGGGGGGCAATTTACCTATTAGAGCCTTGGGAATTATGCTGTCCCCACAGGGGACACTGCTGCCCCACATGCCGCTGCTCACCCGGCATTGGGAGAGGACACACCGTTCCAACGCTGGAGCACAGTCTTAAAATCAGAGTGGCCAACTGGGGACTTGGTACAAGAAGTGCTACCTCCACAACAATTGCACTGTGTGAAAGGCACACTCTGCACACACATAGTTACGTTCCTGATATTTACTATCACCACTTATGCATCAGGAGGTGTAGCGCACTGCACATATCTTTTGCTTTTGTTTTTAACTTCTTTTGGAAATATACCTTCTAACGGTTCATTAATATCTTAGTGGGGTTGCAACACATATCATGTGCCTATATATTGATTGTCAGAGTCAGAACACTAACTAGAGGTACAGTATTAAATATGCCTGATAACAAATACAGTTTGTCCCCCCACACTGTTGAAATCAATATGTTCCCATAATGAATTTTTGCCCACATAATTAATAGTTTTTGCCCTACTATTTATACCTATCTAAAATCTTCTTTCTTGATCCCTTCAATCCAATAGGAAAATTGTAATCCAAAAACCATGCAGGGCTGTAACTAGGGTTGTGCGAACAGCACCATCACCCAGGTCACAGGCCCCTGCGGAAGGTATTTGCTACCCCAGGGCACCTGCATCTGGCTTGTAGGGTACCCTTCAGCTAGCATCAGTGTTGCAGGGCTTCCTACAATGGACCATACTGAGGATGCAGTGCTGTACTTCCCAGTGCTGCAGGCCTTATCAGGGAGCAGTTCCGCTCTGCTCCGGCACAGATCCCATGTAATCACTAATAAGCAGTTTGCCAAACCACGCTTGATAAGTGGGATAGTTTGTATCTCATGCAAGGATATGATACACTGTGGTTTTGTTTCATGCTATTTAATGTGCTGTTTAGTAAACTGGACTGTTTACAAACCGGATATACAAACAAATGAATGCTTATGCAGTGGCGGTTTTATGTGTGGGCGAGCAGCGCGGGGTGCCCGGGGTGTTGTGGCCTGAGGCCACCCCCGCCAGTGCCATCAGAACCCGTCCGCTGACTGCACCACAATGACCACCCCACGCCCCCTCTCCTGGCTGCTTCTCGCTGATCGCACCTGCTGCCTCCCCCCTAGGGCTGCTGCCCACAGCCATACCCCTCCTGCCAGCTCCATGCTGACGCCCACCCCCCCCCCCAGTGCTTCCTACAGCCGCCTCCCCCCAAACACACACACACTACTCACTCCCACCCAGATTCATGCTGCGCAGGAGTATGATAAGAGCATGGAGCCAGGGGACCTATTGGGAAGGTGGACATGGTGAGTAATGGCTACCTGGTACAATTGTATAAGTGGCTTCCTGGTGCAGTGTGTATAAAGTGCTACCTGGTGCAATGTGTATAAGGGGCTACTTGGTGCAATGTGTATAAGGGGCTACCTGGTGCACTGTAATAACACACTGTATAAGGGGCTACCTGGTGTAATGTGTATTAGGATCTACCTGGTGCAATGTGTATAAGGGGCTACCTGGTACAATGTATATAAGGGACTACCTGGTGCAATGTGTATAATGGACTTCCTGGTGCAATGTGTATAAGGGGCTACCTTTCGCAATGTGTGTAAGAGGCTCTGCCTGGCGCAATGTGTATAAGGGGCTACCTGGTGCAATGTGTATAACAGGCGCTACCTTTCACAATGTGTGTAAGAGGCTCTGCCTGGCGCAATGTGTATAAGAGGATCTGCCTGGTATAATGTGTGTAAGGGGCTCTGCCTGTCGTAACGTGTATAAAAGAGGCTATACCTGGCTTTACATGCATAAAAGGGGCTCTACCTTGCATAATGTGTATAAGGGGCTCTACCTAATGCAATATGTATAAGGGGCTTTTCCTGGCATGTATAAGGGGTACTGCTGTATAGTGTAATGTGACTGACGGACACTACTGTGTGGTGTAATGGGAATTGGTATAATTCTGTGGCCATGCCGCTTCCCTGTGAAACCACACCCCTATATTTTGCGCTTGCCTTCACGCACACTGTCCCTGGTTTGAATGGGGGGGGGGGCAAAGGAATCATTTGCCTTGGGCGCCACAAGGTCTAGAACTGGCCCTATGCTTATGGTTTGGAGAAACTTCTGTTTAGTAAATTTCCTCCATTGAGATTATATCTTGCACCATTAGAAAAAACCCACACTGAACACAAACTGCAGCAGTTTTGCTCAGGTCAGTTTGCTGTTCACTGGAATAACTTGGTATGGGGGTCATTCCAACCCGATCGCTCGCTGCAGTTTATTGCAGCGCACCAATCGTGTCGGAATTGCGCATGCGCCGGCGCCGCAGTCCGTTGTTCAGTAGTGAATGTCTCTGCCTGATTGACAGGTAGAGGCGGTCGCAGGGCAGGGCGGGTGGGGGCTAGACAGCGGCGTTAAGCTGCCGTTTAGGGATCGCGGTCCGGCCAACGCAGCGCGATCAACTACCGGTCAGCCCCAGGAGCTGTGCTAGCCGGGAGTTACTCCACAAATACAAAAGCATCACCGCTGTGCGATGCTTTTGTGTTTGTGCGGTGGGGGGGCCGGACTGACATGCAGGGCAGACTAGCCCTGTGTTCGGCGTCCCCCCGCATGTCAGGGAAGATGATCGTAGATATGCTAAATTTAGCACAGCTACGATCAACTCAGAATGACCCCCATGGAGAGGTATTTAGCAATTTTCACCAGAAAGATGATAGTGCTTCAATATTGAGTTACTCAATGTTTATTTACAGGCCAGTGACCTAATTCTTAGGAATTGCTGAACAACAAGGACACCCGTCTCCCCCAGGGGTCATTTACTGAAATGTTGTAGCAGAGAAAGAGGAGAAATTGTCTAACAACAGTTAACCGCAGCGTACCAGACCTCTAGCCAGGGGTGTATATAGGGGTCCAGGCGCCCCTGGCAAAGTAAGGGACTGGTACCCCCCATATTTGAAGTAGGGAAGGTGCATGTGCAAAAAAGGGACATGATCTTGTCGGAAAGGGGCATGACCATACAATAGTTCCCCCAATTCAAATTATGCTATACAGTAGTAACCCTTGTACACATTATGCCCACACAGTAGCAGTTTCCTTTACACATTATGCCCACACAGTAATTCTTATAACACTGAGGAGACATCAGCAGTGCCTGGCCTGGCTGAGGAGGCAATGCCACCCAAGGCCAGGTAGTATATTCAAATAGTAGTGCAAAGAAGTGCAGTGCAGCCCACTACCCAGTGGTGCAAGTAGAAAAAAAATCTTAGTAGTACTGTGTGCGTGCACCTTTGGCGTGCACGCGCCAAAAACTGGGTGTGCCCACATGGGGCATGGCCAATGAATATGACCCCAATAGTGCCAGATACACATATGCCCCACAGTGCCAGATACACACATGCCCCCACAGTGCCAGATACAGATATGCCCTCACAGTGCCAGATATGCCCCCACAGTGCTAGATATGCCCCCATGGTGCCAGATACACATATGACCCCACAGTGCCAGATACACAAATGCCTCCACAGTGCCAGATATGCCCCCATGTTGCCAGATATGCCCCCACATTGCTAAATATACATGCCCCAACGGTGCGAGATATTCCCTCATAGTGCCAGATATGCCCCCATGGTTCCAGATACACATATGCCCCCGCAGTGCCAGATAAGCCCCCACAGCATATAGTCATAGTTCCCATCCCCCTCAAAGCACATAGCCATAGTCCCCTTCCAGGAAATAGCCATAGCCCCCATCTCTCCAAGCAATAGCCGTAGTGTCCCCAGCACATAGCTGTAGTCTCCACCTCTCCCAACACGGTCATACAGTAGTCCCCACCCCCCTACCATCACATAACAATAGTTCCCGGCCAGCATAGATAGTCATAGTCCCACTCCCTGCACATATCCCTCACCTCCCCAAGCACATAGCCATAGTCCCTATCCGCCTCCCAGCACATAGCTATGGTCCGCCCTTAGCACATAGCTGTAGTCTCCCCCACTCCCAGCACATACATAGCCTCCCCACACAGCACATAGCTCTAGTCCCCATCCGCCTCCCAGCACATAGCTATAGTCCACCCTTAGCACATAGTAGTAGTAGTCTCCCCGACTCCCAGCACATACATAGCCTCCCCACACAGCACATAGCCCTAGTCCCCACCCCACAGCATCCCAACAGATAGCCGTAGTGTCTGGCAATACCTGCTGTGCTGAGCTGAATGGGATGGAGGGAAAAGGATCGCTCTGCAGGCAGGAGCTGGCGCCGGTGTCCGGCACTGCACCAAACTACGTTAAGAAACTGAAAATAAACTACAACTTCCAGCAGCCCTTGCCGCCGGCAGCTCCTGACAGCAAGGGTTGCTGGGAGTTGTAGTTTATTTTCAGTTTATTCCCTGTAGTGCATTGCGGTGCCGGACACCAGCGCCAGCTCCTGCCTGCTGAGTGATCCTCCACCCTCCATCCCAGGCAATGCACAGGCAGCTCAGCACAGTAGGTATTTCCAGACACTACGATGAAGGGATTCCACCCATTGGCCGAGGGTGGCACTGTCATGCGGCGCTCCCTGCTCGGCTGGCGCCCCTGGCGAGTGCCATCCTGGCCAATGGGTAGATACACCCCTGATAGTCAGAATCATAAGGAAAGTTAGTGCAAATCGCACCGTGTGTACACAGCTTGTGATACCAATGTGCGTTCCCATGGGGTCGTTATCACAAGAAAAGACAGACTGTGCAGGCAAGGCAATCTTGACTATGGTGGTCATTCCGAGTTTTTCGCTCGTTATTTTTTTATCGCAACGGAGCGATTAGTCGCTTGTACGCATGCGCAATGTCCGCAGTGCGACTGCGCCAAGTAAATTTGCTATGCAGTTAGGTATTTTACTCACGGCATTACAAGGTTTTTTCTTCGTTCTGGTGATCGTAATGTGATTGACAGGAAGTGGGTGTTTCTGGGCGGAAACTGGCCGTTTTATGGGTGTGTGTGAAAAAACGCTACCGTTTCTGGGAAAAACGCGGGAGTGGCTGGAGAAACGGGGGAGTGTCTGGGCGAACGCTGGGCGTATTTGTGACGTCAAACCAGGAACGAAACTGACTGAACTGATCGCACTGGCAGAGTAAGTCTCAAGCTACTCAGAAACTGCTAAGAGAGGTCTAATCGCAATATTGCGAATCCGTCGTTCGCAATTTTGAGAAGCTAAGATTCACTCCCAGTAGGCGGCGGCTTAGCGTGTGCAAAGCTGCTAAAAGCAGCTTGCGAGCGAACAACTCGGAATGACCCCCCATATTGTGTACAATCTAGTATCTGGTATAGTCAAAACTGGAGCTTAGTCAAAATCTCACATAATCAAAATCCCAAGTAAAGATAGTCAGTATCAATGGTTCAGGGCTCCGGGGTGTTCAGGGAAAATCGCAAAGTCAAAATCAGAGATAGTCAATATCTCACCGTGTGTATGCACCTTTACAGTTCAAGACAATATAAGACACAGGGCAGTAACAGGTGTGGGCAGACAGTGCGTTGCATACAGCACATTTGTCCTATGTGAGGAGAGCTGCATCAGGAGTCAGTGAGTCTTCGGTCTGTGTTTTCAGTGTTCCCGCTTGCTGTGCCAGTGCTGCAGACATGACATGAGGCAGCGCTGGGCAGGTTCCCCTGTGTGGCAACCCCCTCCCCTGTTTTCTAGCAGTGCTGTGGATCTTACAGCGGATCTTCTAGCGGTACTGCAGATCTTCCAGTGTTGAAAAGGGTATTGGAGCCGGCTGCCGCTGCTGTGGAGAGGAGAGGGAAGTAATGTGCACTGATGATCGGGCGAAAGCACCACCCCCCTACACACACACTGTGTAAAATGGGGACACTTGCCTGCCGTAATGTGTAAAATGGGGACACGTGCCTGCCGTAATGTGTAAAATGGGGACACGTGCCTGCCGTAATGTGTAAAATGGGGACACGTGCCTGCCGTAATGTGTAAAATGGGGACACGTGCCTGCCGTAATGTGTAAAATGGGGACACGTGCCTGCCATAATGTGTAAAATGGGGACACGTGCCTGCCGTACTGTGTAAAATGGGGACACGTGCCTGCCGTAATGTGTAAAATGGGGACAAGTGCCTGCCGTACTGTGTAAAATGGGGACACTTGCCTGCCGTAATGTGTAAAATGGGGACACGTGCCTGCCGTAATGTGTAAAATGGGGACACGTGCCTGCCGTAATGTGTAAAATGGGGACACGTGCCTGCCGTAATGTGTAAAATGGGGACACGTGCCTGCCGTAATGTGTAAAATGGGGACACGTGCCTGCCATAATGTGTAAAATGGGGACACGTGCCTGCCATAATGTGTAAAATGGGGACAAGTGCCTGCCGTACTGTGTAAAATGGGGACACGTGCCTGCCGTAATGTGTAAAATGGGGACACTTGCCTGCCATAATGTGTAAAATGGGGACACGTGCCTGCCATAATGTGTAAAATGGGGACAAGTGCCTGCCGTACTGTGTAAAATGGGGACACGTGCCTGCCGTAATGTGTAAAATGGGGACACTTGCCTGCCGTAATGTGTAAAATGGGGACACGTGCCTGCCGTAATGTGTAAAATGGGGACACGTGCCTGCCGTAATGTGTAAAATGGGGACACGTGCCTGCCGTAATGTGTAAAATGGGGACACGTGCCTGCCGTAATGTGTAAAATGGGGACACGTGCCTGCCATAATGTGTAAAATGGGGACACGTGCCTGCCATAATGTGTAAAATGGGGACAAGTGCCTGCCGTACTGTGTAAAATGGGGACACGTGCCTGCCGTAATGTGTAAAATGGGGACACTTGCCTGCCATAATGTGTAAAATGGGGACACGTGCCTGCCATAATGTGTAAAATGGGGACAAGTGCCTGCCGTACTGTGTAAAATGGGGACACGTGCCTGCCGTAATGTGTAAAATGGGGACACTTGCCTGCCGTAATGTGTAAAATGGGGACACGTGCCTGCCGTAATGTGTAAAATGGGGACAAGTGCCTGCCGTACTGTGTAAAATGGGGACACGTGCCTGCCGTAATGTGTAAAATGGGGACACGTGCCTGCCGTAATGTGTAAAATGGGGACACGTGCCTGCCATAATGTGTAAAATGGGGACACGTGCCTGCCATAATGTGTAAAATGGGGACAAGTGCCTGCCGTACTGTGTAAAATGGGGACACGTGCCTGCCGTAATGTGTAAAATGGGGACACGTGCCTGCCGTAATGTGTAAAATGGGGACACGTGCCTGCCGTAATGTGTAAAATGGGGACACGTGCCTGCCATAATGTGTAAAATGGGGACACGTGCCTGCCATAATGTGTAAAATGGGGACAAGTGCCTGCCGTACTGTGTAAAATGGGGACACGTGCCTGCCGTAATGTGTAAAATGGGGACACGTGCCTGCCGTAATGTGTAAAATGGGGACACGTGCCTGCCATAATGTGTAAAATGGGGACAAGTGCCTGCCGTACTGTGTAAAATGGGGACACGTGCCTGCCGTAATGTGTAAAATGGGGACACGTGCCTGCCGTAATGTGTAAAATGGGGACACGTGCATGCCATAATGTGTAAAATGGGGACAAGTGCCTGCCGTACTGTGTAAAATGGGGACACGTGCCTGCCGTACTGTGTAAAATGGGGACACGTGCCTGCCGTACTGTGTAAAATGGGGACACGTGCCTGCCGTACTGTGTAAAATGGGGACTTTTGATTATTTTTTTCCCCTGTGGTGGCCGTGATGATATCAGATGAGACCACGCCCATTTTAATGAGAACATGCCCATTTTAATAAGGTCATGCCCCCTTGTCGCATGCCTTTTCCTTGTCGCAGGCCCTAGATTTTTGTTCCGCCCCTTTATTGCCTACTTTCCCTGTTTTACATGGGGGGGCACCAATTCTCTTTCTGACACAGAGTACCAAAATGACTAGTTACGGCACTGATAAAACAAGTACAGTGTATATTGTGGGGATTCATTCCGAGTTGATTGCTCACTGCAGATTTTTGCAGCACAGCGATCAGGTAAAAAAAGGCAAAACTGGGCATGCGCACGTGCTGCAATGCGCACATGCGTCGTACAGGTACAAAGAGCTTTGTTGATATGCAATGCATCTAGCGAAGAACATTCGCACAGCCAATCACAAGGAAATCGACAGAAAGAGGGCGTATATGGGTGTCAACTGACTCTTTTCTGGGAGTGATAGGGAAAACATAGGCGTGTCTGGGCGTTTGCAGGGCGGCTGTATGACGTCAATTCCGGCACCAAAAAGGCTGAAGTGATCGCAAACGCTGAGTAAGTCCAGAGCAACTCAGAAACTGCACAAACTGTTTTTGTAGAGCTCGGCTGCACATGCATTCACACACTTGCAAAGCGAAAATACACTCCCCTGTGGATGGCGACAATGCATTTGCTCGGCTGCTAAAAGTAGCTAGTGAGCGATAAACTCAGAACGACCCCCATTATCTTAGCTGCATCAGCAGACAACACTGCTGGCAGAAAACTGAGGGATTTGGACCATAATCATTTCCACTTAACAACGGAGGCACTGTGCTCAGGATAGGGTACTTACTGTATATAGTACCCATGGCTCGCTGGGGCCTGGGTGTGCAATGGAAGTGTGTTTACCTTTAGCCCTGTTCCCTTCCCTCTCCTCGATATGCACTGGCTTCTACATTTGACTCACATTGCCCTCCCATCAGTCAATGTATTTGTGGCACTGCTTAACAGTATATACACTATGTAGACAAAAGTGATTGGACACTGACAGCAAATAGATCAATGAGATTTTATTGATGTCAGTACTTTGCAGGTCCACCATGTGCAGTGATTACAGCAGGCACCCTTCTTGGCAAACTGTTTGCAAGTTCCTGGACAGCAGCGGCCAGTATGTTTAGCTATTCCGCCTTAAGTACAGTGACTAACTGTGACACTGAAGAATGTCGAGTTAGTCTAGGTAACCCTTGGTTACGTATAATATAGGTGTGCTAAGGGGATCAGTATGAAATACCTCCAATCAAAATCTGACATTTAAAATACAGACAAGGTCAAAATACCGACATGTAAAATGCAGACAGGTCAAAATAGCGACATGAGTTTTTCATTGTTTTTTGTGTGTACGTCGACATGGACACGATATAAGTGTACCGCGTCCCCGGGCATGGCTCGCTGCGTTCGGCACACTATTATATTCTCCCTCCAGGTCCACTGGGATGGTAAAGTATGAACAAGTCAGTTTCAATGAAAAAAGCATGAAAAACTCATGTCGGCATTGTGACGTGTCGGCATTTTTACATTTTTGTATTTTGACCTTGTCTGTATTTTAAAGGTCGGTACTTTGTCCATGTTGGGCTTTCGACCGTCGGGATTTTGATTGGCGGTAAATTGACTGCATCCCGTGCTAAGCACTTATAAACTATTATTACCCAGTGCCTCTACCCAAGCTTAACTTGGGTTATGGATTATGCTATATAGGGCTGGCGTGGGACAGCTAGTAATATTTATCTTTAACAGATAAAATATTAACACACTATACTCTGTTTCCTTATGTTGTAAATACGTGACAATATTTAATAGTGATGATAGTACAATATTACAAGATTGTAATATAACAAGAAAATACAATTTATAGGTCACACTTTCCTATCTAATCCTACCCTCAAGGCCTATACAGTTTATTACCTGCATGCAATACAAAAAATTACCTTTTGGTAGCTACCAGAATTTGCCTAGGCAATAAAAATACTCCCAGGTGTACACCTGGGTTTCAAATTAAATGTCAGGCATGACCATCTTCATTAACATACATTAAGTAGATTCTGGACTCAAAAGATATGTAAATATACAGCTTACAATATATATCTTTCTCGTAGTGGGCGCTGCAGACACCCAGTAAATGTCCTCTCTAAGTGTTTTATTTACATTTAATGAGCTGTATGATAACTCATGAATCCGTGTATCCTGTATATTTGCATTAAGCTCAGTTTATGCATTAAATTGTCCTGCATGCAGTTTAGGAGTTTCCTCAAGACACAGTACTTTACTTCAGTAGACAGTACTTCTTACAATTTTGTGTCTTTCCTGTTGTATCCAATGCTGCTAGATTGTCTGGCAGTACTCCCAGAGTCTAATAGTTACTTTGTTTAACCAGACTGTATTTGTTGTATCTAAATATGTTGCCAAAGTCTCAAAGTCTAATTGTACTCGTCTGGCAGCTTTACTGATGTCTCCTTTGGAAGTGCACTAAATTAAACTGTCCAGAAGTTATATTTGATGCCAAGCAAAATTGATAGGTTGAAGCTAATAGTAGCAAATATAACATGTGCAGAGAGAATTAGATTTGGGTGTGGTGAGTTCAATCTGCAGTCTAATTTGCAGTGTATAAATAAAGCAGCCAGTATTTACCCTGCACAGAAATAAAATAACCCACCCAAATCTAACTCTCTCTGCACATGTTATATCTGCCTCCCCTGCAGTGAACATGGTTTTGCCCAACTGCTAACAAAATTCCTGCTGCGATCAACTTGGAATTAGCCCCCAATGTTTCTTGGAGGCTAATTAGTTGTAGTAACTTAAATGCCTACAAGACAAGTGCTGTGGGTGAGTGCAATCAATGGCTCTCTCCAGTCCACGACTAGCCGGTATTTCTGCTTTCTCTCTCCGGATCTGCCTTACATTGAGCTGTACTGGAACTACTGCCTCCTCTCCCTCAATTTTCTTTTCTCTGTCTGGAAGACCTGGCTCCCTCTCTCACTTCTGCAGGAGGATGGTCCGCTAAATTTCTGCTGCCTTAACCTAGTTGAACTTTGCATTGCCCGGCATTAACACCTAATGGCCCTCTCCCTTTGTCTCCTGCTAATGTATGCAGCGATTAGTTGCAGCGGACGGAGACACCTTGGTGTACCTAGCTCCTCTCAGTACATAGATTGCCGTCTCATAAGCCTTCCCAACAGTCCACTCTATGTTTACAGCAATTAAAGGCCCATATAGACGGGCCGATGCATGAGAGATGTGTGCTGAGCGAACCGCTCAGCACGTATCTCTCCCGCCGCTCAGCACAGCGTGATCTGAGCTGAGCGTGCGGGGGGAGATGGGGGGGGGGGCGCTCACTTCACCCAGCGGATGAAGTGAGCGACCCCCTAGATTGTCCTGCACGGCAGGCCAATCTAGCACCAGCGATAGCGATGCGCGGGGCTGCACATCGCTATCGCTGTTAGGGCTACACACAGAGCGATCTTGCTGAAAATCTAAACAATCTAGTCAGATTGCTTAGATTATCGCTCCGTATGTACCACCCTTAAGAATGACTGTGAGTGCAGCCATGATAATCGCTCTACTACTGAAAGGGATGCATAAGACGTGGCCATATCAATCTCCCCGCTGCTCACTCAATGTTTACAGCCAGAGTGAGTGGCAGCAAGGGAAACATCAACTGCACCACCCAATGCGCCTATACCCAGGATTCTGCTTGGTGCTGGCCACAGTCCCACCGCTCAACCACCGCCCAATGTACAGCTCTTATTGGCGGGGATAGCAAGCAGGAGCAGCACTCTGACCGAGGTATCTGCAGTCTGCCGACCAGCGCTGAGGTGCCCACTTTTATGTCCCTAACCAGTGAGGCTCGCGCTGAACAGCAGACTCCTATTGGTCGCTCCTCGTCCTTGCTGCCAGTTAGCGCGTCTTAAACTTCCAGCAGTTCACGGTCAGTGTAGCGGGCGCGAGGTACCCGCTCTTCCCGCCCGGCAGACTGTTTCTCCAGCGGCGCGTGGATGGCAGCTCGAGGACATTCTTTTACCGCCCAGCAGACTATTACCACTTGGCGCGTGACAGTCAGTGCTGGAGATCACTACAACTATCATAGTAAGATCTTATAAACAGCTGCACTTGCCTCGTGCAGCAAAACTTTATTACGTTTTGTTTACAAACAACAGCTGCTTGGTATCCGGTTGATAGACAGTGTCTAGTTAGACAGTCAATAGATAGACACCATATATTAGACAGACATTACGTTGACAGGGTCAAAAAGTTCGACATGAGAAAGGTAGACAGTACAGACCTTTTATACTGTCAACCATTTTCATGTAGATCTATTGACCCTGTTGACGTAATGTCTGTCTAACATATGGTGTCTATCTATTGACTGTCTAACTAGACACTGTCTATCTATTATACCACACCCCAGCTCATTGACAACCATTTGAGCATACACATATTAATTTATTACCATTTTTTTACCACGAATAGATGAAATATATATTAATTATTTATATAAATTAATAAACTGTTTATATCTTTTTTTTTATAAAGTAATTTATATACTGTGCTATTTAATACATGGCTATATCTAGAAGACACCCGTTGCTCCAATTTATCCCAGAGGTTCTCAGTGGGGTTAAGATCTGGACTCTGGGCTGGCCAGTCCATCTGGATTACCTAATTTTGTGTACACCAGCCAAGCGCTGCCCTGGAAACATGACATCGCACAGCTACAATGAACTACTCTTCAAATTTGGTGAGCTCCTTCAAGCAAGCCATTTCACTAATCAGTGTCCTGTTTTCTACCTTCACGAACATGTGTCTCAGCAGGAGCACACCAGTATGCTTGCGCGGGGTGAGGGAGGGTGTCCAATCACATTTTTCTATATAGTATGGAGAAGATGTTACACATCAGAGTACAATAAATTAAGTTTTCACAGCTGAGACATCATGTACTGATACACTTTTTAGCAGAGAACATGTTCGGTTGTGATAATTAGTTGTCAAGTGAAAAGTCTAACAAACCACAGGGTGATGAACCTTCCCAATTAGATACTGTCCATCCTGCTCACAGACAAATAAAACTCTGCCACAGATCTGCAAGTGAATGGACAGAGAATCCATGCCCCCATCAGTAATTTCAGGCATGTGTCATATACTGTAATAACTCAAAAAGATGGGATGATTAGAGCTGTCTTTATTTCAAGGGCCAAATATATATACGTTACGGTAAGAACTTACCGTTGATAACGGAATTTCTCCTATGTCCACAGGATAACAATGGGATATGATGGAGCCAGTGGCGTCACAAGGGGGGTGCGGCCCGCTCCCGGGTGTCACCCGCCGAGGGGTGACACCAAAATGCCGGCTCCTGCAGAGTGACAGAAGCCGAGTGCTGCACTGTTATATTATGTGCAGCACTTGGCTCCTGTCACTGTGTAGGAGCCAGCACTGCAGGGACAGCACCTCCCGGGAGTCAGCCCTCACCTCCCACACCCCCCAGTGGAAAATAAAAACGGGTGTCGGGACGCAAAGCCCCGCCCCTTCGCAAGGCCCTGCCCCTTTGTGTGCCTGCAATAGTCTAAAAACGGGTTCAGCCTGTGAAGCCCCGCCCCTATTTAAGCCACGCCCATTCCCGTAAAGCCCCACCCCCTTTATACTCACTGCCGCACCGGGTGTCACAGAGGTGAGTGACGCCTCTGGATGGAGCGACAGCGGATAGGCACCAAGCGATCACAAGCTTTTAGTCCTCCCAGGTGCAGTGGGCTCGTCCATATAGCCCCACCCACTGGCTCAGGCAAATCAGTTGGATTTCAAAGCATTTAGGCAGGAGCATTATGTAGAAGAACCCTATTCAGGCGAGAAGAACACACATACACACCCTTCCATACAAGAAGGAAGAGGTTTAGTGAGTACGAAGATCTTCAAATCAGGTGTGTCAGGGTGGGATCCCTGTGGAACCTGTGGACATAGGATAAATACCATTATCAATGGTACGTTCTCACCATAACGTATATATTTCTCCGGCAGGGTCCACAGGTTATCCACAGGATAACAATGGAATTTCCCAAAGCAATTTTTAGTGGTGGGGATGCTCCTGATTGGACAGGAGAACCTTATGCCCGAATTCAGCATCATGAGAGGCAAAAGTATCCAAGCATAATGTCTATTGAATGTGTTAATGGAAGACCATGTGGCTACCTTACCAATCAGTTCTGCTGAAGCACCATGTTGTGCTGCCTATGAAAAACCTACCTTTCCGAGTAGTGTGAACAGAGACATTAGCCGGAACAGGGAGATCCACTTGAGATTATGCTTCTGAAGTCATCATTCAAAGCCATCTAGCCAGCGTCTATTTAGTAACCAGCCATCTTCTCTTATGAAATCCATAGAGAATAAAGAGAGAATCTGTCTTTCTGATGGCACTGGTATGATCCACGTAGATCCTTAATGTCCGGACTACGTCCAGCGACACATCTCCCGCAGAAAAAATCCCGCTACCTGAAAAGACAGGACTACAATTTCTTCATTAAGGTGGGATTCAAACCCCACCATAGGAAGATACCCAGACCTAGGTCTGAGAACTATTTTATCTGGATACAAAAATCCAGAAATAGGAAATGACATGACAGCATTCCTACATCTGATACTCTCGTAGCTGATGCTGTAGTCAGTAGACAGAGTACTTTTGCTGTCAACCATTTTAGATCCACCTAATTAAGTGGTTCCAATGGGGCAACTTTGAGAACTCACTGGACTAAACATAAGTCCCATGTGCTGTAGAAGAGCGGATGAATGCACAGCATTCCCTGGAAAAAGTGCGCACATCCTGTAATTTGGCAATTTACTTTTGGAACCATACAGTCAATGCTAACACTCGCACTCTCAAGGAAGCCACCTTAAAACCCTTATTCATTCCTGTCCGAAGGAATGGCAGGACTCTGGAAACTCCAAAAAATGTCGGGTCCAAGTCTCTTTCACTGTCACCAATGAATACCCCATATTCGGTAATAAATATGAGCTGAGGAGGTTTTTCCTTGCTCTGAACATTGTTTGAATTACCTGTGAGAATCCTCTTGAGTTCAGGATATAGGTTTCAAGAACCACGCCGTCCAAGACAGTTGACCCAGATGTCTGTGATAACCAGGATCCTGTATCAGTAGAGCTGGGCGTTGAGCAAGCAAAAGTGGAACATCCATCAACATTCTCTGAGAATCTTTGTACCAACGCCTTCTGGGCCAAGCCGGAGCTATTAGATCACGGCACTTACCTTATATTTTCCTCACCATCCTGACAAGCAGAATTGATTGGAAGACACACATAAGTGAAATAAAAATCCAATTTTCCTGAAATAGCGTGCACAAAGATCAGTCCCTGATCTTCTGTGTCAACCCTATTCATGTACCTGAGTCTGAAAAAAACTTTAGGGTGTAGAGCCCATTCGTTTACCTGAATGGTGTGTCGAAATGAGAAGCACTTCTCAGGCTAAAACTCCCGGACAAATGCTGCGGGCAAGACTGGAAGATGGAGTTCTAGCCACTCTTGTATGTGACTTACCTCCTACCTTGCTGTTTTGTCTGCGTGTTCCTCTATGAAAGTTGAGGTACGCTACTGTCGTTGCCTTGTCCCTGCGGATCTGGACTGGTTTTCCTTTAGGAATGTCCTTTGCCTGAATCAAGACCATGTATATGGCCCGAACTGTTAACAGGTTTATTAACAGTCAACTTACTTGTGTGGTCAATAGTCCCTAGAATCATATTCTTGTGGACAGTGACCCTGAAGACTTGCATATATTGTCAGGATCTTCCAAACTGATATCCAGAAGGACATCCCTTGTCTAGATGGGATGTCTGTAGCCACTAGGCCAAAGACCATCCTACCTCTTCTGACAGTACCATGTTCAGTCCATCTTGCCCACCTACAACACCTGATATTTACAGGTGGTTTCCTGTCCAAACACCAACCAGACCAAACACTGTTTAGCTTCCAACATCAGATGAGACTGGTCATCTACAGTGTGACTCGGCTGTAGATATAATCCGATGCTGCAGAAGTCCTGAGTGGAATTGTGCACACTTCATTATGTCGAAAGTTAACACCATCACCCCATCATTTGCATTACTGCATGAAATTATATTATTGACTGTGTAACAACTCCCAATTCCTTACCGTACCTTGAATACCTTGCTTCAAAGTAAATATTTCCTGCAGACTTGAATTCAGTAAAACCCCATCGTGAGTAATCCGTTGTGACGAAACCAGACATGACTTTGCCCATTAAAACACCAACCATGCCTCTGTAGACAAGTTATTATCTGTTAGAAATAGCACAAAATCCTGTCAGGAAAAGAGGTTGTCAAAGTATGGTAATTCTCTTATCCCCTACTTGTGGGGATAAAACTGTCTGGTAAATACTCTGGGGTTGTGGCTAACTCAAAGGGTAAGGCCTAAAACTGCCATGTTGCTGAAGGATAGTAAACCTTGAGATAACACTGATGGCAATGCCATAGAAACCTATAGGCAAACATGACTATCCAGGGACACTAAGTATTCTCCTGGCTACCCCAAACTATGGGGCGCAACATCTCCATATGAACCGTGGTACCCAAACTTATCTGTTTAGGATTTTAGAGAATGGAGTGAGTATCCTACTGTATGAAAACAGTTTTGAACACCCCCCCCCCCCACCCCCACCCCCATTGTGCATGGGTTACCGGAATGTATCATCTCTGGTCATGAGATGGTTGCTGCACTAAACTCCACCTCCAATGGGACTTGAACCCCTTGCCTAGGAGGCCAGTGCCCTAGCCAGCAGGCCCGTGGGGCCCAGTCTGACAAAAGCAATTTGTGGACTGATTTTTTTCTAAACTCCTGCCTTCGCCTCTACCGGAGACGAACTGGAGCAAAAGATCCTTCGAGGAGGCTGCTTCGTGAAAGGAGAAACTAAAGATACCGTTTCTTGCACTCCGGCATCTGCCTGTGCCACCTGAAGAAGTCATCCCCCTACTCTGAGTATTCCCCAGAATGAGGCCCGCACCATCCTGCTGATGGTTTATCCTCTGATTCGGCAGCTGGCCCTCTGGTCGCTGTTACAATCCTTTTGTTTTCCATTTATGACTGTCAAGGCCGAAAACCAGACTCCTAAATAGGTATTAAATGTGGGAAAAAGATATGACCTTCCTGAAGTCTGCTTTTGACTCCTGTAAATCTATTTTTCCCTACTCCACAGAGACTTTCAGCCAAAGTCAAGTTCCCAGAACCTTTTTTGATTCTGAATCGACTTTTCCCTGTAAGGAAAATAGCTTTGCAAGCAGCTTTAGTTAAGGGTGATGCTGCAGAAGCATTTCCCACATCTATGGCTGCCTTGTAAGCTACAGATGGAGCCACTTCTATCCTGGCCTATAATAGGATTAATATAGCCAGGACAGTCGGAACCTGTACTGTTCTTTTCTGTATTATAACAGAGAACCGCAGATGAAGGGCTTTTGCTAATAAATTATAGCACCTCACAGAAACCAAGCTAACCGTGGATCGTATATGGGACACTTGTTCCCAACCAGGTACTGAATGTCTTTCAGTACCTCAGGCCAAGCAGCTATTTGCTTTCATGCAAGCTGAAGTCAGAGCTGGCCTTATGACTGCCCCAGATAGAGACATTATGGTTTTGTGAAACCATTACTCCTCTTACATCGATGGCAGAGGCCATATAGACTGTTGCACTATCAAAATGACATGCATATTTAAAAGGCACCTTTTCAGACAGTCCCCAGCTGGAAAAGGATATTGGAATCCCATTTACTGAGATTTCTATATTTTTTATTGGGTGTAGCCCAAACCCTTTCCTTATAACTGCTGGTGCCCCCGTGAGGAGCCCCAACTTTGTTCTGGGACTTCTAAATATAAATGCCTTATTTTTAAACGTAGGCTCTGCTGCCTCTAAGGACAGACTAGCCTTCACTGCTCTACTAATTCAGTTTACTTACTGAGTTGATACCATTTACCTGTTCTTCATATGCCGAAGTATAGTATATAGAGCTTTCATCGTCTGATGAATCATCCTGTGTATCCTGTGAAGTAGATGATTTATTTACATTCGGTTCATCAGCTTGTTTTATTTAGAGAAGCTGTAGGGGACATACCGTATGTAGTGAGCTGCATGTATGGTTTAATAGTGAACCTATTTCTGATATCGAAGCTGCAGGAATTAACCTTTTGGCTAAACTGGACAAGATCTGTACCAGATCAGAGAGGATAATACAGTTTATGCAAACAACATGTATATGAGTGTTGGTGTTACTATAAGTGTACCCTCGTCACTTTTGCCACTCTTAGACATGATAAACAATCAGCACCTTCACAGTGGTTTACACAATTTATGACTGTAATCTCTTTACTATATGAAAGTTATATTAATTTGACCCTATGCACCAGCATTGAGGCCAGAAGAAAACCACTGAGAAACATATAAAAAAAGTCAGCAATCACACTAGCAGTCAGTCACGTTATATATTAGTATATAGCCTATTATCAACTACAACACATTTAAAAGTATGTAGAGGTACATATTACTGAATTCTGTTCTATACAGATGTTAACGTATTCAGACGCAATGCGAAGAAAACCACAGTATTGTACACAGACTCATATGCAATAGGCACTTAACTTAACTATTCATACTGACAAAGCAGATAGAACTTTAGTGCTGTATAGCCCATACTCAGTAGAGTGGGATACAGGGAGACTCACCTCACTTCCAAGCTCGATCAATACGTTTGCAAACGCTGAGAGGAACCAGATGCTACTAGTGTACACTGCTGCTCCGGGACTTTAAGCGAACACAGACGCCCTGGTCACAGACGCCTGTAAACGATCAGGTCTCCTCATGGTAGCGTATTAGTGAACAGAGATTCAGTGGCCTATGCTGCAACCGAGACCCCTCGTGGTAGCGTCTGAGATGGAAGTGAGGTAACAGTTCATGGCGGGAGACTGACGGAAGCTGGACATGAACTGAGTTGTGGGGCGACCAGGAGAGCATCTGACTCCCCGCTATTGACATCAACCCTAGGGATCACGGCCTCATACTAATCCTGGCGCCTATGATCCCTAAGGCCTAGCGCTGGAGCACCCGTGGTGGCGGCGCACCAGCCACTGTTGGTAGTCTCCTCCTAATACAGTGCGAGTGTGTCCGTATTCCCCTTCTAAGTGGAACCGATGCCTTACCTTCTCCCCGTGCTCTGGCCAGAGCCTGGTAATGTCTGCTGGACCTGCTAGTACATCCGACACAGATGCCAGCAGAGACAGCACTGTACATGTGGGTAAGCGTTGTTGCGACCCGGCGTAGAGTTGTTGGAGTGACTCTCTCCAATATGCGTATAAGACGCTGTTAAGAAAGATCGCTCAAAACATAGTAAGACTATAAAAAATAAAATAAGAAAGCTTAAGGCTGCCTAGAACAGCAGCCCTGTGACCATGGCCCGGCTTCTGCCACATCAAAAAAAACCTGATTTGCCTGAGCCAGTGGGTGGGGATATATGGACGAGCCTGTTGCATCCTGTGAGGACTGAAAGCTTGTGATCGTTTGGTGCCAATCCGCTGTCGCTCCATCATATCCCATTGTTATCCTGTGGACACTGCCGAAGAAACTTGTATTTCCTTTTAGAAAGCATACTGTATGGTATCTTTGTGCATTGTACCTTCTTTGATCATGGTCCCACCTACTGTACATGGAGCAAGGGATTTATGCAGAATTACTGTAAAGTTCTGCGTCCTTCCACCTCTAAGGTGGATTATGGAAATTATCGTGAAAACAAAATTCTGCCCATTTCCATATAGACACAATCCATACTGATCAGTGGGCCTCATTCAGATCTGTTCGCTCGCTGACGTTTTTTGCAGCGCTGAGACCAGGGAACTACTGCGCATGCGTATGCACGGGTACAAACTGAATCGATGTTTAGCACAGGTTCTAGCGACGCTTCCATTCGCATGGCCGTTCGCAAGGAGATTGACAGGAAGGGGCGTTTTTGGGTGTCAACTGATCGTTTTCTGGGAGTGTTTGGAAAAACGCAGGCGTGTCGGGGAAAACGCAGGCGTGGCTGGGCAAGTGTGTGACATCAAATCCGGACACGAATAGGCTGAAGTGACCGCAAGCACTGAGTAAGGTCAGAGCTACTCAGAAACTGCACTTGTACGGGGCGGCTGCACACGCGTTCGCACACTTGCACAGCTAAAATACACTTCCCTACAGGTGGCATCTATCCATTTGCAGCACTGCAAAAAAATAGCTAGCGAGCGACCAGATCTGAATGAGGCCCACTGTGCGGCTCAACTACTGCAACCTTCTCACTGACCTCCCACGGTCCCGTCTTGCTCCCCTCCAATCTGTTCTCAACTCTGCAGCTAGACTTATCTTCCGCTGCTCCACATTTGCCACTCCCCTCCGCCAAAACCTGCACTGGCTCCCTTTCCCCTACAGAATCCTCTTCAAACTCCTCACCCTCACACACAAGGCCCTCTCCAACTCCACTGCTCCCTACATCTCCAGCCTCATCTCCCTACATGCTCCCTCCTGCCCTCTCCAGTCAGCCAATGACCTCTCCTTTACCCTAGTCGCCGCATCTCACGCACAAAACCGAGATCTAAAAATGGCATTACCCATTGGATCGGAGCTCCGGAATGTATCACATTCCAGAACTTGGTCTATATGGGAATGCGATCAAAACTCTGAAAACTGGATTTTCTGAGTTTTGGCCACATTGATACATCACGCCCTCTGTCTGTTATTATGGAAGTAAAGGATTTTAAAAGTTGTGCTCACATCCTACGATATCAGTAAATGCCCCTCATACTGCGCTCCAATGGGAGATCATGGCTAGCTGAATCCATTCCCTTACAGTCACAATTCAAATCAGGAGTGGGAATTTATAGATATATAGATTCAATTTAAAACATGCGATGGGCAGAGCATGTATCTTAGTGAACAAAGGTGGTCATTCTGAGTTGTTCGCTCGCTAGCTGCTTTTAGCAGCCATGCAAACACTAAGCCGCCGCCCTCTGGGAGTGTATCTTAGCTTAGCAAAAGTGCGAACGAAAGGATTGCAGAGCGGCTACAAAATAATTTTGTGTAGTTTCAGAGTAGCTCCAGACCTACTCAGCGCTTGCGATCACTTCAGACTAATCTGTTCCTGTTTTGACGTCACGAACACACCCTGCGTTCGGCCAGCCATGCCTACGTTTCCCCAGCCACGCCTGCGGTTTTATCTCGCACGCCTGCGTTTTTCCACTCACTCCCTGAAAACGGTCAGTTGACACCCAGAAACGCCATCTTCCTGTCAATCACTCTGCGGCCAGCAGTGCGACTGAAAAGCTTCGCTAGACTTTGTGTGAAACTACATCGTTCGTTGTAATAGAACGACGCGTGTGCGCATTGCGCCACGTACGCATACGCAGAAGTGCCGTTTTTTTCCTGATCGCTGTGCTGCGACCGAAATCTGCTAGCGAACAACTCGGAATGACCCCCAAAGTCCCACGACTTATCTAGAATGTTTAAAGCAGTAAAAATATTTTTTTTCCTGCATACACATATAACACTCTCTTTCTATATGACTTTTGTTTGTTATCTCATAGCAAGGTCGGATTTTGCAATATACATTTGTCCATCTCTCAGCCATCTCTATCTATATGTATAGCTTATCTTGCAGAAACTCTCAAAAGTTACTGATTGAATGGATTGTTTGGTCAGGGCTCCAGGCCCTGGAGTGGTCGTCTATAAAATGCCAACACCCAGAGGCAGCTCATACGCCAGACAGAATGATGAGGTTCCGAGCATTCTGTCTCATGCTGCTGTGTGGGTTTATCGGGTGCTATGCACAACGACCGTGAGTATGGGGGTGTCCACGTCCAACCTGCTTCTGTCATCATACTAACAGAATATAGATGCAGTGACAGTGTGTAATGCAATCACCTTGTATATGTGTATATAGTCTAAAAACTTAGCATTATTACAAATATATATATATATATATATATATATACACAAAGCAAGTGCTGCTTCTAATGTCTGACATTGAAGTATTTATTTTTCTTTGGGGGGGGATTAACCAGTTAACTTCTGAAATGTCTCCCCACTTCCTTGTATTTCTGAAGCTTTGTAGACATGTACTAGGCTAAAGAGTCTATTTACTAAGCCTTGGATGGAGATAAAGTACCAGCAGATGTATTAAGACAGGAGAAGTAATAAAGCATTGATAAGCGCAAGGTGATAAAGCACCAGCCAATCATTACGGATTTGAAATACATCTGCCCCACAGGGACAGAAATAGTGAGTGGATTTGGACTGTGGGGGTCATTCCGACCCGATCGCTCGCTGCAGTTTATCGCAGCGCAGCGATCACGTCAGAACTGCGCATGCGCCAGAGTGCGCCGGCGCATGCCAGATGGCCGAAGGCCATCATTGCCCAGCGATCGCCTCTGAGACAGAGGCGGTCGCTGAGCGGGAGGAGGCTGGACGGCAGCGTTTAGCCGCCGTTTAGGGAGCGCGGTCCGACCAACGCAGGCATGGCGGGCCGTGGCGGCTGCGTGACAGCACATGCTGCCACTGCAACCCGGGGCAGCGTAGAGGTTCTCCCAGCAGGAGCCGCGCTGGTCGGGAGTAACTCCTGAGTTGCAAAAGCATTGCCGCTGTGCGATGCTTTTGCATTTCTGCAGGGGGGGGGGGGACCCGCACTGACATGCGGGGCGGACTAGCCCTGTGCTGGGCGTCCCCCCGCATGTATTCCTTAAGTGGTTAAACTACAAGAAGATAAATATTCACTACGGACTTAAGTACAATAATACCGCTTTTCAGACTAGCAAAAATATCCCGGGTTATTGCACGTGAACGCGCATCAACCCGGGATTTTGCCTTTGTTTGAAAGGGTCCTAAAGGAATATCCCGGGTCGAGCATCCCGGCGTTTCTTCCCAGGCCGACCTGTCATTTTATAAGCCCAGCCTGGGACATGGCAGTTAGGAGCTGATTGGCTGGTACTTTATCTCCGTCCACTTTATCTCCATCCAAGGCTTAGTAAATAGACGCCTAAAACTGTATAGATATGACATTTTAAGAAAATAGTAACAGTATAATTTTATGTATATAGAGTGCATGCTCATCTGAACTAAAGAATGGTAAAAAATCATCATAAGCATGGACGGACTGCGGGTAGACATCTTGCATATGCATGCACGCGCGCACATGATGGGGGTGCGTGCTGCGAATGGGTGCATGCCACAAGTCAGGGGGGAAGGGACTCGCGGCACGCCCCCAATCCCATGGATACGGCCAGGGGAGCGGTCAAGCTCTCTGTGTGAGAATACCGGCCCACCAGCCCATCTGCCCTCCATTCCTGGCATTTGCCATAAGTGCATAATGTATAACCTGCTTATATACATTCATCTATTGTACATGTGGTAGACAGTGGGGAGAAGGCTCTAGAAGCCTCATGAGCGCATGGCAGCTGTCAAAGTAGACTGCACAGGGCAAACGGCGGGAAGAGGGGAGCAGCACGAGCCTGCCTCAAAGCGGAGAGTATAAATAGCGCCGCAGCCGCCGTTGAGGGAGACTGCTGCTGCTGTTCCCCTGAGTGAGCATACACCTCCAGTCACGCCGGCCCGCCACTGCCTCAGAGCCGGCTGTAAATACAGCGAGCGGCGTCTAGCGCTGACTATGAGGGTGCTGGCGGCCAGGCTTGTGGCCATAGCATCAGCGGCGGCGGTGCGGGCGGATGGGAGTTGCGGTGTTGCTGTCAGGCAGGCCGGTCATTGAGGGTGATTCCGA
The DNA here is from genome assembly GCF_028390025.1 of Pseudophryne corroboree. Classification (NCBI taxonomy): domain Eukaryota; kingdom Metazoa; phylum Chordata; class Amphibia; order Anura; family Myobatrachidae; genus Pseudophryne; species Pseudophryne corroboree. Next base: position 60,795,026 of record NC_086449.1, read on the forward strand.
GTTGTTCGCTCGCTAGCTGCTTTTAGCAGCATTGCACACGCTAAGCCGCCGCCCTCTGGGAGTGTATCTTAGCATAGCAGATTTGCGAACGAAAGATTAGCAGAATTGCGAATAGAAATTTCTTAGCAGTTTCTGAGTAGCTCCAGACTTACTCACAAATAGCGATCAGTTCAGTCAGTTTCGTTCCTGGTTTGACGTCACAAACACACCCAGCATTCGCCCAGCCACTCCCCCGTTTCTCCAGCCACTCCCTCGTTTTCCCCTGAAACGCCTGCGTTTTTTCGCACACTGGCAGTTTCCGCCCAGAAACACCCACTTCCTGTCAATCACACTATGATCACCAGAACGATGAAAAAACTTTGTTACGCCGTGAGTAAAATACCAAACTTTTGTGCTGATTTACTTGGCGCAGGCGCACTGCGAACATTGCGCATGTGCAGTTTGCGACTAATCGCTTCGTAGCGAATAAAAATAGCGAACGAACAACTCGGAATGACCCCCATTGCATGGAGAGCTGACGGCATTGTGGGAGGAGAGAGGCTTCTTAGATGGCCGCAGGCTGAGTTGTATTCGTGGTTCCTATGAGAGAGCAGGGAGGAGCCGGACCTGGGGCAGTGGCTGTATTAATAGACAGGACAGGGCAGGGCTAGTGGTGAGCCTTAAACACTGCAATATAATGCACTTGTATATAGCGAGATTCTTCCCACAATCTAATACAGTGTTTAGAAGTGTTAATTTGTTATTATAAACTGGGTAGTCCTGATTGCTGTGTTATGTTAGGGCTAAATTGTTGGTTTTGTGGCCATGTCTAGTCACCCCTTCTCGACCCAAGTTAATAGTTGTGGGAGCGCCATCACCAGTAACCAAGTAGGAGGTAACCTAGTGCGGGTGCAGGTGTAACTCATACTTGCCTACCCTCCCGGTATGGCCGGGAGACTCCCGAAAATCGGGTGGCGGGAAAGGTAGACAAGGCTCTCGCATACCTGATACAGCCTCTGCTTCCCCCCTCCCCATCCTCTGCCGCCCCCAATAGAGTGCAAGTGGGTGGGCCGGAGGACCTGGTGGAGAAGAGGGCTGCCAAGTCAGTAAGTATGGTGTAACTACCTCAGCATGGGACAGATGTATTAGGCCTGGAGAAGTGATAATAGGAAGGTGATATCCTAGAAAGAATTGTGTACCAGGAAGGAGTATCAATATTAACCATAAATGTGTTTACTCCTTCCTGGTACACAATTCTTTCTAGGATATATCTACACTGTATCATGTTATATTTATTAGTATAGAGTGCCCCCAAAAAGAGTCTTCTTCCAATTTTCTTCATTCAGATCATGTGATCTCCAAGCACCGTCACTGGTGACGTCACCAACTAGGCAATATACAGATGGAGCCACGCTCATCTAGCCTTTTCTGCTGCACCTAGGTGCACCAAGGCTTATTAGCATAAGCCTTTCATCTATTGTTCTCAGCTGCAATACAATACAGAGAGAACAATACAACAGGGGATTAAGGTGTCATTCTGACCCGTTCGCTCGCTGATTTTTGTCGCAGCCGAGCGAACGGGTCCCTACTGCGCATGCGCCGGAGCCGACAGGCAGAGGCGATCGCTAGGCGGGAGGGGGCGGAACGGCAGCGTTTGGCCGCCGTTTCGTGGGAGCGGTCCAGCCAATGCAGGCGTGGCCGAACTGAACGGGGGGCGGGCCACAGTGGCTGCGTGGCGTCACATGCAGCCGCTGCTGGCTGGGGTAGTGATGAGTAGCTCCCGGCCAGCACGCTAAAGCTGCTCTGGCCGGGAGCTACTCTTGAAGTGCAAAGGCATCACCGCTGTGCGATTCCTTTGCACTTCTGCGGGGGGGGGGAGGGGGGCAGCTCTGACATGCTGGGCGGGATAGCCCTGTGCTGGGTGTCCCTGTGCAGTGTGATTGATCGTAGCTGTGCTAAATTTAGCACAGCTACGATCAACTCGGAATGACCCCCTAAGTCATTACAGCAGGGGATTTGGTCCGACTGCCCTGTCTCAATTAATCCTTTTAAAGGGATTGATAATGTCAAATATTATCTTAAAATATAAAGCTATACACTGTTACCGTGGAGCCGCTATGGCCGCTAGACTTATTACACACACTACGGACTAAGTACGCTATTTGCGTACTGAGTACCGTATGGATACGCACTTAGCGTATCAGACGCTGTGCTGTGGGCGCGATGCACACGCGGCGCGTACGCACACGGATTGAAATACTGTAAACCTTATTAATGAAACAATGTAATGATATGTTTATACTTTAAACCTTAAATAGCACTGGCGATACAAAGTATCCGCAGTGCATACACCTTAACAATGCAGGTTAATCTAAAACAGGTTAAACAAGTTAATCTACTTTAAAAGCCCAGGCAGGAAAATGAAAACACAACACTGTTTGTGGTAAACCACTGGACTCTAACACCACAGTGGATTATTCAGAGAAAAGGGGTAAACAGGTACAAGTTATACTCTACAGGCTAACAAGGAAATCTAAACAGAATAACAGAGAATAATGGCTACAGAGAATATACATACGTGGGGAATCATTCGCAAGCGCAACCTGGATCCAAATCTCAGCTATCCGGGAGAAAGCCTTTAGTGTCTTGTGTGACCAAGCCTGCTGCAAGCTCTATTTATTCACTTCATCCAAAACAATACAATGGTCACTGTAATCTCATTGTTCATTGGACACAGGGATATGTCTCTACATTACAGCAAAGGTCATAGGTGGATTTGAATAGGTAGGAAATGTCCTTCCCCAACTGCTCTGGTGGGAGGTATCCTCTGGATTCCAGCCGCATGTGTAATTTACAGCAAATACAGTTAATGTTCATAATCTACTTCTGTACATAACTATACGCAGGAGCGAGCGATCCTTTCCTAACTAACACCGGAATGTTACCCTTAAAATACCCTACAGCTGGATACTAGACACCACCTTTCATCCTTTATCTGTTAGGGTCTCCTGCCCTGTGCTGCCACGTCATCATGGCAACCGGGAGACAAGTGCTAGCGGAGTGGCCTGAGCGCAGCTGATACTCCGGTTCGGGTCTTTTGCTGTGCAGTGGTTACAGGCTTTGTGCACGGCAGGGGATCCGGTGCTGGTTTTTGTGCTCACAGTCTGTGAGGTCTGAGTGGGGCGTGGACAGCACCTGCTATATAAGGCCTCTTCTCAGGTTAAGCAGATGCTGCTGAATCTTTGTTGGTTAGTCAGTTCCTGAAAGTTAGCCAGTACTGTGTAGCTTTGTATTTGTTGTTGCTTACTGCAAATAGGCCTTGGGGTTTGGTACTACACTCTGCCAATCCAGACCTAGCAGTAAAACTGGAGTCAGTCGTTTAACTTGCTGAGGTTCTTTTGCTACTCTGTGAACTTAGCAAGTTTGCGGCTGTATTCTCAGACTTGCCTGCCTAAATCCTTTCTCACTGTGCAATGTGTTCAGGTGTCAGTTTAGTGGCAGTAAGCTGAACCTGTGCACTGCAAGTGAGGATTAGGATTGTGGAGACTCTCCTTGTGTCTATCATTCCATCTCTGACCAAGGAGTTTACTGCCACACCCGTTGGCAACCCTTTAGGGTTTTGCTGTTGCCCTTAGCAACAGCATTTCGGGTTCTCTACGTATTAAAACACAACATCTTGCTTTTTCCATCTGAGCATTCCTAATACTAGGGAGATACCCAGTTTCTTAGCCTCTGGGCTTCTCTGTTCACTTTGTGTTTATTTTGTTACCCTATCACCTTCTGTGTATGTAATGTCATATTCCCCAGTCTGTCTGTGAGTTCATTTGTTTTGCATCCCTATCCGTTCAGACACCAGTACATTCCTGCAGGCACTGGTGTGCATAACAGTTCAGACACCATTACATTCCTGCAGGCACTGGTGTGCATAACAGTTCAGACACCAGTACATTCCTGCAGGCACTGGTGTGCATAACATTATCTGACCCTTCCTATCATGCAAAGAGGAATCTCTCTGTCCAGGAACTGTTTAAACTAATCATACTGGCTGACATGGTCTAGGGGAACAATATCTACAAAATGCACTATTTGGGTTAAATATGCTACGTTCGAGTCGCACGCTACACGCTCACAAACTCCGCCGTAAATACACAAATCATGCGCACGAGTCGCTAGAGCGTCTCTTACGCAACTTGCGGGTATGTGTACGCACGGGGGACCAGGTGCACGAGCAGCGTGCATGTGCATGAGGGGTTAGTACAAAGGATATGTATCATGATATTTTTCGACTTTGACAGTCCACCCTTTGGCAGTCAACAATAACTGCCACTATCTAAACAATTAAGCAGAAAAATATACAATACCATGAAATACCTATAAAGGATTGGGTGGAGGGAGGAGAGAATAAGGTGGGAAATGTATGACCTAGTGGGATGGTAAAAGCATGTATGTATGAAATTCATGTCTGAGGGGGCAGGTATCATCGTGCCGTACATGTTCTAGATAAGCTTCCAGGTATTGCGAAGTATACATTAAATCCTTCTTATCCCGTATTAAGGGTCTGTAAGTGGGCCAACAAACCCTATCGAGCTCTCTTCGGCTTCTTGTTCCAACAAATGGGGTGCACATTAGTTGATGATACATGGAGGGGGGAAAAACATGTGAGTGCTAATATATGTACCTATATCACCTGTCGACTATGTGTGTCACTACCTGAAGATTGTAGAGATGAAGATAAGACATGTGTTACAAATACATTCATATGATAATGTGTGCAATTGTCCTTGGATGTCCGTTGAAGTCTTGTCCGGATAGGTGTATCCTTGCTGTGGGTGATAAGCAAAGTCTTTCAAGTGTCCATACAAAGTCTTTTAAAGTCTCTAAAGTGTCTCGCAAAGTCTGTGGAAATGTCCATCAAAGGTCTGTAGAAATGTTCATCAAAGGTCTGTAGAAATGTTCATCAAAATCTTCTTCCGAGTGGATGTCTTTTTACCTTGGAGAAAAACAAAGGAGAAACGGGTGAAAGAAACGGACCGTGGAATCACGTCTTATCACAGCATTGTCTCAATTGATGGATCATAAATTAAACCAGTTTGTGTAACAATGCCCCCGCTCCTCAAACTCATCATCTTGGTACTGCGCTTGCACTGCATTAAAATCCGAACACATCTAAATATCAAACCAATCCTTATGACAACTCCCAGGATACAAAGGAGAAATTTTCCTACATTCACGATAACATTTTGAGCCCATTCTCCTAAACCTGAGAACCAATTGCGTGGGTTCAACCATGAAACCCAGCCAGTCAGTTCATTACTCACAGTAGTCAGGGTAAGGTTGTGTCTCCTTCGGAACTCCCATTTCAATTGCAAGATATCGTCCATCTTTTGATCTATGACCTCGGTTGGGTCATCGGTGCTGTTTGTGATATATGTACAGCACTTCACACCATACTGAGTTGCTAGGGTGACACAATACCCGCCTGTCACCGCTGTGATGTAATTGAGAACCATCCTGTGCTGGATCAGTTCCATTTTGTAAGCTTGCAATTCCCTCCCAGTATACCTGAAGGTGTCATCATACATCTCGGTGATATTGTCTATCAGGTTCGCCAGCGCATTAATATACCTAAAATTTATAATTCCTCTGGCGGTATGGGTGATATCTAACGCGAGCAGGAATTGAATCCCGGTGGATTCGTGGATCAAATCAGAGGCTGCGTGCTCTGTCCTATCTATAAGATTTCTCTTAACGATGTGTTCGTAGTGAGTGTGAGTGTAAGGAGCTTGAGCATTGCGGTGAACGTCTTTCATCTTATTATGGGTAATGGTCATTACTTCTGGCAACACTCTTCCAATGTAACACAATCCCTCTGAGTTTGGCGCAAGCCACTTATACGCCTTCCTCCCACATATGAAATATGCATCATCGGGGAGGACATATGGGACAGAATATGACATCACCATATTGCAAACCTTCCAGGTGAAAAATCCTATCCCTAACTCTCTCATCTGTCCAGTACACGTATCAGGCTGTATGATATGCACACAGTATCCTGGTGATACTTCTCCAACTTGCATGGTCCTACTTCCTAGAGTGTACCTATCCTGAAAATACCTCCCACTGTCGGCTATTTGGCGTATAAGTTCTGGGTCTACGGGCATTCTATCGGCTCTGTGTGAAAATGCCATGGTTTGGTTGTTCCATGTCACTTCCCAATTTCCCGGCTTTCGGGGATTGGAAATGTTGAAACATATTAAGGACCTATCCACATGATATTGGTGGAGCTTCAAACTAGGAGGCCTAGAAATATTAAATTTCTTGTCCACCGGTCTCCCACCCCTTAATTCAAGTACCTCATCTAGTGTTAAAGGATACGGTACTAATCCTGACTTGCTCTGACCTTAAGGTACTTGTGAGCACACCCAGCATTCCATTTGGTTTAAAACCTTACCCACTAATGAGTGATAGTCACTCAATGGATGACGGTCCATGTTGATATTAAGGCTGGACTGACATCTCTGGATGCACCCGTCCTCAACTATGTTTTCACAATTCCTACAGATACAATTCTCCTCAGCTAACAATCCTTCACAATGTCTCCTAGTGTCATGACTACCAGATCGTTTTCTGATACTCGCCTTTGCACGGTGACTGTGTTGCTCTTGGAATTCTACTAATCCGTCCTTGTCATCAGAACCCATTCCAGATCCTTTCTCGACCTCTCTGGTACTCTCACCGAAATAGACTGTTCTGGTTAACAACAGGGTCAACAGGAAAACCCGGAACGCAGTCTCTTGGGGTAAGTCCATCTTGCAGGAGGAGAAAGAAAGAGTGGTAATGGGAGGTAAAGAAAATAATAGAAGGGAAAGAAAACTGGTACGATAACCGCCTCTAGTCTTGTTGTTCTCCTTGCTCAGATGCCACCTCAACAGTGCTGCCTCTCAGTCTTCCCGGAACGGACACTCCAGTGATACGATATTCTTTCCGAGTCAGCGACTAATCTGTAGGGAGCATAAATCTTGCATTACCATGTGTTTAACTGTTGTGTGAAATACCATCCGTAGAACATGAGAAAACAAAAAGAGAGAGAATAATAAAAAGAAAAAAATTGTCAGATTTCCGTTCACCACCAGGCTGTCACACCAACATGTCTATCGGTATCTCTGCACGGTCTTCCCCCACCAGTATTTCCACTCTCCACCCTCTGTGCATGGCCAGGCACAATGATGCTGGTGAGATATACTGGTGTTGGGCAGACATCTGAAAAGACCGAGTAGATATGTGACGTTTGAGCTGTAGTTCTGTCGGTGAACGTCAGGGATGAAGAGGAAACATTTAAAGATAAATCACAGAGTTTACCTGGCTGCCCCTGTATCTACAAGATATGATCTACCAACTACATCAACTGTGACCTCAGGTTTACTACCTAGGCTAATAATCAACTTCACTGGCAGCAGACTACGGGTGTGGCCCAAAATTTTTCCTATATGATCCCTGATCCCAATTACGTGTGTTATAACTTTGCTCGTGTTCTTGTCTAGGGGGTCTGACTTTATGCGTGCTGTTACAGTTGCTGGCATAATGCCCTTCCCTTTTACACAGATAACAAACTCTTGGCTTCCTCCATGTGCCAGGGGCCTGGGGTTTTGGTCGAGTTGATGCCTCTTCCAGTGCTTGGATGCTCATCACCATCAACCGCTCTCCCTGTGCTTCCCTGGTTCTTTGGATATTACGGTCATGCTCGATAGCGGACTCTCTTAATTCAGCCACCAAGATACCTCTCTAGTTAGGTAGAGTGGTTTGTACCCTGGTTCTCAATGTTTCTTTTAAACCGTCCATTAATACGGACACCGCTACCTCTCTATGATGCACATTATCCTTAATGTCTTCGATCCCAGTAAATCTAGCCATTTCCTGCAGTGCTCGATGGAAATAGTCAGAAGCAGTTTCACCTTCTTTTTGTCTAATGGAGAAGATTTTATTCCACTTGACAACAGTTGGGAAATATACTCCTAACTGCAGATTGATCTGTTTTACGTTCTCCTGATTGTACTCATCAGTGAGAGGTACCTCTTCATCTAATCTACAGTCAGCGATGAATTTCACGGGGTCAATATTGGAGGGCAAACATGCCCTCAGCACTGTCCGCCAATCTTTGTTATTGGGTTCGGTGGTGTTACCTAGTTCTTTAATAAACTATTGACATGCGGCTAGATCTTTACTGGGATCGGGAAATTCAGACATAATTGTTCTCAATTCTGTCCGGGACCAGGGACAATGCATAGCAATGTCCTTGACGGGAGTGACTCCCTGAGCGTCAGTCCTTCCATTGGGGACTGCGATCACCCTGACAGGATTTAGTTAAATTACACCATCTTGTGTTGACTCTACAATGTGAGGTGCAGTTGTCTGTGCATAATGTACAATACCGTACTTACCTGTGGACACGACCTCACCTGACCCTCCGCTAGGGGGCTTTACTACTGCTCTTACCGATTGGGCCGTGCCCACCTGGGTGTCCTGTATGGTGGCTGCTAGAGAAAGTGCCGACATCGTGCTGGGCTCACTTTCTTGCTTGTAATCCTGAGGGAAGTTTAAAATGGGGTGCAACTTGCACGGGTTAGAATTTATACATTTATCAGTTTTACTCTTATCGTCATTAATACATTTATTACGTTTACTCTTATTGTCATTAATACATTTATTACGTTTACTCTTATTGTCATGAATACATTTATTACGTTTACTCTTATTGTCATTAATATATTTATTAAGTGCACTCTTATCATATATCAGTATGTCATTCTCTGTAGCCATTTTCTCTCCTGTAATGTACGGTGGTGGTGCGGTTGCTATCAGTTTCCTGCTAGGGTTAAACCAGCTGTGTAAGCTAGTTCCCTCTTTATATCACTCTCTCGTTGCCATAAATGTAAACAGTTTGTGTGTCTGATCCTCTGTTTTTTTTGGATTTTATCAGACAGATCCTAAGCCTTAGATTATGCAATACCTCAAAACTACCTATCCCAGGAAATGGTGCTTTATCCCCCACAGTCATTCGTGTCTATTCATCACAAAAGGTCTCAGTGTGGGGACCATACTTCCCCCACATTACTCACCGAGCTGACCCCCTGGGTCTGAAATCTGCAGTCTGAACCCTGACTGCTGAATGTCCCTGTGTTGTGCACCTGGCTTCCATTGTGGACCTTTTTAACACGGGAAAACTTCCTAAAATGCACCAAACACAGTAGTCTACGGTGGAAATCCTTAAAGCTCTTCCACTGAACTTCTTCCGCTCCGAGTACAGCGGATCCGCCTTCTTTAGCAGACACGCGTAGCCAGTGCAGGCCCTACTTCTACAGATTTTCCTGAGAGGCCAGCGAAAATTCCCTAAACCTTTACTTTACACAAATCACGCTTGCATGTGCTTCCTATAACGCGTATGATGACGAGATTTACGCACAAATATGCAAAACCTCGTATCACGTTGCGTCACGTGTTGCCCATACAACCATGCGGTCCAATCGTACCGCTTATAGACACTTGCTATCTATAAGTGGTCGGATCACTGGAGTCTCCCTACTGTGCTCCAAAACAGCTGGAGCGTAATACCACGAAAACTTTATCACACTCCGTTGCACGTATTCACCTAGACCGTGCTCACCACGTATTCACCTAGACCGTGATTCACCAAGTTTCACCAAGCTTCACCAAGACCACCAAGCGGGGTTCAATACACTCATACCTTTTTCAGCCCACACTATCATTCTATAGTTTTCTGATCAGAAAAATCCTTTCCTGTTAACTGATAGCTTTCCCCAGAGGTAATACAGAAAAAAGGTTTTAAAACTAAATTTTGGACACTGATCAATTTGTGCTATTATCGCGTGGCTACCGTATCGCCTAACCTGAAACAATGCTATTGTGTGTTTTGTATTTAGTGGGCGTACCTGTATGCACGTTGCGTAAAATACGCCACGTGTGTAGGCCTTTGCGTTGCATATGCAGTCCCGCACGCTGTCTGGGACACGTGTACAAAGGCCGGATACGTCCGCAGTAATACAAATACCACACTTCTATAAATGTAAATTATATTTAACTATAATCGCTTACCAAACACCACACAGTATATCCTGTATAAACCTTTATAACTAGGCCAGGCTGTGTGTGTGTTTTACACGTACTCCCTTAAATATTACTCTATATTTTTAACTAAATAGCAACAAATTTTTCAGCATGGGTCAAAATAGATCTAATAATCAATGCTAATGGCAACAAGCGAGTAGATATGCAGAATACACAAAATACAGGTCTAAATGAATCTAGTAATCAATAATTCCAATGGTATGATTCATATTGGATAGCTATCTTGCAGAACATACATTGATATAAACACACATACATAATTATAATATTATATCTATGTACCATTCACTGGTCTCCTGAGACCCATTTACCTATTAAGTGCTTCTAATTTGCATATGAATGCTGTGTGCTTTTGACTGTCTGTGAAGGTGGTTTTTCACTGCTAGGAAAAAGCAGTTACACAGGTTAATTTGCATTTCAATGGCTATTTTACAACAAGCAGAGTTAACTGAATCCTAGAGGTAAAGAAAAAAAAAACTTTGTTTATATCTGTATGTGGTTCTTACATCACATATTCATCTTACTATTAACTTTTATTAAGCCCCATCTGAATCTATTTGTAATTGACTATGGCATGGGTTAAATAAATGCATTGGTAACTCATAAATGGTGATTACTTTTTGACCAAGGACGGCTGATTATTCGGGCAGTGAAAATCAGCCATTTAGAAAAAAATGACCTTCCCAAAATGGCCGCTGCTCCTCCCCCTTCCACATCCATAAGGGTTACACAAAATGGTGGACAGGCCATGTGGTTAGTCCAAAATGGAGGACAAACCATGCGGCTTCCTTTGTCACAACGAAATCACACACCATGCAAACCCCTGAAGTTATTTTACCTTGTTTTGCAACAATATGATCAGATATGCAGAGTACAGGTGTATGCTTGTATTGTGTGCGCATTTGGTGCAAAACAGAAATTTACAGATTTTAAAATAGCTTTGCGTTCTTACCTTCCGAAACCCACCAGCATCCCAACAAACCTTGCAGAGCAGACACCATCTTATCAGCAATGAAATAGGGTTTACCAGTGTATTCTACAGCCAAAAAACTTACGTAGGATACCTGTCCGCCCTTTTGCTGATAGATAGAGTCTGCTTTAACCTGCTAGGCTGTGGGTATGAGGAAAACCAGGACGTAGCCCCCAATTGATAATGTCAAATATTATCTTAAAACATAAAGCTATACACTGTTACCGTGGAGCCGCTATGGCCGCTAGACTTATTACACACACTACAGACTAAGTACGCTATTTGCGTACTGAGTACCGTATGGATACGCACTTAGCGTATCAGACGCTGTGCTGTGGGCGCGATGCACACGCGGCACGTACGCACACGGATTGAAATACTGTAAACCTTATTAATGAAACAATGTAATGATATGCTTATACTTTAAACCTTAAATAGCACTGGCGATACAAAGTATCCGCAGTGCATACACCTTAACAATGCAGGTTAATCTAAAACAGGTTAAACAAGTTAATCTACTTTAAAAGCCCAGGCAGGAAAATGAAAACACAACACTGTTTGTGGTAAACCACTGGACTCTAACACCACAGTGGATTATTCAGAGAAAAGGGGTAAACAGGTACAAGTTATACTCTACAGGCTAACAAGGAAATCTAAACAGAATAACAGAGAATAATGGCTACAGAGAATATACATATGTGGGGAATCATTCGCAAGCGCAACCTTGATCCAGTTCTCAGCTATCAGGGAGAAAGCCTTCAGAGTCTTGTGTGACCAAGCCTGCTGCAAGCTCTATTTATTTACTTCATCCAAAACAATACAATGGTCACTGTAATCTCATTGTTCATTGGACACAGGGATATGTCTCTACATTACAGCAAAGGTCATAGGTGGATTTGAATAGGTAGGCGATGTCCTTCCCCAACTGCTCTGGTGGGAGGTATCCTCTGGATTCCAGCCGCATGTGTAATTTACAGCAAATACAGTTAATGTTCATAATCTACTTCTGTACATAACTATACGCAGGAGCGAGCGATCCTTTCCTAACTAACACCGGAATGTTACCCTTAAAATACCCTACAGCTGGATACTAGACACCACCTTTCATCCTTTATCTGACCCTTCCTATCATGCAAAGAGGAATCTCTCTGTCCAGGAACTGTTTAAACTAATCATACTCGCTGACATGGTCTAGGGGAACAATATCTACAAAATGCACTATTTGGGTTAAATATGCTACGTTCGAGTCGCACGCTACACGCTCACAAACTCCACCGTAAATACACATATCATGCGCACGAGTCGCTAGAGCATCTCTTACGCAACTTGCGGGTATGTGTACGCATGGGGGACCAGGTGCACGAGCAGCGTGCATGTGCATGAGGGGTTAGTACAAAGGATATGTATCATGATATTTTTCGACTTTGACAGGATAGATGGCCAAGGCTCAATTTGTACTGGGTTGGAACCTACAGCAGAGAGGGGCATGGGGTGGGTTGCGCCCGGGAAGCTCCCGTGTCAGGCTTCCGGGTGCCTCCCGCCTCATTGGTATAAAAGGGGTACAAGTAGCTAACCTAGAGCTGGTTGACACAATATTATATTGCTACATATTACGTGACCAGGAAGAATACACTTCTAGCCAGAGAATGTGTAAGAACTAAAGGCCCATACTACACACTAGCCGATTTTGAGCTCAAAGTAGCTCACTTTTGGTGTTTTGAGCTCCAACTCTGTTAGTGTGTATGGGCGGGGGATGAGCGCTGATGCGCGCTCCCGCATTATTGCTGGCCGCCACCGCCGTCTGTCAGGCTGTGTTAACAGCCGAGTGAACCACTTTCCATAGTCTCCTACTGTGGAAAGAGGTTCACCCCCGTGAACATCGCTGGGCACAGTGAAAATTGCCCAGTGTGTATGCACTGAGCGATTTTCCTGCCAGCGATGTTCACATCATCGCTGTGCATACACGCTTCACAAAAACGCCCAGTGTGTGTGCACCTTAAACTGAAGAAATATTCCAGCTCACCAGCATTGTTTAATGTTTAGCACGAACTACAGGAGCAATGGGATTTATCCTATGTAATTGGAAGGAGAGGAATCTGTAAAACCTTCAATATCCATTCATCTACTGTTGAAATAGGATTGTTACTTTAAAAAGGTCTCTGATTCATCTAGTGGAATTTAATATATACACCTATAAGGGCCCCATCACGCGCCAGCGTAGATACTGCAGTATCCAAGATTATTACTGGTGACTAGGGTCAATATTTCTCATACGTCCTAGAGGATGCTGGGGTCCATTTCATGACCATGGGGTATAGACGGCTCCTCCCTCTATGCCCCTCCTCCAGACCTCCGTTTTAGAAATGTGCCCAGGCAGACTGGATGCACTCCAGAGGAGCTCTACTGAGTTTCTCTGAAAAGACTTATGTTAGGTTTTTTATTTTCAGGGAGATCTGCTGGCAACAGCCTCCCTGCTTCGTGGGACTGAGGAGGCAGAAGTAGGAACCAACTTCCTAAAGAGTTTCATTGCTCTGCTTCTGGCTGACAGGACACCATTAGCTCCTGAAGGGAACTGAACGCTAGCCGTGCCTAGATGCTCACTCCCACAGCACGCCGTCACCCCCCTCACAGAGCCAGAAGTCAGAAGACAGGTGAGTGTTAGAAGACAGATCTTCAATCAAGAAAGTGACGGCTAAAGGTACCGCGCGGCTGGCAGGAGTGCAGCGCGCCATGTTGCCCACACATACGCAGGCACTGCAGGGTGCAGGGAGTGGGGGGGGGCGCCCTGGGCAGCATGAAACCTATGGAAACTGGCATAAATAAGGGGCATAAGTTGCTAGGGCACACGCCATTGAAGAGTGGAGCTTCCTCCTCAGTCAGCCAGCACACTGCTCAGTGCCATTTTCTCTCTCTCCTCAGGCTACAGAGACAACGCTGGTCTTCCTCCACTACTGAACAAGTATCAGGGTGCAAAACAGGGGGGACCACAGTGAATTTGGTGCTATATAATTGTGTGATTAGCATTATAAAAGCTCTGCATGTCAGTGGGCATTTGGTGTTCACAGACATTGTGTTACTGGCACTGGGTTGTGAACTAGCAAATCTGTGTCCCTCTGACAGATTTTACTGTGGTTCTGTCCCCTATAAATCCCGGAGTGTCTGTGGTGTGGTTGTGCACGTGTGCGACATGTCTGTGGCAGGGAATCTCTTCCTCTGTGGGAGACATGTTAGGGACACAGAGGTGTAATATGACACCAAGAGCCTGACTGGGTGAAAGGTTACATGATAGTGTGAATCACTACTGAATCTCATACAGAAAACTGAATATAATCTGTTGAAGATGTGATTTTTAATAGTTCTGCCTTTCATCCACAGGGACCCCTCTGGGTCACATACAAATTTGCACAAGTAGTACAAACTGATACCGACACAGACTCTGATTCCTGTGTCAACACTAGTGATTCCAGGGGAATAGGTCCTAAGTTAGCAAAAAGCATTCAAAACATGTTTTAGCTATAAAGGAGGTGTTAGAAGTTACGAAGCCCCCTCTTTTACCACAAGGAGAGGGTTTACTTTATTAAAGAAGTAATGTAATTTTCCCTCTACCTCAGGAGTTGAACAGTCTTTTGGAGGGAGTCTGATTTAACCTGAAAAGAAATTTCAGATTCCCAAAAGGAATTCAGGCAGCTTACCTTTTTCCAAAAGGTGGGAGTCACCCCGCATTTTAGACAGAGCCCTGTCATAAAAGAGAAAAGGTGTTTCTCCCTGCGCCTGGAATGGCTTCACTTAAGGAGTCGACAGGCGCAAGTGAGTGAGGTGATCTATTAATGTGGCCAATGGGACACTACTCAGGCCTACCACTGTCTGTGCGTGGGTGAGTAGTGCTATTGAAAAGTGGTCAGAAAACTTGTCGTCATTAGACATTGACACAATAGATGGAGACGAGATACTCCTAACATTAGGTCAAATCAAAGATGCTAGAAACCATAAAATATATTGGTCTCTTGGTATCAAGAACCGCTACCATGGCAGTATCGGCTCAGAGGGCATTGTGGATTCGCCAGTGGAATGCTGATGCAGATTCCAAAAGAAATATGGAGGCTCTCCCGTATAAAGGTGAGGCCTTGTTTGGTGACGGGCTGGATGCGTTAGTCTCGGCGGCTACCGCAGGTAAGTCGACATTCTTGCCTTATGCTCCTGCACCAGCAAAAAAGACACATCACTCTCACATGCAGTCCTTTCGGCCCAACAAATACAAAAAGGCCAAAGGTTACCCCTTCTTTGCAGGTAAGGGAAGGGGACAAGGAAAGAAGTCCGCAGCTTCTCCAGGATCCCAGGAGAAGTCAACCCCTGCTCCTGCCAAATCTGCAGCATGACGCTGGGCCTCCCTTGCGGGAGTCCGCTCGGGTGGGAGCACGTCTGAAACTTTTCAGCCAAATCTGGATTCAATCTGGCCTGGACCCATGGGTCTCACAAATTGTGTCCCATGGGTACAAACTAGAGTTTCAAGACGTCCCCCCATGCCGATTTTTCAAATCAACCTTGCCAGCTTCTCTTCCAGGAAGGGAGGCATTAACAACGGCAATTCAAAAATGATGTCAGGATCAGGTCATTGTCCTGGTACCCTTGGCACAGCAAGGAGAAGGTTTTTTATTCAAGCCTCTTCGTAGTTCCGAAGCTGGACGGCTCGGTCAGACCGATTTTAAACCTGAAAAATCTGAATCTCTACCTGAAAAGGTTCAAGTTCAAGATGGAATCCCTGAGGGTAGTGATTTCCAGTCTGGAGGAGGGCGACTTCATGGTGTCAGTAGACATAAAGGATGCTTACTTGCATGTTCCTATTTATCCTCCTCACCAAGGTTATCTGAGATTTGCATTACAGGATTGCCATTACCAGTTCCAGACGTTGCAGTTCAGACTCTCAACGGCACCGAGGGTACTCACCAAGGTGATGGCGGAGATGATGGTCCTCCTTCGTCAAATAGGAGTCAATCTAATTCCTTATCTAGACGATCTCCTGATAAAAGCGAGATCCAGGGAACAGTTGGTGCAGAACATCGCACTCTCACTGTCAATACTACAACAACGTGGTTGGATCATTAATTTTCCAAAGTCGCACAGTTGGAACCGACGACAAGATTGTCCTTTTTAGGGATGATTCTGGACACAGAAGTACAGAGAGTATTTCTTCCAGTGGAAATGGCTCTGGAAATCCAGAAAATGGTCAAACAAATATTGAAACCAACAAGCGCGTCGATCCATCAATGCATTCGGTTGTTGGGGAAAATGGTAGCGGCCTACGAGGCCATACAGTTTGGCCGATTTCATGCCAGTGTATTCCAGTGGGACCTGTTGGACAAGTGGTCCGGATCCCACCTACACATGCACCGGAAAATAATCCTGTCCCCCAAAGCCAGGATTTCGCTCCTGTGGTGGCTACACAGTTCTCACCTACTAGAGGGACGCAGGTTTGGGATTCACGACTGGGTCCTAATAACCACGGATGCAAGTCTCCGAGGCTGGGGAGCTGTCACACAGGGGGAAAGCTTCCAAGGAAAATGGTCAAGTCAGGAAGCCTGCCTTCACATAAACGTTCTGGAATTGAGAGCCATATACAACGGCCTTCTACAAGCGGTACATCTTCTTCAAGATCATCCCGTGCAGATCCAGTCGGACAATGTAACAGCAGTCGCGTACATAAACAGGCAAGGCGGAACGAAAAGCAGAGCGGCAATGGCAGAGGTGACAAGGATTCTCCTCTGGGCAGAAAGACATTTTAGAACTCTGTCAGCTATTTTCATTCCAGGAGTGGACAACTGGGAAGCAGACTTCCTCAGCAGATACGATCTCCATCCAGGAGACGGGGGCCTCCACCAAGAAGTCTTCGCAGAGCTGACAAGTCTTTGGGGAGTTCCTCAAGTAGACATGATGGCATCTCGTCTAAACAAGAAGCTTCAGAGATATTGTTCCAGGGTGAGAGACCCTCAAGCAATAGCAGTGGATGCACTGGTGACCCAGTGGGTGTTTCGGTCGGTATATGTTTTCCCTCCACTTCCACTGATTCCTAAAGTTCTCAAAATAATAAGAACAAGAGTTTGAGCAATCGTCATTGCCCCAGACTGGCCAAGGAGGGCTTGGTATCCAGATCTTCAGGAGTTGCTCATAGAAGATCCTCGACCTCTTCCTCCTCGAGAGGACCTACTACAGCAGGGGCCGTGTGTGTATCAAGACTTGCCGCGGCTACGTTTGACGACATGGCTGTTGAGAGTCGTATCCTAGCCCGAAAGGGTATTCCCAAGTAAGTCATCCCCACTCTTATTCAGGCCAGGAAAGGAGTAACGTCTAAACATGACCACCGTATTTGGAGAAAATATGTGTCTTGGTGTGAATCCAAGAAGGCTCCTACGGAAGAGTTTGAGTTGGGACGTTTTCTCCATTTTCTGCAGGCTGGTGTGGATGCGGGCCTTAGATTGGGGTCAATCAAGGTCCAGATTTCGGCCTTATCAGTTTTTTTTCAAAAACAATTGGCTTCTCTTCCAGAAGTTCAGACCTTCGTGAAAGGGGTTCTGCACATCCAGCCTCCATTTGTGCCTCCAGTGGCACCATGGGACCTTAATGTGATGTTGCAGTTCCTTCAATCGAGTTGGTTTGAACCTCTACAGGAGACAGAGTTGAAGTTTCTCACTTGGAAAGTGGTGATGCTTTTAGCCTTGGTATCCACAAGGCGGGTGTCTGAGTTGGGGGCCTTGTCTCACAAGAGCCCGTACCTGATCTTCCATGAAGATAGGGCAGAGTTGAGAACTTGCCAACATTTTCTTCCGAAGGTGGTTTCATCTTTCCACATAAACCAACCTATTGTGGTGCCAGTGGCTACTGACACATTCACTTAGTCAAAGTCTCTAGATGTGGTTAGGGCTTTGAAGATTTATGTCGCTAGAACAACTCGGATACGGAAAACAGAGGCTCTGTTTGTCCTGTATGCTCCCAACAAGATTGGGTGTCCTGCTTCCAAGCAGACCATTGCGCACTGGATCAGAGGTATGATTCAGCACGCTCATTTTTCGGCTGGGTTGCCGTTGCCGAAGTTGGTGAAGGCCCATTCTACTAGGAAGGTGGGCTCGTCCTGGGCGGCTGCCCGGTGGGTCTCGGCATTACAACTTTGCCGAGCAGCTACTTAGTCAGGGTCAAACACTTTTGCTAAATTTTATAAGTTTGACACTTTGGCCGATGAGGACCTCAAGTTTGGTCAATCGGTGCTGCAGGGTCATCCGCACCCTCCCGCCCGTACTGGAGCTTTGGTATAAACCCCATGGTCATGAAATGGACCCCAGCATCCTCTAGGATGTATGAGAAAACAGGATTTTAATACCTACCGGTAAATCCTTTTTTCTTGGTCCGTAGAGGATGCTGGGCGCCCGACCCAGTGCGTACTTTACCTGCAGTTTTGTTCAGTTAGTTACACAAGTTGTGTTACATTTGTTTTCAGCATGTTGCTGTAAATGGTTCATGCCTGTTGGCGTGTGTTATGTTGAATGCCATGTTGTGCGGCATGGTTGAGGTGTGAGCTGGTATGATTCTCACCGTTAGTATAAATGTAAATCCTTTCCTCGAAATGTCCGTCTCCCTGGGCACAGTTCCTATAACTGAGGTCTGGAGGAGGGGCATAGAGGGAGGAGCCAGTTCACACCCTTGAAAAGTCTTAAAGTGCCCATGTCTCCTGCGGAACCGTCTATACCCCATGGTCATGAAATGGACCTCAGCATCCTATACAGACTAGGAGAAAAGGATTTACCGGTAGGTATTAAAATCCTGTTTTTTTAAAATACACTTTTTGTAGTGCATGCAGTCGTTATTGTATAGGAAATACAGGGGGTCATTCCGAGTTGTTCGCTCGCAAGGCGATTTTAGCAGAGTTGCTCACGCTAAGCCGCCGCCTACTGGGAGTGAATCTTAGCATCTTAAAATTGCGAACGAAGTATTCGCAATATTGCGATTACACACCTCGTAGCAGTTTCTGAGTAGCTTCAGACTTACTCGGCATCTGCGATCAGTTTAGTGCTTGTCGTTCCTGGTTTGACGTCACAAACACTCCCAGCGTTCGCCCAGACACTCCTCCGTTTCTCCGGCCACTCCTGCGTTTTTTCCGGAAACGGTAGCGTTTTTTCCCACACGCCCATAAAACGGCCTGTTTCCGCCCAGTAACACCCATTTCCTGTCAATCACATTACGATCGCCAGAACGATGAAAAAGCCGTGAGTAAAATTACTATGTGCATAGCAAATTTACTTGGCGCAGTCGCAGTGCGAACATTGCGCATGCGCATTAAGCAGAAAATCGCTGCGATGCGAAGATTTTTACCGAGCGAACAACTCGGAATGAGGGCCTACAGTACATAGTACATCTTATTGTGTATGTTAGAGGTTATTAAATTTATTGCACTCGTCTGTTAAATAAAGATCCCAAGTGATATTCTTTGCATCCCTGTGGAAACCAAGAAGACAGGTATAATCACATACACTTATTTATACAGTAAAATAAGTTTAAATACATTGGGGGTCATTCCGAGTTGTTCGCTCATTGCCGATTTTCGCAAAGGAGCGATTAAGGCAAAAATGTGCATGCGCATGGTACGCAGCGCGCATGCGCTAAGTATTTTAGCACAAAACTTAGTAGATTTACTCACATCCGAACGAAGAATTTTCATCGTTGAAGTGATCGGAGTGTGATTGACAGGAAGTGGGTGTTTCTGGGTGGAAACTGACCGTTTTCTGGGAGTGTGCGGAAAAACGCACGTGTGCCAGGATAAAACGCGGGAGTGTCTGGAGAAACGGGGGAGTGGCTGGCCGAACACAGGGCGTGTTTGTGACGTCAAACCAGGAACAAAATGGGCTGAGCTGATCGCAGTGTAGGAGTAAGTCTCGAGCTACTCAGAAACTGCTAAGAATTATTTATTCGCAATTCTGCTAATCTTTCGTTCACTATTATGCTAAGATACACTCCCAGAGGGCGGCGGCCTAGCGTGTGCAATGCTGCTAAAAGCAGCTAGCGAGCGAACAACTCGGAATGATGGCCATTGTTAGATACTTATTACCACTAAAAAAGAAGAAGAAACGAGGTATTTCCCAAGCAAACCTAGCATTGAGACTTTAAAGTTAGCTTGGGTGTAGGCGCCGCACAACACATATACATAGCCCAATATCCAACAACAGGTACTGAAGGAGGGTCACACCTTTCTACAGTATGTGATATTTTATGTGACTATGGCAGAGGAGACAGATCTTATAATGACACTCAGGGCCAAATGTACTAAGCCTTGTAAAGTGATAAAGTGGAGAGTGATAAACTACCAACCAACCAGCTCCTGTCATTTTTCAAACAGGGACTGTGACATGGCAGTTAGTAGCTGACTGGCTTGTACTTTATCACTCTCTTCTTTATCACTTTTCAAGGCTTAAGGAGTCTATTTACTAAACCTTGGATGGAGATAAAGTGGAGAGTGATAAACTACCAACCAACCAGTCATTTTCCAAACACAGCCTGTAACATGGCAATTAGGAGCTGATTGGCTGGAACCAGGGCCGGTTCCGGGGCTTCGGGCGCCCCGGGCGGCATTGGGGGCGTGGCTTCATACAGGGGGCGTGGTCATTTACGCCCCCTGTACTGATGTAGGATGTGCGGTGCGCGATGACGTCATCGCGCACCACACAGCAAAGGTCCTTTCCACGAAGGTAAACTAGACGCTAAGCGTCTAGTTCCCTTCGTGGAGAGGACCTTTGCTGTGCGGTGCGCGATGACGTCAACGCGCACCGCACTTCATTACAGTGAAGGTCCTCTCCAGGAAGGGAAATTAGACGCGTAGCGTCTAGTTTCCCTTCACTGCGGGCAGCCCACGAAGGGAAACTAGACGCGTAGCGTCTAGTTTCCCTTCACAACGGAACGGACAACGGGACAGCGGGCAAAGGCAGCGGGGGGGCAACACAGCAGCAGCGGATCTTGCCATGGTGCGGCGCCCTCCGGATGGCGCCGGCGCCCTCCGGAAGGCGGCGCCCCGGGCAAAAGTCCTGCTTGCCCGTGGCAAGATCCGCTACTGGCTGGAACATTATCTCCATCCACTTTATCTCCATCCAAGGCTTAGTAAATACACCCCTTAGTACATCTGGCCCTCAATGAGAATGGCAGTCCGAGGTGGGATATAGATGATAACATTTTTAATTTTATAATTTTTAGGAAACTCCATCTGCTGTAGCAGTCTGTACCCCTAAGCTTCTATGCATAGTAATGTTTCAGCACGTGATTGTACACCCACTTCACAATAAGCTCCAATATTTCCTTAAATATGTAAAAATATAAAAAATTGCATAATTTTGTGCATAAATTAAAAATGCAATCTTAATAGTTATGAGTTATGGCTGCCCATGTGGCCAGCTGGTCATCTTCTTGCTATCATAATGATGGGCCTATTTTTATGTGGGGGCCTGGAGCTGTAGCTCCCATCTGCCCCATTGTTAATCTAGCCCTGTGTATAGTGCACACTGGGCCCTGAGTCCAGGGGGGGGCACTCTACACACCCTGCATCCAGCGGTGTCAACAGCGCTGCACAAATCATGAACAATGGCTGGTTTTCAGTTTCGCTGATAAAGAAATTAAAGCAGCAGTTTTCTTGAGGCAATATACACAATATGTTACCATTACAAATATAGCTGCTTTAACACTCATGGTAAAACTTCATAAAAGTCTCCTAAAATTGTCAGTTTGTAAAATGACGTTTAGTGAATATAGTCCTAGGTGGTCTCATTTAAGATGGAAGGTGTGCCTTGAGTTACAGAACAAGGTTGTTTTTTTGTTTTTTAAAGAGATGGTAGAATATAATTTACATAATGTATACCGTTGTATTAAAATGAATACAACAGATAAGACGGTCTCCAGTGTCGTCACTCATGGGTTAACAGCAGTAATAACAGCCAGTACACCAGATTTGCTTGTCAACATTTCTTAATTTAACTAAGTACGTTTTTAGCAGGAATTAATTTAGAGATGAGTGGGTTTGGTTCCCTGAGATCCGAACCCCTTCAACTTCACTACCCGAGCCCGGCTCGGGTTTTCCCGCCTGACTCGGAAACCAGAATGAGGCAAAACGTCATCATCCCGCTGTCAGATTCTCGCGGGTTTTGGACTCCATATAAGGAGCCGTGCGTCGTCGCAATTTTCACTCCGGCATTAGAGAGTGTAGCGAAAGGACGTGTCTCCGTCCTCAGTGTCTGTGCGGGAGGGAAAGTGGCGTGGCGATTCCAGTGCTGTCTTGTGCTGCTCAGTCCAGTGTAGTGTCTTGTGCTGCGTCAGTCCAGTCACAGTGGTGGTGTCCTCTGCTGCCATATGTCCAGTGTAACTGTATAAGTCCAGTCCAATGGTGCTGTGTTGTGCTGCATTAGTCCAGTGGTGGTGTCTTGTGCTGCATCAGTCCAGTCACAGAGGTGGTGTCCTCTGCTGCCATATGTCCAGTGCTGCTGTATAAGTCCAGTCCATTGCAGCGGTGCTGTGTTGTCCTGCATCAGTACAGTGGTAGTGTCATGTGCTGCATCAGTCCAGCCATATGTCCAGTGCTGCTGTATAAGTCCAGTCCAGTGGTGCTGTGTTGTGCTGCATTAGTCCAGTGGTGGTGACTTGTGCTGCATCAGTCCAGTCACAGTGGTTGTGTCCTCTGCTGCCATATGTCCAGTGCTGCTGTATAAGTCCAGTCCATTGCAGCGGTGCTGTGTTGTCCTGCATCAGTCCAGTGATGGTGTCCCTGTGCTGCTGTATAAGTCCAGTAGTACTGCCGTATATGTCCAGTGATACTGCCGTATAATTCCGGTGGTACTGGCGTATAAGTCCAGTGATACTGCCGAATAAATTTAGTCCAGTGGTGCTGCTGTATATGTCCAATGGTACTGCCGTATATGTCCAGTGGTACTGCCATATAAATCCAGTCCAGTGATACTGCGGTATATGTCCAGTGGTACTGCCATATAATTCCAGTGATACTGCCGTATATGTCCAGTGGTACTGCCATATAAATCCAGTGGTACTGACGTATAAATCCAGTGGTACTGACGTATAAATCCAGTCCAGTGATACTGCCGTATATGTCCAGTGAAACTGGCGTATATGTCCAGTGGTACTGCCGTATAAATCCAGTCCAGTGATACTGCCATATATGTCCAGTGATACTGCTGTATAAATCCAGTGGTACTGGCGTATAGATCAAGTCCAGTGATACTGCCGTATATGTTGAGCGGTACTGCCATATAAATCCAGAGATACTGCCGTATTTGTCCAGTGGTACTGCCATATAATTCCAGTGATACTGCCGAATATGTCCAGTGGTACTGCCATATATATCCAGTGGTACTGGCATACAAATCCAGTCCAGTGATACTGCCGTATATGTCCAGTGGTACTGCCATATATTTCCAGTGATACTGCCGTATATTTACAGTGGTACTGCCGTATAATTCCAGTGATACTGCCGTATATGTCCAGTGGTAATGCCGTATAAATCCAGTGGTACTGGCGTATAAATCCAGTCCAGTAATACTGCCGTATAAATCCAGTGATACTGCCGTATAATTCCAGTGATACTGCCGTATAATTCCAGTGAGACTGCCGTATATGTCCAGTGGTACTGCCGTATAAATCCAGTGGTACTGGGGTATAAATCCAGTCCAGTGATACTGCCGTATATGTCCAGTGGTATTGCCATATAATTCCAGTGATACTGCCATATATGTCCAGTGGTACTGCCGTATTATTCCAATGATACTGCCGTATATGTCCAGTGGTACTGGCGTATAAATCCAGTGGTACTGGTGTATAAATGCAGTCCAGTGATACTGCTGTATAAGTCCAGTGATACTGCCATATATGTCCAGTGGTACTGCCGTATAATTCCAGTGGTACTGCCGTATAAATCCAGTCCAGTGATACTGCCGTATAAATCCAGTCCAGTGGTACTGCCATATAATTCCAGTGATACTGCCGTATAATTCTAGTGGTACTGGTGTATAAATCCAGTGATACTGCCGTATAAATCCAGTCCAGTGGTTCTGCCTTATAAGTCCAGTGGTACTGCCGTATAATTCCAGTGATACTGCCGTATAATTGCAGTGATACTGCCGTATATTTCCAGTGGTAATGACGTATAAGTCCAGTGGTAATGATGTATAATTCCAGTGGTACTGCCGTATAATTCCAGTGATACTGCCGTATAATTCCAGTGATACTGCCGTACAATTCCAGTGATACTGCTGTATAAATCCTGTGATACTGCCGCATAATTCCAGTGATACTGCCGTATAAATCCAGTTTTACTGCCGTATAATTACAGTGGTACTGGCATATAAATCCAGTGATACTGCCATATAAATCCAGTCCAGTGGTACTGCCATATAAATCCAGTGGTACTGTCCTGTGCTGTATATTTACTTCATTTAAAGGGGTTATTAATATTTAATCCAAATCATTTTTACAGGGTTTGCCCTGTGACAGTGTAGGGATACGCTGTCCTGTGCCACATATTGTGTTATATAACTCCAGAAAAATAATGGAGAACAAAAATTTGAAGGATAAAATAGGGAAAGATCAAGAACCACTTCCTCCTAGTGCTGAAGCTGCTGCCACTAGTCATAATATAGACGATTAAATGCCATCAACGTCGTTTGCCAAGGCCGATGCCCAATGTGATAATAGAGGGCATGTAAAATCTAAAAAGACAAAGTTCAGTAAAAAGACCCCAAAAAATAAATTTAAATGGTCTGAGGAGAAATGTAAACTTGCCAATATGCCATTTACAACACGGAGTGTCAAGGAATGGTTAAAGCCCTGGCCTATGTTCATGACTAGTGGTTCAGCTTCACATGATGATGGAAGCCCTCATCCTCCCGCTAGAAAAATGATAAGAGTTAAGCTGGCAAAAGCACAGCAAAGAACCATGCGTTCTAAGATGGTATCACAAATCCCCAAGGAAAGTCCAAGTGTGTCGGCGGTTGCGATGCCTGACCTTCCCAACACTGGGTGGGAAGAGGTGGCTCCTTCCACCATTTGCACGCCCTCTGCAAGTGCTGCAAGTAGTACCCACAGTTCAGTTTCTGATATTCAAATTGAAGATGTCACTGTTGTAGTTCACCAGGATGAGGATATGGGTGTAGCTGGCGCTGAGGAGGAAGTTGACGATGAGGATTCTGATGGTGATGTGGTTTGTTTAAATCAGCCACCGGGGGAGACAGTTGTTGTCCGTGGGATGAATAAGCCCATTGTGATGCCTGGGCAAAATATTAAAAAAGCCACCTCTTCGGTGTGGAATTATTTTTCCACAAATCCGGACAACAGGTGTCAAGTCGTGTGTTGCCTTTGTCAATCCGTAATAAGTAGGGGTAAGGACGTTAACCACCTAGGAACATCCTCCCTTATACGTCACCTGCTGCGCATTCATCAGAAGTCATTGTCAAGTTCAGAAACTTTGGGTTTAGAGCGTAAGCAGTCCACTGACACCTAATTCCCTTCTTCCTCCTGTACCCAAGCTCCTGCAAGCCACAACACCAACTCCCTCAACGTCAACTTCCTCCTCAGTAAGGAACGTCTGTAGTCCCGCAGGCCATGTCACTGGCAAGACTGAGGAGTCCTCTCCTAACCGGGATTCCTCCGAAGGATCCTTGAGTGGTACAAATAAAAAATACTGGGTGGAAGGAAGATCAAAGGCGCTGCTATACAAATGACGAATATGATAAAGAAAGGTGTAATATACTTGCAACCTTCGTGGTCCTTCGTTAATCTTTTTCTATTAATCCAATGATTACCAGACGTTTACATGCAATAAAAACAAAAATAAACAACAAGTGTGTAGTATTGTCTATAATGAGTTCAATTTTTTGTGAGTTCTCCGATGAAACAGAACCCTATGATGTGGAGGTTTTCTTGATAGAAGATAAGGATAGTTTCTCACCACCACTTCACAAACATAGGTACACGTACCAAAACTCACTTAGAGTTAAATATCACCTTACACATAAAGGTTTCTTTTCTACTTCTGATCATAACATGTGAAGCAGGCTCTGTTCAATAAAACGTACCACACTCACGTTTTCAGCAGATGGTATTCCACACGTAGCGGTTTCTTTAAACAGATGAATAACTCTTCTCTTCCAAAAAGAATTAATTTATTGGTGCATAATACAATTTAAAAAACAATTAGATAAAAATCTCCTTATTCAATTACCAAAAGAAATCCAGGATAGAACAAAATGTGTGTCAGAATGAGATGCGACAATCACAAGTGAATTCCGGACTTACACTTGCGAACACAAATGTTGCATATTACCTTGGATTGGTGTGAATATAGGAGGATTTAAAAAAAGCACTGTCTCGTGATCCACCTTGAAAAAGACTTTGTGTCGAAACGGCGTTGGTGATATCAGACAGTGCTTTTTTTAAATCCTCCTATATTCACAACAATCCAAGGTAATATGCAACATTTGTGTTCGCAAGTGTAAGTCCGGAATTCACTTGTGATTGTCGCATCTCATTCTGACACACATTTTGTTCTATCCTGGATTTCTTTTGGTAATTGAATAAGGAGATTTTTATCTAATTGTTTTTTAAATTGTATTATGCACCAATAAATTAATTCTTTTTGGAAGAGAAGAGTTATTCATCTGTTTAAAGAAACCACTACGTGTGGAATACCATCTGCTGAAAACGTGAGTGTGGTACGTTTTATTGAACAGAGCCTGCTTCACATGTTATGATCAGAAGTAGAAAAGAAACCTTTATGTGTATGGTGATATTTAACTCTAAGTGAGTTTTGGTACGTGTACCTATGTTTGTGAAGTGGTGGTGAGAAACTATCCTTATCTTCTATCAAGAAAACCTCCACATCATAGGGTTCTGTTTCATCGGAGAACTCACAAAAAATTGAACTCATTATAGACAATACTACACACTTGTTTATTTTTGTTTTTATTGCATGTAAACGTCTGGTAATCATTGGATTAATAGAAAAAGATTAACGAAGGACCACGAAGGTTGCAAGTATATTACACCTTTCTTTATCATATTCGTCATTTGTATAGCAGCGCCTTTGATCTTCCTTCCACCCAGTATTTTTTATTTGTATCTTTTTGTGATCTGGATTTGGGCAGATCATAGGAAGGTTAGGATTGGGCAGCTAGCTTTATTTGCGCCAGAACTCACACACATCTATATCTTTGTCCTTGAGTGGTATGCCTAATGCTGCTGCTGCTGCTGCTGTTGTTGCTGCTGGGAGTCGATCGTCATCCCAGAGGGGAAGTCGGAAGACCACTTATACTACTTCAACTAAGCAATTGACTGTCCAACAGTCCTCTGCGAGGAAGTTGAAATATGACAGCAGTCATCCTCTTACAAAGCGGATAACTGAGGCCTTAACAGCTATGTTGGTGTTAGACGTGCGTCCGGTATCTGCCATTAGTTCAGTGGGACTTAGAGAATTTTGCAGAGTGTAAACAACACAGCGCTCAACCCCTGATATGGACTAATGCAGTGTCGGTGTTTACTATACCTATGTGTTCTTACCCATGATATTAATGAAGCACAATTGTAAATCAACTAAACACTGATGATGAAAAATAATGTTAACAGTTTGGTGTACCAATTATCTTTTATTTCTGGAGTCACAGTGCTCCTTAAGGTAATTGATAAATATATGGTTAACTACACAATAATTCAGTCCATGTGATTGCGTGAAATTTCACCTGTAAACGATTATCAGGAGTATTGACCTCTTGCAAAGGTCCAAATTAATATGTCCGGATTAAATATCCGAAAAAAGCATGAAAAAAACGTATTTAAATTAAATTATGAAAAAATAATATAGATTAAAAATGAAATTGGGAATAAAAAAGATCCATTGTTGATCGCAAATAGTCAGTATTAAATGTGTTATCACTGCCCTAATTAGGGCCGTTTTACAGTCCTGCTGATCGCAGTAAATTGCCTGGTATAATTATTAGTGGAGATGCGAGTTGGGGGATATATGTTCTGGGGGTGCGGCGTCCTGTAACCCTCAGGTGCATATACTTACCCTTCTTCCTCTTGTTGTCTTAGTCTCTCGCCCCCCGCTGTGTCCGTTCGTCTGTCCCTCCGTCTCTCTCCCCGCGGCCGGCGCAGAGCCCCTGTGTGCAGCCTGCACACCGAGGCAGGGACCTTCGGGGGCGACGGAATCACTGGCGGCTACGGCACTTCCGGGCACTTTCAGCCTGTTACGGGCGTTCGGTCCCCGGCGTGCTGCAGCGACGCCGGCGGCTCTACTTCACTGGCCAGTGAAGGAGACTGTGGGATCTGGAAGTGGCTGATCTTTAGAGCGGGTGTTCGATTGATGCTTAGGTAATAGATGTGGTAGTTGTGTCGACTTAGAGAATTGATGGAGGTAGTGTGTCCCCGGTACCAAATCCCATCTAGATTCCACTTCACTAGGCAGACGATACCAAGAATGTACAAAGACGTCAGAAAAAGTGTTCTCAGTGTCCCAAAAAATGCAGTTGTACCCACTGTCCACTTAACCACGAACATGTAGACAAGTGGAACAGGGCAGACTAAAGACTATATGACTGTGACAGCCCACTGGGTAGATGTATTGCCTCCCGCAGCAGCAACAACAGCTGCACCAGTAGCAGCATCTTGCAAATGCCAACTCGTTCCTAGGCAGGCTACGCTGTGTATCACCGCTTTCCGTAAGAGGCAACCACTGACAACCTCTTACGGAAACTGAGGGACATCATCGCACAATGGCTTACCACAGTTAGACTCTCCTGGGGATTTTTGATATCGGACAACGCCACCAATATTGTGCGTGCATTACATCTGGGCAAATTCCAGCACGTCCCATGTTTTGCACATACAATTCATTTGGTGGTGCAGAATTTTTTGAAAAATGACAGGGGCGTGCAGGAGATGCTGTCGGTGGCCCGAAAAATTGCGGGCCACTTTCAACATTTAGTCACTGCGTGCCAAAACTGGAGCGCCAGCAAACACTCCTGAACCTGCCCTGCCATCACCTGAAGCAAGAGGTGGTAACGAGGCGGAATTCAACACTCTATATGCTTCAGAGGATGGAGGAGCAGCAAAAGGCCATTCAAACCTATACATCCACCTACGATATAGGCAAAAGAGGGGGAATGCACCTGTCTCAAGCGCAGTGGAGAATGATTTCCGTGTTGTACAAGATTCTCCAACCCTTCGAACTTGCCACACGCGAAATCAGTTCAGAGACACTGCCAGCTTGAGTCAGGTCATTCCCCTCATCAGGCTTTTGCTGAAGCAGCTGGAGAAATTGAAGGAGGATCTAAGATGGAGCGATTCAGCCAAGTATGTGGGACTTGTGGATGGAGCCCTTCATTCGCTTTGCCATGATTCAAGGGTGGTCAATCTGTTGAAATCAGAGCACTACATTTTGGCTACCATGCTCGATTCTAGGTTTAAAGCCTACGTTGCATCTCTCTTTCCATCAGACACAAGTCTGCAGAGGTGCAAAGACCTGCTGGTGAGAAATTTGTTAAGCGGAACATGACCCGTCAACAGCTCCTCCTTCATTTTCTCCCGCAATTGGGGCTGCGAGGAAAAGGATAAGATTTCCTGGCCCACCCACCTGCGGTGATGCAGGGCAGTCATCTGGTCCGGACTGAAGGACCTGCCAACGATTACTGACATGTTTACTGTCACTGCATATGATTCTGTCACCATTGAAAGAATGGTGGAGGATTATATGAGTGACAGCATCCAAGTAGGCATGTCAGACTGTCCGTATGTATACTGGCAGGAAAAAGAGGCAATTTGGATGCCCTTGCACAAACTGGCTTTATTTTACCTAAATTGGCCCCCCTCCAGTGTGTACTCCGAAAGAGTGTTACATACTGAAAGTGGTGAGGAATCGGAGGATGAGGATGTGGTTGACATTTTGCCTCTGTAGAGCCAGTTTCTGCAAGGAGAGATCAATTGCTTTTTTTTTTTGGTGGGGGCCTAAACAAACCACTCATTTCAGCCAAAGTCGTGTGGCAGACCCTGTCGCTGAAATTATTGGTTTGTTAAAGTGTGCATGTCCTGTTTATACAACATAAGGGTGGGTGAGAGAACCCAAAGACAATTCCATCTTGCACCTCTTTTTCTTCTTTGCATCATGTGCTGTTTGGGGATTAGATTTTAAAGTGCCATCCTGCCTGACACTGCCGTATAAGTCCAGGGGTACTGCCATATAAGTCCAGTCCAGTGGTGCTGTCTTGTGCTGTATCAGTCCAGTGGGGGTGTCTTGTGCTACCATAAGTTCAGTGGTGGTGTCCTGTGCTGTATATTATTTACTCCAAATAAAAGGGTTATATACATTACTTATATTATTATCCAAATAATTTTTACAGGGTTTTCCCTGTGTGGTGTAGGCCGGGGTACGCTCACCTGTGCTGCATATTATTATAATAGCTCCAAATAAAAGGGTTATTGTTATCCAAATTAATTTTACAGGCTTTGCCGTGTGTGTGTGGTTTAGGGATACGCTCTCCTGTGCCACCAATATCGTGCGTGTATTACATCTGGGCAAATTCCAGCACGTCCCATGTTGTTTGTGCCACACACTTGTGTCGCTTAGCTTAGTCATACAGCAACCTCGGTGCACTTCTTCTTACTTCTTTGCATCATGTGCTGTATGGGGAATAGTTTTTGAAGGGCCATCCTGTCTGCCACTGCAGTGCCACTCCTTGATGGGCCAGGTGTTTGTGCCGCACACTTGTGTCGCTTAGCTTGGCCATCCAGCTACCTCATTGCACCTCTTTCTTCTTTGCATCATGTGCTGTTTGGGGACTATTTTTTATATCTACCCTCCTGTCTGACACTGCAGTGCCACTCCTAGATGGGCCAGGTGTTTGTGCCGCACACTTGTGTCGCTTAGCTTAGTCATCCAGAAACCTCGGTGCAACCTTTTGGCCTAAAAACAATATTGTGAGGTGTGAGGTGTTCAGAATAGACTGGAAATTAGTGGAAATGAATGTTTTTGAGGTTAATAATACTGTAGGATCAAAATTACCCCCAAATTCTGTGATTTTAGCTGTTTTTATGTTTTTTTCAAAAATCATCCAGATCCAAAACCAAAATACGAAAGGGTGGTTTTGGCAAAACCAATCCAGATCCAAAACGAGCTTGGAACCAGAACCAAAACCAAAACACGAAAAGTGCCTGCAGCACATCTGTAAATTAATTGAATACTTACAAAGTCCTACCTTAAACACATTATCCCAGTCCCCAGAAAGCCACACCGCATTCCACTCCGGGCTGCTGCCGAAGTCAGCTTTGGGATGGCATCGAAAGTTTAGATGGCGGAAGACCAGCAATCATTTTATGCTGGGATTCCGATGTCCGTCCCTGCATCAGCTGTGTGTCCAGTTGCAGCAGCAATATTGTCAGGTGACAGTCAACAAGCGTGGCGTGTATAGAAACCATCGCCAGAACACTGCTAGATCTGGTAGAGCTGAAGGAAAAATAGCAGAACTAGAAAAGAGTTCATGCCAAATGGAGAGTACACATGAATACAAAACATCTAACTGCAGTATTGCATTATATACTGTATATGATAGACACATCAACCTGCAAGACAGATATTGAATACCATTCTATTGAGAAAATTCGTATTACTGGTATTAAAGTGCTCAAAGAGACATTAGGAAAAAAATAAAAGAAATAAAAATGCATTATTAGAAAAAGCAGATTAAAACAAGTTGTTCATTAAGACCATTAGCACTAATGGTGTCCAAATCATGGATCCAACGGGCTTTCCCTTTGGAGCAATGGGAGTCATTCTGACCCGTTCGCTCGCTACTTTTTATCGCAGCCGAGCAAACGGGTCCCCACGGCACATGAGCCGGCCGAAGGGCGTTACAGGGCTGCGAGCGCCTCTGCCTGATTGACAGGCAGAGGTGGTCGCTGGGCGGGAGGGGGCGGAACGGTTTCGTGGGCGCGGTCCGGCCAATGCAGGCGTGGCTGGACTGTGCAGGGAGCGGCCCACAGCGGCTGCATGATGTCATACGCAGCCACTGCGGGCCGGGGAGCGACGAATAGCTCCCAGCCAGCACGCTAAAGCTGCGCTGGTCGGGAGCTACTCTTGAAGTGCAAAGGCATCGCTGCTGTGCGATGCCTTTGCACTTCTGCGGGGGGCGGCACTGACATGCGGGGCAGACTAGCCCTGTGCTGGACGTCCCCCCGCATGTCAGTGTGAATGATCGTAGCTGTGCTAAATTTAGCACATCTACGATCAACTCGGAATGACCCCCATATCTTCAATCTTTCTCCTCTTTTGTGATCTTCTGGGACAAAGTCAGTCATCTTATACCGTATTGTCAACAGGCTAAGCCTGTATTCCCTGACGTGTTTGGCTACAGATTGCTCAACATGTTTGCCCTCAATTGCTAAACAAATAGCACTTCTATGCTGAGCCATATGGTCTATAAAAAGGTGGTTTGCCTATATAGTATAATCCACATGGGCACCTTATAAAATAGATCTCAAATTGGCTCGTGCTGGATATACATGAGGAATTTTAATCTTCCTATCATTCTGCATGAGCCTATTTGTGATGTACTTTATTAGGTGCCCATGCCTGGCACATCTGGCAGCTCCTCTTTAACAACTTTGAGTATAATGGTATCAAAAGATTTTTCTATAAACTTTATTTCAGAATGTTCTTTATGTTGATTTACAAATATGATTTTAAAAATCTCCAAATATATTGCTACGTTATCCTGATATATTCTCACTTTCCAGATGCTACATGATTACTCCCAGTGTGCTGCGATTAGACAGCGAAGAGACAATCATAGTGAACAGTCATGGCTATACATTTGATGCTGATGTGATTATCCAAGATTTTCCCGGGAAGATATACAATTTTATTCACAAAAGGGTCTCTGTCAATTATGGTAATGGTTTCCTGGGAACAGTTAAATTGACGGTAAGGTTCTAATACGTGAAGGATTCTATGAAAATGGGCCGTGTAAATGTATAACTATATCACCTATTCAGAAAGTAAAGTTCTAAGGTGCAAATACATACTGTAAATACCATAATTCATAAATACAGTAACTCGGGGTTTGTCAATTATTATTTTTAAATCCTGGAGCCAGTTTAACAGTTTATGAGCCAGACAGAAGTCTGTGACCAAAGTATATAAAAACTTGTATAGACCACCACACATGCCTCTTTCATTCCCTTCATCCTCCCCAACACACCGTCAGACCACCACACATGCCCCTTCAATGGTCATCAGATTTTGCCACATGCCCATACTTGCCCATAATTTATATTATCCTACACTCTATGTCCCAAATTCATATTATGCCTCACACTATGTCCCAAATTCATATAACACCACACTCTATGTCCCAAATTCATATTATGCCACACACTATGCCCAAAATACATATTATGCCACACACTATGTCCCAAATTCATATTACGCCACACACTATGTCCCAAATTGATATTACACCACACACTATGTACCAAAATCATATTACACCCCACACTATGCCCCAACTTCATAATATACCACATACTATGCCCCAACTTCATATTACACCACACACTATGTACCAAATTCATATTACACCACACACTATGCCCCAAAGTCATATTACGCAACACACTGTGCCCCAAATTCATATTATGCCACACACTATGCCCCAACTTCTATTATACCACACACTACTGTATGTACCAAATTCAAATTGCGCCACACACTACGCCCCAAAGTCATATTACGCAACACACTATGCCCCAAATTCATATTACATCACACACTATGCCCCAAATTAATTTTACACCACGCACTATGCCTCGATTTCATATTACACACACACTATGCCCCAAATTCATATTACGCCACACACTATGCCCCAAATTCATATTACATCACACACTATGCCCCAAATCATATTATACCACACACTATGCCCCAAATTCATTTTACACTACACATTTTGTCCTAAATTCATATTTTGCCACACACTATGTCCTAATTCTGAACTGCCTAGTTAACAGCATCTGTGCCAATAAAACTCTATGAAATAATTTAAAAGTTGCCAGGCATTAATAAGCCTCTTTAATCACCAAGCAGCAAATCCTCATTAATTGTCTGTTTTGTCTGGCACAGCCAACCTTGTGTTTACCTAGCTGCAAGTTACTCTCCTCTATGCATTGCTCCATCTGGGGCTCACCCAGTGTGGGGTACAGCAGACACATACAGGGTGGCACTTGTAATCTGCCCTCCTGCCTAAGACTTTAGCTGACCAATAGCATGCATTTTTTTACCTGCCACTGATGTCAGCCTCGTTTACAGCACTGTGACTATAGAGGCTCATACTGAATAGATTGGCATGTGTCCTCTGCATACCCTTCCTCTGCAGCCGATCATGCATACAGCTCCTCTTATGCCACTTGCCCTGGTCTTGCAGAGCAGAGCTGGATGGAAGACTCTGGCAGGCTAGAAGGGGTTATAGTTGGGATCCCGGAATTCAGGAACCTAGCAGTCAGAATACCGATGCCACTATCCTGTCAGCTGTCAGAATGCCGACACCGGATTCCTGACATCCAGGATCATGATCGTAAGTATGGCGGGAGTTTAGGGTTAGGCTGTGGAGCTGGGTTAGGTTTAGGCTGCAGGGAGGGAAGGTTAGGGTTAGTCTGAGGAGGTGGGGGGGATAGGGTTAGTCTGCGGAGGGAGGTTAGGGTTAGGCTGTGGGGAGGGAGGGTTAGGGTTAGTCTGCGAAGGGTGAGGAGGTTATGGTTATGTTGTGGGGAGGGAAG
Organism: Pseudophryne corroboree; assembly: GCF_028390025.1. Taxonomy (NCBI): domain Eukaryota; kingdom Metazoa; phylum Chordata; class Amphibia; order Anura; family Myobatrachidae; genus Pseudophryne; species Pseudophryne corroboree. The sequence goes on from NC_086449.1 coordinate 60,829,968, forward strand.
GTCAGGGTTGGGCTGCAGGAAAGGCTTGCAAGGCTAGGCATGTTTACATTGGAAAAGAGGAGACTAAGAGGGGACGTGATCAACATCTACAAATATATAAGGGGTCAATACTCAGAGCTTGGGAGGGACCTGTTTTCTATAAGATCAGCACAGAGGACACGTGGTCACTTGCTTAGGTTAGAGGAGAGGAGTTTCCGCACATTGAGGCAAAAAGGTTTTTTCACAGTAAGGACAATACGTGTTTGGAATTCCCTACCTGAGAGAGTAGTAACTGCGGACTCAGTCAACACCTTTAAGAATGGGTTAGATAAATTCCTGTTGGATAAAGATATTCAGGGTTATGGTGCGTAGGCACGCATTATAGTTAATATAACTAGTCCTAACATAAAAATAACTAGTCCTATAATAAGACTGCATAGGAGACCACAAATAGGTTGAACTCGATGGACAATTATGACAGCCTTTATTCCGTATCCAACCCGGTTAGAAGCACAATATGCATACAGTGACATGCATTTAACTGGGACAATAATTTTGGTTTTGATCATTTCCTGGAGCACCAGTTGCCCCTGCTGCACACTGCTGCCTGGTGCACACCAGCACCTTACCTTTTTGTCACCCCAGAAGATCCACTTTGGTCTGGAACTTTTCCAGGTGCATATCAGTGGCCACTGTCTTTCTGACAGCAGCCACTGCTGGGCGGGAACTGCAAATCACAGTCACACGGAAGAGGCTCAGCCGTAGGCAGGAGCACAAAATGGTCATGCCACATGGATGGCAGTCAAGACTCATCAGTCCTTGCAGCTGCAGTGCACAGCCCTGGAGCCGGCCCTGAACGGAGACGGCGGCCAGCATTGATTGGAGAGTGCTGCCCGGAATACATAGTAAGGCTCCCAGCAGTGTCTCCCTGTGAGTAGAAGGCTCAGCCCATCCCTGTAATGCACGTGCTCACAATAGTGTTCCGTGGAAGAGGCATTTCAAATTTGGTGCCGCGGCGGAACCACAGCAAATCAGGAGCTATGTGACTCCTTTCAGGGGAGGAGTTACTTGGTAGGCAGGCACTGGTCAGCAACTCGTTCTCCCTCCAAATACAACTGATGGTATACAGTTTGTTAAGTTCGTTTAAATTACAAGGAAAAGCAATACATCATTTCACTTTGGTTGGAGCCGCTGCAGCCGCTAAACATAAATATAACCAGTAAAATGTGTATATACGTTGCGTATACACGCCGACACGTTATGCGCACAATATAGCGACACGAGTGGCTGAGTACACTTTACCCCAAACAAGAATGGAATGCGACACCAGTAGTTAAATGTAATGTTGTGGTCCAACGCATCAACAGCATTTACTTAAGAATATACAGATAAAAAGGTACAACAATATATAGTGAAGAGCTACAACCAATAATACATATGTTTGTTCGCGAGCGCTTCTGGACCCAGGACTCAGTCAGTATTAGCAAGATGGCCTTCAGAGAATAGAGACTGAGCCTGGTCAGGAGTCCTCTCTTTTAATGTGTCCAAATACAGTACAATGAGAACTGTAAGCTCTTCTTTCATAGGTCAAGGGGCAGGTCATTTACAGTACATGAGGGGTCATAGGTTGGTTTGAATGAATGGGCGATACTTGCAGGTGTTCGCCACTGGGTTCCCGCCGAATATCCTGAGTACAGTATCATAACAGTTTGCGAATATTATATTTCTGCATATATCTACACGCAGAAACATGCGATCAACTGCAAATAGCAACAGGAATGTAGGTCACAAAATACTGCACATCTGAGTACCAAACACTACGTCCTAGTACTCTAGTACTGCTCCATCCCCTCACACCATGTAAAGCTGAATAGCTCCATTGTTTTACCTTTTAAGTGTATGTAAGTTGCTGACAAAGTGTATGGAGACTGTGTAAATTATGCACTATATGGATAAGAAATTTAATATGTCTTTGTGGCTTTTCTGTACGAATGCGTATGCTACCGTATATACTCTTACCACGCGTTGATACACAAGGCTCGTGAACCTGTATACATAATGTGTGTGTATGCATACGCACAGTGGTAACGCGCCCGAACAGAGGCCACTCTCTTTGGAGTTTGCATGTTGTGTGCATGTATTATTATTCTTTTTTTTGTTAAATCATTAAAGGTTTTAGACCAACAAGGTTCTGGCTTGTGTTTGTGTATGTTATATTGTGTTCTTGTTTGGTCTGACCTCTAGTGTAACAATGACAGTCCAGTATCTATTGACTCAATATACAACTCTCAAACAATTGGGGCAAACAACGGTATTTACATATTCCTTCAGTCCAAGGTCTATCTTCCATGGAGCAATCTGATACTGTATGTTTTAGGACACTATAGGAATTTGTATTTCTGTCTGTAATACGTGTGTGTGTGTGTGTGTGTGTGTGTGTGTGTGTGTGTGTGTGTGTGTGTGTGTGTAGAATTATTTGCTATTTTTTGTCATGCGCACAGTAACTTGCTGTTATGGTCATTTGCGCCCTACCATATCGACGCATGCATCGTAGATGCATCCATTAATAAATGCCATAGCATATTCTAAATATCGAAATATGCAATTTGACTTTGAAAGTTCCACCCAGTTTTGGCCCACTTTAAACCCTGGTTGTTGTCAACCTGAGTCATTAGTAACCTTCCGGCCCCTAGGAACCTTAATGGCCCAGTACAGGTGTACCCCTAGTATTCCCCTGTCGCTGGACCTGCATGCAGCAAAGCATGTTTCAGTGCAAGGAGTGCAAATGCATTTTTTGTTTTTGCATGCAGTGTAAATACTTGCTGCTTTTGCATACAGTGAATAAATATTGGGCAGTTTTTACACTGAAATTTACAATTTATATAGGTAACATATAGGTATGTTTGAACCACAATCTCCCAGCCTCTTAAATATTACAGTTTGAATCAGAGGCATCACAAAGAGGGTGCGATAGGGTCACATTAAAATACCGGCTCCCCCACAGTGTCAGGAGCTAGGTGCTGCAGTGTGACTTGATGTACTAAGCCTTGAAAAGTGATACATTTCACGGTGATAAAGTACCACCCAACCAGCTCCTAACTGCCATTTTTCAAACCCAGCCTGTGACATGGCAGTTAGGAGCTGATTGGCTGGTACTTTATCACCGCAAAAATGTATCACTTTTCAAGGCTTAGTACATCTCCCCCGTTATCCTGCATCATTCAGCTCCTGTCACTGAGAAGTGCAGATACTAGTCTCTGGGGGCAGCCTACCATCTCCAAGGATGCTGGGCACGACCCCAGAGTGATGTAATCTGGGGGACTTCCAGTAAGGACATGCCCCTATAGTAACACAAATGCGGGATACCATGAGGCCACATCCTCTAAGCATGAAGCCACACCACTTTCTGGATGCAGGGGGCACTTGACTGCACCGGGTATCACCAACCCCCGGTGATGCCACTGGTTTGATAATAATAATAATAATAATAATAATAATATATATATATATATATATATATATAAAAATGGACGTTTGTATGTATGTGTATATGTGTGTATGTATGTTCCAGCATAACTCTGGAATGCCTGGAGCAATTTACACCAAACTTGCTACACATATGACTTACAATCTGAAGACACTCCTAGCACCCCTAGGGGTGGGGGTCGGATGGGGGTGACAGTGTAAATATCCATACTGTTGGGGGTTGTGGAGATGAATAGTGACACTCCTGATGTGCTCTCACCACCTAGGACCCAAATGTAGTTCCCTTCGCCCCAAGTTAGAGCGAACTCACCACAGAAGCAGCAGGTGGACTCGAAGATAAAACTGTCTGGTGAGGGACCAGTACAGGCGTATATCCAAGATGTGGGAAGCTGTTACAGGCAGGTGTAGTGGGCACTCATCGGGCCCAGGATAGAAGGCAGGCTCCAGCCCTCAGCTTAGCACCTCACTCTGCCAACAGTTAGATGAGATGCAGGATACTTTCAGCGGCACCGCTGCAGCGCTCCACCGCGACACACTGACCAGCGTGATTCCTCTGTTTGAGTGCACAGTGTGAATCGGTCACGGGACACAGGTAATGCTGGCGTACAGCCGGAGACGCCAGACCAAGTCACCAGACTTCCACTGCCAGCAGTCAAGCCCGACTTCGTCAACCAGGGCAGGCATCCCAGGGGCACAGATCTGGCAGCACAGCGCAGGATGGACGCGGATGTCCTTTGATGTAAGATCGGGAAGGCTAGGGTGTTCTTTCACTAGATGCAGGCGTCCCAGACAAGAAGGCTCCCGCTCTGCAGGCACCGCACCAGCCAATGGTAAGCCCGCAGTTATCTGTCCGCGCACTCCGTTAAACAACCTGTCGGGTACCACGGCAGAGCAAGCTGGCAAGCTCACTCAAAAAGGGGAAGGTATCACAGGCTGTGTTGTCGGGTGAGGGGGCAAAGTCTCCAAATCTTGGTTTTCTGGAAACTGTGAGTTATTTGCAGCCACCCACTAAGCAGTTAGTTTTTAAAATTTGACTACTAATGGGGGAAAAAAAAGGGGTAAAATGTTCCACCCAGCAAACCTTTGCCCGGGTGAAACCGGGCACATCAGCTTTATGTGGAAAATATATCCAGGTATTGCCTTTATAAATATACCCATTACCCCTACATCTGCCCATGTCTGATCCATGCTCTCCTAGTCATTAGGTTGACCACTATTGGTCGACATGCATTAGGTCAACATGGTCAATAGGTCGATATGTACTAGGTCAACATGGAAAAAGGTCGAACTGAGTTTTTAATTTTTTTTTCTTTTTTGAATTTTTTCATACTTTACGATCCACGTGGACTATAATTGTGAATGGTAACTTGTGCAGAGCAGAGCGGCAGAGAAGTGAAGCACCTTACCCGAAGCATGGTGAGGGGACATGGTGCACTAAATGGGGTTCCCTGTCACTTTACGAAGAAAACAGCACCAGAAAGAGTAAAAAAGCTCATGTTGACCTTTTCCCACGTCGACCTAGTACATGTCGACCTAGTGACCATGTTGACCAATAGTGGTCAACCTAATGACTGTCGACCTAAGTGTGGTCAGCCTAATGACCCATACCCCTCCTAGATCCACCACCTCGCAAAATCAGCATGGTGCAGTTTGAATGCTCTCACGTAACTGATGTGTTACAGTTTTCCTTAGACTTGAACAAGAGAAAATAAATAATCAATAAACACAATTATTTATTAAAAAGTTAACAAAAAATTGCAATGTAACACCCCTTTAGTACACGCCCAGTGGCAACGTAGTCCAAAATTCAATTAGGGGAGCCACCAACTGCCCCTCCAAATGCTGCCAAACATCAAAGGCCGGGACTAACTGACAGAAGGTGTGGCTCCACTATTTGAATTATGGACTGCGCTGTAGACCCACCTCTGAGGCCACCACCATGCACGCCTATAGGGTATTGTCATGTAGAAAAGATGTCTAAGCAGCAATCACTCCTCTCACATTTTTTCTCTGGATTTATGGCAGTGCCTCCATCTGGCAGGCCAATGACTGGCTCTTTCGTACATCGCACATCAAGCCAGAAAACCTCTGCCGCAACAACTCTGACCTATAATAATCAGCAAGTACAAAACACACAAAGTTTGCTGCCAAAACCACCACGGTATATTTATTTGTCATCAGTATATGGAAAGGTTGGCAATACCTCAGCTATCAAAGACGTAACAAATATTAGCAACAAATATTGGGGGCGAGTGATAAAGTGGAGAGAGATAAAGCCAATCAGCTCCTAACTGCCATGTTACAGTCTGTGTTTGGAAAAATAACAGGATCTGGTTGGTCGGCAGTTTCTCTCCACTATATCACTCTCCAAAGCTTAGTATATATGCCCCCAGACACTTACACACAAAGGGGATCATTCCGACCTGATCGGACGCTGCCGTATTTCGCAGCGCAACGATCGTGTCACTACTGCGCATGCGTATGCACCGCAATGCGCAGGTGCGTCGTACGGGTACAAAGCGGATCGTTGCTGAGCGATGGATTTAACGAAGAATCCATTCGCACAGCCGATCGCATAGAGATTGACAGGAAGAAGGCGTTTGTGGGTGGCAACTGACCGTTTTCTGGGAGTGATTGGAAAAACGCAGGCGTGTCCAAGCATTTGCAGGGCGGGTGTCTGAAGTCTATTCTGGACACGAACAAGCTGAAGTGATCGCAGCGGCTGAGTAAGTTCAGACCTACTCAGAGACTGCACAAACTGTTTTTCTAGTGCTCGGCTGCACAAGGGTTCGCACACTTGCAAAGCGAAAATACACTCCCCTGTGGGCGCGACTGCTAAAAACAGCTAGCGAGTGATCAACTCGGAATGACCCCCAAAGAGCCCACCCCTAGTTATGACCCTGGCTATCCACACAGTGTGTGTACCTCATACCTTTCACTGCAACCCGCTTTCATGCCACAGGAGGGATCAACAGCCCTGTCTCAGCCCCTCAGCAGTCATGTTCCGACATCAGATTCCCAGTCAGCCTCCTGGTTCCTCTTCCTCTCTTGCTGAAAGTTTGGCACCAAATAAGTTCTTTTTAAAGACTCTGCTGTTCCGTTACCCTCCAGGACCGACTCTCCATTGTCTCCGCCCCCATTCACTTTGCTCATACGCAAGTCTCTCAAAGATGAAGCTAATAGCCCTCTAGCAGTCCTGTAGCAGCCATCTTGCCATAGTCCATGCAGCAAATCACCATCTTGTGTTGGTGCCTGTATGTATACTGTAGCTCCTGGGATCATTTGAGCAAGGGTGCTACACTAAAATGTTTAATTTGTATTATAAACAGTAATGGAGTGCTTACTTTGAAATCTAATTATATTTGTGGTCCCCTTGCACACAGCAAGTTCTTGAATTGTCGTGTGATTAAAGTTATAATATTATTATTTTTCAAGCCAGTGGATTATGCTATATATCTTTCATTGTGTTTTTATTTATGGTGTTTTCCATGTACTGTAGATTCCCTCAGAAAAAGTGCCAAGAACCCCAAACAAGAAACAGTTTGTCTATGTCACTGTGAGGTCCTCCCTCTGCAACCTGGAGAAAGCCATCTTGACGTCCTTTCAAAGCGGATATATTTTCATACAGACTGACAAACCCATTTACACTCCGGGATCCAAAGGTAAAGAGCAGCTGTTATATAGTATATTGATACAGTATAATGAATTTTACTCCAGAGAACCCAGCTACTAGATAGGCACTATAGTATTTGGATGATACTGATACCCCTTTTCCACTAGAGTAGCACGGGTCGCAAAAGTGTCACCTGACACAGCTGTGACCCGACCTACAGCCCCCTGCAGACAGCGCTCACCAACCCGGCAATTGCTGGGTTGGTGACGTGCTAGTGATGCTGCAGGGGCGGCACTGGGAGATCACATGATCTCCCAGCGCCGCCTTCCCTATGCACTGTGAACGGGAGCCGTGTCACCTCGATACGGCTCCCGTTCACACTAGACAGCTAGCCGGGTTGAACACGTGTTCAACCCGGCTGGCTACCAGGGTAGGATTCCCGGATCACTTGATCCGGGAATTTTCCGGGGGACCCGTTTCCACTAGGGAAAAACACGGGTAAATGCGCGCCCCCGCGCATTTACCCGTGTTTTAAGGAGCTAGTGGAAAATGGGTATGAGTTGGGAGCAACTGTGATGACCCACCCTGCACGTCGTGTCGCACAGTGGTAAAAGACACGCAGTTACTTTCCTAACCCTGGTCCTACCCACGGACTCCACTAATTGCCGATATGTTATTAGTTAAATGCTAGGCAATATTGTATTGTATTGTGGTGTTATTACATTGTACAGTCATATTTTATCTGTTAATATTTATCTAATTAATATTATTTTATCTGTTATTTGGAATATGTAGCTTATGTGGTTATACTGTGTTCAATGGGGGTCATTCCGAGTTGTTCGCTCGCAAGCCGATTTTAGCAGAGTTGCTCACGCAAAGCCGCCGCCTACTGGGAGTGAATCTTAGCATCTTAAAATTGCGAACGACGGATTCGCAATATTGCGATTACATACCTCGTAGCAGTTTCTGAGTAGCTTCAGACTTACTCGGCATCTGCGATCAGTTCAGTGCTTGTTGTTCCTGTGTAGACGTCACAAACACACCCAGCGTTCGCCCAGACACTCCCCCGTTTCTCCGGCCACTCCTGCGTTTTTTCCGGAAACGGTAGCGTTTTTTCCCACACGCCCATAAAACGGCCAGTTTCCGCCCAGTAACACCCATTTCCTGTCAATAACATTACGATCGCCAGAGCGAAGAAAAAGTCGTGAGTAAAAATCCTAACTTCTTAGCAAATTTACTTGGCGCAGTCGCAGTGCGAACATTGCGCATGCGCACTAAGCGGAAAATCGCTGCGATGCGATGAAATTTACCGAGCGAACAACTCGGAATGAGGGCCAGTGTGTGCAATTGTTAACAGGAATAAGTCTAGGCCAGAGTGTTATTTAACTAGAGATGTGCGGTGGGATTTTGTGTTTTAGTTTTGGATCTGGATCCCCGCTCGTGTTTTGGATCTGGATTGGTTTTGCCAAAACCACCCTTTCGAGTTTTGGTTTTGGATCTGGATGATTTTTGAAAAAAAAATATAAAAACAGCTAAAATCACAGAATTTGGGGGTAATTTTGATCCTACGGTATTATTAACCTCAAGAACATCAATTTCCAGTCTATTCTGAACACCTCACACCTCACAATATTGTTTTTAGGCAAAAAGGTTGCACAGAGTTTTCTGGATGACTAAGCTAAACGACACAAGTGGGCGACACAAACACCTGGCCCATCTAGGAGTGGCACTGCAGTGGCAGACAGGATGGCAGTTTTAAAAACTAGGCCCCAAACAGCACATAATGCAAAAAAGAAAAAGAGGCGCAAGATGGAATTGTCCTTGGGTCCTCCCACCCACCCTTATGTTGTATAAACAGGACATGCACACTTTAACAGACCAATCATTTCAGCGACAGGGTCTGCTACACGACTGTGGCTGAAATGATTGGTTTGTTTGGGCCCTCACAAAAAAAGAAGCAGTTGACCTCTCCCTGCACAAACTGGCTCTACAGTGGCAAGATGTCGTCCTCATCCTCATATCCCCCCCTCTTCAGTGTTTACATCCTCAACCTTGTGAGGATAGGGATTCTCAGATCACTCAGGTAAACAGTTTAGTAAAGTGGCAAATGCCCTCTCTTGTAAATATACACACACAGTACACAATAACATTAACAATTGCAAGCCAGGATGGTATCTTACTTACTAAGTGCCACAGCATTATAGGATTACAGTCTCCTGATGTTATATGCCAGCAGCAGTTCTGTGTCCCCTGGTCTGGGATACCAGCTCACACAGTGACCTTTGCCACGGATTCTCGCCACTGATGGCACCGCAACGCCTAGTCAGTGTCTGCACTTCAGAGGTACATCCACTCTCTCTAACCTTCTGTGTAGATCTCCCTCTCTTTCAAAAGTCCCACCAATTCCTCCAGGTTTAGACCTGCCTTCCAGGGCTGTCCAAGACGTGGTGCTCTCTGCTTATTGGAGTTGCAGAGTAAGGGGTGGATATGGCTGGGGAAAAGGCCAGGTTAATTGCAGGGTAACACCTGCTGTTGTCCTGTATCATGTCTATACATGCCTACTAGAGAACAATAGATGCTAATTAGGTTATCCCTCCTCCAAGTATCAGATAGTGTCCATTCACCACCAGGTTTATCCCCTTTATAGCAGACAAGGGATTCCAGCTGCTATTTGTCTGTGAAATCATTTGACAGAGAACTATTCCTATTAACAACTACACACATTGAACACAGTGTAACCAAATAAACTACATAGTCCAAATATAACATATAAAATATAACTGTACAATATAATAACACAACACAATACAATACAATATTGCCTAGCATATAACTAATAACATATCGGCAATTAGTGGAGTCCATGGGTAGGACCAGGGCTAGGAAAGTAACCGCATGTATTTTGTGACTGTGCGAAACAACGTGCCGGCTGTGTCGTCACAAACCTCACAGAGAAATAATATTCAAACAAACAAAGCACATCATTTAGGTGTCAGTGGACTGCTTACGTTATTACCCGAAGTTTCTGAACTTGACAATGACTTATGATGAATGCGCTGCAGGTGACGCATAAGGGAGGATGTTCCTAGGTGGTTAACGTCCTTACCCCTACTTATTATGGATTGACAAAGGCAACAGATAGCTTGGCACCTGTCGTCCGGATTTTTGGAGAAATAATTCCACACCGAAGAGGTGGCTTTTTTGGTATTTTGCCCAGGCATGACAATTGGCTTTTTCATTCCATGGCCAACAACTGTCTCCACTGGTGCCTTATTCAAACAAACCACATCACCATCAGAATTTTTAACAACTGCACCCCTGACTTTTTACAACATACAGGGCCAGCAGCACCCCTATATTTTCCAGCATACAGGAGGACAGTGCCCCTGCACCCTGTACAACACAGTGACAGCCAGGACAGCAACACCTACGTACAGCTGCAGCACATGGAACACCGCTCCTTTCACCCAGTGGTGAAATGGTGAAATGAGCGATCTCACTAGATTTGGCATGCAAAATCTAGAGCCAGCGATAGCGACATGCTGGACCGCACATCGCGTTTGTCGGCACCCTACACGCGGAGAGATCTGTGCTTAATTTCTAAGCAATCTAGTCAGATTGCTTAGAATTTAAGCATGGATCTCTCCATGTGTACCCCCCTAGGTATTACCAGTTTGTGTATGGAGCTGCAGGCAATCTGATCCTGTGCACCCCATTGTGTACAGGAACCCAGACACCTCGTTTCCACTCCTCTGTGGCGTCCCGACTGAACTGCTTGTGTTATGAATAGACAGGGTAGGGTATAACAAGAGCAGTGAGCTCTACTGGTGGATGTGAGATCTGTACGGATGGTCAGTGAGTGGATGTACTTCTGAAGTACAGGAACTGACTAGGCATTGCGGTGCCGTCAGTGGTGAGAATCCTTGGTGAAGGACGCTGTGTGAGTTGGTATCCCAGGCCAGGGGACACAGGAATACTATTGGCGTGTAACAGCAGGATACCGCAGGCATCTGTAATCCTGTAATATAGCGCAATGCTTTCGTACTTCCGGAGTAGATCCCGGCCAGCGCAGCTTTTGCGTGCTGGCCGGGAGCTACTTGTCGCTGCCCATCTCGCAGCGGATGCGTGTGACATCATGCAGGCGCTGTGGCCCGCCCCCCCGCACGGTCCGGCCACGCCTGCGGTGGCTGGACAGCGCCCACAAAACGGCGACCAAATCCGCCGTGCCACCCCCTCCCGCCCAGCGACCGCCTCTGCCTGTAAATCAGGCAGAGGCGATCGCTAGGCAATGACAGCTCTCAGCATTGCTCCGGAGCACTGCGGCACCAGCGGTGAGCGTTCAGGTCAGAATGACCCCCAATGTGTGTGATTGTTAACAGGAATAAGTCTAGGCCAGAGTGTTATTTAACATAGTTAATAACAATTCATTGTACAGCTAGGGGTCTAATGGGGGGTACTGACGGAGCGATAATCTAAGCAATCTGACCAGATTGCTTAGATTTTCAGTAAGATCACTCCGTGTGTACCCCTCACAGCGATAGCAGGCCGCTGGGTGAAATGAGCGGCCCCCTGTCGTCGTCCCCGCACACGCAACACACATTGCGCTGTGCTGAGCGGGGGGAGAGATGTGTGCCGAGCGGTTCGCTCAACACACATCTCTCCTCTGATCTGCCGTGAGTACTGGTCTTTAGATTACAATCAGATGTGATTAGGATGAGTAGGTTAAAGGGGGGTACACACTAGATTGCTTAAAAGTTAAGCACGGATCTCTCCATGTGTATGCCCCACAGCGATAGCGCTATCACCAGTGGTAGCTTGGCCTCACTCAATCTAGCGCATCGCTCATTTCACCGCAGTTATCCCAGGCTAGGAGACACAGGAATACTGCTGGCATGTAACAGCAGGAGATTGCAGGCATCTGTAATCCTAGACTACTGTGGGGATTTAGCAAGCAAAATACCATCCTGGCTTGTAATTTTACTAAACTGCTTACCTGAGTGATCAGAGAATCCATATCCTCACAGCAACCACTGTGCAATACAAGGGGTGCAACTGCAAATACATCTATTATTTTTGCATGCAGGGTAAACACTGGCTGTTTCTGCATATAGGGGGTAATTCCAAGTTGATTGCAGCAGGAAATTTGTTAGCAGTTGGGTAAAACCATGTGCACTGCGGGGGGGGGGGGGGGGGGGGGGGGGAGGGGGTCGGGGCAGATATAACATTTGCAGAAAGAGTTAGATTTGGGTGGGTTATATTGTTTCTGTGCAGGGTAATACTGGCTGCTTTATTTTACACTGCAATTTAGATTGCAGATTGAACACACCCCACCCAAATCTATCTCTCTCTGCACATGTTATATCTGCCTCCCCTGCAGTGCACATGGTTTTGCCCAACTGCTAACCAAATTCCTGCTGCGATCAACTTGGAATTACCCCCATTAGCCCACAGATGCTGGACAGCTTTTTTTTACACTGCAATTGAGTTTGGACACGTTTTAACAAAGTCCAAGGGGGAAACATTCTCCAAATGAAGAGAAGCAATAGGACACGAGGACATGCACTGATACTGGAGGAGGTTCAGGGGAAATTTGCGGAAAAATTATTTCACAGAAAGGGTAGTGGATAAGTGGAATAGCCTCCCATCAGAGGTGGTAGAGGCTAAGACAGTAGAGCAATTTAAACATGCATAGGATAGACATAAGGATATTTTTACCAAGAAATAAGGATCAAATAAGGTTAGAGATAAAAATAATGTAAATAAAAAAAAGGGGCAGACTAGATGGGCCAAGTAGTTTTTATCTGCCGACAAATTCTATGTTTCTAATATTACCCAAATGAATGCACAGACGCTACAACTGTTAAATGTTTCTTGATAATATCCAAGAAATAGACAGCAACAATGTTAGCCTAATACCGAAACATTGTATACATATAAGAGTATATGGAAACGGGGCCTGGACTGCACACCCTAGCTTATTATAATGGGATGTGCTACCTTGCTGGGACTAAGTACTGTAATACTACAACATAGGAACAAAGGGTGCAGGTGCACCATACACCATTAAAATTATTATAACCATAATATAATATTTGAGGTTCTTGGCATATATTGGCCAGTATATGAGCCTGCCCACCTGCTTCACGGTGACCTCATCGGACAGGTCCCTAACACTATAGGGGTTCAACTCCGGGACGCAGAGCACCCCCAGACCACCCCAGCCAAACAACCCCAGGGCATCACACAGAAAAAGGATAGGAGTGAAAGATCAGTGTTAAGCAAATGAAAGAGGCTGCTGAATATAAAAGAAAAGAAGAGGACATCAGTAAAGTGTCAGAATGTGAAGTTTAGCTGAGCAGTGATATAAGTGTAAAAGATATGTGAAAAAAGCTACATAAATATAAACAAACACAATGTGATATAAGTGTTAAAAGTAAATGTAAGGTGGTGATGCCCCAAGGTGGCCCAGCCAGAGCAATATAGGGCGCTCCACGCCCCAAAAGCTCACCCCCAAACTGACTTTGTATATAATTAAAAGGATCATACCTATGTCTTTTGTGCAGTCAGAATGTGCTGGTACCCTGTTTAAAAGCCTGAGAGGCAGTGGGTGGGGTGCTAATCCAGAGATGAGGGCTGTCCCAATCCCTCAGGTGTGTATACACACACATAATATAGACTATATGGAAACGGGGCCTGGACTGCACACCCTAGCTTATTATAATGGGATGTGCTACCTTGCTGGGACTAAGTACTGTAATACAACATAGGAACAAAGGGTGCAGGTGCACCATACACCATTAAAATTATTATAACCATAATATAATATTTGAGGTTCTTGGCATATATTGGCCAGTGTATGAGCCTTCCCACCTGCTTCACGGTGGAGTCCTGACTGATCACCGTTTAATATCCAGTGGTGTTTCGTGAGTTGTGGCTCTGCCGTGTGTTGCGGCTCAGCCGCTTTACCTTTATATATTCTGTTTTCTGAGCATTTGCGGAGGGTTCTGCTTCCACAAGTCCTCTCCGGAACTCGGCGGTGCCGGGTAGGAGAAGTGGACAAGTGGATATTTTGGTTGTCCTTTTCCCTGGCGGATTTTTCTGCACATATTCTAGTTTTGAGTTAGCTTGTAGCCCCTGGCCAGGTTGTTTAGTCAGAGGGCCCCTTGTTATCACCCTGTCTCGGATTTCCCTTTGTCTCTCATTAAGACCGGGGGGGCATCGGAGTTGGGCAGACATAATCCGCCCTTCAAACGCGGCTGCCATGGGCTCAAGCAACCATAGTCTCGCAGGGGATTTCTGACAGCACGGGTGAGACAACGGAGTTAGGGCGGCAGGGGCTATTTTCCATTCCCGCTCCCTTCCCCAGCATTTCGTTCCAGTGCTCCGGTCCTTGCAATAAGATCTCCTCAAACCAGAGTGCTGGATTCATAACATTATTACCGGCCATACCAAAAAAAAAAAATAATTTAAAGTAAACAGGGCTTTAATTTTTTCCCTCTCATTCAGTTTTTGTTAAAAATTTTTGGCTTCATGAATCCGACAGGTGTAGGGCCAAATTCTGGCCAGCTCTTAGTCAATCAGATTCAAGAACTCACTCAGATGGTTCAGGATCTTTCTCTTCGGGTGAGGTCGCAGGAAGATCTTTTGCGAGCCTCCCCAAAGGTAGTCCCTGAACCAAAGATGCATTTGCCTGACCGTTTTTCTGGCGATAGAAAATAATTTTTTAATTTTAAAGAATCCTGTAAACTTTATTTCCGTTTAAGACCTACTTCCTCTGGTACTGAATCTCAGCGGGTTGGGATTATTATTTCTTTACTCCAGGGGGATCCTCAGACCTGGGCATTCGGTTTAAGGGCAGAGGATCCTGCGTTGTTGTCAGTAGACGCTTTTTTTAAGTCTTTAGGGCTTTTGTATGATGACCCTGATAGAGAGGCGTCCGCTGAAAGTCAGCTGCGCGCTCTCAAACAAGGTAGAATTCCTGCAGAGGTTTATTGTACTGAGTTTCGCCGTTGGTCGAACGACTGTGGCTGGAATGACC